>NC_090650.1:336936247-337536247 GCF_040937935.1 Hyperolius riggenbachi
ATAGAAGCCTATAAATGAAAATACTGTATGTGGAAGACATAGGCAAATGCAGGGAGGGATTACAGCAGACTCCCCCCTTAGACCAGGGCAGTTGCTGTGTCTGGGAACAGGCACAAGTTGAGACACTAGAAAATCTGCAGGTATCCTGCAGTTCATAGCACTGCACCCTTTCTTTCCCTGCTACAGATGACTTTGGATAGAGCAGCAGTGTACAGAGCATGGAGCAGCAATGTGTGTGCAGAGCATGGAGCGGCAGCGTGTGTACAGAGCATGGAGCAGCTGTGTGTACAGAGCATGGAGCAGCAGCATGTGTACAGAGCATGGAGCAGCAGCGCGTGTACAGAGCATGGAGCAGCAGCATGTGTACAGATCATGGAGCAGCAGCGTGTGTACAGAGCATGGAGCAGCAGTGTGTGTAAAGAGCATGGAGCAGCAGTGTGTGTAAAGAGCATGGAGCAGCTCTGGGGAACTTAACAGAGTCAGGTATGAGCACAGCCCTGTGCCTTGCTGTGTGAATTCGGCACTTTCCCCTTATTTAGCAATGTCAGCTTTCCTCATGATTATCTGTACCCAAAGTGCTCCTGATCGATCCCGTTGTCAATCAGGAGCAGATCGGACATTTAGGAAATAATTGTCAGATCCTGTCAGTCTGACGGGAAATTGCATTATGTGTACTCAGCATGATGTCCTACCATATTATACTGTATTGTGCATGGCTGAGGGAGACCTTTCAGGAATCCCCCTTGAAAATCCTGGGTTTACCCCTGTAAGACATAGTTTATCTGCCATTAGAAGGGACGGTTGTAGGCTACTGGTCTTCAGATACTGTAAATATTCAAGGTCTCAGAAAATCTCTCAGTACCGTGAGAGAGCTCATCTCAGTCAGCATTAACCTCGGCTCTTGAATTTTTGAAAACTTGGTATAATACTCTAATGTAACTGATTGTTTACCAATGGGTTATGCTTCTATCAATGATCTATTGTAAAATGTGCATCCTAATGCATATGAGGACAAATACACTTTTGCTTCCCATACATACAAATATATCACATTTTTGCTTGATATAGCATAAACATGTAAGGAATAATGGTAGATCTGTGTTGAGCACAGGAAAGTTTGCAAGTGTACTCATGCTCAGGGCCGGAGCTACCATAGGAAAAAATGAGCAATTGCCCCAGGGCCCCAGAGCCTGTAGGGGCCCCCAAGGTGTCCCTCCCTCGTCTTAACTGTTGCTCCCCAGGGACTATGCAGAGCCTTTGACAGAGTAATGTCTCATTTGTGCTGGTGGGCAGGTGAGACACTACACTGACATAGACACTGAAGAGGCCCTAGGGAGCACAGTTAAGTTGGGTGGTGATTGGGGGAGGGTCGGCAGCCAGCTCCGGGGCCCAGGAGGGAAATTTGGCTGCAAAAAAAAAGGCCCCTAATGATGCTTTTTTGGTCTGGGGGTGTCTGTTGGGGGGGGGGGGGGGCCCAGGCTAATTTTGCCCTAGGGCCCCATTGTTACTTGAACCGGCCCTGCTCATGCTGACCACACACCATATAATGTGCAATCTGTATGATGTATATTAATGTCCTACTAATGTCTCTAATGGAGAACTGGACAGAAATGGCACAGATTGTGTTTGGTAGACCGTACATTGACATGGTTTGATTGCGCACATTCCTTGCAATCAGATTATATTGTATAGCCAGCACAATATCTCCTTACTAGCAGCAAGGCAACTGTTATAATACTGGAAGAGGTCCATGAATGGCCACTGTTTGCAGTAAATACTGATACTGACACAAGGTATATTGTGCAATAAAGTTTATTGCAAGGCACATAACAAACAACATGCATGCAAAGAAACCACAAAACAGGAGAACAAAAGAAAATAAAGTGTGCTCACAAAATCTCAGTGATTCTATCACTATGCAGTACAAAAGGAAGCAGAAAAAAATTAATGCCAGGAACAGAATACACGGTTCAGCAAAGCAGGTACAGGTAGAGGGATGAGTCAGGATAAGGTTGTCCAGTAGCTTACGGCTAGCAGCACACAAACTTCAGGAACAGTTGAGATCTTGCAGATCTCTTAGGGCCTGTTTCCACTGCTGTGGAAATCGAACTGAGATCCATTACCACTTGGCTTACAGCAGTCTGACTCTCATTCAGCTACATTAGGATGTACTGTACGTGCATCCATACTTCCTAAAACGCAAACGTGAACAGCACAGATGTGATTGTCTCCAGAGGTTTACCACACGGCAGTGGTGCTCAGCAGAGCTCGAATATTCGAGTAGTTCGAATATTCGAGCTCTTTTTCAGCTATTCGAGCTCGGTATTCGAGCTCCGAATAGCTGGAGCTATTCGAATGGGCTATCCGAGTACACTCGAATAGCCCATTCACTATTCGAGCTATTCGAGCCACCCGGCGCTATTCGAGCTCGGTACCGAGCTCGAATAGCGTCATAGCCCAGATTGATGTCCTTAGAGCCAATCAGAGGGCTCCCAGGCCCTCTGACGGCAGCCAATCACAGAGGGGGACCCTGGCCAGCCCCTACCCTATAAATAGCGGCCGCCATGTTAGGTTTTTCCATGCTTGCCTGAGACTTGTACAGAGAGAGAGTTGCTCCTTTGTGCTTTGGCTTAGCAAGTGCTCTATTGTGGTCATTTACCTAGCGTTTTTGCTCACCTACACCTGCCATATACACCTATATTGTTGTTAGTTAGATAGACATTGTATTTTAGTTAGTAGCTTGTGTGTTACATTAGAGAACTGCAGGCAGCTGCTGCAAGCTTACAGGTTTAGGCCTCAGGGGGGCCTTGCCTCTGTGGGCAGCTGTCCTCTGTTTATTTCTCTCATATTCTATACCAGTATTTCTGCTGTCCTTTACTAATAGTATTGTAGTTATACTGTACTAGGAGTAGGACACTCACTGACTGTCACTGTTTATAGGCTACTAGCTAGCTCCTGCGTGTGTGCACTCACTCACTGTCTGTGTGTACACACACTCTATTTCCTTCTCATTACTGTTTGATTATTGTTAGTTGTACTTACTTACTACTTACTCTTACTGTACCCGTAGGGACACTCACTGTCACTGTTCATATAGGCTACTACTACCTCCTGCGTGTGCGCACTCACTGTCTGAGTGTACACACACAACACACACTCTATTTCCTTCTGATCGCTGATTGATTATTGTAATTAGTTAGTTCTACTTACTGTTACTACTTGTACTTACTCACTCTTACTGTACTAGGAGTCTAGGACACTGAGTCACTGTGTTCATAGGCTACTAGCTCCTGCCTGCGTGCACTCACTGTCTGAGTGTACACACACCCACACTCCATTTCCTTCTGATCGCTGATTGATTATTGTAATTAGTTAGTTCTACTTACTGGTGTTACTACTTACTCTTACTGTACTAGGAGTCTAGGACACTCAGTCACTGTGTTCATAGGCTACTAGCTCCTGCCTGCGTGCACTCACTGTCTGAGTGTTCACACACCCACACTCCATTTCCTTCTGATCGCTGATTGATTATTGTAATTAGTTAGTTCTTCTTACTGTTACTACTTACTCTTACTGTACTAGGAGTCTAGGACACTCAGTCACTGTGTTCATAGGCTACTAGCTCCTGCGTGCGTGCACTCACTGTCTGAGTGTACACACACCCACACTCCATTTCCTTCTGATCGCTGATTGATTATTGTAATTAGTTAGTTCTACTTACTGTTATTACTTACTCTTACTGTACTAGGAGTCTAGGACACTCAGTCACTGTGTTCATAGGCTACTAGCTGCTGCGTGCGTGCACTCACTGTCTGAGTGTACACACACCCACACTCCATTTCCTTCTGATCGCTAATTGATTATTGTAATTAGTTAGTTCTTCTTACTGTTACTACTTACTCTTACTGTACTAGGAGTCTAGGACACTCAGTCACTGTGTTCATAGGCTACTAGCTCCTGCGTGCGTGCACTCAGTGTCTGAGTGTACACACACCTACACTCCATTTCCTTCTGATCGCTGATTGATTATTGTAATTAGTTAGTTCTTCTTACTGTTACTACTTACTCTTACTGTACTAGGAGTCTAGGACACTCAGTCACTGTGTTCATAGGCTACTAGCTCCTGCGTGCGTGCACTCACTGTCTGAGTGTACACACACCCACACTCCATTTCCTTCTGATCGCTGATTGATTATTGTAATTAGTTAGTTCTACTTACTGTTATTACTTACTCTTACTGTACTAGGAGTCTAGGACACTCAGTCACTGTGTTCATAGGCTACTAGCTCCTGCGTGCGTGCACTCAGTGTCTGAGTGTACACACACCCACACTCCATTTCCTTCTGATCGCTGATTGATTATTGTAATTAGTTAGTTCTTCTTACTGCTACTACTTACTCTTACTGTACTAGGAGTCTAGGACACTCAGTCACTGTGTTCATAGGCTACTAGCTCCTGCCTGCGTGCACTCACTGTCTGAGTGTACACACACTAAATTTACTTGTGATTACTACTGATTATTGTAACTGCTAGTTGTACTTCCTGACTGTTACTACTTACTTACTGTACTAGGGGACACTCACTCAGTCACCTCACCAACCAACCCACTCCATTAAAGTACCCCACTTTTCACCCGCCCTTTTAAAAAACTTTTGTCTATACGCCCAAAACATTGAAGATGTCTGGAAGTGGCAGCCAGCGCGGTTTGGGCAAGGGGAAGGGCAGCAAGGGAATCAGGAGGAGAGGGAGCAGCATTGTGGCAAGCCGCGGCCGCGGGCGCGCCACCATGCACAGTTCCGCAGCAGCAGCAGCAGCGTCAGTGGCTAACATTCCTCCCATAGCCACTGGCCGTGGACGCCTTGGGCGCCGCCCAGCAGGAGCATCTGCAACTCACGCTGCAGAGACACAGCAGCAGCAGCGTGTAGCACCTGCTCCGATTTTCCTCCAGCCGGGTCGGAAACGTCCCATTGAGGAAAAGGATGCAGACACTGTGGTGCAACTCATGACGGAGGATGAGCAGCCCGCCATCAGCTCTGCATCCGAGGCCTCCACCCTCACCACCACCACCACCCCTGTTCGCAGCAGCCGCCCAGCAGGGTCTGGGGAGGAGGCCAGTTCACCGTCAGTCGCCGACCTCTCATTCAGCACTCTTTTGACCCCAGGCATGATGAGTCAATTGTCTGCTGTTGTTGGCGATTTTGAGGAGGAGATGCTGATGGGCACTTTGGGGGATTGTGGCGACAGTCAAGCAGCCCATCCATGCATCAGGAGAGGAGTTTGGGGGGTCATCATCCCAGCAGGACATGTTTGAGGAGGGGGAGGATGATGTTGATGACCCGGTGACAGACAGAGACTGGGTGCCACCACCTCCAGGGGATGTCGTCCTCAGCAGCTCGGAGGAGGAGGAGGATGCGCTTGTGGGCCTTGCAAGGAGGCGCATCATTGCAAGCATTGGCAGCGACCCACAGCCTGCTGGTGTCTCAGGCTCAGCAGCAGCAGCAGCAGCATCAGCCAGTACCACCACCAGCCGCACCCAAGCCCCCCCCCCAACCACCACAGGGAGACAGGCAGCAGCGCTTCCATGCCGTAGGGGGATGTTTCTGTCACCAATCTGGCGCTTTTTCACCATGCCCACTGTGTACAGCAAGTACGCCACTTGCAACCACTGTCAGCGGAAGTTGAGCAGATGTGCAGACCCCTTAAAGTTCAGCACCAGCTCGCTGATCAACCACCTTGCGGCTAAACATTTCCACCAGCATGAGGAGTTCCAGAGGCTGAAGGCATCTGGTGCTGGCAGTGGCACCACACCCATCACTGCACAGCCTTCAGCAGCAGCAACAGCAGCCACCCGCCCTCCTGCTCCTCCAGCAGCACCAGCAGGAGTGCGGAAACGCACTGCTCCTCCCCCCTCTGCAACTCCTGCCGCCGACACTGAGGCCTGTTCTGGCAGCCAGTCCTCAGTGGCCTCCTCCGCTGTGTCTGGTGATTCCCGTGTCAGCAAAAGGCCACGCCAGAGCCTTTTGAGCGAGTCCTTCCAGGGGGTGGTTAGGGCTCTGCCTCCCAGCAGCCGTCGCGTGCGGCAGCTGAACGGCTTGCTGGCACGGGCCATGTGCTCCCAACTCCTGCCGTACACGCTCGTGCAGGAGGGGAGCGACATGCGGGCGCTGCTTGCTTGTGCAGCCCCAGACTGGCAGCTCCCCAGCAGACACTTTTTCTCCCGCAAGGCCATTCCAGCACTGCACCGCTTTGTGATGGCCAATGTGGAGCGAGGGCTGGAGCACGCGGTTGGTGAAAGGGTCCACGTCACCATGGACTCCTGGAGCAGCCGCTTCGGGACAGGCCGCTACCTGTCCTTCACTGTCCACTGGGTCAGCTTGGTGGAAGGGGGTGAGGATGGGAGAGCAGCAGCGGGCACAGCAGCAGCAGCAGCAGCAACACAGTGGGTGGTGCCACCCCGCAGGGTCAGGGGAACTGCAGCGGGTTCCTCCGATCCTCTGCCATCCTCCGCCACACCTGGCCAAACCCCCCGCCTCAGCAGCAGCGTGAAGGCCCGCCACTGCCAAGCGCTGCTGCACTTGGTCAGCCTTGGCAAGACCAAGCTGACGGCAGCCCACGTGTTGGCCAAACTCCAGGAGCAGGAGAGGATTTGGCTGACACCCAGAGGCCTCAGAGTCGGAGAGGTGGTGTCCGACAATGGGGCCAATCTGGTTGCTGCCATAGACAGGGGAAACCTGACCCACATCCCCTGTCTTGCCCACGTGCTGAACCTGGTGGTGCAGAAGTTCCTGCGCACCTACCAGGGGATGGGCGAACTGCTGGAAACGGCAAGGAATGTTGTGCGTCACTTCCGGCGCTCGGCTGCAGCCTGTGCGAGCCTGGAAGACGTGCAAAAGGAGCTGGATCTGCCACGCCATCGGCTGATCATTGACGTTCCGACTCGCTGGAACTCCACCCTGGCGATGTTGGAGCGTCTGGTTGAACAGAGGCACGCTGTCAACCAGTACCTTGCCCTGGCCACTGTTTCCGCAGCTCGGAGAAGGGACAAGACCAGCAACATCCCGTCCATCGTCCCCGATGATGACTGGAGGCACATGCAGCAGGTGTGCTTTGTGCTGGCTCCCTTCCTGCAGGCCACAAACATGGTGAGCAGGGACCATGCTATGGTCTGCGAGTGGGTGCCCCTGGTTTCTCTGCTGAACAGGGCCCTCGATGGTTTGCTGGAACAGGGAGCGGCAGCCTTGGACCAGCAGGAGCGGCAACCAGCTGCGCAGTCCACCTCTGAGGGGGAGGAGGAGGAGGACTTGGTGGAGGTCCCTGACCTGGCTGCTGATGAGGGGGATCAGCACAGCGCAGCTGAGTTGGTGCGGGGGTGGAGAGAGGATGAGGCGGCAGAGGAGGAGGATGAGGACAGCACTGACGTCGATGTGCCAGCAGACGTGGCCCGCCTCTTCCCAATGGCAGCGCACATGCTGGCGTGCCTGCGCAGGGACCCCAGGGTGATCCAGATGAAGCAGAGGGAGGACATCTGGATCAGCATGATGTTGGACCCACGCCTCAAGGGGAAGTTGAGCCAGTTCCTGCCGCCTGCAGGAGGAGACCCAGCGCAACAAATAAGGAGCTTGCAGCAGGCCCTTGTTGAGCGCTTGGAGGAAGCCTTCCCCCAGCCTTCCACCCCCACTGTCCAGCAGCCAGCACAGAGGCAGCAGCAGGTGCCTGCATCCAGCAGCAGCAAGCGCCCCACAGACCTGCTGTCTCTCAGCCACGAGCTCTACAGGACTGTAGAGGCTCCGGCAGCAGTGACTAGAGAGGAGATGCATGCAGCAGCATCCTCCTCCGGTCACAGCCAGCGCCTGACCCGCATGGTGGCTGACTACATGGGGTCGTACAGCGGGCTTGACAGCGATGCCCCTGTTGATCCCATGGAGTATTGGGTCAAGCGCATGGAGATCTGGAGCGAGCTAGCGCAGTACGCCCTGGAAGTGCTGTCCTGCCCCCCTTCCAGCGTGCTGTCCGAGCGCTGCTTCAGTGCAGCTGGTGGCGTGGTCACCGAGAAACGCTCACGTCTGTCTCACAAGTCTGTGGACAGACTGACGTTTCTCAAGATGAACCAGGCGTGGGTGGAAGGCGAGTTCCTGGCCCCTGTTGTCGGCGAGAGGGGGACATGAACTGGCTGCCGGAACCATCGTTAATGTGCCTTACCACCCTTTACCACCTCCTGGCTCCTGCTCACTAAGCCAGCCTGGTTCACTTTGACTATTACGTCGCCTGCAGCCACACATTTTACACCTACAGTGGGCTGCTGTGTACTGCCCTTCTGCTGTCTGTCTGTGTTTCCCACTGCCAGGGTACACAGAATGACCTTCTTCTGCTGCCACTCTGCCACCAGCTATTACGTCAAACAATAGCTATATTGGTTGCAAAACCGAAACCAAACAAACCATTAAAAAAAAAAAAGTTTAATTTTTCTGAGGTGCCCGGGTTGAAAACTGTGTTGTTCCAGTTGTGTATTGGACACAATGTGGGCTGCACGACCGCTGTCTGGGACCTCCTGTTGTGTTTATTTACGGCCCTGGTATCACCGCTAGGTACCAGGGCTATTATGTCACGCTGCCTACCTGCTGCCACACTCACACTGCTCCTCCATACCTCCTCCTGCTGCTGCTGCTGCTGTCTGTCTGTGTTTCCCACTGCCAGGGTACACAGATGATTTACCTTCTGCTGCCACTCTGCCACCAGCTATTACGTCAAACAATAGCTGCTCGCCTACTCCTCCATTCCTCCTCCTGCTGCTGCTGTCTGTCTGTGTTTCCCACTGCCAGGGTACACAGAATTACCTTCTTCTGCTGCCACTCTGCCACCAGCTATTACGTCCAAAAATAGCTAAATTGGTTGTAAAACCAAAAACCAAAAAACCATTAAAAAAAAAAAAAAGGTTTAATTTTTCTGAGGTGCCCGGGTTGAAAACTGTGTTGTCCCAGTTGTGTATTGGACACAATGTGGGCTGCACGACCGCTGTCTGGGACCTCCTGTTGTGTTTATTTACGGCCCTGGTATCACCGCTAGGTACCAGGGCTATTATGTCACGCTGCCTACCTGCTGCCACACTCACACTACTCCTCCATTCCTCCTGCTGCTGCTGTCTGTCTGTGTTTCCCACTGCCAGGGTACACAGAATTACCTTCTGCTGCCACACTGCCACCAGCTATTACGTCAAACAATAGCTGCTCACATAATTACTCTCCTCCATTCCTCCTCCTGCTGCTGCTGCTGTCTGTCTGTGTTTCCCACCGCCAGGGTACACAGATTTACCTTCTGCTGCCACTCTGCCACCAGCTATTACGTCAAAAAATAGCTATATATCTGTGTAATTGGTTGTAAAACCAAAACTACAAAACCATTACAAAAAAAGGTTTAATTTTTCTGAGGTGCCCGGGTTGAAAACTGTGTTGTCCCAGTTGTGTATTGGACACAATGTGGGCTGCACGACCGCTGTCTGGGACCTCCTGTTGTGTTTATTTACAGCCATGGTATCACCGCTAGGTACCAGGGCTATTATGTCACGCTGCCTGCCTCATTGACTGCATGCTGCCACACACTCATCCTCCTCCTCCTGCTGCTAAATTTACCTCCTGCTGTCTGTGTGTTTCCACTGCCAGGGAGCACATACAATGGCGCTTCCAACATGCGTGCGCCACCAGCTATTTGTTGTTACGCTCAAAAATAGCTGCATTTCTTTAAAAAAAAAAAAAATGAAAAGAGAAATAAGTGACGAAGAAGACGATATAGAAGAAGATGAAGATGAAGAAGATGAAGAAGAAGAAGAAGAAGATGAAGAAGATGAATAAGAAGAAGAAGAAGAAGATGAAGAAGATGAAGAAGAAGATGAAGAAGATGAAGATGAAGAAGATGAAGAAGAAGATGAAGAAGATGAAGAAGAAGATGAAGAAGAAGAAGAAGAAGAAGAAGAAGAAGAAGAAGATGAAGATGAAGAAGAAGATGAAGAAGATGAAGATGAAGAAGATGAAGAAGATGAAGAAGAAGATGAAGAAGATGAAGATGAAGAAGATGAAGAAGATGAAGATGAAGAAGATGAAGATGAAGAAGATGAAGAAGAAGAAGATGAAGAACAAGAAGAAGATATAGAAGAAGAAGAAGAAGATATAGAAGATAAAGAAGAAGAAGAAGAAGAAGAAGAAGTATATACAGTACTGAACAAAATTCTGGACACAACTTCTCTTTTCACCTTTTTTTTTTTTTAAAGGAACATCCCCACATAATCACTTGCTGTTGTCACTTGGAAAAAAATATGTTTCTTGCATCATTAACCCTCAAAACAAGTGTTGGGAAGCTATTTAAGGCCAATTCGAATAGTCAGCTCGAATAATGAGCTCGAATACCGACTCGAATAGTGAGCTCGAAGTCCGAGGTCGAATCGAATAGTAAAATTTATTCGACTCGAATATTCGACTGACCTCGAATAATTTACTATTCGAATTCGACCAAACTCGAATTTTAAAAAGGGGTATTTGAGCACCACTACCACACGGATGTCCATCTGCTTTGATTTCATCACAGGCTTGTATAAAGGTAAAATAAAGGTTACTTCAAGCTCCAAAACTATGGTCTGCAATACAAATGTGGATCAGCAAAGGCTTTTATCTGCCTTAGTGTCGCAGCTTCATCTTTTTTCATGAGACACACATCATCAAGCGTGATCTTATTTCTAGCTGAAAGTCAGTAAGATGGTTGTCACAGATTTCATGTTTGGCCAGTGAGCGGTCTGAATCCCATTCATTTGCATTAAGATCTGCACACAAGAGAGTCAGACCACTGTTGAGTTGGATGGAAACAGAACTATGGCTTAGTTCACACGGCAAAACCCAGTCGCTAAGCACTTTGTGACTGTGATTTTGCAATTTTCAGGGACATTATTGCACATTTCTTCAAGCTAAATGGCTCAAAAAAATTAATTAAATAAATAAATAAATTGCTGCATGCAGCACAGTTGCGATTTTTATCAAATCCCAAATCTGCTGTGAAAAAACCCTTGTAGAATTGCATTAACCCTTTCAGAACTGGCAGGCTCTGGCCCTTTAACCTATTTTGGTTCCTGGACGTAGTTTCTACGTCCAGGAACCATGCGCGCTCCCGCGGCCGATCGTGCGCGTGCACGCGCACTCCCGACCGCGGATTCGGTAGCCAAGGAATCAATGTATCAGGCTATGGTGCCCGATCACTGATTCCTCTCCCCCGCTGAAAAAGCGACAGCTTCTCTCGGAAGCTGTGCTTTTTCTGGCTGTCTCCTTCCCGATGCGTCACTCTTAGCGCGTGCTACGCTTAGAGTGACGTCATGTAAACAAATTCATGGACCCCATCTTGTGGCCAAAAAGTAATACTACACCTGAAAAAAATAAAATAAAAAAAAATTAACACACATTTACATTATAAATCTATTGTTTACCTCCCACCCTCCCAAAACTACCCAAATAAAATGTTTACTATAAAAAAAAAAAAAACCATTACAATAAAAAAAAAAAAAAACATGTAAATATTTACCTAAGGGTCTAAACTTTTTAAATATCAATGTAAAGATGAAATATTTCTATTTTTTTTTTTATTTTAAACTTGTAAATAGTGATAGATGCAAAATGGGAAAAAATGCACCTTTATTTCCAAATAAAATATTGTCGCCATACATTGTGATAGGGACATAATTTTAACGGTGTAACAACCGGGACATATGGGCAAATACAATACGTGAGTTTTAATTATGGAGGCATGTATTATTTTAAAACTATAATGGCTGAAAACTGAGAAATAATGAATTTTTCCATTTTTTTCTTATTCTTCCTGTTAAAATGCATTTACAGTAAAGTGGCTCTTAGCAAAATGTACCCCACAAAGAAAGCCTAATTGGTGGCAGAAAAAACAAGATATAAATCAGTGCATTGTGATAAGTAGTGATAAAGTTATAGGCTAATGAATGGGAGGTAAACATTTCTCACGTGAAAACGACGGAACGCGAATGGGTTAAGGACCAGAAGCTTTTTTTTGTTGCATTTTGTTCTGTGATCACTGTAATTGGCTCAGAGCGATCACAGGGTCAGGAGACAATAAAATTGGCTCCTGACTGACATACGGTGCTCACGATCAAACAGGAAAGATTGATTGTGCTTCTTGAATTGAAAAATATATATATAATGATATTGTGTGTGACCACTTTAAGTAAATCTATGCCAATGAGGAAAAAAAAAAATATCAACAGGAGTTCCTTGAACTAGAGCCATTTATGCCTGCGGATGAGGACAATATAATTTGATCTGCCTTCACTAACAATGAATCCTGCATATGAATTTTCCATGTATCGTTGTTTGTATTATTTATTCAAACAATTAACAGGACCAAGAGTTTTGTACTTTAACACTTGTGTTTCAACTACTAATCTTTAGTGAGCATGTAGCACAAAATGTAGATTCAATACATTTAGGTTTCCATTTGAAACTAGCTGATGACCCAGCATTGCCCGGGTATGTATTTGGCTGGTGTTGGCTCCGCTCACTTTTCCAAACTCTAACACACAAACACTCAATGACCAAGTTTGTGTGCTTTGGGGTCTTTGACATCAATAATTTGTATATAGAAATCAAACAAATCAGATAGGCTGTTTGTGGCTCCGCCCCTGTCCAGCATTTGAACCCCAGTCAACCAATGACCAACTGTAGCAGGTTTGAGACATCTGCTATTAACAGTGTAAAAATGGCAGAAATGTAAATATCCCCCTTGAATATCAACAAATGAATTTTGATTAGCTATTATAGGCTCCACCCTCTTCCCTGAATATGAATCAGTCACCCAGTGATCATCTGGGCAAAGTTTGAGAACCCTGCCATTAACAGTGTAAGAATGGCTGCAGTTTATATTTTCCCAGTAAAATGTGTTTTTGGCTCCATCCACTTTTTTGTAACCTGGATACACAGTCACTCAATTACCAATTTTGTGAGCTTTGGGGTCCTTGACATCAATAATTTGTATTTTCCCAGTGAAATGAAACAAATCTGATTGGCTGTGGCACTGCCCCCTTTTCTGATTTGAACCCCAGTAACCCAATGACCAATATTCCCTTTAAAAAACAACAGGTGAATTTTGATTAGCTTTTTTAGGCTCAACACACTTTTCTGAATATTAATCCCAGTCACCCAGTAACCAACTGTGCAAAGTTTGAGAACCCTTCCATTAACAGTGAAGAAGGGCTGCAGTTTACATTTTCCCAGGAAAATCTGTTTTTGACTCCACCCACTTTTTGTAATCTTGACACACAATGACCAACTTTGTGAACTTTCGGGTTCCTGGCATCAAAATGGTGTGAATGGAAGCATTTTATCCAGCAAAGAAATTTGATTGGCTGTTTGTGGCTCCACCCCTTTAGTGATTTTGAACCCCAGTCACTTAATGACTGACTGTAGCAGGTTTGAGGCCTCTGCCATTAACAGTGTAAGAATGGGAGCAGTTTCAATATTCCCCTTGAAAATCAGTAGGTGAATTTTGATTGGCTGTTGTAGGCTCCACCTACTTTTCTGAACATTAATCCCAGTCAGTAAGTTTGAGAACCCTGCCATTAACAGAGAATGGCTGCAGTTTATATTTTCCCATGTAACTTACAGTCACTCAATGACCACGTTAATGAGCTTAGGGGTCCTTGGCATCAATAAGTTGCAATTTCCCATTGAAATTAAACAAATCTTATTGGCTGTTTGTGGCCCGCCCCCTTTTCAGAATTTAAACCCCAGTCTCCCAGTGATTGACTGTACCAGATTTAAGGCCTCTGTCCTTAAGAGTGTAAGAAGAGCAGCTGCAATGTAACTACTCCCCTTAAAAATCAATAGGTGAGTTTTGATTGGCTGTTGTAGGCTCCACCCACTTTCCTGAGTATTAATCCCAGTCATCCAGTGACCAACTGTGTCAAGTTTGAGAACCCTGCCAATAACTGAATGGCTGAAATCCATCTAACAAATCTGATTGGCTGTGTATGGCTCCACCCCCTTTAGTGAATTTTGACCTCAGTCACCCAGTGACTGTTTTAGGTTTGAGGCCTCTGGCATTAACAGTGTAATAATGGTAGCAATGTAAATATTCCCTTTAAAAATTAATAGATACATTTTGATTGGCAGCTGTAGGCTCCACCCACATTTCTGAATATCAATCCCAGTCACTCAGTGACCAACTGTGTCAAGTTTGAGAACCCTGCCATTAACAGTGTGAAAATGGCTGCAGTTTATATTTTCCTATGTAAAAAGTTAGTTGTTTTTGGCTGTGCCCACTATTTCTAACCTTGACATACAGTCACTCAATGACCAAGTTTATGAGCTTTGAGGTCCTTGGCATCAATAAGTTGCAATTTCCCACTGAAATGAAACAAATCTGATTGGCTGTTTATGGCTCCACCCCCTTTAGTGAATTTTGACCCCAGTCACCCAGTGACTGTTTTAGGTTTGAGGCCTCTGGCATTAACAGTGTAATAATGGTAGCAATGTAAATATTCCCTTTAAAAATGAATAGATACATTTTGATTGGCAGCTGTAGGCTCCACCCTAAATCTGATTGGCTGTTTGTGGCCTGCCCCCTTTTCAGAATTGAAAAGGGGGAGGGTCAGTGACTGACTGTACCAGATTTGAGGCCTCTGCCATTAAGAGTGTATGAAGGGCAGCAATGTAAATAATCCCCTTGAAAATCAATCAATCCCAGTCACCCAGTGACCAACTGTGCCAAGTTTGAGAACACTGCAATTAACAGTGAAAGAATGGTTGCAGTTTATATTTTCCCATGTAAAAAATGTAGCTGTTGGTGCCACCCACTTTTTCTAACCTTGACATACAATCATTCACCAGTTCACCCCCAAGGGTTTTTATCCTAACGGACCAGAGCAATTTTCAGTTGTCAGTTCTCCTCCCTTTTATTCCCTAATAACTTTATTACTACTTATAACAAGAAAATGATCTATACCTCATTTTTTTCGCCACCAATTAGGCTTTCTGTGGATAGTACATTTTGCTAAGATTTTTTTTATTCTAAATGCGTTTTAATGAGAAAAACAGAAAAAAAAAGAAGAAAAATAATTATTTCTCAGTTTTCAACCATTATAGTTTTAAAATTAAACATTCTCCTGTGGATAAAACAAACACGTTTTATTTGCCCAGTCGTCCCGATTATTAAACAGTTTAAATTATGTCCCTATCACAATGTATGGCGACAGTATATTATTTTGAAATATAAGTGTTATTTTTCTGTTCTGTTTTTTTTTTTATTCTGGCCATAATTACAAGCCCCTATGTAATAAATTAAAATTAATTTCCCCCCATAAAATATAAATTAACAAAGCTGAGTCCCTAAGGCAACTATTTATTTATTTTTTTTAGCTGTTTTTATTTTTACAAGTGTTTTTTTTTTTTTTGGGGGGGGGGGGGGGGGGGAGGGTTGGAAGTGTAATTTTATTAAGATCTGTATGTACTTGAAAATGAATGTATTTTGTAGGTGTAATATACTTTTGGCCACAAGATGGCGCTAGTGAACACTCATAGGAAATGTTCACTTTTTTTTTTCTTCACTTTATTTAATTGTTACATTTCCTGTTATTGTGAATGGACGTACCCGCTGTTCGCGGTAACGTCCATTCACTCCAGGCACTGCGATTGGGTAGAGGACCGTTCGGTCCTCTTCCCTAATCACCCAGCACGGAAGCCCGACGGTAATGGCGGCGGTAGCGGCGCACACACAGCGGTAGCAGCGGCGGGAACGCGGGACGTATTAAAACGTCATGTTGCTGTTAATAGCGGTAAGCATGACGTTTTAATACGTTAGAATGTCAGTAAATGGTTCAATTACCAAGTTTATGAGCTTTGGGATCCTTGATATCAATAATTTGTATATTCCCATTGAAATTAAACAAATCTAATTGGCTGTTTGTGGCTCCGCCCCTTTCTGAATTTGAACCCCAGCTACCCAGTGACCAACTGTACCAGGTTTGAGGCACCTGCTATAACAGTGCAAGAATGGCAGGAATTTAAATATTCCCCTTGAAAAATCAACAGATGAATTCTGATTGGGTGTTGTAGGCTCCACCCATTTTCCTGAATATTAATTCCAGTCACCCAGTCACTAACTGTGCAAAGTTTAAGAACCCTACCATTAAGAGTGTAAGAATGGCGGAAGTTTATATTTTCCCAGTGAAATTTGTTTTTGGCTCCACCTACTTTTTGTAACCTTGACACACAGTCACTCAATGACCAAGTTTATGAGCTTTCAGGTTCCTGGCATCACAAATGTGTGAATGTAAGCAGTTTATCCACCAAGGAAATATGATTGGCTGTTTGTGGCCCCGCCCCTTTAGTGAATTTGGACCCCAGTTACCCAATGACCGAAGTTTGAAGCCTCTGCCATTAACAGTGTAAGAATGGCAGCAGTTTAAATATTCCCCTTAAAAATCAATAGGTGAATTTTAATTGGCTGTTGTAGGCTCCACCCGCTTTCCTGAATCTTAATCCCAGTCACCTCGTGACCAAGTGTGGCAAGTTTGAGAACCCTGTGATTAACAGTCTAAGAATGGCTGCAGTTTACATTTTCCCATTAAAAATGAATGGCTGAAATTTGATTGGCTGTTTTATGCTCTGCCCACTTTTCCTGGATTTGTAACCTCGGTCACCAAGTGACCAACTGTGCCAAGTGTGGGGACTCTGGCTTGATTACTGTGAGAATGGCAGTCTTTTCCATTTTTTCCATTGACATGAATGGGTGAAATCTCATTTGCTGTTTGTAGCTCCGCCCAGGTAAGCAGGGGGGGGGGGGGCGAGACCCACAGAATGTATCATCCCAGCTTGTAAGGGATCTGTATACCAAGTTTCGTTCAAATCGGTCAAGCCGTTTTCGAGTGATTGCTGCACATACACACACACACACACACACACACACACACACACACACACACACACACACACACACACACACACACACACACACACACACACACACACACACACACACACACACACACACACACACACACACACACACACACACACACACACACACACACACACACACACACACACACACACACACACACATCCGATTTTATATATATAGATTAAGAAGGTAAAGTTTTCAAATTTTTGACCATTCAGCTTTAAAACTAACTGTCATGACCTGCTGTATAAGATAGAAAATGAATAGGCATTGTTTGCCATGAGAGAGCATCACCTCTCCTTTGGAACACTCTACCCCAGCCGCAG
Organism: Hyperolius riggenbachi; assembly: GCF_040937935.1. Taxonomy (NCBI): domain Eukaryota; kingdom Metazoa; phylum Chordata; class Amphibia; order Anura; family Hyperoliidae; genus Hyperolius; species Hyperolius riggenbachi. Next base: position 336,953,530 of record NC_090650.1, read on the forward strand.
CCTGTCCCTCATGCTCAGAAATAGGGCAGAAAAAGTATAAATCCGGCCTTGCCCACAGGCCTCTAGACTGTCTCCAGAGCCAAGACAACTGCCTAGGTTTACCTTGTGCATGATCCGGCTTGGGTCTGGAAACCCTCAAACGTACTCTCGAGACACACTTGTTTAGACAAACCTGTAATTTACTAGCATTGGAGGTTCACTGCCTCATCCGCTAACCCTTGTCTCCTTCCTTAATGTCTCCAACCCACTCTCTAGATTGTAATCTCACAAGGGCAGGCACGCACATCCCCCTAGTGTTTCTTATTCTGATGTAATTGATCATATGAACATGTACCAGTAATGGTGATGTCTCAAACCCCACATGGAGGAATGTGTGATGCCCAGAGGAGCTCAAAGTGTTTAGTCTCCCCGAGCTTGCTACCTACAATATACAGACACTGTTTTTATTTCATCTGAGGAAGCAAACGGTGCTCTGCGGAATGCGTTATTGTTTATGCTGACTGATGACTGATACATTTTACCTTTAAATTAGGCGTTGCCCCTTCTTTTTAGAGAAAATACATTTTTTGTATATTTTATATACAGATCTATTTTATCCAAGCCATCCATCTATTTTTTGGGCGCCTTCTCCCTCCTAGTTGTTAAACCACACATGAACTATGCACTGTATGCATTTAATTATTTGTAGTTCTGGATGTGCTGATTGTACAGAGTTGTTTATGTCTCATGTATCTATGCTCCACACTATTTGTTTTGTACTATGTACTGCCCTATGGAAGATGGTGCCACTATGTAAATAAAAAATAATAATATATTTGTCCTGCCATGTTCATGTATACACACACACATACTGTAGGACAAAAACCAGGGGACAAAAAATATATCCTAAACCTGGTGGATGCATGGTGAAGGGGCATCTTGTGGATTATGCCCCCTTTGTACCTCTTGTGTCTCCCTGTGCCCTCCTCTGCCCCCCTTGTGTCCTCCTCTGTCCCCCTTGTGTCCTTCTGTGTCCCCCATGTGTCCGCCTCTGTCCACCTTGTGTCCCCCTCCATGCCCTTTTGTGTCCCCCTGTGTCCTCCTCTGCATGGGCACAGTACATGAAGCCCCCGACATTGTGGCTGGTTAATGGTTTGCATTGGCAGGAGTTCACAGGACAGGAATTCCCTGCATTTGGGCTATAAGATGCAGTCAGTAAACTTATAGTCCAAAAAATACAGTGTATGTATATGTATATATATATATATATATATATATATATATATATATATATATATTATATATATATATATATATATATATATATATATATATATATATATATATATATATATATATATATATATATATATATATATATTGTATATATATATATATATATATATGTATATATATATGTATATATATATATATATATGTATATATATATATATATATATGTATATATATATATATATATGTATATATATATATGTATATATATATATATATATCACAGTATCACCACATTTTGCAGTTCACTGAACTTTTCATAAAAATTACAAGCCCCAGCATCTTTCCTATTTGCACAGTGTGCTCTTTTTTTTCTGTATAATAACTAATCTTTAAAGTTCTCCGGAAATGTATAACCTTGCGTCTGGACTTTATGTTTCCTATTGAACTTTACAATCTAAAATATAACAGTTACCTGAGAACAGCCTCATCAGCTTAAACCCCACTAATTTGTTACAATTATACAGCAGGAAAGAACATCCCGGATAATCCTTTTATATTGCATTTTAAGTCAATGAATTATTCATCTGCACTCTTTGTGAAAGGGGCACCACAAAATACACATTTAATGTTTTACATGAAAAAATATTTTTTTTTCCTGAAGCTGCGGCAAATGAGGCAAAACATTGTGTACTATGGCTGCTTAATTTAAATTCTAAGTACACAAAAGGATGGTTTTAAATGAAAATGAGTAATCTGCATTTTCCACTCCATTCACATAATGGGTTCATCTGCAAGTTTACGATTCATCAGGTTATTTCCTGAAATGTAACAGTGAATAGCACAGGCGTGATTATCTCCAAACTTTTAGCATTGAAATCCATCTGCTGAGCTTTCAATACAGACTTAGTTTAAGGTAAAATGAAAGGTTTTTTAAAGCACCGCAAACGATGATCTGCCATACAAACGTGACTCTGCAGAGCTTTTGTGCTGTAGCTTCATCACAGGAGTTCCGCGATGGGAAAAGTTTTTTTTTATCTCTTAACAAAAAGTTTGCGGAATTAGCTTTTACCACTGAAAGATTCTCTGCTTAGCAGGTTTTACATAAACAGGCACTTTTGTATGAGCACAGTAAATTCAAGACCGGATTTGTACTTTTTCTGCCTTTTTTAGGCCAATCTTCTTTCAGAAGCCGCCCTCCCCTTCCATGTGCAGCCCCCGGGCCAGATTTCTGGAATGGCCAAAGAGGTCCAGGCCTTGGGCTGCTGCAGCCCAAGGGGGGGGGGGGGGGGCTGAGAATGAAAGAGGAGTTGCCGCATATGAAAGAGGAGGCGGAACATGCTGAGCTGCACATGAAAAAGGGATACTGATGCCCAAGGGAGCTATTCATGAAAGAGAGGGGCTACAGTACATGGAGGAAATGCATGGAAGAGGAGGCTGCACATGTAATGGCCCTATGGGTACAAAAAGTATAATTCCAGCTTCCATGTGTAACATCCTCATACAACAGCCAATTTCTTTCATATACAGCTCCCTTGGACAGCAGCTCCTCTCTTCCATGTGTAGCTCCACATCTACAGCCTCCCTTTCCATTTGCCGTTTCCTCTTCCATATGCAGCAGCTCATCTTCCAAGTCCAGCTGCACCCTTGAGCAGCAGCTGCCCAGGCCAAGACCTTTGTGGCATTTTCAGAAATTCAGCCCTGACTACATTGGGAAATTGGCATTGAATTACAAGTAGAAAATGAAACACATAGGCACGCCTTACCTAACATCTATCCCTATTTCATTGCACTCAACCGTCCCTTTTTCAGAGCCGTCAAATCCCTCTGTCCTTCTTTATTGCTCATTTGTCCCCTTTGCAGGACTAATGTACAGCTCTATCTAAATGTATGTATTTCTCTAGTAAATAGAAATGACTCGCACACCAGCCAAGAGCTAAATGCATAAAGTTTGTATTCAAAAACGTGCAGTAAAAAACAGCAGGGGGTTACACGTCAAGTAAATAATGACATATTAGAATAATGACATATCAGTAAATATCACAATAAGTGACCATAGCAACAATGTTCATAATGAGTCGCTGCAGTATGAGCAAACAGCAATATACAATGTGCAGAAAAATGAGCTACATAGCAGCAGGTGCCAAACATGCATCACTGTACAGAGACTTCATTATGCAAAGTATATACCCTGACAGCACGCTGTTTCTGAAAACCCTTCGTCAGAGAGTATATAAGAAACACTCCTTTCAGCTGCTGCATCAGAGTGATCACAAACACCTAACTATATACCTGTAAAGCGGCAAACAGCCCGCCCTGGACACCTGGGACAGTCCCATTGACGCATGGGGGGCTACGCGGCAGCCGCTGCGAGTCCGTCTGCCTCACTTCCGGTTTCACAAATCCTCCGATTCCTGTGCATCCAGCCATACGGGGACAGATCCAGCCATCCCCAATATGGCTGGCGCACATGCGTGAGCGGGGGAGCCGAACCAGAACACATTTGCTGCACTAAATAAGCTGGAAGCATACAAGAAAAGCACATAGCAATATGTCCAGTAGGCGTAACTACATTTCATTCAAAAGGGTGTCCAGATGCCGAGCTTCTAGTTCAAGCAGTACATAGTGAAACTAAAAGCAAAACAAAAAACAAAAATTACTAGTATCATGCAGGATAAGCGTCAGTACACAGTAATTAAAGGGGAAGGCCTATAAAAAGTATGAGAAAGCAAGAAGTCAATAAGTTAAATGGTCGTAGCAGTCATCACTACCCAGAAAGGGATGGGCAATACCCAACTCCCCATTACCCTATCTCAGAAATGGTGTTAGGCCCACCTCCTCATTCATACCATCTGGTACTTTACTGTCAAGTTTATAAATCCCAAAAAGTTCCCTTTGGAGCAATTTTTGCTTCAGATCGCCCCCTTCCCCCTGAACGATGGGGTCACCTCCTCTATCACCCTAAACCTCAACTGCGTGACATTATTTCCCGCCTCTAGAAAGTGACGTGCCACTGGTCCAGCTCACTGCAGCGTATATTGCTGCGGTGTTCACTAATCCTGGTTCTAACCTCTCAAGTTGTCTGTCCGACATAAAGTCGGCCACAAGGACAGAATAAACAATACACCTTGTTTTTGGTTGAGCAATTAGCAAATCCCCTTAAAGTAAACATGCTCATAACATGCTTATGAAACTCTTAACTTTATCCCCAGCCTGTAGATTGTTATATTATAGTTCTTGTTGTATTTCTTTTGGGGGTCGGTGAGCCGTAATGTAGGTGGTGGAAGGTGTGGGCGAACACTAGGAATGCAGTGCAGTGATTTGGGTGCAGCCGGCGCCACCATAGACCGTAATAGGAATTACGGCTAAAGCGGTGCACAGTGAGTAACTTCGTCGCTGTCAGAAGATGGAGTGAGGTTACTTTTAAAACACTGTAATTTGGCTGCCAGCAATAGCTGGAAGCCAAATTACATCATTTTCCACCATCCACATGGACCTAGAGGGGGAATAGTAATTAACGCCGCTGGAACTTGTGCAGCAGCAGGATAAGCCGTATATTGGCTGTATCCTGCGCCTAAGTCTCCTGGCTGCGATTTCTCTTGTAAGCAGTGTGGGAAGCCTCTGCAGAATCCAGAGGCTTCCTTCTTCTTAGGTAAGTATCTGTTTTTTGACCCGAGATTTACCTCAGGTACACTTTAAGTTTTGTGATCTGGCAGACATCACTCAGATAAAATTGCCCAATGTGTGCCCAGCATAAAAGAGGGACAACCGAAGAGGAAAGAGGCACAAGTGAAATAGGTCCCAAAATAAAGACAGTCCTTCTTAAAGTAGACCTGAGATGAAAGACTTCTCAGGTACCATACTTACCTGGGGCCTACTTAAGCCCCCTTGAGGCTGATTAGTCCCTTGCCATCTCCCCAGCTGGCTCCTGTACCCCGCAATACAGCCAGAAAGCCTGGCCAAGTTGCGCATCATCATGCATGCGTGCTCCGGGCTGCGCTCACTCCCCCATCGTGCTCCCAGGGCTGGGAGCGTTCTACGCTTGTGCAGTACTATTGCTTCCAGTGACAAAAAAGCGACTGGGGAACATGTGCGGCCACGTATGTGCGGCAAAGCGCAACTCGGCCAGGCTACTGGGCCGTTCTGCAGGGGACAGGAGCCACCCAAGGAGATGGTGAGGTACTGAGCAGCCTCAAGAGAGGCTTAAGGAAGCCCCAGGTAAGTGTAGAACCTGAACTGTGTTTCATCTCAGGTTAACTTTAAGAATGGACACTTAGGAGCTATGACTGTAATATACGATAAGAAGGTTAGAAGATTTTTTTTCTGCAAGAACTTACAATCCCTGCATCACATTTTGTAAAATTTTAGCCAACAATTGTTTTTATTGATATTGAGTCACCTTATATATAACCCAAACCTATCAAAGCTGCCCTTTTGCACTTGCTTTGTTGGTCATTGCACCCTCAGATTAATCTTGTCATTCTTTCTAACTCTCACCTATACACTTAGTGAATTGTGTCAGACACAATGTTAGGAGCTTTAACCTCTGTGCTCTTTAATTGATCAGCCGAATAGCTGCTGTGTAAGTCTCACATGAATCCTTCTTTTCAATTCACCTGCCGCTGACCTCTTCAGCTTGGTAAAATGAAAAGAGAAGAAGGGAAGTCGGCAGAAAAAAATTATTGATTTTATAACAGAAGTCTAGCAAAATTGTATACTCATGGCATGAGACTGAACTAAAGAATCACAAAGGAACTTACTAAAGAAAGAAGGTAGATACTGATGAGTGGTCTTACCAGGTCTCATTACAAGTGAAGTGACACTAATTATCCTGCACTGCAGTGAGATGATTAACAAGAACAGCCAAGAGCACTATTGCTCATAGTAACTGTAATTGGGGTCAATAACTGGCTGCAAATGGTGACTTGATTACTATCTATAGTCACTGTGGTCACTGTGGTGCAAAATGGGAAATTAAAGAATGAGCTTACCTATGATTAACTCAAATCTATTCCAAACAACCTACCAATTAATATCGTAATTCTGGTTAAAATTACTCTGAGCACCTCTCATGGGCATGCCTTTAAGCCAGAGGACTTCCAACAAAGTCATGCTATATCCCCTCTAGAGGAGTCTCTTGCAATGCCCATGTGTGTGTCACTTCCTCTTACTGCTTCATTCAGTGATGCACTTCTCTAACAGAGAAGACAGGAGTGACTCAGAAGTTATAACAGCCAAGATGGCAGCCGCGATATTGAAATTGAAGTTGAACGAAAACTATTTGGTATAGAACGGCGATTCAAGCATCAAATGAAAGAGGAGAGCACAAGCTACATAAATGTATGCATCTTTAAGTACTTTGCAGTACTTTGGAGTCTCTTTAACCACTTAAGGACTGCAGTCATAAAACCCCTTAAGGACCTGAGCCTTTTTTTCCATTTAGACCACTGCAGATTTAATGGTTTATTGCTCGGTCATACAACCTACCATCTAAATGAATTTTACCTCCTTTTCTTGTCACTAATACAGCTTTCTTTTGGTGTTATTTGATTCCTGCTGCGATTTTTACTTTTTATTATATTCATCAAAAAAGACACGAATTTTGTCAAAAAAATGACCTTTTTTACTTTCTGTGCTGACATTTTTCAAATAAAGTAAAATGTCCTATACATTTGAGCGCAAAAGTTATTCTGCTACATGTCCTTGATAAAAAAAAAAACATTCAGTGTATATTTATTGGTTTGGGTAAAAGTTATAGCGTTTACAAACTATGGTGCAAAAAGTGAATTTTCCCATTTTGAAGCATCTCCGACTTTTCTAAACACCTGTCATGTTTCATGAGGTGCTAAAATTCCAGGATAGTATAAATACCCCCCAAATGACCCCATTTTGGAAAGAAGACATCCCAAAGTATCCACTGAGAGGCATGGTGAGTTCATAGAAGATTTTATTTTTTGTCACAAGTTAGCGGAAAATGAGACTTTGTGACAAAAAAAAAGGAAAAAAAAAGTTTCCATTTCTTCTAACTTGCGACAAAAAAAAATGAAATCTGCCACGGACTCACTATGCTCCTCTCTGAATAACTTGAAGTGTCTACTTTCCAAAATGGGGTCATTTGTGGGGTGTGTTTACTGTCCTGGCATTTTGGGGATGCTAAATTGTAAGCACCCCTCTAAAGCCTAAAGGTGCTCATTGGACTTAGGGCCCCTTAGCGCAGTTAGGCTGCAAAAAAGTGCTACATATCGCCGTACTCAGGAGAAGTAGTATAATGTGTTTTGGGGTGTATTTTTACACATACCCATGCTGAGTGGGAGAAATATCTCTGTAAATGGACAATTGTGTGTAAAAAAAAATCAAAAAATCGTCATTTACAGAGATATTTCTCCCACCCAGCATGGGTATGTGTAAAAATACACCCCAAAACACATTATACTACTTCTCCTGAGTACGGCGATACCACATGTGTGACACTTTTTTGCAACCTAGGTGCGCTAAGGGGCCTAACGTCCTATTCACAGGTCATTTTGAGGCATTTGGATTCTAGACTACTCCTCACGGTTTAGGGCCCCTAAAATTCCAGGGCAGTATAGGAACCCCACAAGTGACCCCATTTTAGAAAGAAGACACCCCAAGGTATTCTGTTAGGAGCAGGGCCGGCCCGCCCATGAGGCGGGGTGAGGCGGGTTCCTCAGGCGGCAGGAAGTGGAGGGGCGGCACCAGGCATTAAGAGGAAGTGACTGCGCCTGGTTCTTGCCGCCCTCAGGAGAGACTGGAGTGTCACTGTACCCTACCGGCTACTGCCGCCCGCCTGCCTGGCCGCCTCAAGTGCTGCAGTGAAGTCTCCCGGTGAGTGACCCTGGCCTCCTGTGTGCACAGTGACGCGGCGGCGGCGCCAGCCTGGCCCCTGCCACTTGCGTGATGGCCCACGCCCACCCACCATGCCGGACTTCCGCGGCGAGCTCTGCCGCCTACTAGGCCTCTGACTGTGAGGCTGTCCTGGCTGCTCCGCTGCGCTGCCTCCGCTCCGCCTGCAGAATCCGGCGGGAACGGAAGTCACGCAGCACGCTGCCTCTGCCGGCCGCCCGCCCGCCAATGCGATGATAGTCACGGTCACTGAGTGCTGCCGCTCGTGACTGTGACAATAAAGAGCCCGCCGTTGCCCCCCGGCCTTGCCCGCCTGCTGCCCTCTGCCTGCCGGCACAAGATGGATGCTGCCTGGCTCGTGCCCGCTGGCTGGCCTGCCCTCCGCCATCGTCGTCGCGGTCCGGACCCCACCATCCCTGCACCCTGGTGAGTCACTTTGCTGCGGCTCAGCGGCTGCCCCTGGCTCTGGCTGCTCTGCTCTGGGTCGGGTCAGATTCCGATTTTGTATTTTAATGTTTTGTGATTGACTGACTGTAGTAGTCAGTCAGACTGACTGGTGGATGAGGTGGTGGTATATTTATTATTTGGAATGGGTGGGGAGGAGGGTAAGGGTGCCTGCTGTGGGTGGGGAGGAGGGTGATGGTGCCCATGGGTGGGGAGGAGGGTAAGGGTGCCTGCTGTGGGTGGGGAGGAGGGTGATGGTGCCCATGGGTGGGGAGGAGGGTAAGGGTGCCTGCTGTAGGTGGGGAGGAGGGTGAGGATGGCCGTGGGTGGGGAGGAGGGTGATGGTGCCTGCTGTGGGTGAGGAGGAGGGTGAGGATGGCCGTGGGTGGGGAGGAGGGTGATGGTGCCTGCTGTGGGTGGGGAGGAGGGTGAGGATGGCCATGGGTGGGGAGGATGGTGATGGTGCCTGCTGTAGGTGGGGAGGAGGGTGAGGATGGCCGTGGGTGGGGAGGAGGGTGATGGTGCTTGCTGTGGGTGGGGAGGAGGGTGAGGATGGCCGTGGGTGGGGAGGAGGGTGATGGTGCCTGCTGTGGGTGGGGAGGAGGGTGAGGATGGCCGTGGGTGGGGAGGAGGGTGATGGTGCCTGCTGTGGGTGGGGAGGAGGGTGAGGATGGCCGTGGGTGGGGAGGGGGGTGATGGTGCCTGCTGTGGGTGGGGAGGAGGGTGAGAATGGCCGTGGGTGGGGAGGAGGGTGATGGTGCCTGCTGTGGGTGGGGAGGAGGGTGAGGATGGCCGTGGGTGGGGAGGAGGGTGATGGTGCCTGCTGTGGGTGGGGAGGAGGGTGAGGATGGCCGTGGGTGGGGAGGGGGGTGATGGTGCCTGCTGTGGGTGGGGAGGAGGGTGAGAATGGCCGTGGGTGGGGAGGAGGGTGATGGTGCCTGCTGTGGGTGGGGAGGAGGGTGAGGATGGCCGTGGGTGGGGAGGAGGGTGATGGTGCCTGCTGTGGGTGGGGAGGAGGGTGAGGATGGCCGTGGGTGGGGAGGAGGGTAAGGGTGCCTGCTGTGGGTGCCTGGGGCCCGGGGGGGGGGGGGGGGGTGCCTTCACGTTCTTTGCCTCAGGCAGCAGAAAGTCCAGGACCGGCCCTGGTTAGGAGTATGGTGTCAGTATCAATTTCCGCTAACTTGTGACAAAAAATAAAATCTTCTATGAACTCGTCATACACCTAACAGAATACCTTTGGGTGTCTTCTTTCTAAAATGGGGTCACTTGTGGGGTTCCTATACTGCCCTGGCACTTTAGGGGCCCTAAACCGTGAGGAGTAGTCTTGAACCCAAATGTCGCAAAATGACCTGTGAAATCCTAAAGGTACTCATTGGACTTTGGGCCCTTTAGCGCAGTTAGGCTGCAAAAAAGTGCCACACATGTGGTACTGCCGTGCTCAGAAGAAGTAGTATAATGTGTTTTGTGGTGTATTTTTACATATACCCATGCTGGGTGGGAGAAATATCTCTGTAAATGACATATATTAGATTTTTTTTACACACAATTGTCCATTTACAGAGAGATTTCTCCCACCCAGCATGGGTATGTGTAAAAATACACCCCAAAACACATTATACTACTTCTCCTGAGTACGGCGATATGACATGTGTGACACTTTTTTGCAGCCTAGGTGCGCTAAGGGGCTCAACGTCCTATTCACAGGTCATTTTAAGGCATTTGTTTTCTAGACTACTCCTCACGGTTTAGGGCCCCTAAAATGCCAGGGTAGTATAGGAACGCCACAAGTGACCCCATTTTAGAAAGAAGACACCCCAAGGTATTCCGTTAGGTGTATGGTGAGTTCATAGAAGATCTTATTTTTTGTCACAAGTTAGTGAAAAATGAAACTTTGTGAAAAAACAATAAAAATCAATTTCCGCCAACTTTTGACAAAAAATAAAATCTTCTATGAATGCTTCATACACCTAACAGAACACCTTGGGGTGTCTTTTTTCTAAAAAGGGGTCAATTGTGGAGTTCCTATACTGCCCTGGAATTTTACGGGCCCAAAACCGTGAGTAGTCTGGAAACCAAATGTCTCAAAATGACTGTTCAGGGGTATAAGCATCTGCAAATTTTGATGGCAGATGGTCTATGAGGGGGCGAATTTTGTGGAACCGGTCATAAGCAGGGTGGCCTCTTACATGACAGGTTGTATTGGGCCTGATCTGATGGATAGGAGTGCTAGGGGGGTGACAGGAGGTGATTGATGGGTGTCTCAGGGGGTGGTTAGAGGGGAAAATAGATGCAATCAATGCACTGGGGAGGTGATTGGAAGGGGGTCTGAGGGGGATCTGAGGGTTTGGCCGAGTGATCAGGAGCCCACACGGGGCAAATTAGGGCCTGATTTGATGGGTAGGTGTGTTAGGGGGTGACAGGTGGTGACAGGAGGTGATTGATGGGTGTCTCAAGGAGTGATTAGTGGGGGGAATAGATGCAAGCAATGCACTGGCGAGGTGATCAGGGCTGGGGTCTGAGGGCGTTCTGAGGGTGTGGGCGGGTGATTGGGTACCCTAGGGGCAGATAGGGGTCTAATCTGATGGGTAGCAGTGACAGGTGGTGACAGGGGGTGATTGATGGGTAATTAGTGGGTGTTTAGAGGAGAGAACAGATGTAAACAGTGCACTTGGGACGTGATCTGACGTCGGGTCTGCAGGCGATCTAATGGTGTGGGTGGGTAATCAGATTGGCCGCAAGGGGCAGGTTAGGGGCTGATTTATGGGTGGCAGTGACAGGGGGTGATTGATGGGTGGCAATGACGGGGGGTGATTGATAGGTGATTGACAGGTGATCAGTGTGTTATTACAGGGAAGAACAGATGTAAATAATGCACTGGCGATATGATAAGGGGGAGTCTGAGGGCAATCCGAGCGTGTGAGCAGGTGATTGGGTGCCCGCAAGGGGCAGATTAAGGTCTAATCTGATGGGTAACAGTGACAGGTTGGTGATAGGGGGTGATTGATGGGTAATTAGTGGGTGTTTAGAGGAGAGAACAGATGTAAACAGTGCACTTGGGAGGTGATCTGACGTCGGGTCTGCAGGCGATCTAATGGTGTGAGTGGGTGATCAGATTGCCCGCAAGGGGCAGGTTAGGGGCTGATTGATGGGTGGCAGTGACAGGGGGTGATTGATGGGTGATTGACAGGTGATCAGGGGGGATAGATGCATACAGTACACAGGGGGGGGGGGCCTGGGGAGAATCTGAGGGGTGGGGGGGTGATCAGGAGTCCCCAGGGGACAGTTTAGGGACTAAATAAAAATAGTGTTGACAGATAGTGACAGTGAGCAATTGATGGGTGATTAGGGGGGTGATTGGGTGCAAACAGTGGTCTGGGGGGTGGGCAGGCAGGGGTCTGAGGGGTGCTGTGGGGCCGATCAGGGGGCAGGGGGGGGCAGATCAGTGTTTTTGGGTGCAGACTAGGGTGGCTACAGCCTGCCCTGGTGGTCCCTCGGAGGAGGCAGCCTGTATAATACACTTTGTAAACATTACAAAGCGTATTATACGCTTCCTATGCAGCGATCGTTGGGTTAACAACCCGCCGGCGCTTCCGATTTTCCAGCGGGTTGACGTCGCGGGTGGGCAGAGCCTATTGCCGGCGGATGCGCGCATCCCAGCGCGCGAGCCCCGGCAAAACAGTGCCCCAGGACCCGACGCCATTCTGCGTTACGTGGTCCTGGGGCTGCCACTTTGCCGCCACCAATATGCAGTAGACGGTCGGCAAGTGGTTAAAGGCATACCCATGAGAGGTGTTCGGAGTACCTCTCATGGAGGGAGAAAGTTATACTCTGTAGGGAGAAAGTTATACTCACGTCACCTCTCCATCCCAATCCTTCTATACCTCACCAATGAGCTGAGTACCAGAATGGGTGGAGCTGTCAACCAGCTTGGAAGATAGCGTAGTTCGATCTTTACCATAGGGACAATAGCAAAGAAAGAAGATGAGCAGTGAAGACCAGCAGGTCTTTTTTCTGGTAGAGGTGATTGTTACTTTTTACCATAAATTAGTTTAAAGTGGGAGAGGAAGCTGCCAGTTTCCTATGGTTTATTAAAATTTTCTCATTAACAATGATCTATACCTGCCCTGGTTTGTGTTTTTCTTCCTGTTTGGCAAATTTCCCTGCCTAACCATGCTCCCTAAATTGTGGTATCTTATTCTTGTCTCTGCAAGTCTCCTTTACAAGCTGACCGGTTACACTGACCATGTATAATTCACACTGCATGTATGTGCTGTATATTTTTCAATAGCACATCAGTCTGCTGCTGCCCCTGTGGCACTGGTATTACAAGCTAAAGTAATAGAGTTTTCCTCCTTCTCCTGGAGGCCAACCATATAGCATATAACTGATAGGCTAGGTAGCCATCCTCCTTGATCAGTGCCACGTGTGCACATGTTTGAGCCACTGAGCTCTAGCGGGCCAAATGATAAGTACCTGCTGACAAGCAGTTTTACTTTTTCCAAAATTTAAGGGTGAGGATGCAGAGAGAATTCCTGCTAAATGCTTGTGCCAATCAGAAACTTCTCTGCTCCTAGAACACATCCTAAATAATAAACCAATCAGACACTGAACCTTCTGCCCTCTATTTAAAAAACAAAAAAAACAAAAACATGCAGCCAGAGCTTTGTGGGCTGTAGTCAGGAGTGGTGTTGGTGATTTAGTCCAGGTTTAGTGAATCACATGTGACATTACCTCTGGAGAGGTCTTAGAAAGTCAATCCCAAATGTTTATATGTAATTCCACTAGATAATGTGAGTCTATTCCTAAAGCAACCCCTGGGAAGGCTTCTTAGATTAGATTGCAACAGTCCACACTGTACTGTAAATTCTACTGAATATAATAGGAAATTCTAACAAATTTTACTAAAAAATAAATCCTGCTATGTAATTTAATTGATTAACCTATTTTGGTTCCTGGACGTAGTTTCTACGTCCAGGAACCATGCGCGCTACCGCGCACTCCCGGCCGCGGATTCGGTAGCCAAGGAATCAATGTATCGGGCTATGGAGCCCGATCATTGATTCCTCACCCCCGCTGAAAAAGCGACAGCTTCTCTCGGAAGCTGAGCTTTTTCTGGCCGTCTCCTTCCCGATGTGTCACTCTAAGCGTGTGCTACGCTTAGAGTGACGTCATGTAAACAAACTCATGGCCGCCATCTTGTGGCCAAAAAGTAATACTACACCTGAAAAAAAAACCCAAAAAGAATTAACACACATTTACATTATAAATCTATTGTTTACCTCCCACCCTCCCAAAAGTACCCAAATAAAATGTTTAGTATAAAAAAAAAAAAAAAACATTACAATAAAAAACAAACAAACATGTAAATATTTACCTAAGGGTCTAAACTTTTTAAATATCAATGTAAAGATGAAATATTTCTATATATTTTTTATTTTAAACTTGTAAATAGTGATAGATGCAAAATGGAAAAAATGCACCTTTATTTCCAAATAAAATATTGTCGCCATACATTGTGATAGGGACATAATTTTAACTGTGTAATAACCGGGACATATGGACAAATACAATACGCGGGTTTTAATTATGGAGGCATGTATTATTTTAAAACTATAATGGCTGAAAACTGAGAAATAATGAATTTTTCCATTTTTTTCTTATTCTTCCTGTTAAAATGCATTTACAGTAAAGTGGCTCTTAGCAAAATGTACCCCCCAAAGAAAGCCTAATTGGTGGCGGAAAAAACAAGATATAGATCAGTGCATTGTGATAAGTAGTGATAAAGTTATAGGCTAATGAATGGGAGGTGAACATTTCTCACGTGAAAACGACGGAACCTGAACGGGTTAAAGTAGGTTTATGTTTACAGAGGACTCTGAAAAGGCTTCTTTCTCCAGCGTTTAGTGCAAAAACTCAAATTCTACAATAATAAGTTCTACGACATCATGCAGGGCCATGCATGTAACTAGGGGACTTGTTACTACCTAAACTTTACTAATTCTGAAAATTATACACATTTTTCTTTTTAATTCTGCTGCAGAAAGGAGGTTACAATACCAAAGAATTATTTGCTACCTTTAAAGTGACAACTAAAATAAAAAAAAATATATACATACCTGGGGCTTCCTCCAGCCCCCTTCAGGCTGATCCGTCCCTCGCTATCTTCCCACACCACCTGGTTACTCCGCTAGGTAGCCTGGTAATTTTGCCAGTGGGCGCAGTCCAGCCTCGCGTGTTGTCCCATCACGCTCACGTGCCCAGGAGCGTTTTGCACCTGCACAGTAGTACTGTACAGGTGCAGAACTCTTCCAGCGATGGGAGGGCATGGGGCGCTTGCCTATAGCCAGGAAGTGCTTGCGCGGTACGCCGCGAATAGCAGAATTACTGGGCCACATAGGCAGATGGGAAGATGGTGAGGGACCAATCAGCCTGAAGGCTGCTGGAGGAAGCCCCAGGTATGTATATTTATTTATTTTAGTCCTATCAGGCTTACCTAATTCATCCTCTTTTAAGGAGCAATCAGACGGTAATCAGAAAGTAAGTCCATCATACTGTAAACAGTGAAAATGTTTGGACATCTACAGAGGAGACACTAGGAAATCTCTACAAACTTCCATATCCTATCTTCACATTAATCTTCCCCTTCTTCACACCTAACCCCAACCTCACTCTAATCTCCTAACAATAAACTCTCCCCTCTCCAGTCCTAACACTCAGCTTTCTAAACCTTGAGGCTCCTATCTAAGGATTGGTCCATTCCTATCTCCTCAAATGAA
Source organism: Hyperolius riggenbachi (assembly GCF_040937935.1). Classification (NCBI taxonomy): domain Eukaryota; kingdom Metazoa; phylum Chordata; class Amphibia; order Anura; family Hyperoliidae; genus Hyperolius; species Hyperolius riggenbachi. The sequence continues at coordinate 336,968,826 of NC_090650.1, forward strand.
CTTATTGGACCTGCTGCTATCTGAGTTTTGCTACAGTTTAGCCAAACTCATTACCAATCCATGTGCCGTCACTTGAAATGGCTGGAAATGCCCATTTCCAAATGTGTGAAAATTTTTATTTCCACCATTGCCAGTTTCTGTTTTTACGGTTTCTGATTTTCAGTTTATCTGATTTCCGATTTTCCATTTTTCCGATTTCACATTTTCCATTTTTCCAACTTCCCAATTTCTGAGGTGTATTTTATTTGTAATTTTTTGCATCAGACAATGCAATACAATGGGAAATCATAAAATCGGAAAAACAGAATCTTGTGATTAGTCTAAAATTACCAAGGTAATCTGAGTTTTGCAGAAAAAAAATCTGCATTCTCTGATTGGTCCAATGCTTCCAAGTTCTGTGATTGGCCTAAAATTACCGAGTTGCTGTAAATCAGATTTCTGTGGCATTCCAATTTCCGAATTCTGATTGGAAATGTGATTTCCGATCGGAAATGTGGAAATTTCAATTCTGCGGAATCCGAATGAGCATCCCTAGTCATCACCGAGTGCCAAAACTAAGCACCCAGGGTACCTATAGCTGTACATTTACATTGCAGGCTAGGCTATAGAGACGCAATGCTACAGAGATATATAAGAGTGTGCAGCTGCCATTTTTCCTATTGAGCTCACATCTTAGTGATTCCTTATGTTAACTCACATTTTACTTGCTTGACTTTATTAACGCTGTCACATTGCTTCTGGAAAAATAACCCACAAAATGATGTATCTGAAAGGAGGACAGAACCATCAGTGTGGAAAAAAATCAGAATTTCTGCTCCATGCCTGAATGCTAAAATCATTCCCTTTCGAACAAAATGATGCGGCTCCACAGACCAGTGGACTGATACTATCCAGGGTATGTTATCCATTGAAATGCGCACTCAGTCGTGGTCAAACCACACTCTTGACTCTACAGCACAACAACCTTGAAAAATGTTCCCTTTCTGTAAATGATGCCTCCTTTCAGTCAGACCCTGGTTGTGAAATAGTTTTGCAGTCGATGCTTTTTATGTTAAGTATATTACAATGAAAATAATGGTGGGTTATTACTATGCAGTACACTATGCAGCTGATCATCTTTTTTTTTGTCAAATAAAATGTGTCGGGTGGTAATATTATTCATTTGCAGTTTATTCTATGAGAATGTATTTGGGGAAAATTATGACAATTGAGATGTGAATATTAGATTTAAAAAGTTACAGATAGTTTGAGTATCAGCAGAGAAAAATGTCCAGGCAGTGACAAACTGATGGAGAGAGCTTAGGCATGCAATCGTCTGGCTTAAAGGGGTTCTTTCGCGAAAGAAGTAGGCAGTTAAAAAATGTGACAGATGACAGGTTTTGGGCCAGTCCATCTTTTAAGGGGGATTCTCAGGGCTTTCTTTGTTTTCAACAGCATTTCCTGAACAACAGTTGCAAAATCTAACTGACATAATAGTGTGCAAGTGAGTAGGGAGGCCGGCTGGTATCTTGCTATTTTGGCAGTTAAACTGCTGTTCAGGAAATGCTGTTGAAAACAAAGAAAGCCCTGAGAATCCCCCTTAAAAAGATGGACTGGCTCAAAACCTGTCATCTGTCACATTTTTTAACTGCCTACTTTTTTCGCAAAAGAACCCCTTTAAGGGGGATTCTCAGGGCTTTCTTTGTTTTCAACAGCATTTCCTGAACAACAGTTTAACTGCCAAAATAGCAAGATACCAGCCGGCCTCCCTAATCACTTGCACACTATTATGTCAGTTAGATTTTGCAACTGCTGTTCAGGAAATGCTGTTGAAAACAAAGAAAGCCCTGAGAATCCCTTTAAAAAGCTGGACTGGCTCAAAACCTGTCATCCGTCACATATTTTAACTGCCTACTTTTTTCGCGAAAGAACCCCTTTAAAGAGGAACTATAACCAAGGATTGAACTGTATTTCAATCAGTAGCTGCTATCCTAGGTCCTGACATCACACTGTGGAAGCCTTGTTGCATTGTGCGAAATAACGGCTGTTTCCAACTGCCAAGCAACCAGTATCTCCCTCTGTGTATATCTACATCTATTTAAAAAAATAAAAAATCTTTTAGCCTATCCCATTGTTAGTGGGTGTGATTATAGCTAATGGCAGTTGGTGGTTTTTGTTTTTTTCTTGTCTGTCAGTAGTAAAGATAATTATGTACAGGCTGATTGTGGATCAAACAATATGAACAAATTACGTGGTGAATATTAATCATGTCTTGACCGCTTTTCTATTTTTAACTTCTCACTTTGCAATGTATTGATTTCTTTTTTTTACCCTTTTCGCTGAAGTTACTCTTTTAGAAACATCGGTCTCAAGCACAAGGAGGAAATTATGTCATAATTCCTAATGAAATGCACGTAAGATAGTTAAAAAATATTTGAAGAATGAATGCAAAATGTCATCTAAGTGTGTTTAAATGCAGGCAATGCAGTATAGTGCAAGGAAGAACACAATCTATTCTGTATGGCACATTAGGATTTACAAATATGACAAATGACTGAAAACGAAGCATTCTATTTAATATGTAAGAAAAGAAAAGGTGTAGACCGAGAGCCCAATATAGTGTAGTAGTTCTGATATTTGGATATAAATTATACAGTACATGAAAATATACTCACAAGTGTGGGTTACCACAAAGGCAACCACTGTAATTGCAGGTGGGGATTAATTATGACCTGACCCCACTCAGGTTTAAGAAGTCGCTCTATGTAGGTAGAAAAAAGCGGGGTAGCACCCCTCCACCTGGGGCGGACTAGATAATGCTGAAGTTTTTGAACAGAGGCGGCAAATTAGAGTAAAAACGTCTAAAATAAGTTTAAAAAGAGGGAAGCGGTGGACTTACCTCTCTCAAGGAAATACAGACATGGATTCATTATTTTATATCAAAAGATCACATTTATTATACAAACTCCACTTTGCAACACGTTTTGCGGGCACAGTCTGCAGCGTGGCCGTGCTCCTCTGTCAATTTTTAAACTGATTTTAGACGTTTTTTACTCTAATTTGGCTCCACTGTTCAAAAACTTCAGCATTCTATTTAATATGAATTTGTTTCATCTTTTAGTCCTTCTTCATGTAGTATGCATTTGGTATTACATGTGCGCTCTTTAACATTCCGACATATGTCCTTCCTGATGTAAGTAATGTTTCAACCCATCTGCAGTCTCTTTACCAGTGTGCAAATTTTATTTATTTATTTATTGTATGCAGCGCTGAAATTGATGTTTTTTTATTTGCATTCCACTATTTGTCTTCTCTGTACCGATGGTATTAAGTGTGCAAGTATGTTTACATCTCTACCTCTTCCGGCTTTCTGAAGCTTCTCCCCCTGTAATTGTCCCAGTAAGACAACAGTAAATGTCCAATATTGAAATAGCCATTGCACATGTTATTTAACATTCAGGGTCCTCCCTCCTAAAAACATAACTCCTCCTCCCTCCTTAAGAGGTGCCCATTAGCTGAATGATCAGACATGAATGTTTGAGGTTTACAGGAGAGGAGCTTACCAGCATGTGGCCCCTCTTCTTCATGCCTTTCAGCACTTAGGAAGAGCACTGCACCAGTGTCCTAATGAAGATGGACAATGGGTTTTTCAACACCCTCACTGCCCACGAAGAAGTGTAGCTAGAAAGTGGGGGCAATACGGAAGGACGTTAAGTGCTATCTGCACACTTAACAGGGAGCCGCCACATAGCTACCCTTCTAAGGTGAATGTGTAAAAAGGTATTTTCTCAGACTGTTTCACCCATTCATACAAAGTACACCCTTCTGTGTCTTGGAATTTGCTATGTATTTTGTTCATCTTGTTACAATTCTCATTGTGATTGCTAGTTTAACAATTCTGTATTATGTAGTAGTGTCTTTATTGTATGTATACCATTGTCTGTGTTACTATGTAACCCAATGTGTTGTTCTTTTCCCTGTACAGAATATGTTGGCATGTTATACATCAACAATAATAATATCTGTTGACGTTCCATTCTTTTTCCAGTAAATGCAAAACAAGAGTATCTACTAATTGAGACAAAGTCAGTAGTAGCTTGCAAATCACAAGCAGAGCTCATGGATAAAGAAGGAAAGTACACTTTTTTTTTTACAAAGAAATAATTATACTAGGATGGGATAACATCCCCATAGACCAGTGTTCCCCAACCCTGTCCATCAACAGTGCATGTTTTGTGGAAATCTACACAGGTAGTTAATCAGCTCTCCTGAGACTCTAATTACCTCACCTGTGCTTGTTTGTGGTTTCCTACACAACATGTACTGTTGGTGGGCCTTGAGGACAGGGTTGGGGAGCTCTGCCTTATACCACAGGTGTCAAACTCCAGTCCTCAAGAACAATATTCATGCAAGCATTTAGGATGGAGTAAGAAATGGAGAAATGTGTTTGACTTGATGTACCACACCTTCCCTGGTTCAGTCCAATCAATTATATTTAGATGCTTTGAATATTGGTAATCATTAACAAACTGCTCCCCATCCCCTTCTTGCACCTCTGAAACTGTAGTTGCCATTGGCAGACTTTGGTGCGCCGTTTCAATTGTTATATATAGAGTGCTTGGGGGCCCCCAATGTAACACTTGCATCGGGGCCTACAGCTCCTTAGCTACGCCACTGTACAAATAGCAAATCCTCAGTCGTGTACAAGACAAAATAAGAAATTAAACAAAACTACAAGGAATGGATGTCTGGAAAATCCAAATCCCGTCTACAAAATATTACACCTACTACTCAAACCCACCCAAAAATGCAAGTTGATTTTCTCTTTATTACACAACAGCACCTCCACAAAGTAACACCTAAAAGCATCAGAACCCTATCAGATCATGATTACGTTACATGTGTACTAGAGTTAGGCAGAAATATAACAAAAGGAAGGCTATGGGAACTAATATCCAATATACTAGATGATCCTGAGGCAGACAAAGCAATTAAGTCCTGTCTTGCCAATTACTTCTCGGATGTAAAAAAGACCCCAGGTACTGCGTTATGGGATGCACATAAATGTGATGTCAGAGGCGAGGTTATAAAGCAAGGATCAATAATTAAGAAAGAATATCACACAGGCGTAAGTCATATTCACAGGCAAATGACTTCACCAATATCCCAAACAATCACAGTCTCTACAGGCCAAGGACATGCAGAAAATTACAGAACTCCATCAACAATTAGTGAAATTGTACCACTGGAGAACAGAATTGTACCACTGGAAAACAGAAAACATTTTGTGAATCAGGAAATGAATGTGGGAAGCTATTGTCAAAAGCCTTTAAAATTCAATTTTAACTTACCCTAAAAGCAATTACAGATAAAACTTGTAACCTTATTAAAACTTGCTCAGGCATAGCTGTGAGGTTCAGGGAATTCTTCAAAGACCTTTATAATTTGGAAAAAAAAAGAGAGACAAGGTTGCAGGAAGGAATCATAGAGCATCCTTAATTTCACATTTCTCTACAACATCAATGATGCAGTCAAAAGGCAAAGACACTAAAACTACCCCCAAAATGAACCAATCACTGCTGAGAAGTTAAATCAGGTAATTGAGTAATTAAATACAGGCAAAAGTCTTGGCCTGGGTGTCCTTACCTCACAGTTATAGAAAATGTAAAAAGAATGGATAATTCTCAAAAAAAAAAACCTGATACATTTTTTTGTGAAAGACACCACTTGAAATTGAAAACTGTACTTGTATATTATGCTTACTTCCATGTTCCAAATTTTCATAGCATGCATGAATAAAAGACGCAAGAAAAAAGGGTAACAAATTGTGTGGCTTGATAACTAAATCTCATTAATGAAAAAGTTTGTTTTCAAGTGTGCGCGAAGTGAAACCGAAAACATGTTAACCTCCTCCCGACCGCATCACGCCGATGGGCGTGGCCGCGGCGGTAGCCCCAGGACCAGCTAACGGCGAGTGGCGTAAAGTCATGGGGCAGCAGTTTGCAGGAGATTGCGTGCACGCTGCGGAGTCTCCGAGCAGCGATTGACGCTCGGAAGACTGTTACACGGCGAAACTGCCATGTATCTATATGTACAGCGCTGCAATCAGCGTGTGACACGGCTGTCCCCCTGGGACACATGAGAGCGATCGGCTCTCATAGGCAGAAGCCTATGACAGCCGATCGCCATTATTGGCTGGCTGGGGGGTGGGAGGGATCAAAGAAAAAAATAATAATTAGAGAATAGTAAGAAAGAAAAAAGAAAAATAATAACATAAATATTTATTTAAAAAAAAAATAAAGAAAGGGGGGGGGGGGGGGCGATCAGACCCCACCAACAGAGAGCTCTGTTGGTGAGGGGAAAAGGGGGGAGGATCACTCGTGTACTGTGTTGTGCGGCCCTGCAGCTTGGTCTTAAAGCTGCAGTGACCATTTTAACAATAAAAGGCCTGGTCTTTAGGAGGGTTAAGCACTGCAGTCCTCAAGAGGTTAATGATGTTAACCACTTCCCGACCGCCGTATTGACAATTGGCGGCCGGGAAGTGCACCCCGCAAGGACCGCCGTATTGACAATTGGCGGCGGTCCTTGTAGGGGCATGGGCGGAGCGATCGCGTCATCAGTGACGCGATCCTCCGCCTCCGCCTGGCGCCGCTCACCCGCCGCAACATCCCGCCGGCTATACGGAAGCGCCGGCGGGATGTTAACCCCGCGATCGCCGCATACAAAGTGTATAATACACTTTGTAATGTTTACAAAGTGTATTATACAGGCTGCCTCCTGCCCTGGTGGTCCCAGTGTCCGAGGGACCACCAGGGCAGGCTGCAGCCACCCTAGTCTGCACCAAGCACACTGATTTCCCCCCCCCCCCCCTGCCCCAGATCGCCCACAGCACCCATCAGACCCCCCCCCTGCCCACCCCCCAGACCCCTGTTTGCACCCAATCACCCCCCTAATCACCCATCAATCACTCCCTGTCACTATCTGTCAACGCTATTTTTTTTTATCACCCACCCTGCTCCCTGCCCCCTCCTGATCACCCCCCACCCCTCAGATTCTCCCCAGACCCCCCCCCCCCCAGACCACCCCCCCTGTTTACTGTATGCATCTATTCCCCTGATCACCTGTCAATCACCTGTCAATCACCTGTCAATCACCTGTCAATCACCCATCAATCACCCGTCAATCACCCCCTGTCACTGCCACCCATCAGCCAGCCCCTAACCTGCCCCTTGTGGGCAATCTGATCACCCCCCCACACCAATAGATCGCCCGCAGATCCGACATCAGATCACCTCCCAAATCCATTGTTTACATCTATTCTCTCCTCTAAACACCCACTAATTACCCATCAATCACCCATCAATCACCCCCTATCACCACCTGTCACTTTTACCTATCAGATCAGACCCTAATCTGCCCCTTGCGGGCACCCAATCACCCGCCCACACGCTCAGATTGCCCTCTGACCCCCCCTTATCAATTCACCAGTGCATTAATTACATCTGTTCTTCCCTGTAATAACCCACTGATCACCTGTCAATCACCTGCCAATCACCTATCACCCATCAATCACCCCCTGTCACCCCCTGTCACTGCCACCCATCAATCAGCCCCTAACCTGCCCCTTGCGGGCAATCTGATCACCCACCCACACCATTAGATCGCCCGCAAACCCGCCGTCAGATTACCTCCCAAATGTATTGTTTACATCTGTTATCTTCTCTAAACACCCACTAATTACCCATCAATCACCCATCAATCACCCCCTATCACCACCTGTCACTGTTACCTATCAGATCAGACCCTAATCTGCCCCTTGCGGGCACCCAATCACCCGCCCACACGCTCAGATTGCCCTCAGACCCCCCCCCCCCCCCTTATCAATTCGCCAGTGCATTAATTACATCTGTCCTTCCCTGTAATAACCCACTGATCACCTGTCAATCACCTGCCAATCACCTATCACCCATCAATCACCCCCTGTCACTGCCACCCAACAATCAGCCCCTAACCTGCCCCTTGCGGGCAATCTGATCACCCCCCCACACCAATAGATCGCCCGCAGATCCGACATCAGATCACCTCCCAAATCCATTGTTTACATCTATTCTCTCCTCTAAACACCCACTAATTACCCATCAATCACCCCCTATCACCACCTATCACCACCTGTCACTGTTACCCATCAGATCAGACCCTAATCTGCCCCTTGCGGGCACCCAATCGCCCGCCTACACGCTCAGATTGCCCTCAGACCCCCCCCTTATCAATTCGCCAGTGCAATATTTACATCTGTTCTCCCCTGTAATAACCCACTGATTACCTGTCAATGACCTATCAATCACCCCCTGTCACTGCCACCCATCAATCACCCCCTGTCACTGCCACCCATCAATCACCCGCTGTCACTGCCACCCATCAATCAGCCCCTAACCTGCCCCTTGCGGGCAAACTGATCACCCACCCACACCAATAGATCGCCCGCAGATCCGACATCAGATCACCACCCAAGCGCAGTGTTTCCATCTATTCTCTACCCTAAACACCCACTAATTACCCATCAATCACCCCCTGTCACTGCTACCTATCAGATTAGACCCCTATCTGCCCCTAGGGCACTCAATCACCCGCCCACACCCTCAGAATGCCCTCAGACCCCAGCCCTGATCACCTCGCCAGTGCATTGCTTGCATCTATTCCCCCCTCTAATCACACCTTGAGACACCCATCAATCACCTCCTGTCACCCCCTAGCACACCTACCCATCAGATCAGGCCCTAATTTGCCCCGTGTGGGCTCCTGATCACTCGGCCAATCCCTCAGATCCCCCTCAGACCCCCTTCCGATCACCTCCCCAGTGCATTGATTGCATCTATTTTCCCCTCTAACCACCCCCTGAGACACCCATCAATCACCTCCTGTCACCCCCCTAGCACTCCTATCCATCAGATCAGGCCCAATACAACCTGTCATCTAAAAGGCCACCCTGCTTATGACCGGTTCCACAAAATTCGCCCCCTCATAGACCACCTGTCATCAAAATTTGCAGATGCTTATACCCCTGAACAGTCATTTTGAGACATTTGGTTTCCAGACTACTCACGGTTTTGGGCCTGTAAAATGCCAGGGCGGTATAGGAACCCCACAAGTGACCCCATTTTAGAAAAAAAGACACCCCAAGGTATTCTGTTAGGTGTATGACGAGTTCATAGAAGATTTTATTTTTTGTCAAAAGTTAGCGGAAATTAATTTTTATTGGTTTTTTTTCACAAAGTGTCATTTTTCACTAACTTGTGACAAAAAATAAAATCTTCTATGAACTCGCCATACACCTAACGGAATACCTTGGGGTGTCTTCTTTCTAAAATGGGGTCACTTGTGGGGTTCCTATACTGCCCTGGCATTTTAGGGGCCCTAAACCGCGAGGAGTAGTCTAGAAAACAAATGCTTCAAAATGACCTGTGAATAGGACGTTGGGCCCCTTAGCGCACCTAGGCTGCAAAAAATTGTCACACATGTGGTACCGCCGTAGTAGAAAAGTAGTATAATGTGTTTTGGGGTGTATTTTTACACATACCCATGCTGGATGGGAGAAATTTCTATGTACATGGACAATTGTGTGTAAAAAAATCAAACAATTGTCATTTACAGAGATATTTCTCCCACTTAGCATGGGTATGTGTAAAAATACACCCCAAAACGCATTATACTACTTCTCCTGAGTACGGCGGTACCACATGTGTGGCACTTTTTTACACCCTAAGTACGCTAAGGGGCCCAAAGTCCAATGAGTACCTTTAGGATTTCACAGGTCATTTTGCGACATTTGGTTTCAAGACTACTCCTCACGGTTTAGGGCCCCTAAAATGCCAGGGCAGTATAGGAACCCCACAAATGACCCCATTCTAGAAAGAAGACACCCAAAGGTATTCCGTACGGAGTATGGTGAGTTCATAGAAGATTTTATTTTTTGTCACAAGTTAGCGGAAAATGACACTTTGTGAAAAAAAACTATTAAAATCAATTTCCGCTAACTTGTGACAAAAAAATAAAAACTTCTATGAACTCACCATACTCCTAACGGAATACCTTGGGGTGTCTTCTTTCTAAAATGGGGTCATTAGTGGGGTTCCTATACTGCCCTGGCATTTTAGGGGCCCTAAACCGTGAGGAGTAGTCTTGAAACAAAAATGACCTGTGAAATCCTAAAGGTACTCATTGGACTTTGGGCCCCTTAGTGCAGTTAGGGTGCAAAAAAGTGCCACACACGTGGTATCGCCGTACTCGGGAGAAGTAGTATAATGTGTTTTGGGGTGTATTTTTACACATACCCATGCTGGGTGGGAGAAATACCTCTGTAAATGACAATCTTTTGATTTTTTTACACACAATTGTCCATTTACAGAGGTATTTCTCCCACCCAGCATGGGTATGTGTAAAAATACACCCCAAAACACATTGTACTACTTCTCCCGAGTGTGGCGATACCACATGTGTGGCACTTTTTTGCACCCTAACTGCGCTAAAGGGCCCAAAGTCCAATGAGTACCTTTAGAATTTCACAGGTCATTTTGCGAAATTTCGTTTCAAGACTACTCCTCACGGTTTAGGGCCCCTAAAATGCCAGGGCAGTATAGGAACCCCACAAATGACCCCATTTTAGAAAGAAGACACCCCAAGGTATTCCGTTAGGAGTATGGTGAGTTCATAGAAGATTTTATTTTTTTGTCAAAAGTTAGCGGAAATTGATTTTAATTGTGTTTTTTCACAAAGTGTCATTTTCCGCTAACTTTTGACAAAAAATAAAATCTTCTATGAACTCACCATACTCCTAACGGAATACCTTGGGGTGTCTTCTTTCTAAAATGGGGTCATTTGTGGGGTTCCTATACTGCCCTGGCATTTTAGGGGCCCTAAACCGTGAGGAGTAGTCTTGAAACGAAATTTCTCAAAATGACCTGTGAAATTCTAAAGGTACTCATTGGACTTTGGGCCCTTTAGCGCAGTTAGGGTGCAAAAAAGTGCCACACATGTGGTATCGCCGTACTCAGGAGAAGTAGTATAATGTGTTTTGTGGTGTATTTTTACACATACCCATGCTGAGTGGGAGAAAGATCTCTGTAAATGGACAATTGTGTGTAAAAAAAATTAACAAATTGTCATTTACAGAGATATTTCTCCCACCCAGCATGGGTATGTGTAAAAATACACCCCAAAACACATTATACTACTTCTCCTGAGTACGGCAATACCACATGTGTGGCACTTTTTTGCAGCCTAACTGCACTAAGGGGTCCAAAGTCCAATGAGCACCTTTAGGCTTTACAGGGGTGCTTACAATTTAGCACCCCCCAAAATGTCAGGACAGTAAACACACCCCACAAATGACCCCATTTTGGAAAGTAGACACTTCAAGGTATTCAGAGAGGGGCATGGTGAGTCCGTGGCAGATTTCATTTTTTTTTTTTGTCGCAAGTTAGAAGAAATGGAAACTTTTTTTTTTTTTTTTTTTTCACAAAGTGTCATTTTCCGCTTACTTGTGACAAAAAATAATATCTTCTATGAACTCACTATGCCTCTCAGTGAATACTTTGGGATGTCTTCTTTCCAAAATGGGGTCATTTGGGGGGTATTTATACTATCCTGGAATTCTAGCCCCTCATGAAACATGACAGGTGGTCAGAAAAGTCAGAGATGCTTGAAAATGGGAAAATTCACTTTTTGCACCATAGTTTGTAAACGCTATAACTTTTACCCAAACCAATAAATATACACTGAATGGGTTTTTTTTTATCAAAAACATGTTTGTCCACATTTTTCGCGCTGCATGTATACAGAAATTTTACTTTATTTGAAAACTGTCAGCACAGAAAGTTAAAAAAAATCATTTTTTTGACAAAATTCATGTCTTTTTTGCTGAATATAATAAAAAGTAAAAATCGCAGGAGCAATCAAATAGCACTAAAAGAAAGCTTTATTAGTGACAAGAAAAGGAGCCAAAATTCATTTAGGTGGTAGGTTGTATGAGCGAGCAATAAACCGTGAAAGCTGCAGTGGTCTGAATGGAAAAAAAGTGGCCGGTCCTTAAGGGGTAGAAAGCCCTAGGTCCTCAAGTGGTTAATGTTAATGTCAAATACCTTTTTAGAACAGACGGGAAATCAAAACGAAAACATATTTACTTTCAAAAACTGTTACATAATTCAAGAATACAGCTTAAAGCAGACCTGAAATCAGAACTTTCTCTCTGCTCTAAAAGATAAGCGTCAGCATAATAACCTTTAAAGAAAAACATTTTTTTTCTTACAGTTAATACAAATTCTACAATAAATCTGCAGTGTTTCTACTTCCTGCTTTCATGGAAGCAGAAATATTGTTAACATCCTGTGCTTTCAAATGAGCGTATCTGCTGTGGTAGTCAGGTGACACGGGGAGAGATCAAATTACAACTCGTGATTAGACACAGATGAGGGGGAATTAGACAGACTAAATTATCTAAAAACATGCAGGGTACTTTTCTCTTTTTTTCCCCCTTCTGACCTGTGTAAGAGTTCAGGTCCACTTTAACTTAACCTTACTCTCACACAGAACCCTCCCCTGGTGGTGGTGCCTAACCTTAACCATCTCCCTGGTGTTGCCTAACTTTATCCACCCCCTGGTGTTGTCTAACTCTAAGCACGCCCTGGTGGTGACTAACTCTAATCACCCCCCTGGTGGTGCCTAACCCTAACCACCACCCTCCCCCCGCACAAACACCCTTACACACATAGAAATGATAATATATTTGATAACGTAAAATCTGTACATACAAACAAAATAATGCGACAAAAACTATAACGTTGCAAGTGTCTAAAACAATAACATATTTCAAAAACTTTAATGTGCTAATGTTGAAAATGATATTTATCCCGCACCTTTTTCTCTGCTTAGGGCCCCGGATAAGCGATAAATGCATTGGAATCTATGGCGGTGCCCAAATCTTCCATTAGCCACCGGTGCCCTTTTTTCCTGCTACCTTTTCATAAAGCAACCCTACAAAGATAACTTCACAAGAATCCTGCCAAGTTCATACAAATCTGTTATAGAAAGGCCCTAATGAGGCATACCATCTCCATACCCTACACTTTGTTTGGAGAAAACTCCACACGACAAAGGCAAAACTTATTATTGAAAGGATCTAAATAAGATGGAAGCCAATCTGGAGTGGCCCACATCTTAAAAATGCCTTTTCTTCTGAAAAACTCCAGTTCAGGAAACAAACTACAAATTCATGGTCAGTTGGTACATAACTCCAGTTGACTTGTGATGAATCGCATATATTAAACAAAATATCAGGGGGCTACCCCCTACTATAGTTTAAAGTATGTGTTGGGCTGTAGTGATGGGAATTCCGGCTCTTCTCTGAGAATCGGCTCTTCTGAATCGGCTCCCATTAAAGAGCCGGCTCTTACGGCTCTGAATCGTTTCTTCATTAAATATCACTTGACACCACTCAGAATCGGAGTAAAAGCCCCGCCCCGTCTCCATGACAACTCCAGACTGCTTCTCTGACTGGGGCAATCCCTCCTGCTACTGCTCTGCTCCGCCCCATACACTCCTACAAGCTGCAAGAGGAGGACTACATCTCCCAGCATGCCTCAGCGCCCTTTATTACACAGCAAATCAGAGCTGTGTGGGGCGGCTGAGGCATCGGCTCTTTCAAAACTGAGAACCGGCTCTTGACGTTCGCAGCAAAGAGCCGGCTCTTAGAGCCGGCTCATTCGCGAATGACCCATCACTATTGGGCTGCTGTGCTTCAGTGTATAACAATTAATATCTAAAAGTAGTAACCCAAAGCACTCCACAGTCCCAATAAAACCACAGTGTCCCGCAGGCAGACAAATGACAGTGCTTAAGGCTGCACCTGAAATGAAAACCAACAGAGGCATGCAGATCTCCTCTGGGGCTAAATACATGCCTTGAATGCAAAACAGATACAATTATGTACTAATTCTAATCTAAAATATTTTGAATACAGATTGAAGCAATGAATGCAGCTAGCCACAGGTATGCTTATGTTCAATTTGTACAGCGGGAGACATGACAGCGCTTTAATCCAGAGGCTGTACCTGAATGATCTATCTGCATGGATGTGCAGAGCTCTACAAACTGGACAACATTACACAACTAGCACTCACTACAGGTATACCAAAGGAGGGTGTAAGCTTAAGTAAATAATTTGTGCACAGATTATTTCCAAAAGGACTTCACCATGGCGATGACAGACCCTCACGGGAAAGACCTAACACTAGTCTAACAATAAAAACACAATTTTTCCTTGTGCTGCTGATCATAAATGGTATACACATTTCACCATGCAGGCAGACAAATGACAGCACTCAAGGCTGCACCTGAAATGAAAACCAACAGAGGCATGCAGAGCCCCTCTGGGGCTAAATACATGCCTTGAATGCAAAACAGATACAATTATGCACTAATTCTAATCTAAAATATTTTGAATACAGATTGAAGCAATGAATGCAGGTAGCCACAGGTATACTTATGTTCAATTTGTACAGCGGGAGACATGACAGCGCTTTAATCCAGAGGCTGTACCCGAATGATCTATCTGCATGGATGTGCAGAGCTCCAGAAACTGGACATTACACAACTAGCACTCAAACAGGTATAACAAAGGAGAGTGTTAGCTTCAGTAAATAATTTGTGCACAGATTATTCCCTATTGGACTTCCCCATGGCGATGACGGACCCTTATGGGGAAGACCTAACACTAGTCTAACAATAAAAACACAATTTTTCCTTGTGCTGGTGATCATAAATGGTATACACATTTCACCATGCAGGCAGACAAATGACAGCGCTCAAGGCTGCACCTGAAATGAAAACCAACAGAGGCACGCAGAGCCCCTCTGGGGCTAAATACATGCCTTTATTGTAAAACAGATGCAATTACTGTATGTACTAATTCTAATCAAAAATATTTTGAATACAGATTGAAGCAATGAATGCAGCTAGCCACAGGTATACTTATGTTCAATTTGTACAGCGGGAGGCAGCGCTTTCATACAGAGGCTGTGCCCGAATGATTTATCTGCATGGATGTGCAGAGCTCCAGAAACTGGACAACATTACACAACTAGTACTCAAACAGGTATAACAAAGGAGTGTGTTGCTTTTCATTTCAGGTGCAGCCTTGAGCCTCAGGTAAGTACCGATTTCATTTTTATCTACAGCTCAGGGTCCCTTTAAACATCTCTGATCTACCTTTTCCAAGACACTTTGCTTAGCCCCCATTCTCCAACTAAACTTTAAATTCCTCATAGGAGCACCAGCTGTCATTGGTGTACTTAGTATAATTTCACTATATATCTTCCTTCCCATAATTCTATAGAGGAAAGCAGACATTAGCAGCAGTATGTTAGCTGTTGTTACATATGTAAATTAACTTAGGTACTATTTTTCTGTCTTACGCTGATGAACATATGTCTTTGATTAAGATCAATGCAATGTTAAATATACTATTTATAACAATTTTTATTTCATGCTCAGTGTTTCTGTTTAACTGTATGCTACACTGCTGTTCCAACTGAACCGTAAAAATAAGTTCACATTCTGATCTGTAACTGTTACATATTTTGCCAATAAATTATTTCAGAACTAAAAACAGTGACAGGTGGATGTGTAGTGCAGGGGACAGCACAGCCACAAAGTGATGAAAGCAGATTAGGCCTCAATTCACTAGCCTTAACTCCTTTCTTTAATAATTTTTCTGAGCTGTTTTACAGTTATCACCATGGTGATATAATTGTGATAACTGTAAAACAGCTCAGAAGAGTTATTAAAGACAGGAGTTAGGCCTTGTTTCCATCTATGCGCTTCTGTCCGCTTCTGTCCGCTTTTCAGCAACATGTATCAATCTGTAACACTGACGTGCTGATAAAAAGCGGATAGAAGCGGACAGATGGAAACAAGGCCTAAAGGTTAGTGAATTGAGGCCATATGTCCTCTAATCTGTACAGTAGCAGTTACAGCTCTAGAAGTTGTGCAAGTCTACTAAATTATATATGCTCAGCGCAGAGTCCAAAAACAAAAGACGAGTCTTCAACAAAGGATAAAAGCAGGCAAATCTCCACCACAATAAATATTGGGTTCACGGCACAGCTCTGCAATCATGGATACCCAAAAAAGGAACAAGGCTTACCAGCTGGTGACAACCCACATTATAAGGTTGTATCAACGCTTTGGTAGGACATCAGGAAGCAACAGTCTGTCCAGGATCCACCAATTCAGCAATGATTCCTCTCACGAATGGATATCAGTAAACATCATAAAAAACAAACAAACGGCAACTCTAAGTGTAAACCGTTTAATATAGAGTTTTCATAGTAAAAACAGCTTAAAAATAGCATAAAAATAGCATAAAAACAAAACTTACATACGGTTACATAAGTTTTGTTTTTTGTTTTTATGCTATTTTTATGCTATTTTTAAGCTGTTTTTACTATGAAAACTCTATATTAAACGGTTTACACTTAGAGTTGCCGTTTGTTTGTTTTTTATGATGTTTACTGATTTCCATTCAGTAGAGGAATCATTGCTGAATTGGTGGATCCTGGACAGACTGTTGCTTCCTGATGTCCTACCAAAGCGTTCATACAACCTTATAATGTGGGTTGTCACCAGCTGGTATGCCTCTTTCCTTTTTTGGGTATTCATGATTGCAGAGCTGTGCCGTGAACCCAATATTTATTGTGGTGGAGATTTGCCTGCTTTTATCCTTTGTTGAAGACTCGTCTTTTGTTTTTGGACTCTGCGCTGAGCATATATAATTTATCTGTTTGTGAACTCTGGACATCGTTCTTCTCTCAGCAGCGGCCACTTTGTTTCCTTGGCGCTGATACACATATGCAAACTTGTGCAAGTCTACTGTTGAGGTACTAGGCATGGGAATGATCAGAGGGTGCTTCTTTGCTGAAAACTCGGTGGCAGTGCTGCTCATCAGGATTCCGGATATCCGTGTAACCCATATATCCGAACTTTTTTACACTATCGGATTTGGATTCCGGATTTAAAAAAAAATCCGGCTAGCTATCTCCGGATATTTGGACGCATAACGTGGATATCCACGGATACTGTTGATATCCGGATCCGAAATACTGTAACTAAGGAGATGACATCCTGGAGCCAATCAGAGAGCTCCCAGCAGAAGCCCTAGCAACCACTCACAGAAGGGAACCCTGGCCAGCCCCACCTGACCTCATTGAGCCAATCAGAGGGCTCCCAGTCTAAGCCATGGCACCCAATCATAGAAATGAACACTGGCCAGCCCCCTGTATAATAAGGAGGGCTGCCATGATGAAACATATCGTCTTAGCTTGCTTAATGCTCACTGAGAGACATGCTCCAGTGCTGGTGGTCTAGCAAGGACTGTACACAGTTATAAACCTAAAGCTGTTCAGTGATGATTAACCCCTTCAATACTATCACTACACTATTGTTAAATCTTTAATGAGCTTGATTGATGTCATAGTGTGACAGTCAGAGTGTGTGCTCCAATGCTGCTAGGCCTAGTAGCAATGGCTGTACACAGTGATAAGCTGTTCAGTGATTAACCCCTTCACTACTATCATTACACTATTGTTAAATCGTTAATTAGCTTGATTGATGTCATTGTATGACAGTCAGATTGTGTGCTCCAGTGCTGCTGGCCTAGCAGTGATAAACCGAAAGCTGTTAAGTAATTAACCCCTTCACTATCACTACACTATTGGTAAATCATTAATTAGCTTGATGTAATTTGTGTGACAGTCAGAGTGTGTGCTGCAGACAGCTGTTATGTGTCTGTGTGTGTGCTGTGCACAGACCAGGCCAGCTGCTGCCAGCTGTTAGCCTTAGGTATAGGTTAGGTTAGGGATTAGGGGATAGGATTGTGTTATTGTGTAGTTAGCACTGTAGTACTGCAGTCAGTGCTAGTATTTGTTAGAGTAGTAGTACTACTGTGTTAGCTTTCTACGGAACTGCTGTGCTGTGAGCAGTGCCAGTGTGACAGCTAGTGTGCACTAGTGTCTTCTCCTCTGCTGTCTGACTGTCACTCAACACTTGGCACATGTCACGTGGCACTTGGCACGTGTCACATGGCTCTTGCCACGTGTCACGTGTCACTTGCCAAGTATCACGTGGCAATTGGCATTTAGCACGTGTCATGTGTCACTTGGCAGTTTTTCCTAAACCTTATGTAGCACTCACACATCTATACTATAAGACCAGCAATTTTACAGACACCAGTTCTATAAACATCTTCAATATTCTTGCAACATGAAAGATCTTCATATATACATAAGCAATGACAACTTAAATTTTGCTCTCCGACATCTGTGACTGACTGAACAACAGATGCTTATAGAACTGATTTCTGTAAAATTGCTGGTCTTATAGTATAGATGTGTGAGCACTGCATAAGATTTAGGAAAAATTGTGTTGTACAGGGAGGCTGATACCCCCCTACTGGTTGTAGTGATCCAATCTGTGCATTCCTAAGAAAACTGTTTTGGGTTATAACTGCGCCATTACAGGTGGAGGAGCGCGCATAGCTTTACACATATACATGCATGAGCAGTGTTGACAGTTGTGGCAGAGGGACATTTCAAACACAGAAACAATTTTTTGGCCACAGAAACATTTCCCCCATATATGCTATGACAAGATAGATTTTAACACTGTTACTTTTTCTAAGCCTAAATTGTGCATCTGTTTTTAACCACTGTTACATGACAGCTGGAAATTCGTTTCTACAATGGCCAGCATTTGCGGAATATCCTTCTGAGCACCTCCAAATCCCTGCAATAGGTGGAGACAAAAACACCTTATCATCTCTATCATGCACCAGTTTTTCTTAAACATAACCAGAACACTTTAGGTCATCAAAATCAAGACCTACAACAAAATTTGCAATATAATTAACCCTTTCAATCTCACAGGTAGGTTAGTAATGAAGCCTGATTCTGCTACATATCATCAGTGGAGGTAATCTTCTGCGCTCTTATAAACTGACTCTTAGGAACCCTCTGTAACGATTGGTGTCAGCACACAGAGAGAATCTGATTATTGATGATCTGCAGAATCGTCAACAATACAGATGTATACTTGATTATGGATGATCTGCAGAATCACCAATAATACAAGTATGGCTAACCTCTGGACACCTAATGAAGTGTAAGTGTTTGGAGGGGCAGGTGGCCCTGGGCTGTGCAGGGACTATATCCTTGAGAGAGGAGATAGAGATAATCTGGCAGCCAGTGATTCCCTGGTAAACTGGAAATCAGACTGTACTGCAGCCAGGGGACTCCAATGGGATAGAGGCCACTGGCTGCACTGTGGGAAGGACTCTCTGATGAGCAAGAGGTCCTTGCAGCTAACTGACACTTGGTGAAATAGTGTCACGGGTAGTACAGACAGACTGAACACTCGAGGGATGAGTGACAGCCAGAAGGGTCGGGCAGGCCAGGTTGGCAACACTTGAGCAAATGGTCATACAGATATAAATCACAATCCTAGTCTGGGGTGTGAGGTCCTTGGTCTCAACACCCAGGAACTAGTCTAAAGAATAATACAGTGTCCTATGCTTGGGTGTGAGGTCCTTGGTCTCAACACCCTGGAACTGGTCTAAAGTATAACACAGCAATGACACAGTGATCCTAAGCTCGGGTGTGAGGTCCTTGGTCTCAACACCCTGGAACTGGTCTAGAGTATAACACAGCAATGACACAGTAATCCTAAACTCGGGTGTGAGGTCCTTGGTCTCAACACCCTGGAACTGGTCTCAAGTATAACACAGTATATAACAATAGCGTAATCTGGCTAAGTGTGAATTCCCAGGTCCACCTGGTTCTAACACACTGTATGATCTGACTGAGGTCTGAGTGCTCACACGTAAGCATTCGCAACAGCAGACGACCAGCAACTGACAAGCAAGATCTATATATACTTGCAGTGCTGTGCAGCTCCGCCCGAGCCACTCAGCCAATCCAGAGTCCAGCTGGGATCAGCTGATTGGCCTGATCAGCTGATTCCCCTTCTGCTGGTATAAATGTCCTGTCGCCTGGCGCGCGCACGCGTAGCTCTCCATCTGTGTGCACTAGAAGGTCCAGACCAACCAGACACATGTCGCTGTGCGGAAACCGCCGGTCTGAACGCGGAGACAGCCGCCCCACCGCCAGACCGCGCGGTGGCTTCTCCGCTATTCATTACACCCTCTAATCAGGATGGCAGCTGTTGCTGAGAGGAGATTATTTTTAACATTGGGTTTCCTGTACAGATCTGTGGTGAAGCTTGTGTCACTCAAGGATAGCTCTACATTGAGAACATTCAGCCTCATCCTTAAACATTTCATTTACATTTAAGTATAGGATGATTATAATTAAGCGGCTCCAGAAACAGGTGCAAATTAACTTCTGTATTCATCCAACAGAAAACCAAGTCATCAATGTAACTCGTGAAATGTTTGTGAAGAGCAGCTTCGCCCAGGAAAGGAAACCGTCCAAAATCTGCCTTTACTAAATAAGCTACACTGGGGGCATGAGAAGCCCACTTAAAAAATACCAGGGTCCTTGAATAAAAAGTCTCACAAAACCAAAATTACCCTGAGCCAAATAAAATTCTAACAATATCATTATAAATTCTCGCATTTTATTTTGAAGATATTCAATATGTTAATATAGCAACTGGAGTACAAAATGTCATTTGAAAGGAGCACCCCAACCATGGTAAGCAGAAATACTTCTTTACTGATGGAAAAAATAGAGGATAACTGAAACATAAATAGTGTAGTGTTCTTCAAAAAATGTGTATTGCTTCAGATCATAGGTTGTAACCATGAGTCTTTATACATTCCCAATAGCTCCCTCCATATTAGGGAATACTGTATGTGTGCTTGCTGGCCAAGCTGTCACTTCTCTCTTACACCCCTTACCCACCATAGGTAGCTACAAGTGCCCCTTAGCATTGGGTAGCCAGAGCTATCTTAAGTATTAACCACCCTGGCGTTCTGATTAAATCGCCAGGGTGGCTGCGGGAGGGTTTTTTTTAAATAAAAAAAAAACTATTTCATGCAGCCAACTGAAAGTTGGCTGCATGAAAGCCCACTAGAGGGCGCTCCGGAGGCGATCTTCCGATCGCCTCCGGCGCCCAGAATAAACAAGGAAGGCCGCAATGAGCGGCCTTCCTTGTTTCGCTTATATCGTCGCCATAGCGACGAGCGGAGTGACGTCATCGATGTCAGCCGACGTCCTGACGTCAGCCGCCTCCGATCCAGCCCTTAGCGCTGGCCGGAACTTTTTGTTCCGGCTACGCTGGGCTCAGGCGGCTAGGGGGGCCCTCTTTCGCCGCTGCTCGCGGCGAATCGCTGCAGAGCGGCGGCGATCAGGCAGCACACGCGGCTGGCAAAGTGCCGGCTGCGTGTGCTGCTTTTTATTTCGTTAAAATCGGCCCAGCAGGGCCTGAGCGGCAGCCGCTGGCGGTGTTGGACGAGCTGAGCTCGTCCAGACCGCTCAGCTGGTTAAGTAACTAGAGGTGCCCCAGATTAATAGATAGTTAGAGGTGCCCCCAATTGAAGGGAGATCTGGTCACTGGAATGCTGAGATCTTGGTGAGTATCCTCTCATTTACACTTTGTTTGGGACTCTGCATAGGGAAGGAGGGAGGGAGGCACTTGGGGAGGGGCACATGCCTACAGTGCCTAATGGAAAATACGGCCCTGCATATACAGTATATATACTGTATATATATATATATATATATATATATATATATATATATATATATATATATATATATGCACTGACAGGGATCGGCTGATGCTGTATGCTTTCTAGCTGCTTGAGACTTAATGCTAAAAATAGGTCTGGCTAATACAGTACTCTACTCCACTCAATATACATAATATGGACTATGTATTAAATGTTAACATACAGTAACTGAAAGTGTATTAGTCTTGGGCGAGCCCAGTCTTTAAGCACAGCAGATGCCACAAATAGCCTAAGAAGTTGGCCTTCATTATTGTGAACTGCCAACAGCGATCTGTGTTGGTTGGTTGAGAGTGACACTGCTGGTTAGTTGAGTTCCGAATAATACTTTTCTGCATTTGTTTTTAGCTTAACAAGAAGCTTATTCACACAGGCAAACAAGCTCTGCTATTAAACCCTGCTGAGAATTTGGAAAAAGTGGAGTGTAGCATTAAAAAACATGTAAGCCCTGCCCCCTGTCATTCTCAAACTAAAAGAGAATTGGTGAGAAGCATGGTACAAAATGTCAGCTAATCACGCCAGCGTTCGAATTTTGAAAATGGGTTATTGTGTTTTATTACAGTGTGCGAAAGAAAAGTTTAATGTCGGGCAAACTCCCGTGGAAAGATAATAATGCAGGCAACTGAAAATACACTTCTATAGTGTTAAAAATATCCTGGGGACAATTTTAATGGACTGTGGCATTTGTGAAAGCTTTTAAGATCATTATGTTCGTTTCTATGCTAATTTCATTTGAGGTGAATGAAATGAAAACAATCCGAGCAGGAATGCACTTTCCAAAACAATAGACCACACTCTTTGTTAATAATAAATATCCGACTTGACACACTAAGGTACTCAGACTTGCTGTAATGGAACATGAAATGATTTGATAGGAAATGTTATAGAAAGGAAAAAAAAAGTAATATGTTTTAGAAAGCTTTTTCCCACGTAAACAAGTGTTTACCTCAGGTTACTTCACAGCTAGAGTTGGTTGAGTTCCTATAAGAAGAATGGGGGAGGGGGGGGGGTTTGAGAATGTGTGCGCCTGTAGAGTGGAACTATTTTCTGCAGCTTTGTGGGAACCATAGGAAAGTCTTATATCTTTCAGCTTACAGTTCTTTGGGGTGCCCTAATAGTGAACATTGTGTTAAAGAACTACTAAGGCTCCTTTCTGGAATTCTGTTCATTCATTGATCACATTTGCTGTATATGTCAGCAAACAACATCTAAAAACATATTCATAAATTGTCCAGGATTCAGGAAATAAAGAAAACCTGTACTATCCTAAAAAAAAATAAAAAATGTAGAGGGAAGCCTCCCGATGGTCCAGATGCTTCCCATTTCTTCCTGGAACCCACCATTGCTGGGAAGGTCCCCCTGAACCTGTCTGACCACAACTTGTATGGCCACAGTCATACATGAAGGGAAGCATGGCCGCAAATGAGAAGGGGGCCCTGGCCAGCAGCGGTAGGGTTGAGGAGAATATGGAAGGCCTCTGGAGCATCCAGAGCATTCCCTCTATTTAGGGAAGTAGCTAACTTTTTTCTTAATGATATACAGGTGTGCGTTAAAGGGAACCTAAACTGAGAAGGACATGGATTTTTCCTTTCAAAATAATACCAGTTGCCTGACTCTCCTGTTGATCCTGTGTCTCTAATACTTTCAGCCACAGCCCCTGAACAAGCATGCAGATCAGGCGCTCTGACTGAAGTCAGACTGGATTAGCTCAGCTGCATGCTTGTTTCAGGTCTGATTCAGCCACTACCGCAGTCAAAGGGATCAGTAGGACTGCCAGACAACTGGTATTTTTTACAAGGAAACATCCATATTGCTCTCAGTTTAGGTTCCCTTTAAAGGGCTTTTCTTTTGGAGTATGAGCAACTTCTTGGGTCAATTTAACACAATTAACTATTATTGTAATTGTTTTCTCACTCAAGTGTGCTTATTGCAATTGAGTTAATCAATCTCAAAGTACCAAATATTTGCATTTATCAAGTTTTTCCTGTTATTTTTCATTCAAGTTTTTTGTTGGCTAACACTACCTAGAGCTGAAGGATCAGGCCAAAGTATTCAATTTTGATATTCAGCACATGCAGCAAATTTTGTGTTCAGATTTGATTTGTGAATCCTCAAATTGTCTGTGCACTTTTCAACTGCAGAGCTTTAAAAACAGCACATCTCTACAGCTGCCATAAAAATTAACCTTATTTAGTTGTTAAACATAACATAATTTGACTGGTGATGCTGAAATGGATATTCATATGCACAGTTTTGAAGATTTTTTTTCAATCTATTTAACTTTGAATGTAAGCTCATATAAAGCCTATGTGAAGTGGGTCTCAGCAAAGCTCTAAAAGCACATACCCTAGATTTTGTTTATTAGCCAGGCTATCTAATCCCCAAGCTATCAGGATCCCCTACCCTAATCCCTCCATCCCAAGAACCCCATACTTTCCCCAGTGACTGTCTGGTAATAACAGTGTTTTTTGGGAGGCAGACAGCCTTATTACTGGAGTTACTGGGCCTTTTGAAGTGTCATTTGGGAAGGGATATAGTGCACAGACAATTCATCACCTCCCCTTAATTTTACTGGTGGAAATGTGTGGCTATGACAGTGATTTTCCATCCTTCTTGTAGTATTTCAATACATTTAATAACAATTCTAACAAAAAAATGCAATCACACCTATATGAAATTCAGCAATCACCCCTCATATGAAAGGCAACAATGAATCCCACATATGAAATTCAGCAATTACCTCCACATATGAAATGCAGCATTCACCCACCGCAGGAAATGCAGCAATCACCCCATTATGGAATGAAGTCGTCAATCCCTTATGAAATGCAGCAAATGCCCCCACATGAAATGCAGCAATCTACTCCCATATGCAATGCAGCAATCACCTTTAAATGCAATACAACAGGTATCCCCCACGTCTATGCAATCCGCCTCCCATATGACATTCAGCAATTACCCCCCTCATATAACATGAAGCAATTATCCCTACATGAAATGCAGTAATTATCCTCCCTCCATTACATTCAGTAAATATGCCCCACATGGAAAGCAGTAATTTACCCCTGAATAATATGCAACAGCCCCCATATGCAAGAGTTTTACATATCTATCCCTTCATACATAATAATAACTAGAGATGTAGCGAACGGTTCGCCGGCGAACTTTGGGGGTTCGCGTTCGCCTGGACCAAGCGAACTTTTGCGGAAGTTCGATTCGCCCCATAATGCACTATGAGGGTCAACTTTGACCCTCTGCATCACAGTCAGCAGGCACATTGTAGCCATTCAGGCTACACTAAGCCCTGGAGCCCCACCCCCCCTTATATAAGGCAGGTTTGCCAGCCATTACACTCACTCGTATGCCTGCTAAAGACAGACTAGGGACAGCTGCTGCAGACTTGTTCTCCTAGGGAAAGATTAGTTAGGCTCTTGGTCTTGGCTTGCTCCTGGCTGATTGTTATAGCTAAAATAGCACCCCTCAACAGCTCTTTTGAGAGATAATGTTTTCCAGATGTGTTTTTTTGTGTGTGTGTGTTGCTCACTGACATTATACAGCCCTATCTGTTGCAGCTGGACCTTGGTAATTGTTATTACTGTGCCAGCCAGGCCCTGCCTAACTATCTATACTGGGACACCTACCTATGCCTACCTAACTACTGGGGCACCTACTTACCTATACGGGGACACCTACCTACCTACCTATACTAGGGGACCTACCTATGCCTACCTACCTATACTGGGTCTCCTACCTATGCCTTGATAACTACTGGGTCTCCTACCTATGTCTAGCTAACTACTAAGGCACCTACCTATGCCTACCTACCTATACTGGGACTCCTACCAATGCCTACTTACCTATACTGGGACTCCTACCTATGCCTAGCTAACTACTTGGACACCTACTTATGCCTACCTACATTCAAGAAGATAATAAGGTCGTTGCTTCATTGTGGACAAAACAAATTTGATCAGCTGGACAGTCACTGTTGTTATATCATTGAGCTACCACAGCCCGGCGACTATATGGGCTTGAAAACCGGTACGGCCTACACTCTCGCCATGGTGCGCACCAGTCCAGCACGGCCGTCACTACGCAAACAGCTGTTTGTGGTGCATTACACAGTGAGTTTGGTGCGTCAGTGTGAAGCAGTACTCTAATTACACTACCTGATTGATGTATACACATGCAAGATGTTTAAAAGCACTTTAGGCCTGCAATTTAGCATTCAATGTCATTTCTGCCCTTAAAACGCTGTTTTGCATGGAAGCAGGAAATTTGGGCGCATGAGGCAGGTGGACAAAAAGGGCGCCGCCATTCACTCCCATAATAAATATCGTTTAATTGGCGCCCAACAGGAAAAAAGGGCGCCGGAGAAAAATAACGTTTTAAAAGCGGCGCCCGGAGACTTTTAATGTTTTATAACTGCTTCTCATGATTACACATTATTTAATGATTTATAATTTTTTACACATTGTTTTTAAACGAAAAACAGTACAATATTTTTAAAACATAATTTTTTAATGAAAAATTGTAAAATTTTTCTTTTTCAAAACATTATTTTTAAACGAAAAACCGCACAATATTTTTGAAAACGTTATTAATGCTTATCACAGGGGGTCTTAGGTTTAGGCACCACCAGGAGGGTCTTAGGTTTAGGCACCACCAGGGGGGTCTTAGGTTTAGGCACCACCAGGGGGGTCTTAGGTTTAGGCACCAACAGGGGGGTCTTAGGTTTAGGCACCACCAGGGGTGTCTTAGGTTTAGGCACCAACAGGGGGGTCTTAGGTTTAGGCACCACCAGGGGGGGTCTTAGGTTTAGGCACCACCAGGGGAGTCTTAGGTTTAGGCACCACCAGGGGGATCTTAGGTTTAGGCACCACCAGGGGGTCTAGGGGTTAGGGATAGGTACAGGGAGGGTTCTGTGTGAGTGTAGGGTTAGGTATAGCTTTAGTAACATTCTTATTAATGTTTTATAAAACGTTATTATAAATATCACTTTTTAAACAGGGAAGATTAACGTTTTTACAATTGCCGATTTCATACACATTATTTAAAGAGACTCTGTAACATTCAAAAGATCCCCTGGGGGGTACTCACCTCGGGTGGGGGAAGCCTCCGGATCCTAATGAGGCTTCCCACGCCGTCCTCTGTCCCACGGGGGTCTCGCCGCAGCCCTCCGAACAGCCGGCGACTGTGCCGACTGTCATTTCAATATTTACCTTTGCTGGCTCCAGCGGGGGCGCTGTGGCGGCTTTCCATTCCGAACTACACGGAAATACCCGATCTCATTCGGGTCCGCTCTACTGCGCAGGTGCAGGAAACTTGCGCCTGCGCAGTAGAGCGGACCCGACGGCGATCGGGTATTTCCGTATAGTTCGGAGCCGACAGCCGTCAGAGCGCCTGCGCAGGAGCCAGGAAGGTAAATATTGACGTCACCGCTGCCCGGACTCCACGGAGGGCTGCAGCGAGACCCCTGACGGATGGAGGACGGCGTGGGAAGCCTCATTAGGATCCGGAGGCTTCCCCCACCCGAGGTGAGTACCCCCCAGGGGATCTTTTCATGTTACAGTTCCTCTTTAATGATTTATAACTTTATAAAACATTATTTTTAAACGAAATATAGCACAATTTTTTTTAAACGTTATTCATACTTATCGTTTAAAACCGTGCGCCCTTTTTTCCCGGCGCCCTTTTTTAACGTACGCGTTTTGCATTGCATCCAGATTTTTCCACGGGTCTTTGGGCATGTATCCCACTCCGCCATGCCCCCCTCCAGGTGTTAGACCCCTTGAAACATCTTTTCCATCACTTTTGTGGCCAGCATACATTTTTCTATTTTTCAAAGTTCGCATCCCCATTGAAGTCTATTGCGGTTCGCAAACTTTTCCGCGAACCGAACCTTCCGCGAAGGTTCGCAAACCGAAAATCGGAAGTTCGCGACATCTCTAATAATAACTACACCCCCTTCACAGAACTCACAGCAGAAGCACTGGCAGCAGCTGCCATCCAATTAGAGAGCAGTGTCATCTGACATTCAGGATCCAGTTAGAAGCCAGCGAAGACCGTGAAGTGTTCCAGAGTCCTGTGTTTAGCTGTTCCATCACACCTTTGTAGCCAGCCGTTCTTCATTTAAAGGTGCAACAGTCTGGCCACAACAGTAAGTGTTTTGTGTATGTAGGGCTACTCAATAAGGCTCACAGGACTGCATATGGCCCACAGGCCATGGTTTTAGGGACCGCTGCATTAAGTAATATCACTTCCAACAATTTTTTTGTGGTGCTTACTGGTCCCTTTTGTCAAGGCATGATGAGCAATACATATACTGTATTGTTGCCTTGATAAAGGGGACCCGCAAACATCTGACAGCAGCAATACACCTCTAGTGATCAGGCAGTAGGCCAATCAGCAGCTGCCCAGGTTTGATAAACATCAAGCTCACAGAACAGCAGAGCATTTGACTTCTGATCAGATTTCTCCTAAAACCTCATTGAGATTGAGGGTCACAATGTTAATTATTGATACTGCTCAAGCTTACTCAATTGAATAAATGGACTGCTATCAACCCATTATCACATACGGACACCAAAGAGATTCATAGTACTTTTACATGGATTTAAAGGAATACTGTAAGGGGGCCGGGGGAAAATGAGTTGAACTTACCCGAGGTTTCTAATGGTCCCCCACAGACATCCTGTGCCAGCGTGGCCACTTGCTGATGCTCTGGCCCCGCCTCCGGTTCACTTCTGGAATTTCAGACTTTAAAGTCTGAAAACCACTGCGCCTGCGTTGCCGTGTCCTCGCTCCTGCTGATGTCACCAGGAGCGTACTGCGCAGGCACAGACCACACTGGGCCTGAGCAATACACTCCTGGTGATGTCAGCGACATCGAGGGCGCAGCCACGCAGGCGCAGTGATTTCCAGACTTTAAAGTCTGAAATTCCAGAATTGAACTGGAGGCGGGGACCGGAGCATCGGCAAGTGGCCGCGCTGGCACAGGATGTCTGCGGGGGACCATTAGAAACCTCGGGTAAGTTCAACTCATTTTCCCCCGGCCCCCCTACAGTATTCCTTTAAAGGGATTGTGTGTTTATGTGTGTGTGTATGGAAGCAGCTGTCATTTGTACCTTGCACTACTATATGTGGGGTGGAGGTGAGCTAGCACAATAGCTGTCTAATACTGATATATATATATATACATATACAGTATATATATATATTTTTTTTTGGGGGGGGGATCAAAATGTTGCAATGGGGTCATGTGATTCCTATGATCCTGGACAGTGTTCAAGGGAATTACGGAACACCTGTAACAAAAAAAAATCTCCCTGTGGGATATACTTACCTCGGGAAAGGGAAGCTTTAGGGTCCCAATGAGGCTTCCTCGTTTAGATTCAATTGTGCACTGGCAGAATATGGGGCCAACGGTGATCAAAGTTCCGGACTTAGTCCAACACTTTCATCTAACCGGGCTGACACCTTGCCGGACTAAATTTGAAAATTGCACCCCTAGCGGCAGCCATATTTTTCTGGTGCTGAGCTGGAAAATGCCAATGTTGGACATAGTCTGACACAGGATTGGAAAGGGTTAATATTTGAGAATGAACCGAATAATCAAAATATGAATATACCATAATTAACGGTGACATATGAAGACATCCAGAGCCCCCGTCAACCCCATGATGATCAACAAGCCTTCCGTGCCTTTTTATAATAGCATCCCATCTCATATACCTCTACAGCCAATCCTACATTCTCGGATGGCAGTTTAATCTTACTTTAACCACTTAAAGAGAAACTCCAACCAAGAATTGAACTTTTTCCCAATCAGTAGCTGATACCCCATTTTACATGAGAAAGACAATGATTTTCACAAACAGACCATCAGGGGGCGCTGTGTGACTGATTTTGTGCTGAAACCCCTCCCACAAGAGGCTCTGAATACCGCGGTACTGCTGGCAAACTGCCACAATGTAACAATGTTCAGAGACAGGAAATAGCTGTTATTAGCTGTCTGTAACAGACAGAGCAGCTAGAAACAGCTAAATAACCTGCCCACAGTAACAATGTCACCATGTAATAAATGTCAGAATGTGAATCTGGGAGAGGAAAGATTTTACAATGAGCAAACACTGACTAAATCATTTATACATAATTATGGTAAAAAATGAAGCACTTTTTTTACTACATTATTTTCACTGGAGTTCCTCTTTAAGCCCACAGGGTTGTTTATTTTTTGCATCTGAGCAACTTTCACCTACCATTCAGTTGCCAATAACTTTATCACTACTCATCACAATGAATTGATCTATATCTTGTTTTTTCCGCCACCAATTAGGCTTTCTTTGGGTGATACATTTTGCTAAGAATTAATTTATTCTAAATCCATTTTAACAGGAATACTACAAAAGAATGGAAAAAAAAATATTTCTCAGTTTTTGGCCGTTATAGTTTGAAATTAATACATGCTACCATAATTAACACCAGTGTCTTTTATTTGCCCATTTGTCCCACTTATTACACCATTTAAATCATGTCCCTATCACAATGTATGGCGCCGATATTTTATTTGGAAATAAAGGTGCATTTTTTCTTTTTGCGTCCATCACTGTTTACAAGCCCATAATTAAAAAAATTATATTAATATACTCCTTTGACATGCATATTTAAAAAGTTCAGACCCTTAAGTAACTATTTATGTTTTTTTTTTAATTGTAATTTTTTTTATTATTATTAAATATTTTTTGGGGGTAATTTTTGGTGTGGAAGGTAAACAGCTAATTTTAAATGTAAAAAAAAAAATATATTTATTTAATAAAAAATGGATGTGAGTGTAGTTTTACTATTTGGCCACGAGGTGTCTACAGTCAAAAAGTCCTGGAAGCGTGATCGTATGCTTCCAGGAAGTATTAGGAGGACAAGAAACTTTTTGTTACTCAGAAAAACCGCAGCCACTGATAAGTTTTTTCTGCTGGGGTTTTCGATCAATGAATGGGAACTATAATCCCGTTTATTGATCACTGGGCTAATGGCCGGCAGCAGGAGTGCGCGCGGGAGCATGTGCGGCCTGTGGGAGTGCGCAAAGCCTATCTGGACGAGAATGTTTATCCAGATAGGCTTAAGTGGTTAAAGCTTTAGTTCAGACTCCCAGTTTTGAATGCATATAATGGTAAATTAGCATTAATTAGCAATGCACAATATTTTGTGCATTGGAACTATGTGCTTTTTGCAACAATATATTGAAATGCCCTGACTGGGGTGATCGTACAGCTCCTTGCTGCCAGAAGGGTGGGAGCTGCTTTTCCAGCACAGAGCAGATGCACCCTTTGCTCTTCTGAGAGAGCATAATGATTTGAGACTAGCACTGTAGCTCAGCAGTCTCATCATCTTCTTGCCCATTAAGCTCTTGCTCAGTGTTTAACAATTCAAACTCCAGTGTTTTGGTAAAAGCCATGTGTACCTATTTTTACCGTGTTCTGTCTGCAAAAAAAAAAATCACTTCATTTTTCTATAGCCTCTTTATCAATACACTGGGAAGCTTGTGGGGAGGGTCAAATACTTTATTTCATACAAAGACCTAGGACAAAAATTAAAGGCCAAACACTTGTTAATCAGAACAGCAACCAAACAGGCTCCCTAACATGGCCCAATTTGATTGTATTTTATGGGCAGCATGGTGGTGTAGTGGTTACTACTTTCATGTTCTTTAGAAAATGTGTAGCCCATTTATGGCTAGAAGCTAGCGGTC
The DNA here is from genome assembly GCF_040937935.1 of Hyperolius riggenbachi. NCBI lineage: Eukaryota > Metazoa > Chordata > Amphibia > Anura > Hyperoliidae > Hyperolius > Hyperolius riggenbachi. Next base: position 337,000,349 of record NC_090650.1, read on the forward strand.
AGGTCTCTTCCGTGAGGCACGTCATCGCCGTGACAGAATCTAGTATCAATCTGTGCACAAACTGTTTTGGAAGCTAACGTCCTCCTTTGCTGTATCTCTTTTGAATGCAGGTTGAGTAATCTGCCTGTGCTTTTTGGGTTCTGTATATCTATGCAGCTAATCAACTCGGGTGCAGCCTGTATTTGGAAGTGCTGCCAATATCTCATGTTACAGCACTGCAGAAGATGGACGGCGCTGTATAAATACTAAATAATAATACTAAATAATAATAAAGGACAACTTTATGCTGTAGTGTTTTATCTGTTGAGATAAAGATAATTCATATATATATGAAAAAAGTTCAAAAACCTGTAATTGCAAAAGTATAAATCCATTTATTACTAAATAATCTATAAAAGACAATGCAGTGTGTGCCCCAAAGTGCAAACCCCCCATAAAAGGACCCAGGATTCAAGCCCCAACACTACCCACAAGCAATACCCCTGACATGGGAGAGAAACCACCACAGGTAAGCCTCCCTGCCTTCTACCCTCAGAGCTCTTATAAGGCAGGCCTGCCTAATGAAGTTCTTGGTGCTGTCAGCAAAGCAACATACTATATAGCATCTAGCTGGAGAAGTTCATATTATAGCGTGTATATATATATATATATATATATATATATATATATCAAGCTGATTGTATAAGAGGACGCTTTACTCTGAGTATTACTAAGTATTATTTTCATACGTCCTTGATAGAGTTTCAGATTTATTATTTATGGCTGGGCTTTGTGTATTGCATTTTCCTAAGCAGCTGAAAATGTGAGGCTCATAAAAGAAAGAGAAGAGATGGATGAGAAAACGTGTTCACTGCTGATCTGCAAATTGATTAAGTTTCATTAGCTGAAAGCCATAAAGGGTTTTTTACAGCTTTCATTAGCGAGTCATTAGAAAAAGGTAAAGCTTTTCCACAGTGAGTAGTAAAGCCACAGTTCTCAAAAAGGAATTTGGTTTTGCTTCCTCAACTTTTAAGTTTTCTCTCTAGCACCAAAATGTGATTTCCATAAGCAGCAAAAAATAGGGAGCTCTGAGTATAAGAGTTCCGCGGAAGGAATCTGAGGGAATGCGGGACGCCGTGCCTAGTCGGATGCCAGGACAGACCCCACTGCCAGGACATATGATGTGCATTATACCAAGAGAAACTATGTGAGTGCGCAATTGCAGCGCGGATGGCTTTTGATTTTAAGGCATAATACGCTATGATGATCTTATGTTTTTATGTTCCATATATGGTGGAAATTTTATTCAAGTATTAAAGCGATATTGAAGATTTCAAGTGCCAGTGGGGTGATTCACACCATAATATGCTAGATCCACCTGGTCTTTGAGGTGGCAACAATTTGGTGAGCGAAATCTACTACTGGGGAGTGGATTCACAAGCAGTGCACTTTCATTCACCATCACTTGGGTGTTTCATCATACTGTGACAGAATTACGCTATGTACAGCGATCTCTTGTTTTATAGTTCTATTGGTGAGCGCAGCTCAGCGGAATAAGTAATTATTTCAGATTAGGTCACGGCATTGTTGTACAGGGACTTTTGGATTACTTGTGGCCACAGGATCATCTCCTTCTTACATGCTGCCTCTTCAAGAAATTGGAATATAGCTCTGCATGGGGTTAATTTTTTGTAACACGCTATTACTGTGCGACTGCAGGCTATTGCAAGCAGTTTACACAGTCATGTGATATGACATGTAACAGCCAACAGTCACAAGTTATTAGAATGTTTGAAAAATGTCTTACTAGGTTGTGGTTCAGAATATTTGTTTTATCCTGTGGTGCAACATCACAGCCGCAGTGAAGTCGCAGTAAACAGAATGTGCTATACAATATAGTGTGTGGACAAAAGGTAAACAATCTAATGCTGGGGACACACGGTACGTTTCTGTACCGTGTATCGACCAGCTGACCCGGCCAGCTGATAATATTCAGCTAATAATATTCAGCTGGCCTGATCATGCCGCTCGACCCCCACCCGCTCAATTCCCGCCTGTGGACAATGGCAGGGAATCGAGCACTGATAAAGAAGCGCCGGCGGGGGCGAGCGGTAATCGATCCGCGCGGACGAGCGGGGACGCAGCTGGGGTCGATCCGGCGGCTAATAGAGCCGCCGTTCGACTCGTGTATCCCCAGCATAAAACTTAAAAAGTAGAACAATTGGTGAGGATTAACAGGTAGAAAAGCAGATCTAGCCCAAATGAGCCAAATTATTCCCAGTCAAAATTAGAATTAACGAGTTATGAATTTTGCACAAAATTCTGAAAAAAATCTGAATTTTGCGGACTCCAATTTTTCATTGTGAAATTGCAAAATGATTATAAGGTATTTATTGCAAATACATTTTTACACTAACTACTCCTAATTAAGATTGACTTTGGTTAAAAAACATGTTCACAGTAGGTTGTTGCACTGAAGTCAATGGCAGAAGGAAGGTTCTGCCTTTTTTTCCCCTGCTATTTATGCAATTACAGAAAATAAAATAATTGTGTAATGCAAAATTGTTACCGTTTGTAAACATGTTTCAGCACTAACCATTATTAATCTTAGTTCATTAAGGTGAATCTTGTATTTAAAATAATTTTAAGCACTTTGCAATCAAAAAAGTATCAAAAAGTAGGTGCAAAAGTACATTCACAATTTTTTGAGTATTATCTTGCTTGCTGGTGGCTTAAAAAGGCATTTTATTCATAAGTTTTAAACATGTCACATATTAGACAACTCAGGGGGAAAAATGAATTGCATATGGGGCCATGTGTACAACGTGTCATCTATTTAAAGAGAATCTGTACTGTAAAATTCTTGCAATAAAAAGCATACCATTCTATTTATTATGTTCTCCTGGGCCCTTCTGTGCTGTTCCTGACACTCTCTGCCAGGCTACGGGGGGTCGGGGTAGGTCAAGTGCCCCCGGGCGCCGCCGGGTCCCTAAGGGCGCCCAGCTGAGCTGATTTTTTTTTCCTCTGCGGAGGGGAGCAGCACAGAGAAGAGAAGAGGGAGAGCTATGCAGACGGTGGAGAAGGGGGCCATCTCCCCCCCTTCTCTCACCTTAGTTAGGGCTCTCCTTCCCTCCCTCGCTGTCCCCTCCGTTATTGTCCGGGTGTCTGGCGCAGCGGGCGGGACTTACCTCCGTCTCGCTCCAGCGCCGGCCGGAAGTTCGGGTCTGCTCTGGTCTGGACTAGACCAGAGTACGCGGCAGATCCATCAGCGCTGCGATGAGACGGAGGTAAGTTCCGCCCGCCGCTGCCAGCACCCGGACATTAATGGAGGGGACAGCGAGGGAGGGAGAGCAGCTCTCCCTCTTCTCTGCGCTGCTCCCCTGCTGCTGGGGAGCCAGGGAGGGGGACACCTGGCTACCTACTCTGGGCATATATACCCCTGGCTACATATACTGGGCATATATACCCCTGGCTACATATACTGGGCATATATACCCCCTGGCTACATATACTGGGCATATATACCCCTGGCTACATATACTGGGCATACCCCTTGGCTACATATATTGGGCATATATACCCCCTGGCTACATGGACTGGGCATATATACCCCTGGCTACATATACTGGGCATATATACCCTTGGCTACATATACTGGGCATATATACCCCCTGGCTACATATACTGGGCATATATACCCCTGGCTACATATACTGGGCATATATACCCCCTGGCTACATGGACTGGGCATATATACCCCCTGGCTACATATACTGGGCATATATACCCCTGGCTACATATACTGGGCATATATACCCCCTGGCTACATATACTGGGCATATATACCCCTGGCTACATATACTGGGCAAATATACCCCCTGGCTACATGGACTGGGCATATATACCCCCTGGCTACATATACTGGGCATATATACCCCCTGGCTACATATACTGGGCATATATACCCCTGGCTACATATACTGGGCATATATACCCCTGGCTACATATACTGGGCATATATACCCATGGCTACATATACTGGGCATATATACCCCCTGGCTACATATACTGGGCATATATACCCCCTGGCTACATATACTGGGCATATATACCCCTGGCTACATATACTGGGCATATATACCCCTGGCTACATATACTGGGCATATATACCCATGGCTACATATACTGGGCATATATACCCCCTGGCTACATATACTGGGCATATATACCCCTGGCTACATATACTGGGCACATATACCTCTGGCTACATATACTGGGCACACATACCCCTGCCTACATATACTGGGCACATATACCCGTGATTACCTGTTCTGTGGAGATCTCTACCCCTGGCTACCTGTTCTGGGGACATCTATACCGCTGGCCACCTATTCTGGGGACATCTATACTGCTGGCCACCTATTCTGGGGACAACTATAGACCTGGGGCTACCTATTTTTGGGGAACCACGTCAGATTGAGTGTATTTTGGAGAACTGCTGCCAGGTGAGAGGTGTCTACCATATTAAGGGGGCATTCTACCTATTTATGTGAAATGCTGTCTATTTATGTGACTCATGACTGCTGAATTTGTCTTGTTGGGGGCCTCATGGTTACTGAATTTGTCTTGTTGGGGGCCTCATGATTTGTTGGGGGCCTCAAGATCGCTGAATTTGTCTTGTTGGGGGCCTCATGATTGCTGAATTTGTCTTGTTGGGGGCCTCATGATTGCTAAATTTGTCTTGTTGGGGGCCTCATGATTGCTGAGTTGGTTATGTTGGGGGCCTCATGATTGCTGAATTTGTCTTGATGGGGGGGGGGGGGGGGCTCATGATTGCTGAATTTGTCTTGGAACATGCTGGAAGGTACATACTGAGGGAGGGTGGGTGAGCGTGAGCCGCAACCTTGACTTTGGGGGGCACATTAATAGTCTTTGTCCCCGGGCGCTGAAATGGAGGGGACAGCGAGGGAGGGAGAGCAGCTCTCCCTCTTCTCTGCGCTGCTCCCCTGCTGCTAGGGAGGCAGGGAGGGGGACACCTTGGCTACCTACTCTAGGCATATATACCCCTGGCTACATATACTGGGCATATATACCCCTGGCTACATATACTGGGCATATATACCCCCTGGCTACATATACTGGGCATATATACCCCTGGCTACATATACTGGGCATACCCCTTGGCTACATATATTGGGCATATATACCCCCTGGCTACATGGACTGGGCATATATACCCCTGGCTACATATACTGGGCATATATACCCTTGGCTACATATACTGGGCATATATACCCCCTGGCTACATATACTGGGCATATATACCCCTGGCTACATATACTGGGCATATATACCCCCTGGCTACATGGACTGGGCATATATACCCCCTGGCTACATATACTGGGCATATATACCCCTGGCTACATATACTGGGCATATATACCCCCTGGCTACATATACTGGGCATATATACCCCTGGCTACATATACTGGGCATATATACCCCCTGGCTACATGGACTGGGCATATATACCCCCTGGCTACATATACTGGGCATATATACCCCTGGCTACATATACTGGGCATATATACCCCTGGCTACATATACTGGGCATATATACCCCCTGGCTACATGGACTGGGCATATATACCCCCTGGCTACATATACTGGGCATATATACCCCTGGCTACATATACTGGGCATATATACCCCTGGCTACATATACTGGGCATATATACCCCTGGCTACATATACTGGGCATATATACCCCCTGGCTACATATACTGGGCATATATACCCCTGGCTACATATACTGGGCACATATACCTCTGGCTACATATACTGGGCACACATACCCCTGCCTACATATACTGGGCACATATACCCGTGATTACCTGTTCTGTGGAGATCTCTACCCCTGGCTACCTGTTCTGGGGACATCTATACCGCTGGCCACCTATTCTGGGGACATCTATACTGCTGGCCACCTATTCTGGGGACAACTATAGACCTGGGGCTACCTATTTTTGGGGAACCACGTCAGATTGAGTGTATTTTGGAGAACTGCTGCCAGGTGAGAGGTGTCTACCATATTAAGGGGGCATTCTACCTATTTATGTGAAATGCTGTCTATTTATGTGACTCATGACTGCTGAATTTGTCTTGTTGGGGGCCTCATGGTTACTGAATTTGTCTTGTTGGGGGCCTCATGATTTGTTGGGGGCCTCAAGATCGCTGAATTTGTCTTGTTGGGGGCCTCATGATTGCTGAATTTGTCTTGTTGGGGGCCTCATGATTGCTAAATTTGTCTTGTTGGGGGCCTCATGATTGCTGAGTTGGTTATGTTGGGGGCCTCATGATTGCTGAATTTGTCTTGATGGGGGGGGGGGCTCATGATTGCTGAATTTGTCTTGGAACATGCTGGAAGGTACATACTGAGGGAGGGTGGGTGAGCGTGAGCCGCAACCTTGACTTTGGGGGGCGCATTAATAGTCTTTGTCCCCGGGCGCTGAAAACCCTAGCTACGCCTCTGCTCTCTGCTGCAATCCTGGCTTTTAATTGCCAATTTTACGCGGTGTTTACAAACAAAAGACATATCAAGTGATAGGCTGAGCGGAGCTCAGTGTGTGAGTCATACAGAGTGTGTAGGGGGCCTGGAGAAGGTGTGTATAGCTTCAATCCAATCACAAGCAGCACAGCACATTCCAGCTTGACTGCCTCAGCCCGACAGACCCCGACAGAGGAGAGAAGATTAGATCATATAACAGAGTTAATACAGCCACTGTGCAAGTAGGAAAGGCTGCAGTTAGACAGAGCACATTAGAAGAATAGGATAGAAGAAATAAGGACGAAAATTGTGTTACAGTGTCTCTTTAACAAAACAAAACAAAACAAACAAAAAAAAAAATATATATATATATATATATATATATATATATAGGCAACTGATCTCCACTGCCTGCTAGATGCGTTTCGTCCTCATGTAGATCCTCTATTTTATGCAAGAAAATCTCTTATCTGCACAATTGTAATAGAGATCTATGAAGAGGGAGAGCACCAAACAGATAGACATCAAAGGATCATTGCCTTTTCCTGTCGGTTTGTTATGAAGGAGATATCAAGATTTGACTTTCAAGGTCATAATTAGCTGGTGAGCGAGCACACTGTTTGGTGCTAAATGTAAGAGTTATTTCTCTTAGTGTTTCAAGGACATTTATTGCCCGTTTTCCAATTATGTACCTATAATAGCTGTAATACACGTTAGAAAGGACCAAATTAGACAATGTGAAAATGTTGAAATAACAGGTCCTCTTATGCACCAGCTGAACAATGCTTTAACCTCTAGCAGAACACATTCATACGACTTCTATTTTCTCTCTAGATGGTGTAGAGTTGTAATATAAGCCCTTTCAATGCGTGTAATTAAAGCAATTTCAAGCTGGTTCAAAAAGTAAACAGTCAACTATTATTTCAGATTCTTTACATTTCATGTGAATGAATTAGTGCTTATTGCTTATGCAGGTGCCATTCTTATTTAGATATTGCGGCGTAATTGTTGTTGAGCTGGCACGTCAAGTATTATGTCAATGACTCTGCAAGGGAAAAAAATCTTTAGTAAATCACTGCTTGCACCAAAGCATGAGGAAGATTTCACAGTATTTTCCACAGTAATGCATTCCAAAAACTAAAACAGTACAAAGCCATATTTAAAGAGGAACTGTAAGATAGTAGCAAGGAGGAAAAAATAAAAATATTTTTTGGGAGATACTGTTGGGCCTCAATCTACAGACTACATATTTTGTGGTGTTAATGTTTATTGCACTTTATGTATAGCACCTTGGCACTACTTCACTTTTTTATGCTCCTGATGAAGCCCCTAATTCATGCACGTCAAACTCTGGCCAAATCATATTCAGCCCCCAAAGTGGTTTCCCCACTTTGCGTTATGTTTGCCTCCTCCAGATCACCAGTGAAGCCATGTGAAGGGAAAAACACTAGCACCTGGGAACTGTATAGAGGTGTGAGGTTGGACCACTAGACACCTGGGAACTGTATAGAGGTGTGAGGTTGGACCACTAGCACCTGGGAACTGTATAGAGGTGTGAGGTTGGACCACTAGACACCTGGGAACTGTATAGAGGTGTGAGGTTGGACCACTAGACACCTGGGAACTGTATAGAGGTGTGAGGGAGGACCACTAGACACCTGGGAACTGTATAGAGGTGTGAGGGAGGACCACTAGCACCTAGGAACTGTATAGAGGTGTGAGGGAGGACCACTAGCACCTGGGAACTGTATAGAGGTGTGAGGTTGGACCACTAGACACCTGGGAACTGTATAGAGGTGTGAGGTTGGACCACTAGACACCTGGGAACTGTATAGAGGTGTGAGGGAGGACCACTAGACACCTGGGAACTGTATAGAGGTGTGAGGTTGGACCACTAGACACCTGGGAACTGTATAGAGGTGTGAGGGAGGACCACTAGACACCTGGGAACTGTATAGAGGTGTGAGGGAGGACCACTAGCACCTAGGAACTGTATAGAGGTGTGAGGGAGGACCACTAGCACCTGGGAACTGTATAGAGGTGTGAGGTTGGACCACTAGACACCTGGGAACTGTATAGAGGTGTGAGGTTGGACCACTAGACACCTGGGAACTGTATAGAGGTGTGAGGGAGGACCACTAGACACCTGGGAACTGTATAGAGGTGTGAGGTTGGACCACTAGACACCTGGGAACTGTATAGAGGTGTGAGGGAGGACCACTAGACACCTGGGAACTGTATAGAGGTGTGAGGGAGGACCACTAGCACCTAGGAACTGTATAGAGGTGTGAGGGAGGACCACTAGCACCTGGGAACTGTATAGAGGTGTGAGGTTGGACCACTAGACACCTGGGAACTGTATAGAGGTGTGAGGGAGGACCACTAGACACCTGGGAACTGTATAGAGGTGTGAGGGAGGACCACTAGCACCTGGGAACTGTATAGAGGTGTGAGGGAGGACCACTAGCACCTGGGAACTGTATAGAGGTGTGAGGTTGGACCACTAGACACCTGGGAACTGTATAGAGGTGTGAGGGAGGACCACTAGACACCTGGGAACTGTTTAAGGGTGGGAGGGGGCCAATAGACACGGTAAACTTTATAAAAGAGGGGGGTGGCCACTAGACATTGAGGTTGGCCTGTGACTTGGTCCTACTGTTCAGTTTTGGCCCACTTCGTATTGGAGTTTGACACCTCTGTCCTCATTTAAGAGGGGTGATACATGTTGGGTAGTAATGTGTGTTATTGTTAATGTTTAGATAGCTGGAATAGGGGAGGGAAGTCTGATACTACCGTACCATAATCTGATGTGACACTAAACTTAATAGTCAGAGAAATTATTATCCAACTATTTGTTCCCTAAATTACCTATAGTGTATATTGTAGGCTATGTCTAATTCATATCCCATTTTATTAGAATGATATTTAAAGTTATGATTGAACATGAATTACTCTATCCTCCCAAGTGGCACTAATAGTGCATATGGAATCCTAGAAGACCACCTAGCTACTATGAAGCCCCACACAGGGGCGTAACTAGAAATCACTGGGCTCTCCTGCAAAACTTTGGATTGGGCCCCCTCCCCCTCACTTTCTGCAGAGGTAAACTGAGGTCCAATGTTATACAATGGCTAGTGCACACTTGAATGTGTTTTCCCCACGTAGATAAAAACAGACTCTATCAATTTCATTAGCTTCTGTGATAAAACATGCATGTTTTCTCACATATTTCTCAAATACAGACACACGTGGTGTGCTAAAAATGCATACAGAAAACCAACTGATGAGTGTGCTCTCAGCTTCAGCTTATTACACTCACTCTGTCCATTTCTGATGGAGCAGAAATGGCTCTGCAGACTCCTCCAGCATCATTACAGTACACAGCACTTGGGGAGGGACTGGAGAGGCTGGGGGCAGCGCGTTGTACACAAGACCCTACTAAACACTGAATAGAGACTGTCTACAAATCTTTGTCTGCAAAACTTTGTATGATTCCTCATTAGTGGCTGAGCAGATGTTGTCATTTGAACAATTGTGCAGAGAGAAAGTTTTTTCTGCCCTAGTTGTCAGTCTCTCAGGACAGGAAAAACAAACTTCTCTCCCATGGGGCTCCCTGCGGCTTCTGGGCCCCCCTGCGGCTGCATCCCTTGCAGGGTCTATTGTTACGCCCCTGGTCCCACAACACAAAACATACAAAACGTATTAATTGCTGAAGGGTTTTGCACAAGTAGCCACAGCTCTGTAGTATCTACAATATATATGTGTACTTCATAAAACTGTAAATCTGCTATAGATTCAATTAGCATATTATGTTGCGGTGTCTGTAACTGTGCTGGGATGGCACCGATTCAAATAAAGGATTGCTTTTTGGATGGAAGGAAATAGTCAGAGGATCTTATAATATTTTATGCATGGATCCTCATTGTTACAACCTGGATTTTTTTCAATTACCTAGAGCTTCTGTTTCCTGAAAGATGCATCCACATGACTCCTCTAGCAGCAGTATAAAGCACTGAAGCCTGTAATAAAGATTAGTGTATGCTATGAAGTGATAAAATAAACTAAATGGCACATCTTGTATTGTGGTGTAGGCAGTCATCTTGATCATTATTGCAATAGCCAACTAAACAGATGGGAACAAAGAATTAAATATCTTCACAGTAAATGGAACATGAGTGGTTTTATAAGGGTGTATTTGGGTAGAAAGTAATGTAATGCGGTATAAGAAAATATGAAGGCAAGTGTGCTGCTGGTTTAGCCTGAGCTTGCAAACTAGGTTTAGCCTGAGCTGAAGTGATTTGTTTAGATATGCACCCACCTTGTGGAGAACTGTCTACAGACTTACATACAGATGAGTGGTTTGCTAAGAACATGGCAGAAATGCATTTTGCTTTGTTGACAGTTTGAAACTGTAATGTACTGTATTTTTTGAACTCCAAATAGTTCCTGACTTGTGAACGCCTGCCAATATGAACCTCCAACCCGCCACAATGTCCGGGACTCCTTGTACTGTGCCCATGCAGAGGAGGACACAGGGGGACAAACTGAGGATACAAGGGGACACAAAGGGGCATAGAGAATGACACAACAGGGACACATAGGGGACAACACAAGGAGGACAGAGGCGGACACATAAGGGACAAAGGAGAACACAAGGGGGGCAGAGGAGGACACAGGGAGACACAAGAGGTACAAGAGGATATGAGGTACAAAGGGGGCATAAACCACAAGATGCCCCTTCACCATGGATGCACCAGGTGTAGTATATATTTTGTCCTCCACAGTTTTTTTCCTCTAAACCTAGGTGCGTCTTATGGTCAGGAGCGTCTTATAGTCCAAAAAATATGGTATGTAACTGTAAATTAAAGCAAAGTAGACAAATATTTAAATGGAATTTAACTATTTGTCTTTAATTATACAGCTGTTAAGGCAGAGCCACACTCAATTGCATCTGTCTTAAAATAATAATAATAATAATAAAAGAAGGAACATGCGCTTCTAAAATATCAACTACTTTTAATCAGATACTCAGATAAATCAATAAATCGATAAAAAATTATCTAAAAGGATCCTATACTCATAAAAGCAATCCACAATCATACCTCCATACCATCCACACAGTCATACACAGTGCGTGACCTGCCGCATATAGCCTTCCAGCACCAGGAAAACGTTGGTTAATTTCCAAGATGCAGTTCACTTTTGTTTGAAAGAAACTCAGGTTGCAACGTTACAACGACCATAAGCATTCAGGTCCTTCAGACAAAAAGATTCAATGTGTCCATAGGAGAGTTTTATATGCTGTCCACCGTTATAAGCTGGGAACTCCAAAGCTCTCTGTCTAGATTGCGGTGATACCCGGCGGCCTACGTCACTTCCTTCTGGCAATCCCAGTGGTGACGCTCGCTCTTCCGGGATTTCCGCTTGTAGTGTCTTTGTTGTCGGTGACGTCACCTTAAAGATATAGGAGCTCTTTTTCAAAGTGCAGCCGCTGAGCGCTTCCACGGTTCACAGCTCTTGAATATTTTGACACACGGAAGACAGTGTCGGTATCTTCACCTCTGGTGTGGTCTCTGCAAGCTGCTCTGATAGTCCTAACTATTTGGAGTTCCCAGCTACGCAGGTAGCAGAAGAAAAGGACTCGATCATCTAACTTAAGGTACCTTGAGTGGATCAATGTTATGAGCAATCTTGTACATAGCCAAGAGGCATAAAATAGATCATCAATACAACCTTGGGAGGACTAATCCTAGAGTTCTATTTATAACGGTGGACAGCATATAAAACTCTCCTATGGACACATTGAATCTTTTTGTCTGAAGGACCTGAATGCTTATGGTCGTTGTAACGTTGCAACCTGAGTTTCTTTCAAACAAAAGTGAACTGCATCTTGGAAATTAACCAAAGTTTTCCTGGTGCTGGAAGGCTATATGCGGCAGGTCACGCACTGTGTATGACTGTGTGGATGGTATGGAGGTATGATTGTGGATTGCTTTTATGAGTATAGGATCCTTTTAGATAAATTTTTATCGATTTATTGATTTATCTGAGTATCTGATTAAAAGTAGTTGATATTTTAGAAGCGCATGTTCCTTCTTTTTACATTTATTCAATTAAAAGGTTTGTGGAATCCCCTTTTGGAATATTGCAGCTTAGAAAACCCACTAGCGCCGCTTCCCACTTAGCCTAATAATAATAATAATAATAAATAACTGTAAAGCATGTTACCATGGACCTCAATTGTTGCCTTGTGTAACAGTTTAGGTCAGGGACATAACTACATTGTTCCTAGGCCCTCCTTTCCCCAGAGATCTGGTGGTCAGGGCCTCTGACAACAGTGTACAAATGCCGTAGAGCAGGGGTCCCCAACCTTTTTAAGCCCATGGCCCACTATCCCGACCAAACTTTTCTCTAGGGCCCCCCGGGGGGGGGGGGGGGGGGGCATGGTTAGTGGCGGTGGCAGCCCCCCTCTTCTCCCTGATTTTGAGTGTAGTATATAGGTAAGTAGGTATTGCCCCCAGTATAGGTAGCTAACAGTTGCCCCTGTATAAGGACTATAGTTGCCTCAGTATAGTTAAGTAGTATAGTTACCCCAATATAGTTAGTATAGTTACCCCAGTATTGAAAGTACAGTTAGCCCAGTATAGCACGTAGTTAGCCCAGTATAGCAAGTACAGTTAGCCCAGTATAGCAAGCACAGTTAGCCCAGTATAGCAAGTACAGTTAGCCCAGTATAGCAAGTACAGTTGGCCCGGTAAAGCTAGTACAGTTGGCCCGGTAAAGCTAGTACAGTTGGCCCGGTATAGCTAGTACAGTTAACCCAGTGTAGCAAGTATAGTTAGCCCAGTATAACAAGTATAGTTAGCCCAGTATAGCAAGTACAGTTAGCCCAGTATAGCAAGTACAGTTAGCCCAGTGTAGCAAGTACAGTTAGCCCAGTGTAGCAAGTACAGTTAGCCCAGTGTAGCAAGTACAGTTAGCCCAGTGTAGCAAGTACAGTGGAAGGAGGCGGGGTAGCGGCGATATGCATCACTGTTACCATGGGAACCGCTGTCCCGGCTCCTTACAGCAGCCGCGCAGGAAGCGCTGCTGTAATACGACATGCTGTAAAGAGGAGAGCCGCAGCTGGAGGAATATAAGGAAGGAAGCGGCCGCCCGCTCATAAGGTAACAGGAGTGACGGCCGCAGGGGGAGAGGAAGAAGCCGCGGCCCCCCAGAAATCTGCCCAAGGACCCCCAGGGGGCCGCGGCCCCCAGGTTGGGGACCCATGCCGTAGAGCCAATCACCATGTGGCTTCCATAGCTACATGGTGGTTGACTGTAGGAGGACCTACTTGCCGCTAGAAGCAGGTAAGGCATAATGCTCTGCTGCTCGGAATTGAGTACAGGAACGGGTCCCCTCTGCCCCCTTGTGACTATGGAGGTCGTGGGGGCTATTGTTACTCCCCTGGTTTAGGTAGTTTTGGGTTAAAGCAGACGTGTCCATATTTCATTAGGTGTTTGGAAAAATGTTACTTATGACTTTCCCAGAACTTCTACCGTGTCCTTACATGGCTGTCTCGTTCTTGCCCATGGACTGGCTAGTTTTGCATTATTTCCAATGATCTTGACCTAGATATTGGGGTTGATTCAGCAAACCTTTCTGGTACCATTAATGCCTTTTTAAATTTTGTTTTAAGAATTTTGCTCCAAACACAAACAGAGTTAAAAAGGTGAGCAGGGACTTCCGGTTCCGGCGCTGAGAGGAATGGCAGCACGGCGGTGAGCTCCGCTCTCAACCCACCTCCCGCTATATCTCCCCAGTGACCTGCCAAACAAATTCGCCCCAAATAATCATGTCAGAGCCCGGGGAATACCCTACTATGGACCGCTACATTACCAGATCGGTGAAAGACAAGGACAAGCGCCTTCCGAGATCCTCTCGGAAAAATCAGCGTGAGGACAAGATGGCGCCGGCTGTTTCCGAACACGAGATCTCTGATGCAGACACAGAATACAGCGTGGAAAACAGGCCGGGCATAGATTAACATCACTTAGCCAAGGAGGTGGTCTCGCTATTACGCCCAGAACTAACTACGCTAATAGCCGATGCTATGGGCCAGCCAATAAACTCGGAAAGAAAGTCACCTCGCCCGGTTATTGTTCGGTACTTAGACTACTCGGAAAAGGCTGCCATATTGAAGGCCTATCGGGTCCAGAAGTCTTTGGAAGTACAAGGGAATAAACTCCTTCTCTTTGCTGATTACTCAGCCGAAGTTAACAGAGCCAGAAAAGCCTTCAACACAGTTTGTCAGCTATTGGTCAAACGAAAGACTCGTTTTTTTCTCAACTATCCGGCGACGCTGCATATTTACTCTGATGAGGGGAAAGTGTCTACATTCCTTTCACCCTCTGATGCTAAGGCTTTTGTTCGATCAAATAATAGCAATGGATCCATACATTCTCAAACTGAGGACTTTGGCCGGCCGATCATGCCTTCAGCTGATGTGGCAAACACTACTCTATCGCAACAGGAGCCTTCCAGTCAGGATACAGCGGCATGGGAAGACTAGCGGTCCAGCTCAGTGTTTTGTGCTATGAGAATTACGAATCTCAACTGTTTGGCTCACAGGAATGCCTTATCTTTTGTTTCTACTAAGGGGAACTTTAAAAAAGTTTATAATTATTCTATGGTCTTGGTTTGTAGGGATTGATACTATGTGCATCATAAATCATATGATCAGCCCCTGCAGCCGGACCACGGGAGGAGGGTGAGACCTTGCTGCTCATATAGGGATTAGAGGATTATCCTCTCCCTTCTGGAACAGTTATATACGCTAGTATGTCTTTGTTTAATTCTTTACATATTACATTATGTGGGAAAAGTTATTCTCTCAGAAAAAAGGAAGTCATTACGATCTTGGGATGGGTTAAAGGTTAGAGGAAAAAGGGATGCACTCAGTAATTTTGTAGCATTCTGGCTCTTGGCCAGTTTGAGTGCCCCTCAGATAAACATGGGATTATTGATGTTATGTGTTTTAAGTTTTGCTGTTTTGGGATGCCGCCTGCCCCTGTTGCCCCCGCCTCGAAATTCCCTCAAGTTTCTCATCTAATTTTCAATTACTATGTCCTACTCATATTATTAGGTTCTGATTTGGGTTGGTGCTGCTGGGACACTACCCGAGTCTCATGTGTTTATGTTAACAAATGGGATTTATTGAAACGTTTTGCCTTGGAGCCTTTTCGGCCACCATGAAAGTTCTATCTTGGAATGTTAAAGGTCTCAATACACCTCAAAAGCGCACCCAGGTACTTAGACACTTAGACAAAATGAAGGTTGACATAGCTTTCTTGCAGGAATCACACCTTAGGCAAAAAGACTTTAATTTAATGAGAAAATTCTGGGTGGATCAGGTTATAGGTGCTCCCTCGGAGGGTAGGAGAGCGGGGGTCATTGCTCTAGTCAATAGAAATTTTATGGGTACAGTATCTCTTTGTGATTTTGATGCCAAGGAAGGCAGATGGATAAAACTTGAAGTTCAGGTAAATGGTATGACATATTTGGTCTGGGGTGTTTATGCTCCTAATTCTGATAATTCTCCATTTTATCAAATGCTAGCTCGGGAGGTATTACAAGCTCCTGATTCTTCCAAAATAATTGTAACGGGCGATTTTAACGCAGTCCCAAATCCTTCCATGGACAGGCAAACTTTAAGACTATTACCTAATACTATGCAACAACAGGATCGCTCTCTGCAAACATTTCTGGAAACTACTAATCTGATTGATGTGTGGCGCCATCTTCACCCTTTAGATAAAGATTATTCATTCTACTCACAGGTCCATTCCTCTAGCTCACGCATTGATAACCTTTTAGTTTCCAAAAATATACTCACCTCCTTTCATTCTATAGACATTAAAGCTTTAGTGATTTCTGATCATGCTCCTATCTTGGCCACATGCTATAATAGATCAAAACAACCTATTAGGGAATGGCGTTTTCCAACGTTTTTATACACAGACGAACAGTTTGCAGCCGATATCATAATTTGGTGGAGAGACTTTTGCTCTAATAATAAACAACATCGGAAACAACCAGTCCTTTTTTGGGAAACTGCCAAGGCAGTCCTCAGGGGACAAATAATCTCCTATACAGCCTCATATAGGAAAAAGACAATGGAGAATTATCAGAAAGTTTGCAATGATGCTCGCCAATCATATTCCGCTCATATTGCTAATCCAGCTTCCTCTTCCTTAAGAGATAAATGGATAGCTTCAAAAAGGGAGGCTGACTTTTGGCTGGAGAGGTATGACAAGACCTTTAGATCATTTAGAGCAGCACATTTTTTTTCAAATTTGGGAACAAGGCAGGAAGGATGTTGGCCAACTTGACCAAACCTAGATGGACCAAATCAGTGATCTCAAAAATTAAAAACCATCAGGGAAAGATTTGCGCAAATCAGGAGGAAATAATGGAGGTCTTTCATAGATATTATTCACAATGATATGCTTCCAAGACTCCGCTTGAAGCAGAGCAAAAAAAAATTATCACTTCGGTTAATCTACCTAAATTATCTGAAACCGAGCTACAAGATTTAAATTCTCCTATATCACCCCAAGAAGTACTTCGAGTGATCAAAACAATGAGTCTTGGAAAGGCCCCTGGGCCTGATGGTCTTTCCATTGAATTCTTCAAACTTCTGAAAAATGATGCGGTGAATACAATGGCAGCCTTGTATAATCATATGCTTAAAGATCACCAGTTTCCCCCCACAGCAAATGATGCCAGAATAAAACTATTGGTAAAACCAGGAAAGGATCCTGAGGAACCTTCTTCTTTCAGGCCAATTTCCCTTTTAAATCTTGATTTCAAGATTATGTCCAAAATCATGGCGGATAGGTTGGCCAGCATCCTCCCTGGTCTTATATTAGACAACCAAGTAGGATTTGTGAGAGGTAGAAGCGCAGTGTTAAACATAAGGAAAACTCTGGCCGTGTTGGAATATGGTAGACTACGAGGTGGATGGAAGGGAACGGAGGTCTTCTTGGCATTAGATGCCGAGAAGGCCTTCGATAGCATCGAATGGTCATGGCTATTTACAGTCCTTGAATCCTATGGATTCCAAGGTAATTTTCTTACCTATATTAGGTTGATGTACACTAGCCCTACTGCCAGTATTGCCATCCCAGGATCTCTGAGCTCTTCGATTTCCCTGGGTAGGGGCACGAGACAGGGCTGCCCACTTTCTCCTTTACTATTTAATTTAGCCTTAGAGCCCCTGTCTCGTGCCCTTGCCCTATCGACTGTTTTCGAGGGAATTCGGATTGGCCCACAGACTGTGTATTCCTCCTTGTTTGCAGATGACATATTACTCTACATGGCCAAACCTAACAGGGACCTACCGCAGATTATTGATTTTATAAATAGCTTTGGCAATGTGTCGGGTCTGTCCATTAACTACCACAAAAGTGAATTACTGTATCTTAATGGAAATCATAGAGCAAGCCCTTTACTCCACACTTGCTTTAAGCAAGCTTCATCTTATATTGTATATCTGGGCATTAAGATCCCTAGAGATATAACACAAGTGTACGGCCTTAATTTCTCTCCAGTCATCACAAAAATTTTAAAAGAAATGAAAAATTGGGAACAGTTACCAATATCCCTTGCAGGAAGAGTTCATTTGATAAAGATGATGAGTTTCCCCAGACTATTATATCCTATCCAAACTTTGCCCATTTTCATAAAACATAAAGACATCCAACGCATGGAAAGTGCTTTTGTAAAATTCTTGTGGAGCTCCAGAAAACCACGAATTGCTCTATCAAAGTTGAAGGCCCCTGTCTCCCGCCTAGGCTTAAACATTCCAGATATCCGGTCATATAATCTGGCATCTATCTTTAGGCATGTTCGAGACTGGATGGGAGATACTTCCTATGTCACTAACACGACTTTAGAGAAAGTATTGATAGCTCCTTTCTCTTTCCAAGGAATTTTACACACTAAATTAAGTAAACTCCCACAATATGTTAAACAGAACCTTATCATCAGAGATACAATCATAAGCTGGAGGGAAATAAGGAAGAAACTAGGTTTAGAGGGACATATTTCTCCTGGGTTCCCATTATTAAATAACCCAGGGTTTACACCAGGATTACTGCATACGGCCTTCGCTCACTGGTCTAGAGTGGGTCTAGTTAAATTGGGCGATGCTCTTCGAAAGTATATGTCTCTCATGTCCTTTAATGAGGTGATTGTTAAATTTCCCAGTCTGTCCTCTCATGGATTTTATTTTACCCAAGTAGACAGTTTTTTTTCCAGCATCCTATGCAAAAAGGGAAAGTTAAAAGTACACATGACCTTTGAAGATATCATAGCTCACCCAAAAGAACAGAGATCTCTATCTTGGATATACGCACTTATAAGAGATACCACTCCACCCACTAGGAAAAACACCACACACTTGAGAAGATGGGCAGAATTATTAACTATTGACCTAGAACAAAGCACTGAAATATTACAAGACAGTTGGATGGCAGTGAGGAAAGCAATCTTAAGTGAAGACTGGAGAGAAATGTTTTTAAAAATTTTACATAGAGCATATATACAGATTAAAGGCCCATATAAGCATGAAGGAGACTCCACCCCTGAGGGCTTGAGAGTATGCCCAAAATGCAAGGACCCTAATCCTAATTTGGATCACATGCTGTGGTTCTGCCCACATATACAAATAGTATGGGAGAACTCTGTAAAGACAATGAATAGAGTAACGAGTTATAAAAGAAAAGCTGATTTAATGTTTTGTGTATTACATGCATCTAAATCACAACCTGACAAAAATCCACCTATGATATCTAAATTTGAGCACTTATACCTGTTGGCCTCACAGAAAGCTATATTAAAGCATTGGATAGATTCTTCACCACCCCCATGTGCTTTAGTAAAGGAATTAGTGCATCATATTATGTTTATGGAATCTTTGCAGCTGGAAAAGGGCAATAAAAAACGAATGGCAAGATTTTTCAAAACATGGAGAAAATATATGGAAATTTGTCTAGACCCAGCCCAGATATATCATGCCATGAAACCATTTGAAAACACATCGTGGTATTTGCTACACAAGGTGGCTGGAACCCTGGCAGAGCCGGGACAAGGTCCTCCAGCACCCAAGGCTGAGACACCAAAGTGCGCCCCTCCATCCCTGCCACCCCAGCCGTCACACACTGATTGCTATTAGACTAAGAGGCGCCACAGGGCCCACAACCTCCCCAACACCTTAATCTCTAGTTATCTGGCTTGCAGTCACTGCCATGTATCCCCTTTTCTTATTTCTTTCTGCTTCAAACACAATTAGGAATGCCAGCTGAATGAATTCTGCGCCCCCTCCTACACTGCGCCCTGAGGCTGGAGCCTCTCCAGCCTATGCCTCGGCCCGGCCCTGAACCCTGGGTAAACTAGAGGTTGTTGAAGCAAGAACAGGATGAGACGAGGGGACAACCAGGATTATTAGCGAGGAGTTGGGGGGGGGGTGAAGGCGGCTACGGTTGGGGTTAGGGTGGGAGTTTGGAAGGGGATACGTTAGTTGATGTGTCTGAGGTAAAGAAGTGTTCTGGAGATATGTTCAGGTTTACTCTGATAATCAGGAAAACATATGTTTGCCAATATGATTCTAGATAACAAGTTTATAGAACAACTACTGAGGTTTTGATGTTAATAATAATAGAATATAATGTTATGATAAATCTCGTCACTTCAAATGCACCTCCTGTTTCACGTGACTACTATACTTGTCTTATGCTCTTATAATTGGATAAAATCAACATTGTGTATTTGCTCTACCACTGTGCAATTTGAACCGTTTAATGTTCTGTATCATGAGAGTGCATCAATAAAAATTTTATTTGAAATAAAAGGTGAGCAGAATTTCGAATTAATCTAGATCATAGTTATGCACATAAATGAACACCTCCACATAATTATCATGTAAACCAGCCTCCTCTGAACTATTGAGTGATTGTTTAAACTTTTACTGCAACTGTAGGCTTGCTATTCCTCAGCAGACAATCCCTCTTCTTCTACATAATTCTGGGGTTGAGTCTAATTCTGTTGAACCACTTAATTGCACTGGTCAGCAATCTTGACTGGAACCTTGTATGCAAGTGAAAAAGCAAAGCATTTATGGCTTACTACTTTTCCCACAGGAAAATTTGGGAGATTTCTTTAGTTTGTTCTCTCTGGTTCACTAGGGATGTGATACATTTAAAATTGATATTGAATTACTGAGTTTAGTTTAAATAATTATGAGAAAGGCCAATTACCAGATACCCCTACCGCTGGATACTGTGACTGCATCATTCCTTAACAGTCATCAGCTGAGCTGCAAAATTACTGTAAATCCAGTAGGTGGGTGTATTTAATCACATTTTATTCAGTGGAGATCTATACCAAGTTGGTGCAAAGGGATATGCAAGGAGGATGCAGAATGGAATAGCCTAACTCACAGCATCTTAACAAGAATCTTAATTCAGTCGAGATCATAGCATTAAGATCTCTTACTGAACACAATTATATTGGAGTGAAACTGGTAGATGATCCTAAAATAACTCAAGGTGCCATAACAATAGCTTAATGATGGCATAATCTCATAGTGATAATATTTTTCATCCAAGACCACAATTTTATTGGCAGGGCAATCATGGTCATGGCCCTGATCTTAAAGATACTTATTAAAGAGGAACTGTCACAAAAATCTTAAAATTAAAACACATACAAATAAGAAGTACATTTCTTCCAGAGTAAAATGAGCCATACATTACTTTTCTCCTATGTTGCTGTCACTTACAGTAGGTAGTAGAAATCTTAAATTACCGACAGGTTTTGGGTTAGTCCATTTCTTCATGGGGTATTCTCAGCATGGCCTTTATTCTTTATAAATACATTCCCTGAAAAAGATTTATACAAGGATACTGGCCAGCCTCCCTGTTCGCTGCACACTTTTTTTGGCAGTTGGACGGAGCAACTGGCTTTCACTAAGTGCTTTTAAAAATAAAGAAAACACAGACAACCCCCAATGAGAAGATGAGCTAGTCCAAAATCTGTCGGTAGTGTCAGATTTCTACTCATTACTGTAAGTGACAGCAACATAGGAAAAAGTGATTTATGGCTCATTTTACTCTTGAAGAAACATACTTTTTATTTGTATATGTTTACATGTATTTTACATTTTAAGATTTTCGCTATAGAGGTCCTTTAAATCATGAATAAGTGGCATATTGTGGAATATTATAAGAAACCGAGAGTTTTTTTACTTTCCAAATATATTCTTCTAGAGCCTATTTTTATACCCCTTTCTAAAGTTTACAAGCATACTACCTGTCCACCAGGAAGGCCCATCCATACCACTTCAATAAGTGCCAACATTTTGCAAAGTCAGTGCAAACCAATGAGTAAATAGCCCCTGACTTTCATGTTGATACAGTTGTGATTGAGCAGAAATGCGGTGATAGATGTCCTACCGCATGTCCTGACTATGCCTTGACTTGTTGAGTGGACAGTCATTGCCAGACAATGGTTGCTTTTGCAGTTTATCTGTTAGTTCCTCCCCCAAAACTTTTCTCACAGTACAGGTGTATAAGCAGGGGTGATAATTTTTTTTTTTTATAAGGAAACCTGAAGTGAGAAAACTCACTTCAGGTTTGATAGTTATCTGAGTTGAGTGAAGGCTCTGGATCGTATAGAACCTTGTAATTTCTCTTCTAGGCCCATTGCTCCTTCGCTGTCTTACTGGTTAAAGCTGTTTTACCTACTCAGTCCCGCAGATTTCTGAGGTCCAGGGCATAACTACTGCACATGGGCAACTAAGGACTCACGCATGTGCAGTAGCTATCCATTCAACCGTGGAACTACTTGGGGACTTAAGTAGTTCCAAAGAACTTTTAAGGCGAACAGCTTTAC
Organism: Hyperolius riggenbachi; assembly: GCF_040937935.1. Classification (NCBI taxonomy): domain Eukaryota; kingdom Metazoa; phylum Chordata; class Amphibia; order Anura; family Hyperoliidae; genus Hyperolius; species Hyperolius riggenbachi. Next base: position 337,022,808 of record NC_090650.1, read on the forward strand.
TGGCTGACAGAGGAGGAATAATTACAATGTGTAAACTCTTAACCAAAATATTCCGGGGCTTCGCCACTGGGAATTCTGAAAAGAAAAGAAAATGATAATGTACATAGCTGGTGTATATTTGCTGACTTCCCTGTTTGTTCTTAGGAATGGAGCTACCAGTAGTGCGAGGATAGCATACAATGTTGATGTTAGCATTAGAATAAAGACATAATTCAGTGGTGATATAAATAAACACACATGCCAAGTGAAAATAAATGATACCAGATGGTCCGGTCTTAGGAGAAGAACCACATGGGAGGAAATTAAATGACTGGTCTGTTTATTACAATTCCAAAAGAGACTTGAAAACAATTTAAACTAAGCAGAACTATCCCAGGAGTGCAAAGTACAAGAAAATTGTTCTGGTGAATTGTTTTCTAAACATAAATCTGCCACTTGCCTTACAATTAATTTATGTAATTGGCTGAAAAAAAAAACAGACAGCCGTGCTAATGAATACACAAAGCAAACAAAAAAAAATTGGCAAAGTGGCAGAAATACACCGGATTCATTGTATGTACTGAATCCTGAAAATGGGCATATTGATTTTAAGTTGTATCAATTATTATTTAGTACATGTATGTTTCCATGTTTAATAGTGGTATATATGTAGACCAACTTAATTAACTTTTCTCCCCGTTGATTCCACTACAGAATATCTTAGTAAATGTGATTCGGGTTCTCTGAGTATCCTATAATGCCCTTATTATACAGTAAGTCTCAACCCCAAACTCATATCAAAATGTTATGTTGCACTGATGAAGGTCAAATCAGCCTGAAACAGGTGTCTGCAAATTGCATGAATTGGTTTTGTAGGATTAATACGCTTTAGATGTGCTGTCTACCAATCCTGTGGTTTTAGATATATTGTATTCATGATTTCAATGACAAACAGATATTTTTTGCACCTTCGACCTACTGTCCTAAAGTGATGCATTGTGATGATAGTGGGTCATGCATAGCCAGCCACAGACAGGGTGATAGGTAGTGTCAGATTAAAGTGGGTGGTGGGTGGTGGCAGACAGTGGGTGGTAGCTAGTGGCAGACAGTGAGTGATAAATAGTGGCAGACACCGAGGGGGCTCATAGTGGCTAAAAGTGGGTAATGGCTAGCAGCAGATGGTGGGTGACTTATAGTGGCAGGTAGTGGATGATGGTTAGTGGCAGACAGTGGTTGACTCATAGTGGCAGGTAGTGGATGATAGCTAGTGGAAAACAGTGGGTGACTCATAGTGGCAAATAGTGGGTGATGGGCAGTGGCAGACAGTGAGTGATGGCTGTCAGCAGCACACAGTGGGTGACTCGTAGTGGCAGATAGCGAGTGAAGGCTAGTGGCAGATAGTAGATGTTTCGTAGTGGCAGATAGTGGGTAATGGCCAGCGTCAGGCAGTGGGTAATGGCTAGCATCAGACAGTGGGTGACTTGTAGTTACAGATAGTGAGGGATGGGTGGCAACAGATAGTGCGTGACTTGTAGCGGCAGATAGTGAGGGATGAGCGGCAGCAGACAGTGGGTGACTTGTGTAACCGATATGAAACTGCTATCCCAAGGCTCCAGCTGAGTGAAATCCACCAGACACTGAGTCAGATAAAATTATCAAGGATTTATTCGCAACCGAACAGTGGTCATGGTAATTGTTATCAGCCAAAACACTTCAATGTCAAAATACTCCTCCCTTGCACATCAAAGGTCAACAATACACAATATCTAGTCTTCACAGGCAGTGCACCGGTAAAACCCGTGGAAGGAAACTGTTTGTTACACAGAAATTATAGTGAGCTACAATAGGTCTTCTTGTATAATAATCAACCACTTTACAGCATATACAGATCACAGTACAGATGTTGGGCGTGGGCTGGGGAAAGGGTTGGTCTACTGAGCAATTCAGTCCAGTACCTAATCAGTTCTCAGTCCCTTGCAACCAAGTCCAAGCTATATTGCTCAGCAAAACCATGGGGGAAACTTGTGACAGTTCGCAATATGGTACTGAATAGATGACAGTTCTATGGTTGGTCCAATCAGGACATTCACCTTGCTCCAAGATCTTTTAGACTCTTTAGGTTGTATTTGTAGCACCCAATACACTTTACTCTTAATACCTCCCCTCTGGATTGGGCTTCCCAAAACAACAAACAAAATACAATATAAATCAAATAATCAAAAAGGTTAAAGGCAAGCAAAATAAAGATAAATGAAATAAAATATAAAGTGACCAATTCTCCTCTCTATACCATCAACGCCACCCTTCTACAATAGAACTTTCTTTAAGTGCACTTTGACTTTAAGGCTGAATATGCTCTGAATTAGAGTTGATGCAAAACTTGTAATCCAAGTAGGTTAACTCTGTATCTTGATCAGATGGCAGTTCACTTTCTCTATAGCACACTTTAGTATCACAAGTAGCGATGCAACTCCTTCTCTTCCACTTAACTTAATAATACTGACAGGTTCTCTTTAAATATCAAAGCAGAACACATGAACATCTGAAGTTTAACTCTTGACTTGAAATGGACTTGACAGGGATAATGTCTCTATTTAACAGGACCTTATGCAAGCAGGGGCTGTGTCAGCTCAGCAGGGTACTCTAGGGTTATTGAGAATGTCTCTCAGTGACAGTAGGGCCTGGACTTTTTATAAGCAATAGCAACTTGTCTCACTTTATATCAGCAGCTTTCTTCTGCATAACCAACTACATTCTCAGCCCTTTGGCCTTAACCACCTTAGCGGTATGGACGAGCTCAGCTCGTCCATTACCGCCAGAGGGTGCCGCTCAGGCCCTGCTGGGCCGATTTGGATGGAATAAAAAGCAGCACACGCAGCCGGCACTTTGCCAGCCGCGTGTGCTGCCTGATCGCCGCCGCTCTGCGGCGATCCGCCGCGAGCAGCGGCGAAAGAGGGTCCCCCCAGCCGCCTGAGCCCTGCGCAGCCGGAACAAATAGTTCCGGCCAGCGTTAAGGGCTGGATCGGAGGCGGCTGACGTCAGGACGTCGGCTGACGTCCATGACGTCACTCCGCTCGTCGCCATGGCGATGAGGTAAGCGAAACACGGAAGGCCGCTTATTGCGGCCTTCCGTGTTACTTCTGGCCGCCGGAGGTGATCAGAAGAACGCCTCCGGAGCGCCCTCTAGTGGGCTTTCATGCAGCCAACTCTCAGTTGGCTGCATGAAATAGTTTTTTTTATTAAAAAAAACCCTCCCGCAGCCGCCCTGGCGATCTTAATAGAACGCCAGGGTGGTTAATTCACTAAGCTTATCTCCTGTCTTTAATAACTCTTCTGAGCTGTTTCTACAGTTATCACCATGGTGATAACTGTAGAGACAGCTCAGAACTCAGAAGAGTTATTAAAGACAGGAGATAAGCTTAGTGAATTGAGGCCAATGTCTATGTGACTGTACAGCACTCTCACATCAGAATCAGAATCTTTATTTTCGCCAAGCACGACTGGGACGTGCCGGGAATTGCTCTTGGCACGTACAGGATAGGGTACACAGAATACATCAGAAAGGATCAACACTATATCAGACATTTCATACAGAGAAAACATACAAGCAAAAACAACACTCAATTTTTGTATAGTTACACCACACTCAAGTTATTCACTGGGCTTGGCGCTGCTATGGGTATGTGTGACGGCAAAAACATGATCACTCTGTGTTGGGGAGTGCGTGGAGAGAGTTTAGTGAGTTTACAGCTGAGGGGAAGAAGCTTTTTCTGTGTCTAGTGGTCCTGGTGTAGATGGACCGGTACCTCCAGCCCAGAGGAAGCTGGCTGAAAAAACGGTTGCCTGGGTGCGAGGGGTCATTTGCAATCCTCAAAGCTCTGGAGCTCAGCCTTGAGTGGTAGAGGTGGTCCAGAGCGGGTAGCGGTTTTCCTATAATTCTCTCTGATCTGATGACTCTCTGCAATTTGTGCCTGTCGCTGGCGGAGAAGCTGGCATACCAGACTAGGATGGAAGAGCAGAGGACAGATGCAATTGTAGCAGAGTAGAAGCTGGTCAGAAGTTTAGGGGACATTCCGAACTTCTTCAGTTGGCGGAGAAAGAATAACCTCTGCTGGGCTTTCCTCTGGATGGAGGAGGTGTTTGCCTTCCACTTCAGGTCATTGGAGATGGTTGTGCCCAGAAGTTGGACACAGGGAACTCTTTCAACTTCTTTGTCCTCAATACGATTTTGAAAATCGCCTGCGCTTGAAAAAAGGGCCAAAACGCCCTTAGTGTGAAGCTCTGACAGTTTCTTACTCATCCTCTGCCAGTGGCATAACTATTCATGGGGGCTCCCAGCGAAACTTTGATGGGCCCCCCAGTGTTCCCACCCCTTCCCTTGCCTCCCCTTGATGCACAGCCTGGGGGCCCATCTCACAAGGGTCATAATACAAGTGTTGCCTTCATGATCTTCACACCCATAACAAGTGTAGCCACAAAACACCTGATCTGAAGTATATTCCCCTGTATTGGTGGAAGGGAAGGTTAGAAGTTGAACTCCCCACAGCTCTGGGCCCCCTGCGATCACAGGGGCTGCTCACTTCTGTCCTCTGCCAGGTGTTATCAGCTGTCTTTTACATTTCTGCGTAATTTGGTACTGTGTATTAAATCCACTAAATAAGTATCATATAAGGTGTCACAGCTCCAAAACCTTTTTTTTCTAGGGGAGCTGAAAATGTTCTGTGACCTGATCATTGTCTGTGGAGCCTCAGAAAAAGTGGCTTATGATGTGAAATGTACATCAGACACTGCATTATCTACATTTACATTGTACAATTTGGGATTTAAGCTATTGACATTTGCTTCCTCCATAAAACACACTTTAATGCAGTGACATAGCTGAGGAGCTATGGGCTCCAGCAGGGCCGGATTTACCATAAGGCACTGTAGGCTTGTGCCTACAGGCACCTGATGATGGAAAGGCAGCCTCCCTCCCTATACAGAGTCCAGAGCAGAGCATACATGAGAAATTACTCACCCAGCTCTCAGCATTCCACTGACGAGATTTACCTTTAGCCAGGGCACCTCTAGCTACTTAGTATTAGGTAGACAGAGAGAGGTACACTTAGTATTAATGGACAACTGTGGCTACCTACACTGAGCAGGGGAAGGGAGAACTGAGAGTGGGCCCAGTCAACACAATTGTGGTGCAATTTGGGGGGGGGGTTGTGGGTTCTTGGAGGGTGAAGTGTAGGGTGCCAGAACATCTGTGCCTATAGGCTCCTGTGATGTAAATCCAGGCCTTGGCCCTGGATGCAAGTTTTACATTGGGCCCCCCAAGCACTCTATACATAATAATTGATATGGTGCACCAAACCCTGCCAAGGACAACACAGTGTCAGAGGGGCGAGAAGGGGATGGGAAGGGGTTTGTTAATGATTACTACAATATAAAGCATCTGTATAAGTGATTATTACCAGCACAGGACAAATAAACAGCTAATACTGCAGTTGAGGAAGCCCCCTTCGGGGCCCCTGTAGCCCAAGGGCCCCAGTGCGGTTGCAACCTTTGCACCCCCTATTGCTACGCCACTGCTTTAATGCTAGGTACACACAATCGATCAGGCAGTAAATCTGTCAGAAAATTGCATTATTTCCAACATCTCTGATCTGATTTCCAATTGATTTTTCTGATCGATTTTCATGCACGTCTATGGAAAGTCGATCAGAAATCAGATCAGACATGTTGGAAATAATCTGACAGTAAATCTTTCAGAAAATTGCATTGCGTGTCCCAGGCATAAAAGGGAAGACATACCAGCGCTGGGTGATAAGAGATATCCAGACTGGTTGGTGGGATCTACAAAAAAACCTTGCAGAGTAGCTATTGTACTCAGAAAAAACGATACATTCAGTTTGGAAAAAGAAAAATATAGATGAGAAAGTGAGTTTGAAAATGTAGTTACAGACAGTTACAACAACTCCATTGTTACTTTAGCCAACATTTATGCTCCCAATAAGCAACAGCAGAGATTCCTCAAATCTTTGATTAATAAAATCGATCAGAAAATCTGAATTGGTTAGGAGAGTTTTGTCCATTAGTGGTCCCAACCAATTATTTCCGATCGTTCATACGAAGAATCGTTCATAAATGATAATTTGTCAAATTGTGTCGTCAGTGGTTACCTGTATGGACAAAAATCTCATTACCAATCCGATCAGGTTAATGAAATCAATCCAATTTTCTGATCGATTCTATTAATCTGATCGAATTGATTAGGAGATTTCTGTCCATTAGTGGTCCTAAATGATCATTTCCGATCGTTCATATGAAGAATCGTTTGTAAATGATCGTTCAGCAAATTGCATTATTAGTGGCCACCGTTATGCTAGGTATACACAATACAATTATTTCCAACATATCTGATCTGATTTCTAATCGATTTTTCCATCACTTTTCCATTCACTTCTGTGAAAATCTTTCAAAAAAAATCGATCAGAAATCCAATCAGACATGTTGGAAATAAATGATCAGACAGTAAATTTGTCAGAAAATTGCATCGCGTGTACCCAGCATGAGGCAGGGAGCACACTTGTCTGTTTTGTGTGTGCATATTTCTGCATCTGTTTTCTGCACAGCATGTGTGTCTGTATGTGGGAAAATGGGCGTGTTTTTTAACGTGCATGCAGTGCTTCACTGCTGTCAGTTTTTTGTTTTCTGTATGGAAAAAATACATTCAAGTGTGCTCCAGCCCATTGCTAAAAAATGGCTCTCAGTTTTCCTGTGTTGAAAATGCACACAAAATCAGACAAGTGTGCTCCTAGCCCTACGCCCTGTACCCACTAGCTGCGTTTCCATTGTGTTTATGCAGACTTTGTATTTTGGAGAAATGAATTCTCATTTTTGAAAAATCGCTGCGACTCTCATTCAAGTGAATGAGAATGTATTTTTCCAAAACATAAAAGCAGCTAGTGTAAATAGGGCACTGTAGACCAGAACAGCTGTCATTATCCCAACACTGGTCCCAACACTAGGGCCAGTTCTAGGGCCCCGGGGAAAAAGTAACTTGAGGGGAACCCCCTAGCAATGACAATCCCCCCCCCCCCCCTCCGCTGCCTCTGAGCCAACTCCCAGGTCCCATTTCACCACACTTCCAGCCACACAAAGCATCAGTAGGGCTACAGGATGGTAAGCATGGATTCACACACTAGTGACAGCCACCTCTCTGCAAACTGCCACCTCTAGGCTTGTGCCTAGTGTGCCTAGTGCCAAATACGGCCCAGGGTGTACCAGATCTTCCAGGATCCTAGCAACACATCTCAGCCAGACGATCAGCATAAGAAGTCTAAAATAAGCATTTATAGAATAATAGCAATATGGCAGCTTCAGTAGTTCTTTATTAACAGGTATACTTTATTGTTAAAAAAAAGTACAATTAATACCATAATATTTTGTTATTAATATTTCATCATCTTTATTATATAAAAATCATACAGGCTCCAAGACAGCTACAATTCTGCAGAGCCCAATGCAGGGATGTCTTGTGGTCAGTAGTTGTCAGCTGGTAGATTGCTTCTGTTTTGCAGGCTGTCCAGCATCTCAATCCTGGTCCCAGCAACACCCGATAAGCTGTGGAGCTGATAATGACGGCTGTGGCTTTATCCTCTGTGTCCTGCACCCCCTCATCCAACAGCAGCTGCAGCCTATGGAGACAAGGTCACCTGATTACCTATATAGGAGTGGATGGGCCGCTATATCACTATCCTGTGACACCATCTATACACCCTTCACATGGGCCGCTATATCACTATCCTGTGACGCTATCTATACACCCTTCACATGGGCCGCTATATCACTATCCTGTGACGCTATCTATACACCCTTCACATGGGCCGCTATATCACTATCCTGTGACGCTATCTATACACCCTTCACATGGGCCGCTATATCACTATCCTGTGACGCTATCTATACACCCTTCACAAAGACCAGTAAAAGGAGGCGGGGCCAAGAAGGTGAGCAGGCCAGCTATTAGGAAAGCTAAGCACAGTAGTACAATGTTTCTACAGGGTAACAAGTTATATAATAGACACCCAGACCTGCCAGGAATTTACATAGTGGGCCTAAAGGACCCCAAACTAATACAGAAAGCGCTGCAAGGTACTATTTTGCCTACTTAAAAAAATAGCTATTTGCAAATTTCACCTTTACATGAACAAGAATCAGCATCCAAAATGCCCCACTTCAATACAGCTTTTATCCATATATCAAACGTTATATATATTACAAGATTACCACAATATGTATGTGTAAATGTGTACTTCTTGTGGTTGTGTGATACTTGCCATCAGTGGTTTAAGTAAGGAGCTTGGGGCCCCGGTGCGAGGTTTACATGGGGCCCCAAGAACTATATTGATATGGAGCCCCTAAACCTATCAAGGTCCGCTGCAGTGTCAGAAAGGCGTAATCAGAGTAAGAAAATAGCTGGTTAACCCATTCAGGTTCCGTCGTTTTCACGTGAGAAATGTTCACCTCCCATTCATTAGCCTATAACTTTATCACTACTTATCACAATGCACTGATCTATATCTTGTTTTTTCCGCCACCAATTAGGCTTTCTTTGGGGGGTACATTTTGCTAAGAGCCACTTTACTGTAAATGCATTTTAACAGGAAGAATAAGAAAAAAATGGAAAAATTCATTATTTCTCAGTTTTCAGCCATTATAGTTTTAAAATAATACATGCCTCCATAATTAAAACTCGCGTATTGTATTTGTCTATATGTCCCGGTTATTACACCGTTAAAATTATGTCCCTATCACAATGTATGGCGACAATATTTTATTTGGAAATAAAGGTGCATTTTTTCCATTTTGCATCTATCACTATTTACAAGTTTAAAATAAAAAAAATATAGAAATATTTCATCTTTACATTGATATTTAAAAAGTTTAGACCCTTAGGTAAATATTTACATGTTTTTTTTTTTTATTGTAATGGTTTTTTTTTTTTATACTAAACATTTTATTTGGGTACTTTTGGGAGGGTGGGAGGTAAACAATAGATTTATAATGTAAGTGCGTGTTAATTATGTTTTTTTTTTTTTTCAGGTGTAGTATTACTTTTTGGCCACAAGATGGCGGCCATGAGTTTGTTTACATGACGTCACTCTAAGCGTAGCACGCGCTTAGAGTGACGCATCAGGAAGAAGACGGCCAGAAAAAGCTCAGCTTCCGAGAGAAGCTGTCGCTTTTTCAGCGGGGGAGAGGAATCAATGATCGGGTTCCGTAGCCCGATACATTGATTCCTTGGCTACCGAATCCGCGGCCGGGAGTGCGCGTGCACGCGCACGATCGGCGGCGGGGGCGCGCGGTAGCGCGCATGGTTCCTGGACGTAGAAACTACGTCCAGGAACCAAAATAGGTTAAGGATTCCCAGCATTTTGTACACATACAGTGGTGTGAAAAACTATTTGCCCCCTTCCTGATTTCTTATTCTTTTGCATGTTTGTCACACTTAAATGTTTCTGCTCATCAAAAACCATTAACTATTAGTCAAAGATAACATAATTGAACACAAAATGCAGTTTTAAATTATGGTTTTTATTATTTAGTGAGAAAAAAAAAAACTCCAAATCTACATGGCCCTGTGTGAAAAAGTGATTGCCCCCTTGTTAAAAAATAACTTAACTGTGGTTTATTACACCTGAGTTCAATTTCTGTAGTCACCCCCAGGTCTGATTACTGCCACACCTGTTTCAATCAAGAAATCACTTAAATAGGAGCTATCTGACACAGAGAAGTAGACCAAAAGCACCTCAAAAGCTAGACATCATGCCAAGATCCAAAGAAATTCAGGAACAAATGAGAACAAAGGTACTGTAATTGAGATCTATTAGTCTGGTAAAGGTTATAAAGCCATTTCTAAAGCTTTGGGACTCCAGCGAACCACAGTGAGAGCCATTATCCACAAATGGTAAAAACATGGAACAGTGATGAACCTTCCCAGGAGTGGCCGGCCGACCAAAATTACCCCAAGAGCGCAGAGAAAACTCATTGGAGAGGCCACAAAAGACCACAGGACAACATCTAAAGAACTGCAGGCCTCACTTGCCTCAATTAAGGTCAGTGTTCACAACTCCACCATAAGAAAGAGACTAGGCAAAAATGGCCTGCATGGCAGATATCCAAGGCGCAAACCACTTTTAAGCAAAAAGAACATTAAGGCTCGTCTCAATTTTGCTTAAAAAAACATCTCAATGATTGCCAAGACTTTTGGGAAAATACCTTGTGGACCAACGAGACAAAAGTTGAACTTTTTGGAAGGTGCATGTCCCGTTACATCTGGCGTAGAAGTAACACAGCATTTCAGCAAAAGAACACCATACCAACAGTAAAATATGGTGGTGGTAGTGTGATGGTCTGGGTTTGTTTTGCTGCTTCAGGATCTGGAAGGCTTGCTGTGATAGATGAAACCATGAATTCTACTGTCTACCAAAAAATCCTGAAGGAGAATGTCCAGCCATCTGTTCGTCAACTCAAGCTGAAGCGATCTTGGGTGCTGCAGCAGGCCAATGACCCAAAACACACCAGCAAATGCACCTCTGAATGGCTGAAGAAAAACAAAATGAAGACTTTGGAGTGGCCTGGTCAAAGTCCTGACCTGAATAATATTGATATGTTGTGGCATGACCTTAAAAAGGCGGTTCATGCTAGAAAACCCTCAAATAAAGCTGAATTACAACAATTCTGCAAAGATGAGTGGGCCAAAATTCCTCCAGAGCACTGTAAAAGACTCGTTGCAAGTTAACGCAAACGCTTGATTGCAGTTATTGCTGCTAAGGGTGGCCCAACCAGTTATTAGGTTCAGGGGGCAATTTCTTTTTCACACAGGGCCATGTAGGTTTTGAGGTTTTTTTCTCACTAAATAATAAAAACCATCATTTAAAACTGCTCATACTCTTCCCTCTTCGCAGCCAATTACCCCCCACTCCTCAAATCCCTGTCAGCTTTAACCACTAGCTGGTCTACCCACCCTCTCTCCTGGATAGGTAAAATCAACGCAATCAGAATGACATACTTACCCAAACTCTTATATTATTTTCGAACCAGTTAAAGTCCCCGACCACTATTTATGTATATTTCAGAGCAGAGCTATGACCTTCATCTGGGGTCGTAAAGGCCCCCGAGTTCGTAAAACAACTATGTTTGCGCATAGACTAGATGGTGGCCTCAGTGTTCCACACATCAGCTCCTACTATAAAGCAGCTGTTATCAGCCAACTCACTCGGCTCTTCCAGCTCCAGGACACCCCACTGTGGGTATTCCTGGAAATCCCAGAATGTGCGCCCCTCTTACCTAGCACCCTACTTTGGCTCCTCCCTAAATTAAGAACTCCAACCATGAGTCCCCTTTGAAACACAGCCTCCAAGTCTGGGACTCCATACGCTATTCGGCCAATCTACAATCCCCTCACCTGCCATTAGCACCTCTCACGGGAACCCCCCTTTTCCGCCCCGGCCTAGACAGCCCAACATCATTCTCCTGGTGGTCAGATCATGGCCTAACCTTTGTGGACCATCTTCTTACCCCTAGAGGCATCTGCTCGTGGTCCGAACTCCAGGAAACAAAACAAATCCCTAAAACGGAGTTCTTCCGTTACCTCCAGCTGCGACATTGGATCACCACACTTATAAAAGATAGGGATCTCCCGCTCAATCTCACCCCCTTTGAGAACATCTGCCTCCGCCGCCCCAACTCGAGAGGCCTCATTTCCTCCGTTTATGCCTTTTTAACTCGTCCCCGGACCCCTATTCAGCATATATACGCGTCTAGATGGGAATCCGACTTAGCAGAAACCAAGGACAGAGAGGTATGGCTGGACATTTGGGGAAGAATATCTAAATGCTCTAATAACTTACACACGATAGAATCGGCTTATAAAGTTCTGACTAGGTGGTACCTGGTCCCAGCTAGAATAGCGAAGGTATTCCCCACAGCCAATCCCTTTTGCTTTCGGGGTTGTAGAGTGACAGGGGACATGATGCACAAATGGTGGTCCTGTCCCCGCCTCATCAGATTCTGGAGTCGTGTCTTTAGGCTGCTGTCCAGTTTGTTCCACAAAACAATTCCTAAAAATCCTTGGCAGGCCTTACTACATGCAAAAATTGAGATATTGACCGCCAAACAAAATAAACTAGCTTCCTTAGTTTTCTCAGCGGCTACAATGACCATAGCAAACAGTTGGAAGAAACCTTCAGTTAGCTTTGAGGAAGTTAAGGCCAGAATGAATTCCTACATGGTCAATGAAAAACTCACAAGCATACTTTGAGACACCCATAAATCCTTCGAGAAAATATGGGAACCCTGGATCCAATTGGAACACCCAAACATGGAGGAAACATTGATAACCAGGCTATGAGATGGACCCTTCCTTCTTTTCTGTCCTCTCTTTTCTTTTCTCCTCTTCTCTCCCCTCTCTTCCTCCTCTTACCTCTCCTCTTCTCGGTCACACTCCTACCCCTAGCTCGCATTATCTGTGAATAGTAGGGGTCCTGCTCACTGCCTGAGCTGACCTCCTAGGCTTTCCCTTATACCGGCCTTCTCCCCCCCCCTCCTTCCCCTTTCTTCCTTGGCCGGCCCCTATACCCTTCCACTACCACGGCATACCCCAGATAGTTGGTGTAATCCTCTGAGGTACATTTCCCCCTTTGCAGTCGCAATTTCCCTATACCCCTATCTTGACCCCCACCGGGCTCAATGGCCCGGACCGAACCCTTCCCCATTTTCCTTTGTATAGTCTGTTTTCCCTGTTCATACATGTACTTCGGGCTATTTAGGAACAGAAGATTTGTAACTCTCAAGTTATATGACCGTTTTGTTATCTATGATCACCCTGTGTACAAAATCTTGTTTTATAAGAGCTTTCCCTCTTGCCCTCTTGTTGTCCGCTGTTAATGTAAAATTTTCAAAATTTTCAATAAAAACTTTGAAACAAAAAAACTGCATTTTGTGTTCAATTATGTTATCTTTGACTAATAGTTAACGGTTTTTGATGAGCAGAAACATGCAAAAGAATAAGAAATCAGGAAGGGGGCTAATAGTTTTTCACACCACTGTATAGTGGTGCTCCTTATCAGCATAGCACCAGTAAAACACTAATAAGATGGATGAAGGAAAGCCTCTAGAGGCCCCTCTGGCCCAAGGGCACTGGTGTGGACGCAACACTGCATCCCCTATTGCTATGCCACTGCTTGCCACATAAAAATACAGTCATGTAGTCAAGAAAGAAAAGAAATAACCAATAATCCATGCAATTGGCATAGTTTCAAGAAAAATATCTGTTGGGAAAAAAAATACAGTGTTGCTACAGATGCAGGATGCAGCGGATTGTGATGTCATCTGGAGGTGAAACCTCTGTCTCATGCACAGCAGAGGCTCATGCACAGCACTGGCACATGCACAGCACTGGCTCATGCACAGCAGTTACAGCCTTCGACGGAAAAGGACCTGCTTCTTGCTTGCATTTGGTAAGTAGGCCTATTTTCCATGAAAAATGCGAAAAATGTGTGTATATATTGAGTAAACTTACCATAATTGGTAGTAGCAGTTGATATGCTAGGCTTAATCTGGTTTCGGCTGGAGATTTTGGCTGGGAGAGATGTTGGGGCCGTCGGATGGCTGCAGATCAGGTTGGTGACATAAACAGGGCAGGAAATGATGAGAAATATGGCAGAATATTGTAGAAATGCTGTTTTCTCATCATCTCCTGACTCTGTAAGTGAACTACAAACTGGTCCAAACTGATTCCAACTGAATCCAGGTGGATGGCACAGGTACTGGTTTATATAGGGCTACTGGTTTACATTATGAAAGGCAAAGGGGGAGGATTTCTTTTTTTTTTTAACAAAATCATGTATATAGTTAATAAAGGCAGTGATGAACCATATTTTATTAATAAATGTGAGTCAAGTATCCGAATTTCAGCACGTTATGATATCAGGAGTAGCTGGTGCTGTAACTGCATCTTGCAGTCTGCTAGACTCTCCTATATCACTTATATACACTGCTCTAAGTTACATTGGAGTAATATTACAAAGAAACAACAATATTACCAAAGCTTCATGCATCAACCCCATTGTATTTTGCCTTCATTACTATTGTCAAATATACACTATATTTCAATTAAATGTGTCATACTCACCACTCTGTCCTGGGTTCCACCCCTTCATCCTGTTTGTCCTTGGCACCACTGCTGTGAACACGTCCATGCAAAAAGGGCTTTGGGAAAAATGGGCGCGTGGTGTAAACGATAAGCGGTAATAGCGTTTACAATAATTTTTTACAAATTGAAAATCTTTAATATTTGTTGTTTCTTCATGTAATAAATCTGAAAATATTGTTTATAACAATGGAAAAAAAATATATAAGTACGTTTGTAATAACTGTAGTAAAACATTAATAAATATTGGTAACATTTTACTTCAACTAAACCTAACCCTACTCTCACACAGAACCCTCCCTCTACCTATTCCTAACCTTTAGTCCCCCTGGTGGTGCCTAACCCTAAGACCTCCCCGGCGGTGCCTAACCCTAAGACTCCCCTGTGGGTGTGAGTCACAACCCGGGGAGATTTAGAGTTAGGCACCACCAGGGGGCTGTTAGGGTTAGGCACCACCTAGGATTTAGGGTTAGGTGCCACCAGGTGGGGTCTTAGGGTTAGTCACAACTTGTGACTAATCCTAAGACCCCCCTGGTGGCACCTAACCCTAAGAGCCCCCTGGTGGTGCCTAACCCTAAATCTCGCCTGGTGGTCCCTAACTCTAAGACCCCCCCCTTCCTTAGTGATTGCTTTATTGTGTGGATAGTAATGTTTTACCAATAGTGACTGTAAAAAATATTATGATTTACTTACTGATCGCTTTATTATGTGGATAATAATGTTTTACAAACAGTAAGTGATACAATTTTAAACAACGTTTAGTTAAATACGATAGATATGTTTAGTATATATTTGTAAACGTGATTTGTCACGGGCACATTTTGTAAACTTAAATCATCACAAGCGCAGCTGGAAAACGTTAATAATCTCCGGGGCGCTCTTTTTTCCTGTTCGGCGCCCGTCAAACTATATTAAATATGGGAGTGAATGGCAGCGCCCTTTTTGCCCACTTGCCTCATTCACCCAAATTTCCTGCTTTCGCTGTGTACATCTATACTTTCCTTTTCCTGTATGAATGTATGAATTTTCAAGGCCTGTGTGTTATCGAGGCTGATTCACAAATCTTTTTTGTTGAATTATCTCACCTTACTTATCAACTCACAGTTTATCTCTCCTCCTCTAACTTAACTCATGATTTATTTATCTTTAAACTGACTTGACTCATGATTGATCTTTCCTTATCTCTTTATCTCGTGAATAATAATACTGTTGTGTACCCTTCCTTGGCCTGCTGAACAGTGAGGTATGCCATTAGCTTGGCCACAGTACTCGAGTAGCACGACCGCTGCTATGGTAACACGCGTTACTAACGGTAAGACTCGCTAGTAACATGCGTTACCATAGCCACAGTCGCACTAATCAAGTACCACGAGTCTCACTAATAACGAAACTCATGGTACTGCAGGTGAAAGGAGGGGTGATATTGCTGTGAGCTGTGTGTGCATGGGTGCATGGCACTATTATCTCTGTTATGTGCACTAACCCCTTTATTTGTTTAACTCATGCATTAGCTCTCCTGTCGTAATTAAGGTGAAAAATAAGTAAGCTTTGTGACTCAACCACCTTCTGATGTATCCTCATATTAATACATTATCTTTCTCATACATCTACAGTGAGTGACAAAGTCTGAGAAAAATATGGCAACTTGGAGGAGCGACAGCAGGATGTGCAGCCAAGGCACCACCGAGATGGGCCTGCATGGAAATGGACAGATGTAAGCACATTATTTTCCAGCCTTCTACACATCCAAAGCAAATAAAGCTCTTCCTAAACTAAAACCCCAGTCAGAAAAATGTTCCTTAATCCTTGGTCTCACCACCAGAGGGAGAGAAATAAGTGATATATTGTTTCACCATGAGACTGGTTTCACACTGCTAACCGGCACACTGCAAATCAAAAAACAGCCTTTGGGGATTTCTGCGATAATGTGCAATAATCCCCTTCTGACTTACAGTCAAGCAGGAAGTGGGGCTCTCTAGCATTCACTTCCTGTTGCCAAAGAAACAAATTGCCCAGAAGTATTTTGAAAAAATATGTTTACCCGCACTCGCACCAGAATGCTACTGCACAAATGTTTTTAAATATATGTGTCGCCATAGACTTGCATGACTTACGGTCCATTGCACGTCACCGTACAAGTAGCCCACTAATGTAGGGATAGGCTTGCATCGGGGTTGCAGAGAATATGTAACTTCCGTCGCATTGCATTGGTGTGAAAGGCCCTATAGACTTACATTGCCATAGTGTTGGCCTGCAGTAAAACAGTGCCAGTATGCAAGGGGTCGAAAAATCCTCACATCACGTTCATAAAGGTGGACAGATGGAAGGAATCATTTAAACAAAAGAGTAAATAGAAGTGATTTTATTTTGGAGACTTTATAACCCTGTGCAGCTGTCTGTAGTGCTACACTTACCGCTAAGTTTCCACTGAAAATGTATTCAGGATCTTGAGTCCTGCAAGTGATTTCTTTTATTTGCACTAACACAGTATTTTTCTTTGAATAGGCCCATCCGGAGAGTGTAGCAGGACCACCCAGAGCTCCTGGACATGCACAGATCACCCATCTACGTGTAAGTATAAGATCTGGAATGCATAAGAACATGACGTGTCTTTTACTTGTAGAAGCCGCGGACAGGTCATGTATAGAGTGCACTGGGCACCGGGGGCACATTAAACATTAAGGGGGACAGCGTCGGGGCTTTCATCACGATCACCGCTCATCCCATTATCGGTCGTTGTTACCGCGACACACCCGAGCAAGTCGGTCCTACATCTTGCAGTACGTCCGACCCATTAATGCGACCAATGTCGGCCAGAGATTGGTCACATTGTCCGTCAGGCATGCACTTGGCGGCACCCATTTTCATCCAATTCCGATTATAAAAATTGGATCAGAAGGTTGATTGGCCGCCAAGTCGCCTGATGTATGGCCACCTTAAGAGTCACTGGCCCAACAAAGATGGAGAGATCTGTAATCATTAAGGGAAAAGACATCACAGAACCCCTTCTATCCTCAGGGGTTTCATGTGATCTCAGTCAGGCCCTGTTCACATTATAAATCACCAGCGCTATCGCAAGCACTGAGCGATTTATTAAGCAATTTTTTCCCTGCGCCTTGAGCTTATAAAAGCGCTTTTGTAAGAGCCTTTCTAAGCGCTTTTTGCTGAGCGATTGAGATTTTCACTCCCTGACGTCACTCAGGAAGTGAACTCTTTGACCCGGAAAAGAATAAATACAATGTATTTATTCTTAATAGCGCTCATGGAATCACTATACAAATTGCTTTTTCAATTGCTTTGCGATTTTCCTATACCTTCTATTGAGCCAAAGTGCTTAGAAAATGGTACAGGCAGCGCTTTTGCGATCGGAAAGCAATCAAAACGCTCATAGGCAATCATTGCACAAGCACTTTTAGGATAATTTCTAAAATCACCAGCGCTTAAAAAAATCCAATTGAGTAACCAAGCGCAAGCAGCTTAAACGCTCATAGTGTGAACAAGCACTCACTGAGCATGTCATCTGCACATTTGTAATGCAACTTTAAGCATCATAAAAAAAGACCTGTTTGTTATTTTCTGTTTTAGGATGCGTGAGATGTGTATCCAGGACCTTCTGGACGAGTGGGGAGTGTGGATTCCACCCGACATCTCCCTTGAGGACTTCCTGGACCTGCAGAGAGCGTGGCTTCCATCCCACCCAACGGAGCAGCAGCTCCAAGGTAAGTGTCCCGCTCATGGAAATCTTCCCTGTTGGGTACACAGACAACAATGTCTAACATATGTTTTAACCATTTCCTGTTTCTTTTTTTTTTTCAACTTTGTTTTATTTGAATTATCATATAACAAATACAGACAAAGGCCCAGAAAACCTGGGAAAAAGGCAATTGGTGTCATACATTGTATCAAAAGTACTATGGCATTATATTCAGACACATTGTCCATAGTTAGTACCAGAAACAAAGCAGTATAAATTTAACAGGTTGGTTGGGGCCGCTATAAACCGAGCGGACAAGTGAGGGGGAGGGGGGGGGGGGGAGGAAAAGAACTAACATCAGGTGGGGTTCCATCCGGGCCAGTAGTTTGGTATTCGCCATGGCATTCTAAGATGAGGAGAGTGATATAAGGGGGGTTCAGGACCGAGAGGAGAGCCATGTTTCCCAAGGGTCCCAAATCTTATCAAATAATGGGGTAGTTTCTCTGATTGTGGAGGTTATTTTTTCCATTATATAAATTGATTGGATTTTGTTGATCAGCTCAGGTTTGGAAGGGGGAAGTGTCTTCCAACTTTTAGCTAGGAGGGTTTTAGCTGCGTTGCAAACTTGGCCTAGCCATTTGTTTTGGGGTTTGCTAAGTTGAGGAAGGGGTTTATGGAAAAGGGCTGACCAGGGGTTCAGTGGGATTTCTAGGCCTAATACTTCTGAGGCTAGAGAGAAGCTCATGTCCCAGAAGTTTGCCACACATGGGCAGGACCACCAGCAATGGATTTGATCCGCCTCTGTCTGGCAACCCCTAAAGCATAAGCTAGTGGGGATTAGTCCCCATTTAGCAAGCTGGACTGGGGTACGGAACCAGTCATAGAAGATTCTGTAGCTGCGTTCTTTAGTGAGAGTATGTTTGGAGGAGCTGGCCATGGCGCTAAATATATGTTCCCAGTGTTCTTCGTCCTCAGGTCCATTGAGTCTCTCTAACCATTTTACCATGGCCGTGGAGGGGGTTGAGTATTTAGTGTACCAAATGTCATAATATATAGTGGAGATAAGGCCTTGTGGCAAAGGGTGAGAACAAGAGATAGACTCAATGGGGGAGCGCTTTAATTGTAATCCTGCAGTTTGACGAGACTGGATAAAATGGCAAACTTGTAGGTATCTATATAATTCAGAATCTGGCCAGTCCAATTTTTCCTTAAGTTGTGGCCAGGGGAGCAAGGTCCCATCTGACACCATGTCATTGACAGTGTGAACCCCTCCAGTTCTCCAATTCCCCCAGGCCAAACCACAAACCCCAGGGGGGAAATCTTCATTATATAATAAAGATTCGAGGGCAGAGGGATGGCCCTCAGGGGTCAGGAAGTTTTTCAATGTCCTTTTAATCAACAAGGACTCGTGTATTGGGAAAGATGAGGAGTTTGGACCCAGGCAGGGTTTAGGGGTCCATAGGAGTGTCTTTATTGGGAAGGGATAGATGAGCTCCTGCTCTAGATCAACCCATCTTACCACTCCTCTGGGGGAGGACCATTGAAGGAGCTGTGAGAGTCTAGCAGCGTAGTAATAGTGTAGGAGGTTGGGGGCACCCAATCCCCCCTGCAGTTTGTGGCGGGCCAAGTTGGTGTATTTGATGCGGGGTCTGCGTCCCTCCCATACAAAGTTAGTGATCCTGGATTGCAGCCCCTCGATATCTCTTTTGTTAATTCTTATGGGTAGGGCCCTAAAGAGGTACAGGATTTTAGGGAGCAGTGTCATTTTGACTGCGTATATACGACCTTGCAAAGAAATGCGAAAATGCTGCCAATCATCTAGGAGTCTATGTAGTTTTTTAAGCATAGGTACATAGTTGAGCTTGTAGAGATCTCCGAGATCCTGGGAGACTGTGACACCAAGGTATTTCAGTCCATTGGGTCTAAATTTGAAGCCAAAGGAGTGAGAGAGAGAAGTCTGATGTGCCTCTGTGAGACCGAACGGGATCGCTTCAGATTTTGAGTTGTTGATCTTAAACCCTGAGTGGGTGCAGAAGCATTCAATTTCCTTGAATAGGTTTGGGACCGAGATTAAGGGGTTGGAGAGAGTAAAAATTGTGTCATCTGCAAAAAGGGCGGTTTTGAAAACAGATCTGCCAACTGAAATCCCAGTAACGTCCGAGGAGCGCCTGACCCTGATAGCCAAAGGCTCAATACATAAGGCGAATAGCAGAGGGGAGAGGGGGCACCCCTGCCTAGTGCCGTTCTTAATAGAGAAGGAAGAGGAGGTAATGCCCATGTTGCACACCGAAGCCGTGGGGTTAGTGTATAGGCTTCGTACCCCGTTCAAGAATTCACCCCCTATACCATATTTGAGCAAAACCGATCTAAGGTACCTCCAGTCCACCCTGTCGAACGCCTTCTCCGCATCCAAAGATAGGAGCAGAGAAGGCGTCCGACAGCGCTTCATCTCAGCAATCAACCCGGTGATCCTACGGACGTTATCCGTAGTTTGTCTCCCCAGGATAAAGCCTGTCTGGTCCGGATGGATGACACTTGGTAAGAGGGGATTCAGTCTGTTCGCCAAGATTTTAGAGAATATCTTGACGTCAATGTTGATAAGGGAGATCGGTCTGTAGTTGGTAACCTCCGCCGGGTCTCTGCCAGGTTTGGGTATAACGACTATGGATGCTCTGGACAAGTCAGGGGGAAAATCTTCCTTCCCCTTCAGGATGTTGTTAAAGAAAGTAGATAGTTCTGGAGCTAGCAGTTGTTTAAAGGTTTTATAGTACGGGGCAGTGTATCCATCCGGACCAGGGGCCTTGGATGACTTTAAGCCCTTAATGACAGATAGAACTTCCTTAACAGTAATAGGAGAGTTTAATAAGAGGCTGCTATCTAACGGTAATTTAGGGATAGGGATATCATGTAGATATTCCTGGATATGACTTATTGGGGTGCGGATCTTGTCCGTAGTAGTGCCATCATACAGTTGGGCGTAATATTTCTGGAATTCCTTCACTATGGCGTTAGGGTCGTGTATCAGAGTACCCGAGCTGTTTCTGACAGGGTGTAATCTGTTTAGTGTTAGGCGACTGCTCAGTTTCCTAGCTAACATAGTGTCTGGTTTATCTCCTTTTTCATAGAATTTTTGGGCGGTCAGGCGCATGGCCCTATCTGCCTTCTGAAATAGAAGAGATTTGAGCTCAGATCTCAGGGTGGTGAGATGGGAAAAAGACACAGAGGGTGCCCCAGCCGCATGCTTAAGCTCCATGCGTCTGATCTCCTTTTTTAATTCCGTTATCCTGGTCATTGCCAATTTACGTTTAATAGATGAGATCTTAATCAATTCTCCTCTAATAGTTACTTTATGGGCTGCCCATCTGATCCCTTGGGAGGTGTCACCCTCCTTATTAATCTTAAAAAAGGAGGAGATTTCAGAGGCCACTTTAAGTCTGGTCTCGCTATTGACCAGCAAGGATTCATTAATGCGCCAAGTGCTTTTAGGTCTAGGGGTCAGGGAAGAAAACTGTACCGAGACAGACGCATGGTCTGACCATGAAATCTCAGAGTGGTCAGCCTTAATTACTTCTGATAGGAGTGTGGCGTCCATAAAAATAAAGTCAATTCGTGAATATGTGTCATGTGGGTGAGAGTAGAAGGTGTGCCCCCTCTCCCCAGGGTGAAGCGCCCTCCAGACGTCCCAGGTCCCAGTGTCAGATAGAAATTTCAGTAGGCATTTAGGGGGGGTACGATGACGACCCTGCCCTCCGTCCAATGAGGCATTGAAGTCTCCCGCTAACAGGAGTTTACCTACTCTGTGGGTAGAAATTTTGGAAGATAGGTTAGCAAGGAAGGGGCGTAGCCCCTCGGAGGGAGCATAGACAGCTACTAATGTTAACAGCAATCCGTTAGAGTCCCCGACTAAAATTAGGTATCTCCCCTCAGGATCTCGGATAGTTTTGTGTACCTTAAAGTTAAGTCTCTTATGAAGAACCACAGCCACACCACATCTCTTCTGGAGGGCGGAAGCATAATAAACCTGGGGGTAAAGTTTATGCCAGTATTTAGGTTCTTTTTTAGAGGTGTAGTGAGTTTCTTGCAGAAAGATGATATCAGCATTGGCGTTTTTATAATACTGGCATGCTAAACGTCTTTTCTGGGGGGCGTTTAGTCCCTTGACGTTGTGAGTAATAATGGTCATGGGGGCAGAGGGATCTGTATACGCAGGGAAGGGAGCCTCAGTGGCTGAGGATCTAGGGGGGCTATCAGAAGTTGCTATTGGTGTGGCCATGGTTCAGGTAGAGAGGCAGAAACAAATAAAAAACATAAAACTACCACCCGAACATCCCCAAAAAATATATATATAGTCGGTCCTACATATTTTAAAACTACGGCGATCCGACATAAACAAATGGAAATAAAAAGAGAGTTTAAGGTGAAGATAAAGCAACCGGGCCTATTAAGGTCCCGTTGGCCCGGGGAGGAACCACCTAGAACAGAAACAGCATATAACAGTATAACGTTATTCCTAGCATTAAGCTGTAAATAAAACAATGAAAAAAAGAAAAAAGAAAGGGGGGCACTTATCCAAGTGACCCGAGAAAGCATCGCAGGACTGTAGTGCTGAGACTACAGATCAGTTCAGGGCTATAGCACCCAAGTAGGTGTCAGGGCAGGACGACGGGAGCGCCGGTCATAGCCCACCGCCTGTATACATTGGAGAACATAGTCAGGCTCCTAGCTGTAATGTACTGCGAGGTACTGTGGGGAATGGTCAGGCGTTGGAGCCCAGGGAAGCAGGGCTAGCAGGGTTGCTTGAGGAGACATCCGTCTGGTCTCTATCCTGGGGATTCCGCTCCGGAACTGTGAACCAGGTGGGCCTTGGTGGAGAAAGTCTCTTTTGTGGAGCTGCTACCGCCCCGCGAGGTGGCTTCACGTATTTGAGGCCCAGTTTGTGGAAAACCTCCGGGATACGACTGGGGTCGGAGATGGTGATTTGCCGACCGTTGTGGGGGATAATCAGTTTGAAGGGAAAACCCCACCGATATTTAATCCCTTGCTTGATGAGAGCAGTGGTCAGGGGCTTAAGTTCCCAACGCTTATTCAGGGTGATGGGGGAGAGATCCGGGAAAATCAAGATTCTATGGGTTTGAAAGTCCACATGAGGCAGGTTCCTAGAGGCCATGATAATAGCTTCTTTAGAGCTGAAGTAGTGGAGCTTAGTGATTATATCCCTGGGGGGGTCCCCCTCTTTGGGCAAGGGTCTCAGGGCCCTGTGCGCCCGGTCCATCCGCAGCTCTGACTCTGGGAGATCAGGGGTAAGGTGGCGGAATAATGCAAGTAAGAAGTCTCGTACCTCCGTGATGGATTCAGGGACCCCCCGGATTCTGAGGTTGCTTCTCCTGTCCCTGTTTTCCTGGTCCTCCCTCGCCTCGAATAGTGTGGCGATATCCGCACGCATCCCCTGGATATCAGCATCTGCCTGGCTGCAGTAGGCCTTGACCCCCTCCAGCCCCTCCTCAACCTCGTGTACTCGCTCACCGAGAGCTGACAGTTCCTCACTGATCTGTTTAACGGTCTCTGTTTTAGAAGCATTGATAAGCCTTTCAAGGTTCAGGTAAAGAGTTTGTAAGTCCGCTTTAGTGACTCTGTCGGCTTCTATGTTCTTACCGCTTTGTGAGCTGCTCTCACCGCTAGGCCGGGCGCCATCTTGGGTTACGGTCCCCTTCTGCTTGTTGGAGAATAGCTCGGGGATTCCTGGGTCCGTGGGTGCCTGATTTTTCTTAGGGCCCATGTCGGGGTGTTCCAGGAGCCCTGCGGGAGAGGATCGATGCGAGGAGGGAGAAGGAGTGGGGTCAAGGCGTGCTATAAGCGGCTGAGTTTGCCGGAGCTAATCCGCCATACGTCTGCCCCGCACGAAGGTTAGGCGCCGCCCTCTTCCTGTTTCTTTTTAAAGGACACCCGATGCGAAAATAAAGAAATGAAATAAACTATTGAATCTATCTTCCTTCTCCTAAAAATGACTTTTAGGCTGGAACCACACTAAGTGCTTTTCTGAGCGCTTGCTGAGTGCTTGAGATTGCTGAGCGCTTTCTGAGCGCTTTTTAAAAATCACTCCCATTCACTTTCATTAAAATCATGGTAAAAATCATGTAAAAATCACAGCGATCACGCAAATTGCATAAGGGGTGATTTTAACCACTTTACCCCCGCGCGTACGTATTTCTCCGCCCCTTTTTCCATCCTTTAAAAACCAGGGACGGAGAAACACGTACTTTCCGCGTTCCCGACGCTGCCCGCGCTCCCGCTCGTAAACACGCCGCCCGCCGCTAGTAAACACGCCGCCGCCCGCTCGCCTAGAGATCAATGAACGGGAAAATCCATTCCCGTTCGTTGATCTAAGCCCCGCAATGATCAGCTGCTCTCCTATGGGCAGCGCGATCATTGTGAGAAAAAAACTCACGTGTCCAGCCTCCTTATACTTCCTCCAAGCTTCCGGAAGGAAGCTTGGAGGTCGCATTAAAACAAAAAGTTACTGTGGCCATCTTGTGGCCAAATAGTAAACTACACCCTACACATTTTTCACATACAAATAAATGACTTTTACACATAAAATTAACTCATTACCTCCCACACTCCCTATTTTTTTTTTTTTTGTAATTAAAAAAAAAATAAAAAATTTACAATTAAAAAAAATACATAAATAGTTACCTTAGGGACTGAACTTTTTAAATATTTATGTCAAGAGGGTATAACACTGTTACTTTATAAACTATGGGCTTGTAATTAGGGATGGACGCAAAACTGAAAAAAATGCACCTTTATTTCCAAATAAAATATTGGCGCCAAACATTGTGATAGGGACATAATTTAAATGGTTTTATAACCGGGACAAAAGGGCAAATACGTTTCATGGGTTTTAATTACAGTAGCATGCATTATTTAAAAACTATAATGGCCGAAAAATGAAAAATAATTATTTTTTTCCCCACATTTTTCCTATTTTCCCATTAAAACACATTTAGAAAAAAATAATTCTTGGCATAATGTCCCACCTAAAGAAAGCCTAATTGGTGGCGGAAAAAACAAGATATAGTTTATTTCATTGCGATAAGTAATGATAAAGTTATAGATGAATGAATGGAAGGAGCGCTGAAAGGTGAAAATTGCTCTGGTGCTCAGGGGGTAAAACCCCTCAGTGGTGAAGGGGTTAAAGTGATATTTACAGCGATTTTAATTAAAGTGAATGGGAGTGATTTTAAAAAAGCGCCCAGAAAGTGCTTAGCAATCCCAAGCACTCAGCAAGTGCTCAGAAAAGCGCTCATAGTGTGGTTCCAACCTCAAAGATATGCCACGGTTTTATTTTATGTTTGAAACTACTTTTTAAGTTTTAACTGTTTTATTGATTTGTTCAATGACACATTCATTGAAGTATGCAAGAGCTACAATCTATGAACTATTGACCCTTTTTATCTCTTTCCTGCTCTCAGAAGCCATTTTCTGCTAAGAAAGTGTTTTATAGTTGGAATTTCTTATTAATGAAGGTCGCACTGTAGTCACTTTCTGTCAGGACTGAGTCAGCCACTTACATCCCTGATATTTAACTCTTTCAGGCAGAGAAAGAAAAAAAGGAACACAGCATAGTCATTTGTGTGCTAGGCACTGTACATACCCATGTCTATCTCATCTTGTCACATCACCTTGGGTATTCTTTAAATAAAAATAAATATTTTGCTGGACTTGCTTTAACAGTTGATGTGTTCTCAGCAATATAAGCATTTGTCTAATGGAGTGTTTCTTGTCTGTTGTTCTGTTAACAGACTCTGATGACAGCAACCACGGCCGCCGATCCGGGGCCTCCCGCTTCCGATCCTGGGCCTCCCGCATCTGGAGCCTCTTCAGCTGCTGCGGCTGCAGCAAGGTGAGTATTGAATAAACAAAGAGCTGTGTGGCCACTGCGAGGGCCAGAGACATCCTAGGAGTGAAGCAGGCATTTTGGGTGCTGCATAGACTGCAATTTCAACTGCGGGTAGAGGGTGGGGGGATTAATGTTAGGTGTAGGCTAGGTGGGGGGTTAGTGAGTGTTAGGCATAAGTAGGGGGTGGAGAGTTAGTGTTAGATGTAGGTAGGGTGGTGAGGCTAGTGTTAGGCGTAGGTAGGGAGTTGGGGGATAGTGTTAGGTGTAGGTAGGGTGGTGGGGTTAGTGTTAGGTGTAGGTAAGGGGGTCAGTGTTGGGTGTAGGTGGGGAGTTAGTGTTAGGCCTAGGTAGGTGGGGGGCTAGTGTTAGGAGTAGGTAGGGGGCTAATGTTGGGTGTAGGTGTGTGTGTGTGTGTGGGGGGGGGGGGGGTTAGTGTTAGGCCTAGGTAGGTGGGGGTTAGTATTAGGGGTAGGTAGGGGGGAGGATTATTGGAAGAGTTAGGTTAGGTAAAGCAGGGACGGATCTAGACCATGTTGCCCCAAGTTGCGCCTGGGGCAAGGTCAGGTTTTGGCGCCTAAACTGCCATTCCCCATCCAAATGTTTCCGCCTTTTTAAGAATTCAACAAACTGCGGCTGGGGCAAGAGACCCGCTTGCCCCCCCCCCCGAGATCCGTCCCTGAGGTAAAGTGATAGTAGAATATCGGTAACATTACTGATATTCTTCTATCTGCATTATCCAGTGCCGCAATAGTAGAATAATAGTAACATTACCAATATTCTACTAGAGGCTTCATCACAAATTTCCAGGTGCCTTTTTTGCATGTACACTCCTGTTACTGCTCACGCAGCTTTTATTCCAACAGGCTCATAAAAATCACCAGCTACAGACTTACCCACCAATTATGACACCAAATGGATCTTCCGATGGAGGTGATGTGACCGATGCACGAAGACGTAGGGGCGCTTCCTGGATTAGGGCAGATGGCGAAGCATCCACCCATACCGAGTGCATCTGGATTTCCCTCCTTGGATTTGCCATTCACAACCGGACATGACAATTTTTTACCGAATGGTTACGAGTGGCTTTCTAGCCCCGTGGCAGACATATTGTGGGGCTCAGACCCCCCTTGCATAGATCAGACCACAATGTTCTGATCAGACGTCATGAAGTCATTGGGACATTTTGTTGCTTTGCTGCGGCTGCAGCTGCAAACGTTGCTTCCTTCACCTCAAGGAGCAATGCCCCGTGTGACGGTATGAGTGCTTCCTCCAATGAAGATGGCGCTCCAGCCACTCATACACAGTCCACACAATGACTTCATCACCGGACTTGGCATTTTTCCCGCATAGTCACGGCTGGCCATCCGGCCCCGTGGCAGACACATTGTGCAGCTTGTACTCCTGGAGTGCGGCTGCACATATCTTTACTACAACATTTGACCGCCGTGGAAGACTGAAGAGATGAAAGAAGAATAACAGCAAAGCAACACCAGCATCATCTTCCACTGCCAGAAAGAGAACCATCTACAAGGCTACAAGACCGCCTTTATGCCTGATACACACAATGCAATTTTCCTATCAAATCAATGAGCATGTCAGATCTACTCTCAATCAAGAAACGGATTGATTTTTGTGCAGTACTGATCTGAAAATCGATCCGTTTCTGAATCGGAAGCAGATTGGACATGCCAAACATTATCGATAGACCTGTTGATATGATGTGAAAATTGAATTGTGTGTATCAGCCTTTATGCCCGGAGAGGTGGGGCAGTGCACTAGCCATGGGCCCTCCAGAGGTTTCCTCCACAGGGGGTTTTTCCTCTCCTGCGTGCTACGTGCCATATTGGTGGCTCCTCTCCAATACAGGACCACCACCAACTCTGCTAGCTTTATGTAACATCTTCAATAAAGCTCAGAAACCATCTACTCCACTGCATCTTTTTTACTTTAGCTTTAGAATATTACTTTATTGTGTGTTGTGATGTTTCCTCATTGTAGGGGACTATTTCAGTCATTTGTCAGGTTGCAAAACAATTTGGCTTGGTAAAATTGGTTGTAAGCTGCCCACTGATCGCCAAAACAATAGTGGCATCTGGGTACATTTTGGAGGGATTTTTTTTTTTAGTGAAAAGGTTATATGATGGTCTCACTTATTTATATTTATAGTGATCAATTTAGGTGAGCAAAGGAAGGGGAATAGAGAGAAATATCATTCCTAAACTCAACACTATTTATAGTTGTAACGTTTGCGGAATAGTTTCCGTGGTCAGCGCACCAGACGTGCGCTGACGCGGCGGAAATCCTCCACAAACGTGTAATTGGGAGAATCCAGGTTAGGTGCAATGCACCAGTAGAGGGTAATTCCCACCAGCAGATGGAGCACAGCCTCTGCACGGCCACAGATGTCAGATGGGAATTGTACGAGCAGGATCAAGCAGGGTTGAATAGCCCTCAAAGAAAAATAGCACAGGGACAGACAGAATGTGTGTTCACCAATTTAGTGGCCCCCCAGCGACGGTGAACACACATCAACGGAAAGAAAGCGCGAATGCAATTGCAAGAGAGAGGCGATTGCCAGAAGTGACACAAGGCTAAACAGAACAGAGCACGAGGGTAGCAAAGGCACAGCAAACAAGAATCAGAACAAATAAAGAAAATAACAAAACGCTAACTAAACGCGAATACCGCACTCATTCGCAACAGCGAACGCGTTTCTGCACGATCACTGCGCGTTAGGCGCCCAGTGATAAGCGTGCCACCCTAACTGACCAATGACACACAAACACGAAATAGAGAATGCGAACGCTTGCTAAACGGTTACCTCACCGAGCCTACAGCAAGCGTTCGTATCGGACAAGACAGACAGACAGACAGGTGGGGCTGCCAGTAGCAACCGCTGCTCTGGTTAGCACCCCTAAGGCAGAGATACAGAAGGAGGCACTGCCACTACCACTAGGGCAAGTGCGATCCAGACAGATATACAGAAGGGGCTACCAGTAGCAACCGCTGCTCTGGTTAACACCCCAAAGGCAGAGATACAGAAGGAGGCACTGCCACTACCATTAGGGCTAATGCAATCCAGACAGATGGAGCAGCCAGTAGCAACCGCAGCTCTGGCCTACACTCCCAGACAGACAGAACGATTCCCTGTTGACCACCGCTGGCGACAAGGCAATCGAGACACAGAAGGAAGCACTGCCACTACAATTAGGGCTAATGCAATCCATACAGATGAACAGAAGGGGCAGCCAGTAGCAACCGCTGCTCTGGTTAGCACCCCCAGACAGACAGAATGATTCCCTGTCGACTGCCGCTGGCGACAAGGCAATCGAGACACAGAAGGAACCACTGCCACTACCATTAGGGCTAATGCAATCCAGACAGATGAACAGAAGGGGCTACCAGTAGCAACCACTGCTCTGGTTAGCACCCCCAGACAGACAGAACGATTCCCTGTCGACCGCCACACGACAAGGCAATCGAGACACAAAGACTGAACAGGCAAAACAGATAATGCAACCTAACTGCACTAGAGGAGCTGCCTAGTGCAGTCCCAAGGAATTACTTTAAGGTAAACTTTAGCAAACAAACAGGGGTGATACTCTAGGAGAGTTCACCAGTAACAAACCATGAAGGATGACCAGCCAAGGATTCTGGGAGAACATGGTATTTATACTGCCAGCCTTCAAAGGAGGCAGCTAGGCAATTTGCATAACAAATGTATGCAAATTCCTCAGCAGCAGAGCAGGTCTGAAACTTGCAAAGCAAAGACAGGTCTCTTTTCCAGAGACCTGCAGCCCTCAGACTTAAGGAATGGTCAAACAGCTGTCTGTCTGTGCAGACAGCTGAGCGGATCATTACAACAGTATTTAAAAATGAAAGCTGGAAAGAGGATGAAACTGAAAGGTAATTTGCAGTAAATTAAAAAACAAACTGCAGTAAATACAGCAAAAATAGCCTGAGGTAGAAGCCGAGGTTACAGGGAGTAGGGGGAAGTGTGTGTAAATGGATAGAAAATAAGCTATAGGGCAGGAGGCAAAGAGTATTAGTAAACAGATCACACTCAAAATGAGAAACTGTCAGGTGTTGTTACATAGTTACATAGTTATTTTGGTTGAAAAAAGACATACGTCCATCGAGTTCAACCAGTATAAAGTACAACACCAGCCTGCTCCCTCACATATCCCTGTTGATCCAGAGGAAGGCGAAAAAACCCTTACAAGGCATGGTCCAATTAGCCCCTAAAGGGAAAAATTCCTTCCCGACTCTAGATGGCAATCAGATAAAATCCCTGGATCAACATCATTAGACATTACCTAGTAATTGTAGCCATGGATGTCTTTCAACGCAAGGAAAGCATCTAAGCCCCCTTTAAATGCAGGTATAGAGTTTGCCATTACGACTTCCTGTGGCAATGCATTCCACATCTTAATCACTCTTACTGTAAAGAACTCTTTCCTAAATAAATGGCTAAAACGTTTTTCCTCCATGCGCAGATCATGTCTTCTAGTCCTTTGAGAAGGCCTAGAGACAAAAAGCTCATCCGCCAAGCTATTATATTGCCCTCTGATGTATTTATACATGTTAATTAGATCCCCTCTAAGGCGTCTTTTCTCTAGACTAAATAAACCCAGTTTATCCAACCTTTCTTGATAAGTGAGACCTTCCATCCCACGTATCAATTTTGTTGCTTGTCTCTGCACCTGCTCTAAAACTGCAATATCTTTTTTGTAATGTGGTGCCCAGAACTGAATTCCATATTCCAGATGTGGTCTTACTAGAGAGTTAAACAGGGGCAATATTATGCTAGCATCTCGAGTTTTTATTTCCCTTTTAATGCATCCCAAAATTTTGTTAGCTTTAGCTGCAGCTGCTTGGCATTGAGTACGATTATTTAACTTGTCAATGAGATCTCCTAAGTCCTTCTCCAAGTTTGATGTCCCCAACTGTATCCCATTTATTTTGTATGGTGCTAGACCATTAGTACGTCCAAAATGCATGACTTTACATTTGTCAACATTGAATTTCATCTACCATGTATGTGCCCATATAGCCATCCTATCCAGATCCTGTTGCAATATGACACTATCTTCCTGAGAGTTGATGATTCTGAACAATTTTGTATCATCTGCAAAAATAGCAACATTGCTCACTACTGCATCTACTAGGTCATTAATAAATAAATTGAAGAGCACTGGACCCAGAACAGACCCCTGTGGGACCCCACTGCTAACAGTCTTTCATTTTGAGTACGATCCATTGACCACAACTCTTTGTTTTCTGTCCATTAGCCAGTTCCCTATCCATGAACACAGACTCTTCCCCAGTCCTTGCATCCTCAACTTTTGCACCAAACTTTTGTGGGGAACAGTGTCGAAGGCCTTTGCAAAGTCCAAGTATATCACATCTACAGCATTCCCAATAACCATATTAGCATTCACTACCTCATAAAAGCTGAGCATGTTAGTCAAACAGGACCTGTCTTTAGTAAACCCATGTTGATGCTGAGAAATAAGATTATTTTCTACTATGAAGTCCTGTATAGTATCTCTTAGTAACCCCTCAAATAGTTTGCATACAACTGATGTTAAGCTTACAGGTCTATCATTTCCTGGATCTGATTTTTTGCCCTTCTTAAATAATGGGAAAACGTGGGCTGTACGCCAATCCACTGGGACTCTGCCAGTTGCAAGAGAGTCACAAAAGATAAGATAAAGGGGTTTATCTATAACTGAACTTAATTCCCTTAGGACCCGAGGATGCATGCCATCCGGGCCAGGTGCCTTGTCTATTTTTAATTTATTTAGTCTTGCCTTCACTTCTTCCTGCGTTAAGTATTTAATATTACAGTTAGAAGATTGAGACTCTTCCACCTCTGTAGTTTGCAACAGTGCTGTTTCTTTTGTGAAGACAGAAGCAAAGAAAGCATTTAATAACTCTGCCTTACCTTGGTCATCCACCATTGAGTTCCCACCCTCATCCTTTAGGAGTCCTATACAGTCAACCTTTCTTTTTTTAGAGTTAATGTACTTGTAAAACTTTTTTGGGTTAGATTTGATATCCTTAGCGATTTGTTTTTCAGCTTCAATCTTTGCCTGCCTAATTTCTTTTTTACAATTTCTATTGCACTCTTTATAATTGCTTAGTGCAGCCTCGGTCCCCTCCTGTTTTAAGACCTTATAGGCATTATTTTTCCTCTTCATTTTATCTTTAACCTTTCTATTCATCCATAGAGGCCTTTTTTTATTCCTAGATATTTTGTTTCCATATGGGATATACATACTACAATATTGATTGAGTATAAGTTTAAAAGTTTGCCATTTCCCTTCAGTGTCTTCCCTTTGTAGTACATTATCCCAGTTCACCAAACTTAGTGCCATCCTAATTTGATTGAACTTTGCTTTTCTAAAATTGATAGTTTTAGTGGTCCTGCTGCCCCGTGGCCTATCAGTCACCAGATCAAACGTTATCATGCTGTGATCACTATTTCCTAAATGTTCTTGAACCTGCACATTTGATACATTATCTGGTCTATTAGAAATGATCAGATCCAGTAACGCATTCCCCCTAGTTGGTTCAGTTACTATTTGAGTCAAGTAATTGTCCTGTAGTGCTGCCAGAAATCTGCTGCTTTTACCAGAATGGGTAGCCTCAATACTCCAGTCAATGTCTGGAAAGTTGAAGTCGCCCATAATTATGACCTTTTTCAATCTGCTGTAGTAATCACAGTTCTGCAGCTTCATTAATAAGAGGTGGCCTGTAGCATACCCCAATAAGCAATTGGCAACTTTTATTTCCACCATGAATATTTACCCAAACGGACTCCACATCTTCGCAATCTTCCTCCATCTCATCGTTGAGGACAGCTGTAAGAGAATTCTTAACAAAGAGACAAACCCCTCCACCTTTTTTCCCTGTCCTATCCCTCCTAAACACATTGTATCCTTTTAAATTAGCTATCCAGTCATGGCTTTCATCCATCCATGTCTCGGTTATTCCCACAATGTCATAGCCTTTGTCATTCAGAATGAACTCTAGTTTGTCTATTTTATTTGCAAGGCTCCGAGCATTGGTTAAAAGCCAGTTCCCACGCAATATCCTCGCACCCGACGTCACTCGCCGCTCACCCGCCGGCCACCGCATACATAAGTCCACGCCGGCTCCCGCCGTCCACTCCGCCCACACCTGTCACCCATATACATGCTGGCACCCATGGGTGCCAGCATGTATATAGGTGACATGTGGGAGAGGCGGGGAGGGCAGCGAGAGCCGGCGGGACTTAGCGTCCTGCACACCCGACAGAGCTCTGAGCTATATAGCTCAGAGCTCTCTAAAGCATCTTTGTATTTGGGCTCCAAGGAGCCCCATTGGTCCTTAGCAGACCAATGGGGTTCCTTCTGATTTGAAGGAACCCCATTGGTCTGCTAAGGACCAATGGGGCTCCTTGGTCCCAAATACAAAGATGCTTTAGAGAGCTCTGAGCTATATAGCTCAGAGCTCTGTCGGGTGTGGAGGACGCTAAGTCCCGCCGGCTCTCGCTACCCTCCCCGCCTCTCCCACATGTCACCTATATACATGCTGGCACCCATGGGTGCCAGCATGTGTATGGGTGACAGGTGTGGGCGGAGTGGACGGCGGGAGCCGGCGGGGACTTAGCGTGTATGCGGCGGCCGGCGGGTGAGCGGCGAGTGACGTCGGGTGCGGTGGAGTTACAAAGTAACAAAGTTGTTACATTGTAACAACTTTGTTACATTGTAACTGATTAGTATATTTCCGAGGATATTGCGTGGGAACTGGCTTTTAAAGGGACAGGTAAGTATTAATGGTTAATTAAGAATATTAAAGGACTTTTTTCATGGTTATGTTTTTTGTTCAATTAAAATACTTTATCTATGTGTTTGTGTGTTTATTTACTTTTAACTCTTAAAGGAAATGGGTAAGAGGTACAAGTACTTCTATACTCATTTCTTCTGGGAGGGGGGGTGGGCATCTGGGGGACCCCTTTTTAAAGGGGACTCCCAGATGCCACCATGAACCCCCCCCCCAGGAAATCGCGGCCTCCACCTCCACCGCCCATCGGAGGTGGAGAAGAGCCCCTTGTCCTTGGATTGGACAAGGGCTCGGAGGGGGAGGGGAACGCTTGGCTGCCCCTCCCCTTCCGAGACCCCCCAATCCATGGACCATGCGGGCTGGTATAGTCAGGGTGCGGAGCCCCACGCGGCCGGTGCTCCGCATTCTGGCTATCCCAGTCTGCCTGGGGGACAAGGGGTTAAAGAGGTCTGGGAGGGGGGACCCCACGTCGTTTTTTTTTTATATTTCCCACACTCAGAACGAAGTAAGTAAAACTCTTCCCACTTGGGGGAATCTATGAAAATAAAACACTATTGTTACCTGTGCAAAAAAAACTGACATTTTCCGCATTTAAAAGACATTTTTGCCCTTGAAACTTAAAAATCGATTTTCTCAAAAACTATAAGGTCTTTTCCTCTTATTCCCACTGATCCCCTTAATATACCCTGTGAATTTGGTGTTCCTAAATTTTAAGCAGGCTTTGCTATTAACCGTTAAAGTCGGCGGGTTTTTAAATGTATATATTTTTCCTTTGAAACTTTAACATCGATTTTCTCAAAAACTATAAGGTCTTTTTGAAAAAAATTTTTTTCCTCTTATTCCTTCTGATTTCCTTAATATATTCTCCAAATTTGAGGCTCTAAGCAATTAAGGGGGCTTTGCTATTAACCCTTAAAGTCGGCGGCTACCTAACATTGATCCATGCGTCAACTTTTCCGCTTGGCAGCATGACCTTAAGCATTAATTGCTAGTAGGAATTTACGCGTAAGACAATAACGTAACAACCTGAATTACGGTATTCTTACACGTAATTGCGTAAGGGCTATGCGTAATTACAGACATGTACCGTAAATGAATGTCTACGCCGTAAGCGTAATTCCGTAATGCGTAATAGCGTAAAATTACGCGTAATGATCCGTAAGCGTAGTTTTTTCCATTACGCCCAGCACTGCCCAGTTCTCCAGGAACCCAAACCCTTCCTTCCTACACCAATTTCTCAGCCACTTATTTAACTCCCTAAACTCCCTCTGTCTCTCAGATGTAGCACGTGGCACTGGCAGTATTTCAGAAAACACCACCTTGGAGGTCCTTGCTTTAAGTTTATCTCCAAGTACCTGAAAATCATTTTTGAGGACCTTCCATCTCCCACTAACTTTGTCATTGGTGCCAATGTGTACCATGACAGCCGGGTCTTCCCCAGCCCCACCCAGTAATCTGTCAATTCTTTCCGCTACATGGCGAACCCGAGCACCCGGGAGGCAACAGACTGTACGGCATTCACGGTTTCTTCGACAGATTACCCTATCTGTGCGCCTAATAATTGAATCCCCTACCACCAGTACCTGTCTAGCCTTAGCTGCACTCCTATTCCCTTTCTCTTTGCAGCAGTCTGCCCCTTGGTTGCTAAGGAGCACATCCTGCTGCAGCATTGCTACTCCAGAATCCTCCTCCCCAATATTACGCAAACAAGCATACTTATTAGTGAGGGACAACTTGGAACTAGCCTCCCTGCCACTTTCTCCCCTACCCCTTCTAACTGTGACCCAACTAGCGGCTGCCTCTGCTTCTTGGTCCGGCTGTACTCCACCCTCCTCATCTTCAACGGTTCCATCCAGTGTCTGGATCGTGAGATCCAAGCTCTTCTACATGTTGTGTATGCATCTCAGTGTTGCGAGATGCTTATTTAGCTCTGCGACTTGCCGTCCATATTTCAACAACTCATGTAGGTGGCAGGCACGCAGGAACATCAGAAGTGCATAGACTGCACTGTCTGATGTTCACATTGCAGTTGCATACCAGTGCGGTGCCCAAACACATGCTGCATGTAGTTTTTTGCCAAAACGTGCAACTGACCCATTCACTACAGTGAATGGGATCAGCAACGCAACGCATGGAAACGCACATGGTGTGCAATCGTACGCGCTGATCACACGGCCATCTGCGTGTGATGATGTTAATGAGACCTTAGCAGTGGAGTCCCGCAAGGCTCAGTACTAGGTCCAATTCATTTTAATGCACTGTATTTGTTAACGACCTAGGCCTCTATTCATAAAGCATTCCTGCATGCGGTAATGCTCAAAACAGCTGACTTTACCGACCATTTAGCAAAGTGTCCATTTATAAAAGCTGTTTCCGCATGAAAAGCTGACATTCCTGAGCAGTGCGGGAAATTACCGCCTTATGTGGTGATTATCACAACACGTCACTACATGTTACTTCATAAAGATTAGAGCAAGTGGAATGGGAATGGAGAATATCGACTGTTTAGAAAAGGAGATAAGCCAGCGATAACAGGCAAGATAACAGGCAAGCTAATGGAGACAGACCTCCCAGGCAGCAGCAGTGAGAGCAGAACAAAAAAAGCATCCCAGAATACCCAGGCTGTGTTTTTTAACCCCGTGGGTACCTGTTTTCAGATAAATTTCACATCAGAAAGCCTGCATGTGTAACATTTCTTGAAGTTCTTCTAAGCTGCAGCAATTAAATAGATTGTTTAGAAAGACTAATGGTGGGCATACACGGTGCGTTTCTTTCTTATCAATCGACAATGGCAGGGAATCAAGCGGAAGATAAGTGGCGCCGGCGGGGACGAGCGGTAATCAATTCGGCGTACGAGCGGACGCGCGGGGACGCGCGGGAGTCGATCCGGCGGCTAATCGAGCCACCGGTTCGCACCGTCTATGCCCACCATAATAGACAGTTTCAGAGAAGATTCAGGGCAAGGAAAGGTAGTTTTAAAAAAATGCACATCATTCTAAAGGGAAGTTGGGGCTGCCTCCTTTATAGTAACTCTGTCTCTGCACAGAGAAATTATATCCACTCAGGCAGCACCTCTAGTTTAGTACGGGACTTCCCCGACCTTTTATTGCAAGTGTAAACTTTTTTATGAATTAGCACACTAAAGTCTAAAATACAGATGCAGTGTTTTCCCTCCAAGATTTTTTTTTCCCCGCAAATGTTTTATGAATAGAGCCCCTAGTGGAAGTAATACAAATTAATATTGCTATCTTTACAGATGATACAAAATTATCAACACTAGGATAGTGACATATTACAACAGGATCTTAACAGTTTGGCTGTATGGACAGATACAGTGCTTTCCATAATTATTCATACCCTGGCAAATTTTGATTTAAAGAGAACCAGAGAGGATAAAATAAAAGCTTTTATACATACCTGGGGCTTCCTCCAGCCCCATACGCACGGATCGCTCCCACGCCGCCGTCCTCCGCTGCCTGGATCCGCCGGTACTGGGTCCCGTCATAACCGCCAGTCAGCCGGCGGAAGTGGCCAATTCTCCGCATCACAAGGGCTCCCTCCATACACTTACGCTTGTGGCTGCCTACTGTGCAGCCGTGTGCGTAAGGGTAAGGAGGGAGCCCCTGTGATGCGGACAATTGGCCGCGCCCGCCGGAAGTGACGGGACCAGGTAGCGGCGATAGAGGAAGCGGAGGATGGCGGCGTGGGAGCAATCCAGGCTTATGGGGCTGGAAGAAGCCCCAGGTATGTATAAAAGCTTTTTTCTATTTTCCCATTTCATTCCTCTCTGGTCCCCTTTAAAGTTACTTTTATTTAACCAGCAAGTAATTTTTTGACAGGAAATTACATAGTTGTCTCCCAAAAGATAATACGACGAGGTACAAGAGGCATTATTGTGGGAAAAAAAAACATTTCTCAGCTTTTATTTACATTTGAACAAAAGGTGTCTAGACCAAAATTATTCATACCCTTCTCAATAATCAATAGAAAAGCCTTTATTGGCTATTACAGCAATCAAATGATTCCTATAATTGCAGATCAGCTTTTTGCATGTCTCCACAGGTATGTTTGCCCATTCATCTTTAGCAATGAGCTCCAAATCTTTCAGGTCGGAGGGTCTTCTTGCCTTCACCCTGATCTTTAGCTCCCTCCACAGATTTTCATTAACACCTGTCATTTCACATCAAAAGATTAATTGCTAGTTGAATAAAAGTAGCTTTAATTTAAAATTTGCCAGGTGTATGAATAACTATGGGCAGCACTGTATATGGCAGATTACATTTTATGTTGATAAATGTAAGGTCATACATCTTGGGAGTGCCAATGTCATAATTTTATATAAAACTAAATGGCATACAGTTAGGAAAATCAGGTGTGGGCAAAATTGATTAATAAGGTAAGTAACCATATTCAGTACCAAACAGCAGCAGCTAAATCAAATGAAATCCTGTGGTGCACAACATGAGAATTAAAATCATGATAAGTTAGTATGCTACTCTGTCTGTATAAATCACGAGTGAGGTGTTATCTGGAGTATGGGATACAGTTTTGGGCAGCACACTATAGGAAGGATATTGAAGTTCTAGAACTGGTATAAAGAGGAGCAATTTAGGGCCCGTTTCCACTAGGAGTGGTGCGATGCGGCTACATAGCCGCATCGCACCGCAGGTGTGCTGAAACATATGCACGGCAACGGAAGGATTTCCACTGCGTGCATGTTGTGTGGGGCAGTGCGGAACGATCCGAGAATCTGCAGCATGCTGCAGATTCTCGCACGGCCGCATCCGCCTGCAGCCGCCTCCCATCTCCTCCATTGACTTCCGCATCGGGAGATGAGGAAGTGATGTGATGTGGCTACGTAGCCGCATTCGCATCACTTTGTAGGGGAAACCGGCCCTAAATTAATCAAAGGAGCTGAGTACCAAAAGTTAGACAAACTAGATTTATTTAGCTTGGAAAAGAGACGACTGAGAGGTGACCCCCCCAAGATCAACATCAAAAGTTTGCAAACATGTTTTCCATTCCTTGGTCTGTACTCTGTATATAGGATAAGAGATAAGATCTATGCATGTGGGAAAGGAAAACTACCACCTGTGTAGGAAAGGGTTCTTCACAGTAGGAGCAGGTTCTATGCTTGCATTCATAAAGTTCTTGTGTGCTTTACTTACTTTGCAGGGAGTCCAGTGCTATGATTGCTAGGTGTGGGAACATGATGATACCTTGATCCAGGAAGATGGATTTTATATCCTCTGTATTGAGATGCTGTGAGGTTGAACTTGACTGGCACGTGTCTCTTTTCAACCTAGATAACTATGTAGCAATGGCGAGCAGTGATGCTCGGATACCCCTTTTTATTATTCGAGTTTGGTCGAATTCGAATAGTAAATTATTCGAATTCGGTCGAATATTCGAGTCGAATATTTTTTACTATTCGATTCGACCTCGAACTTCGAGCTCACTATTCGAGTCGGTATTCGAGCTCATTATTCGAGCTGACTATTCGAATTGGCCTTAAATAGCTTCCAACACTTCTTTTGGGGGTGAATAATGCAAGAAACATCTTTTTTTCCAAGTAACAACAGCAAGTGATTATGTGGGGATGTTCCTTTAAAAAAAAAAAAGGTGGAAAGAGAAGTTGTGTCCAAAATTCTGTTCAGTAGTGTATATACTTCTTCTTCTTCTTCTTCTTCTTCTTCTTCTTCTACTTTATCTTCTATATCTTCTTCTTCTTCTATATCTTCTTCTTCTATATCTTCTTCTTTTTCTTCTTCTATATCTTCTTCTTCTATATCTTCTTCTTCTTCTTCTATATCGTCTTCTTCATCTTCTTCTTCTCCATCTTCTTCTTCTTCATCATCTTCTTCTTCTTCATCTTCTTCATCTTCTTCTTCTTCATCTTCTTCATCTTCTTCATCATCTTCTTCTTCTTCATCCTCTTCATCTTCTTCTTCTTCATCTTCTTCTTCTTCTTTTTCATCTTCTTTTTTTCATCTTCTTCATCTTCTTCTTCTATATCTTCTTTTTCTATATCCTCTTCTTATTATTATTTTTCTATTTCGTCTTCTTCTTTTTCTATATCTTCTTCTTCTTCTCCTTCTTCTTCTTCTTTTTCTATATCTTCTTCTTCTATATCGTCTTCTTCTTCTTCACTTATTTCTCTTTTATATATTTTTTTTAAAGAAATGCAGCTATTTTTGAGCGTAATAAATAGCTGGTGGCGCACGCATGGTGGAAGCGCCATTGTATGTGCTCCCTGGCAGTGGAAACACACAGACAGCAGGAGGTAAATTCAGCAGCAGCAGCAGGAGGAGGAGGATGATTGTGTGGCAGCAGGCAGTCAATGAGGCAGGCAGCAAGACATAATAGGCTGTGTGGTACCTAGCGGTGGTACCAGGCCGTAAATACACAGCATGAGGTCCCAGACAGCGGTCGTGCAGCCCACATTGTGTCCAATACACAACTGGGACAACACAGTTTTCAACCCGGGCACCTCAGAAAAATTAAACTTTTTTTTTTTTTTTTTAATGGTTTTTTTGTTTTGTTTTCACAGCAAATTACACAGATATAGCTATTGTTTGACGTAATAGCTGGTGGCAGAGTGGCAGCAGAAGGTAATTCTGTGTACCCTGGCAGTGGGAAACACAGACAGACAGCAGCAGCAGCAGGAGGAATGGAGGAGTAGTGTGAGTGTGGCAGCAGGCAGGCAGCATGACATAATAGCCCTGGTACCTAGCGTTGATGCCAGGGCTGTAAATAAACACAACAGGAGGTCCCAGACAGCGGTCGTGCAGCCCACATCGCGTCCAATACGCAACTGGGACAACACAGTTTTCAACCCGGGCACCTCAGAAAAATTAAACCTTTTTTTTTTTAATGGTTTTTTTGTTTTGTTTTCACAGCAAATTACACAGATATAGCTATTGTTTGACGTAATAGCTGGTGGCAGAGTAGCAGAAGAAGGTAATTCTGTGTACCCTGGCAGTGGGAAACACAGACAGACAGCAGCAGCAGCAGGAGGAATGGGGGAGTAGTGTGAGTGTGGCAGCAGGCAGGCAGCGTGACATAATAGCCCTGGTACCTAGCGTTGATACCAGGGCTGTAAATAAACACAACAGGAGGTCCCAGACAGCGGTCGTGCAGCCCACATCGTGTCCAATACACAACTGGGACAACACAGTTTTCAACCCGGGCACCTCAGAAAAATTAAACCTTTTTTTTTTTTTTTAATGGTTTTTTTGTTTTGTTTTCACATCAAATTACACAGATATAGCTATTGTTTGATGTAATAGCTGGTGGCAGAGTGGCAGCAGAAGGTAATTCTGTGTACCCTGGCAGTGGGAAGCACAGACAGACAGCAGCAGCAGCAGGAGGAATGGAGGAGTAATGAGAGTAGCTATTGTTGGACGTAATAGCTGGTGGCAGAGTGGCAGCAGAAGGTAAAATCTGTGTACCCTTGGCAGTGGGAAACACAGACAGACAGCAGCAGCAGCAGGAGGAATGGAGGAGTAGTGTGAGTGTGGCAGCAGGTAGGTAGGCAGCGTGACATAATAGCCCTGGTACCTAGCGTTGATACCAGGGCTGTAAATAAACACAACAGGAGGTCCCAGACAGCAGTCGTGCAGCCCACATCGTGTCCAATACACAACTGGGACAAAACAGTTTTCAACCCGGGCACCTCAGAAAAATTAAACCTTTTTTTTTTTTTTTTTTTTTAAAGGTAAATACAGGCAGCAGGGGCAGCTATTGTTTGACGTAATAGCTGGTGGCAGAGCGGCAGCAGAAGGTAAATCTGTGTACCCTGGCAGTGGGAAACACAGACAGACAGACAGCAGAAGGGCAGTACACAGCAGCCCACTGTAGATGTAAAATGTGTGGCTGCAGGCGACGTAATAGTCAAAGTGAACCAGGCTGGCTTAGTGAGCAGGAGCCAGGAGGTGGTAAAGGGTGGTAAGGCACATTAATAATGGTTCTTCCGGCAGCCAGTTCATGTCCCCCTCTCGCCGACAACAGGGGCCAGGAACTCGCCTTCCACCCACGCCTGGTTCATCTTGAGAAACGTAGGTCTGTCCACAGACTTGTGAGACAGACGTGAGCGTTTCTCGGTGACCACGCCACCAGCTGCACTGAAGCAGCGCTCGGACAGCACGCTGGAAGGGGGGCAGGACAGCACTTCCAGGGCGTACTGCGCCAGCTCGCTCCAGATCTCCAGGCGCTTGACCCAATACTCCATGGGATCAACAGGGGCATTGCTGTCAAGCCCGCTGTAGGACCCCATGTAGTCAGCCACGATTCGGGTCAGGCGCTGGCTGTGACCGGAGGAGGATGCTGCTGCATGCACCTCCTCTCTAGTCACTGCTGCCGGGGCCTCTACAGTCCTGTAGAGCTCGTTGCTGAGAGACAGCAGGTCTGTAGGGCGCTTGCTGCTGGATGCAGGCACCTGCTGCTGCCTCTGTGCTGGCTGGACAGTGGGGGTGGAAGGCTGGGGGAAGGCTTCCTCCAAGCGCTCAACAAGGGCCTGCTGCAAGCTCCTTATTTGTTGCGCTGGCTCTCCTCCTGCAGGCGGCAGGAACTGGCTCAACTTCCCCTTGAGAGGTGGGTCCAACATCATGCTGATCCAGATGTCCTCCCTCTGCTTCATCTGGATCACCCTGGGGTCCTTGCGCAGGCACGTCAGCATGTGCGCTGCCATTGGGAAGAGGCGGGCCACGTGTGCTGGCACATCGACGACAGTGCTGTCCTCATCCTCCTCCTCTGCCGCCTCATCCTCTCTCCACCCCCGCACCAACTCAGCTGCACTGTGCTGATCCCCCTCATCAGCAGCAAGGTCAGGGACCTCCACCAATTCCTCCTCCTCCTCCCCCTCAGAGGTGGACTGTGCAGCTGCTTGCCGCTCCTGCTGGTCCAAGGCTGCCGCTCCCTGTTCCAGCAAAGCATCGAGGACCCTGTTCAGCAGACAAACCAGGGGCACCCACTCGCAGACCATAGCATGGTCCCTGCTCACCATGTTGGTGGCCTGCAGAAAGGGAGCCAGCACTAAGCACACCTGCTGCATGTGCCTCCAGTCGTCATCGGGGACGATGGACGTGATGTTGCTGGTCTTGTCCCTTTTCTGAGCGGCGGAAACAGTGGCCAGGGCAAGGTACTGGTTGACAGCGTGCTTCTGTTCAACCAGACGCTCCAACATCGCCAGGGTGGAGTTCCAGCGAGTTGGAACGTCAAGGATCAGCCGATGGCGTGGCAGCTCCAGCTCCTTTTGCACGTCTTCCAGGCTCGCACAGGCTGCAGCCGAGCGCCGGAAGTGGCGCACAACGTTCCTTGCCATTTCCAGCAGTTTGCCCATCCCCTGGTAGGTGCGCAAGAACTTCTGCACCACCAGGTTCAGCACGTGGGCAAGACAGGGGATGTGGGTCAGGTTTCCCTTGTCAATTGCGGCAACCAGATTGACCCCATTGTCGGCCACCACCTCTCCGACTCTGAGGCCTCTGGGGGTCAGCCAAATCCTCTCCTGCTCCTGGAGTTTGGCCAACACATGGGTTGCCATCAGTTTGGTCTTCCCAAGGCTGACCAACTGCAGCAGCGCTTGGCAGTGGCGTGGCTTCACGCTGCTGCTGAGGCGGGGGGTTTGGCCAGGTGTGCCGGAGGATGGCAGAGGATCGGAGTAACCTGCTGCAGTTCCCCTGACCCTGCGGGGTGGCACCACCCACTGTGTTGCTGCTGCTGCTGTGCCCGCTGCTGCTCTCCCATCCTCACCCCCTTCCACCAAGCTGACCCAGTGGACAGTGAAGGACACGTAGCGGCCTGTCCCGAAGCGGCTGCTCCAGGAGTCCATGGTGACGTGGACCCTTTCACCAACCGCGTGCTCCAGCCCTCGCTCCACATTGGCCATCACAAAGCGGTGCAGTGCAGGAATGGCCTTGCGGGCGAAGAAGTGTCTGCTGGGGAGCTGCCAGTCTGGGACTGCACAAGCAAGCAGCGCACGCATGTCGCTCCCCTCCTGCACGAGCGTGTATGGCAGGAGTTGTGAGCACATGGCCCGTGCCAGCAAGCCATTCAGCTGCCGCACGCGACGGCTGCTGGGAGGCAGAGCCCTAACCACCCCCTGGAAGGACTCGCTCAAAAGGCTCTGGCGTGGCCTTTTGCTAGCACGGGAATCAGCGGACACAGCAGAGGAGGCCACTGAGGACTGGCTGCCAGAACAGGCCTCAGTGTCGGCGGCAGGAGTTGCAGAGGGGGGAGGAGCAGTGCGTTTCCCCACTCCTGCTGGTGCTGCTGGAGGAGCAGGAGGGTGGACGGCTGCTGCTGCTGAAGGCTGTGCAGTGATGGGTGTGGTGCCACTGCCAGCACCAGATGCCTTCAGCCTCTGGAACTCCTCATGCTGGTGGAAATGTTTTGCAGCAAGGTGGTTGATGAGCGAGCTGGTGCTGAACTTTAAGGGGTCTGCACCTCTGCTCAACTTCCGCTGACAGTGGTTGCAAGTGGCGTACTTGCTGTACACTGTGGGCATTGTGAAAAATCGCCAGATTGGTGACAAGAACAACCCCCTACGGCCTGGAGCCGCTGCTGCCTGTCTCTCTGTGGTGGTTGGGTGGGGGGGTTGGGTGCGGCTGGTGGTGGTACTGGTGGCAGATGCTGCTGCTGCTGCTGAGCCTGAGACACCAGCAGGCTGTGGGACCTGCCTACTGCTGCCAATGCTTGCAATGATGCGCCTCCTTGCAAGGCCCACAAGCGCATCCTCCTCCTCAGAGCTGCTGATCATGACATTCCCAGGTGCTGGTGGTGGCGGCACCCAGTCTTTGTCTGTCACCACGTCATCATCATCATCCTCCCCCTCCTGAAACATGTCCTGCTGGGATGATGACCCCCCAAACTCCTCTCCTGATGCATGGATGGGCTGCTTGACTGTCGCCACAGTCTTGCTGTCCAATCCCTCATCCCCCAAAGTGCCCATCAGCATCTCCTCCTCCAAATCGCCAACAACAGCAGACAATTGACTCATCATGCCTGGGGTCAAAAGACTGCTGAATGACAGGTCGGCGACTGACGGTGAACTGACCTCCTCCCCAGGCCCTGCTGGGCGGCTGCTGCGAACAGGGGTGGTGGTGGTGGTGAGGGTGGAGGCCTCGGATGCAGAGCTGATGGCGGGCTGCTCATCCTCCGTCATCAGTTGCACCACAGTGACTGCATCCTTTTCCTCAATGGGACGTTTCCGACCCGGCTGGAGGAAAATAGGAGCATGTACTACACGCTGCTGCTGCTGCTGCTGCTGTGTCTCTGCAGCGTGAGTTGCAGATGCTCCTGCTGGGCGGCGCCCAAGGCGT
Organism: Hyperolius riggenbachi; assembly: GCF_040937935.1. Classification (NCBI taxonomy): domain Eukaryota; kingdom Metazoa; phylum Chordata; class Amphibia; order Anura; family Hyperoliidae; genus Hyperolius; species Hyperolius riggenbachi. The sequence goes on from NC_090650.1 coordinate 337,067,729, forward strand.
CCACGGCCAGTGGCTAGAGGCGGAATGTTAGCCACTGACGTAGCTGCTGCTGCTGCGGAACTGTGCATGGTGGCGCGGCCGCGGCTTGCCACAATGCTGCTCCCTCTCCTCCTGATTCCCTTGCTGCCCTTCCCCTTGCCCAAACCGCGCTGGCTGCCACTTCCAGACATCTTTGATGTTTTGGGCGTAAACAAAAAAGTTTTTTAAAAGGGCGGGTGAAAAAGTGGGGTACTTTAATGAAGTGGGTTGGTGGGTGAGGTGACACTAATCACTAAGTGATTAGATCGCTAAGTGATTACTAGTACAGTACTAATACAAAATACAATAATTCAGTAATCAGTAAGTGTGAACAGTGAACAGTTAGTGTGTCCCCTAATACACTAACTAGAAAATACAATAATCAGTAGTAATAAGATTCAGTAGAAGGAAATAGAGTGTGTGTAGTACACTACAGACAGTGCACGCACACACACACGCAGGAGCTAGCCTATGAACAGTGACTGAGTGTCCCTCCCTAGTACAGTAAGTAGTAACAGTAAGTACAACTAGAAATTACAATAATCAGTAGTAATCAGAAGGAAATAGAGTGTGTGTACTGTACAGACAGTGCACGCACACACACACGCAGGAGTTAGCCTATGAACAGTGACTAAGTGTCCCTAGTACAGTAAGTAGTAACAGTAAGTACAACTAGAAATTACAATAATCAGTAGTAATCAGAAGGAAATAGAGTGTGTGTACTGTACAGACAGTGCACGCACACACACACACACACGCAGGAGCTAGCCTATGAACAGTGACTGAGTGTCCCTAGTACAGTAAGTAGTAACAGTAAGTACAACTAGAAATTACAATAATCAGTAGTAATCAGAAGGAAATAAAGTGTGTGTACTGTGTACAGACAGTGCACGCACGCACACACGCAGGAGCTATGAACGAACAAACAGTGACAGTGAGTGTCCTACTACAGTTACAGTGAGTATACTACAAAACACAATTTCTCAGTAGTAAAGGACAGCAGAAACACTGGTATAGATAAGATGAGAAATAAACTAACAGAGGACAGGAGGACAGCTGCCCACACAGGCAAGGCCCTGAGGCCTAAAGCTGTGTAAGCTTGCCTGCAGCAGCTGTCTGTCTCTAGTATGTAACACACAAGCTACTAACTAAAATACAATGTCTATCTAACTAACAACTATATAGGTGTATATAGGAGGTGTATGTGAGCAAAAACGCTAGGTGATTGACCACAATAGAGCTCTTGCTAAGCCAAAGCACAAAGGAGCAGATCTCTCTCTGTACAAAGTCAGTCAAGGACGGAAAAACGGAACATGGCGGCCGCTATTTATAGGGTAGGGGCTGGCCAGGGTCCCCCTCTGTGATTGGCTGCTGTCAGAGGGCCAGGGAGCCCTCTGATTGGCTCTAAGGACATCAATCTGGGCTATGACGCTATTCGAGCTCGGTATTCGAGCTCGAATAGCGCTGTTTGCTCGAATAGCGCGAATATTGAATGGGCTATTCGAGTTAACTCGAATAGCCCATTCGAATAGCTGCAGCTATTCGAGCTCGGTATTCGAGCTCGAATAGCTGAAAAAGAGCTCGAATATTCAAGCTACTCGAATATTCGAGCTCTGCTGAGCACCACTGATGGCGAGCACAACAGATGAATATGAGAGAAAGTCATCTGGGGAGGGGGGGGGGGGGGATGTGTTGTGATGTGACATTCCAAAAACATACAGATAAGTCAATTGGCTTCCCCCCCCTAAATTGAACCTAGACTACAATGGACATATGGCTGGTAGAGATTACATTACGAGCCCCTCTGAGGGACAATTAAGTAACAAGACTAAATACTACATACAGTGCTTCAAAATATGTCAATGTTATATAAATACACAATAATAATAACTGCTGTCTGAATTTTTTAGACCAGAGGAGCCAGTGTAGAGTAAAAAGTTAAAAAAATAATTTAAAAAGGGTCAGTAGTTGCAGACTTACTTCCCATACGTAGACACATCAGTCTATATTCACTGAAATAATGTATTCTTTATTTAAAGGACATCCGAGGTGAAAATAAACTGATAAGGAAAAAAATCTATCCTTCTTCTCCTAAAAATGACTTTTTCATATATATCCCACCGTTTTATTTTATATTTAAATCTAGTTCTTAGGTTTTTCCTGTTTCCTTATCTCTGCTCAATGACACCTTCACTGTAGTATGCTAGAGCTCATATCTATGAATTATTGACCCTTTTTATCTCTTTCCTGCTCTCAGAAGCCATTTACTGACAGGAAAGTATTTTATGGCTGTATCAGCTTTAGTCTGACCCAGTCTGACCCGGTCCAGACCCGTATAGAAACTGTCACTTGAATACCTAAAGTTTAATTCTTTCAGGCAGAGAAAGAAAAAAAAGGATCACAGTCTAGTTATTTGTGTGCTTGGCACTATACATACACATGTCCATCTCATCATGTTACATGTCACCTCAGTTGTCCTTTAAGACACTCCAAAAAAATAATGCAGCGCGTTTCGCAGGCAATCTTCCGCTTCATCAGGCAACATTAAGGAGCTTGTTTCAATCACAGCAAGATTGAGCGCCTCCCGTCTAGCATATGGCCTCAGATAACGCTTTGGCCTCAGATAACGTTTGTTCTCAGCTTCAGGGACAGAGAATGTATTTAACGCTTTCCAGCATAGCATCTAATTTACTCTGCTTATGATTTTTGCTCTCGTCAAATATTTGAATCCCCCAGAGTCTTATTGTTTGATGTGTTCACAACCTAGAGTGAGAAAGACTCTTTTTGTAATCAGCCTACAGTATGGAATGAGTCTTGATTAACTACCTGCGGACCGACGCAGTTTCAATCTACGGCGGGCGGGTGGCGCTGCGGTTCTGACCGGACGTAAACTCTACGTCCCATTCACCGCGTGTCCCCGCCCGTCCCTGCCGCTCTTGCTGCTCTGTCCCCGCCGCAATGTGCTGCCCTGCCACCTCTATGACGGCAGAGCACTGTGAGCCGGGCAGGAGCCGTTTTCATTGGCTCCTGGCCCTGTCATTCCTGTAAGCCAATCCCATTGGCTTACATTGAGTGACAGGGTCAGGAGCCAATGAAAGCGGCTCCTGACCGGCGCACAGCACTCTGCCGTCATAGAGACAGAGCGGCGTGACTGGTGGGAGCGACAGATTATTGCGGCGATTCGTCGGGATGCGGCGTTTTAGCGTACCAGCAGCCTCTGGTCCTTAAGTGGTCAGAGGCTGCTGGTACCGTAGTGGTTAATTAAGATTTGACCGACATTATCCCAGTTCCAATAGACGTGAATGGGAGGTGGGGTGGATGGAACACCCATACATCTTGTGCAGTCGGAGTTTGTCTCCAGGAAATTCACCCATCATACTAAGTGAAGAGACTCAGAGGTCAGGCCAGGTTCATACTTGGGGATACAGGAAAGCAGTCAGCCCAGACAGGTCACACTGTTAATTGGGGTCATGGGGAAATGCTTATCCTCCCACTAGTCTCTTGACAGTCATTATACAGAACGGAATTGGTTAAAAAAGGAAATTACTTTTATTGCATTATTTTTGGAAATATGAGACATTTCACAGAATGGGGAGAATGAAAATATGTCTTTCATTGATACCAAAGCTCACATCTTTGCTTCACACACAATTAATAAAGCAGTAGTTGTAATGATTTAGCATGATAACATTTTCTAAACAAAGTTCCAGTTTTTACAAATAATTAAGATATATGCCTCCTGCACCGATACATGTTCTCCACAGCAACCAGTGGCGTAACAAAGGCGCTCAGGGCCCCAGTGCGAGTTTTACATGGGGCCCCAAGCACTGTATGGATATGCCGCCCCAAAACCAACTAAAGACAGCTGCAGTGTCAAAGAGGTGTATTCAGATTAAGGAAACTGATAAGGATTATCACTATTCAGTGCACATAAACAAGTGTTCATTACCAGCATAACGTCAATAACAACCTAATAAGATGGATGAAGGAGGGCCCCTAATAGACTCCTTTATCACAGGGGCCCCAGTGCAGTCGCAACCTCTGCATCCTCTATTGCTACGCCTACGCCACTGACAGCAACCTACTAGTGCCTGCTCGCATCTCCTTCTGAGTCAGTCAACAGTATGCAAATACTTTCAGGTTGATGCTAACTTTATGCACATTCCTACCTCACAACTTTTTGAGATAAGAAGGAGGGACATTTAAGCCACACCCCCTAATCACACCCCTGACACACCCCTAGTCACACATATCATAAAGATTTCATAGGAAAAATATGTAGTTTTATAATCAAAACCACACTGGTCCTTACAATCCTGGTTTATTTTCCTTCATATTAACATTTGAAAATATTAAATATTTCAATTTAAAAGATGGGAATAAAGTTCAGAGTTAAACACATTTTTCAGAAGAAAAAAACATAAATTTACATAGATCTGTACATTAGTCCTGAAAAAGGGACAAATGAGGAAGAAAGAGCGACATTGGGACAGGGCTCCCAAACAGGGATTGTCCCTCCAAAAGAGGGACAGTTGGGAGCTATGCATATTTATGCAACTTGAAAACTGACCACAACACAGCAGCAGCATCTGATTGGTTCATTTTCAAGCTGCATACATTTGCATACACATTTGTATATCAGCTTGCAATTATTTGCACCTCATTGACCATTTTACAGCTGGCGTTAGAATCAGCAATACTGCTGTGTGCCCCCTGTGCACGGCAATATTAACTGCGGTTTGTGCATTAGGCCACATAAGTGTAGTGTGGGGTTCCACTGACAGTGAATTGTAATTAAAAATTTTAATAGTGTCCAGTGGATTGCTCTGATTTTACAAACAATACAATCAATCAAAAATTTTTAAGGATCTAAAAAAAAGAAAACACATATGGTGTATGGCCCTGTTTAGGGACATCTATAAACATTTTAGATTTCTAACTGAAAAGATAATTAATGATTGTTTTGACTGAGAAAAACCTAAAACGTGTATATAGCTTAAAGGATACACAAGGTGACATGCGGCATGATGAGACAGACACGTGTATGTACAGTACCAAGCACACACATAACTATGCTGTGTTTCTTTTTTAATTCCTCTGCCTAAAAGAGTAAAAAATCAAGTATGTAAGTATCAGTTTCTGTCCGGGTTGGGCCCAGGTGGGAGCCTGGATGGAATTACACCAATATAACACTTTTCTAACAGAAAATGGCTTCTGAGAGCAGGGCAGAGATAAAAAGGGTCAATAGTTGATAGATTTTAGCTCTGGCATCTTTCAAATAATGTGTTATTGAACAGAGATCTAAAACATTAAAAGTAGATTTAAATCCTACTAATATAATAAATGGGAAAGTTCGGATGTTTGGTTGTTTGAATGTTTGGATGTTTGGATGTTTGGATGTTTGTTACTCGATCACGCAAAAATGGCTGAACGGATTTGAATGAAATTTGGCACACACATAGTACATTACCTGGAATAAAGTATAGGATACTTTTTATTCCCATAACCAAAAAGTTGGCGGAGACAAATACAAATTTCACTGGAAAATGTAAACTGCAGCCATTCTTACACTGTTAATGGCAGGGTTCTCAAACTTTGCAGACTTGGTCGTTGGGTGACTGGGAGTAATATTCAGAAAGGTGGGTGGAGTCTATAAAAGCCAATCAAAATTAACCTATTGATTTTCAAAGGGAATATTTACATTGCTGCCATTCTTGCACTGTTAATGGCACAAGCCTCAAACCTGGTACAGTTGATCATTGGGTAACTAGGGTTTAATTTCAGAAAGCGGGTGGAGCCACAAACAGCCAATTAGATTTGTTTCATTCCAATGCAAATTATTGATGCCAAACACCGCAAAGATCACACACTTGGCAATTGATTAATTGTGTATTAGGGTTAGAAAAGTAGGCACAGCCAACACCAGCCAAATACATAAGCGGGCAATGCCGGGTCATAAGTGGGCGGAGACAAATACAAATTTTACTGGAAAATGTAAACAGCAGCCATTCTTACACTGTTAATGGTAGGGTTCTCAAACTTTGCACAGTTGGTTACTGGGTGACTGGAATTAATATTCAGAAAAGTGGGTGGAGTCTATAAAAGCCAATCAAAATTAAACTATTGATTTTCAAGGGGAATATTTACATTTCTGCCATTCTTGCACTGTTAATAGCACAAGCCTCAAACCTGGTAGAGTTGATCATTGGGTGACTAGGGTTCAATTTCAGAAAGGGGGTGGAGCCACAAACAGCCAATTAGATTTGTTTCATTCCAATGCAAATTATTGATGCCAAACACAGCAAAGCTCACAAACTTGGTAATTGAGTAATTGATTAATTGCGCGTTAGGGTTAGAAAAGTGGGCGCAGCCAGCACCTGCAAAATACATAATCGGGCAATGCCGGGTCATCAGTAGGCGGAGACAAATGCAAATTTCACTGAGAAAATGTAAACTGCAGCAATTCTTACACTTTTAATGGTAGGGTTCTCAAACTTTGCACAATTGGTCACTGGGTGACTGGGATTAATATTCAGAGAAGTGGGTGGAGCCTACAAAAGCCAATCAAAATTCACCTATTGATTTTCAAGGGGAATATGTAATTGCTACCATTCTTGCACTGTTAATGGCACAAGCCCTAAACCTGGTACAGTTGGTCATTGGGTGTCTGGGGTTCAAATTCAGACAAAGGGGTGGAGCCACAAACAGCCAATTAGATTTGTTTAATCTCAATGCAAATTATTGATGCCAAAGACCGCAAAGCTCACAAACTTGGTTATTGAGTAATTGTGTGTTAGGGTTAGAAATAGTAGGCGGAGCCAACACCAGCCAAATACATATCTGAACAATGTTAGGAAATAAGTGGGTGGAGAAAAATACAAATTTCATTGCGTAAATGTAAACTGCAGCCATTCTTACCCTGTTAATGGTAGGGTTCTCAAACTTTGCACAGTTGGTCACTGGGTGACTGGGATTAATATTCAGAAAAGTGGGTGGAGCCTACAAAATCCAATCAAAATCCACCTATTGATTTTTAAGGGGAATATTTAATTGCTGCCATTCTTGCACTGTTAATCACCTGTACCTGGTACAGTTGGCCATTGGGTGATTGGGGTTCAAATTCAGAAAAGGGGTGGAGCCACATCCAATCAGATTAATTTTATTTCATTGCAACTTATTGATGCCAAAGACCGCAAAGCTCACATACTTGGTCATTAAGTAATTGTGTGTTAGGGTTAGGAAAAGTGGACAGAGCTAACACTAGCCAAATACATACCCGGGCAACGCCGGCCGTCCAGCTAGTATAAAATAAAACTATGGAACATACAAAAAAGGGTAATTTTTAGGAGCAGAATTATAGATATAAATGTTTTTCTTTGCAGGAAATGGGACCCTGCTATATAGATGTGGGGCATAAATAAACAATGTATGTACTTTTATATCCATTTCCTTCCCACTAGGCAAGGCAAGGTCTGAATTTACATGTGTGAATTTTCGTGTAAATTTTACCTCTGACGAAGGGATGCAATAAAGGTGTGATATGATTGGATCCTTCTGTGGTTGGTGCCCACCAGATTCTTGTCCTCTTTATTTCTACATCTATTGCAACTTCTGTCTGAAGGCATAACCACTACACCTGTTACCCCCAACATTTGCTGAATGCGTTCTGGTGCCAATCATTCTCTCTCTATCTCCTATTAGTCTTGTCACATAGCTGAATAGGAATTAAATTTAACTCAACAGAGTTACATGCCACATTGCAAGAAGATGGGAATAGACACCACTGAAAAGACTTAAAAAGTCCACAGAGCATTATTAAGAATATATTTATTTTATTAAAGGGATACTGTAGGGATTCGGGGGAAAATGAGTTGAGGTTACCCGGGGCTTCTAATGGTCCCCCGCAGGCATCCTGTGCCCGTGCAGCCACTCACCGATGCTCCGACCCCACCTCCGGTTCACTTATGGAATTTCAGACTTTAAAGTCTGAAAACCGCTGCGCCTGCGTTGCCGTGCCCTTGCTTCCCCTGATGTCACCAGGAGCGCACGCCGCAGGCACACACCATACTGGGCCTGCGCAGTATGCTCCTGGTGCCATCAGCGGGAGTGAGGACACGGCGACGCAGGCGCAGTGGTTTTCAGACTTTACAGTCTGAAATTCCAGAAGTGAACTGGAGGCGGGGCCGGAGCATCGGGGAGTGGCTGCGCGGGGACAGGATGTCTGTGGGGGACCATTAGAAGCCCCGGGTAACTTCAACTCATTTTCCCCTGACCCTACAGTGTCCCTTTAACACACATATATGGGACATTGGCGTCAATTCACCAGAGGTTACCAACCTATTTATCTCTTGGGAGGTAATTTACCTCCTGTGATATCTCCAAATAGCAATTCTCCAGAAATATAGGGGAAAATATCGACAGAGAGAATTGCAAGAGATACGGTAAATGTGAGATAAGTATGAGATAAATAAGTGATAGTTAGTAGTTAGTTTTTCTCCAAATCACAATTCACCAGGGAAGAAAGGGGGTGTGGCCATTCATTATTTTTTCATCTCTTTATCCCCTGAATGAACCTGGAGATATCGTGGTTTTCACACAGCAGCTGCTGCTGTGGAAGATGGAGCCTTTTGAGCTTACTCTGTTAGGCCTGGTGCACACCAAAAACCGCTAGCAGATCCGCAAAATGCTAGCAGATTTTGAAACGCGTTTTCTTATTTTTCTGTAGCGTTTCAGCTAGCTTTTTGCGGTTTTGTGAAGCGTTTTTGGTGTAGTAGATTTCATGTATTGTTACAGTAAAGCTGTTACTGAACAGCTACTGTACCAAAAAACGCCTGGCAAACCGCTCTGAAGTGCCGTTTTTCAGAGCGGTTTGCGTTTTTCCTATACTTAACATTGAGGCAGAAACGCCTCCGCAATCCAAAATCTGCAGCAGCCCGGGAGTATGCGTTTCTGCAAAACGCCTCCCGCTCTGGTGTGCACCAGCCCATTGAAATACATTACCCAAGCGTATCCGCAGCCGCAAGCGGATCGCAAAACGCAGCCGAACCGCTCTGGTGTGCACTAGGCCTTAGAGCTTGCTTCTATTATGAGGAGGGTCTGTTTAATCGCCCCTCGTATTTTTCGTGAGAGAACAGTTCTTGATAATTTTACTGAGACAGAGGTGGTGAAGAAGTTCAGACTCACTCGTGATATGATTTATGATATGATCCGGCAGTAAAAGGCGGGAATACTCTGGTCACGTAGTGGTAAAACTCCGCCTCCTACCCACAATGCTTCACTTTCACGCTTACAGAGAGGAAAAGTATACCATGTAAATCATTAATACCGATTACCTAACTCTTTGCTTTCTCACACTTTCCTCATGCATATCTCTTCATTATCCCCTGCTATCGAACACTTTTCTCTCTGTCCTCTCACACTGGTGAATTGACTCCAGAGTGTTAAAATACCTAATGAGATAAACTACCTACCTTTTTTTTCTCTTAGTAAATCCTCTCTGGTGAATTGACGCCATAAAGTGAACCCGAGGTGAGAGAGATATAGAGGTGGCCATATTATTTATTTATTTATTTATTATATTTATAAAGTGCCAACATATAACGCAGCACTGTACATTAGGTAAGGTTACAGACAATATTTAGGGGTATTAGTTAAAGGATACCCGAAGTGACATGTGACAAGATGAGATAGACGTGTATGTACAGTGCCTAGCACACAAATAACTATGCTGTGTTCCTTTTTTTTCTTTCTCTGCCTGAAAGAGTTAAATATCAGGTATGTAAGTGGCTGACTCAGTCCTGACTCAGGAAGTGACTACAGTGTGACCCTCACTGATAAGAAATTCCAACTATAAAACACTTTCCTAGCAGAAAATGGCTTCTGAGAGCAAGAAAGAGGTAAAAAGGGGAATTTCTTATTAGTGAGGGTCACACTGTAGTCACTTCCTGTCTGAGTCGGGACTGAGTCAGCCACTTACATACCTGATATTTAACTCTTTCAGGCAGAGAAAGAAAAAAAGGCATAGTTATTTGTGTGCTAGGCACTGTACATACACATGACTATCTCATTGTGTCACATGTCACCTCGGGTATCCTTTAAGGTTACAGACAGTATTTGATCCACCGAGCGGATCAGTCAAAACCAGCCTTATCAGCCTGACGACAGACTGTACAAATCGGCAAACTGTCGTCTGAATGGCCGCCCCGCAGGCCGGTCTGACGACCCGTAGTTTGTAAAAATGCAGCGTGTGTACGTAGCTTAGGATTGACTTGAGCTGCGTCTTATCAGTTGTTTGAACAATAGCAAACAACTTTTTTGGTTTGTTTCAACAACAAAAGTTGTTTGATAATTGTTCATTTAAAATACTTTTGTTGAGCGTGTGTATGAGGTTTAAGTTGCATTTGCCAGCACTGGTGTGATCAGTGGTGTGGCAATAGGGGTTGCAGAGGTAGCGACTGCATCGGGCCCTTGGGTCAGAGGGGCCCTCTCTCAAGCACAATATTAGCTCTCTATTGGCCCTGTGCTGTTAGTAATCACTTCTATAGATGCTTTAAATAGTAGTAATCACTAACAAAGTGTTTCCCATCCCCTACTTGCACCTCTGACACTGTGGAAATCCCAGCCAGGTTTTGGTTCCCCATATCAATTGTTATGTGTAGAGTGGTTGGGGGGGGGGGGGGGCATGTAAAACTTGCACCAGGGCCCATAGCTCCTTAGCTACGCCACTGGGTGTGATTGTAGATCAGCTTGTAGTAAGAAGCTGCCAGCACAGATCCAAACATAGATCTATGCAGAGTAACACATCACAGTGAATATTTGAAAACACAGTGATGCAATGGAAGTTTATGAGAAATATAACCTTCATGTCTGGTATAATGTAATGTCTTATATTCCAGCTTCCAATCCTTAGTGCACCTGCATAATTAGTGCTATTTTAAATAATGGATGTAATTCAAATTAAATTGCTGATCTGGCAGTTTGATATTTTACCAATTTCAAAAACCTATATAAAGCTAACTGGATAATCATGTCTATATTTAAATATAAAATAAAGTATCGCAGGCATTTAAAGCAAACCTGAAGCAAAAAACAACTTATAAGATAATGCATTGTCTGTGTAGTACAGCGAAGAAATAAAAGATTAATAGCAAATAAAAAAGTCTCAGGCAGGTAACACACTTGACTTTCAGTTTTCCGCGCGCGTTTTTCTGCATACTTTTTCTGCACACTAAGTGTGTTTCCATGCAGGAAAACGCGCGCGTTTTTTCACAGCAGCTGATGTAATTGATACAGAAAACTGCCAAAATGTGCAGAATCAGGATGCAGAATGTCAGTTTTTTTTCTGCGCGCGAACAACACAGTAAGTGTGCACTAGCACATTGATTAACATGAGTTCTCAGTTTTTCTGTGCAGAAAATGCGCACGAAAACAGTTAAGTGTGTTCCCTCCCTCACATTTTTCCCAATACATAGTGGGTAGTGGGTGTCAGGACACCTTCTGAAAAAGGACACGGAACAAAAACGGGGAGCCCAATGGTGCAGTACGTCAATACAATCGGGTAATTGTAGTAAGTGAAATTCTACTCACAAAGGTGGGTTGCAGAGGGGCAACCGACCGCAGGAAGCAGGTGGAGACAATAAACCCGACTCCACTCGGGGAGGTCACTGAGGACCTGGATGCGGTCGCACTCCTTGGGTAAAAGAAAGGGGACAGGTGTCCACCGTGGTGTACACCATGCGTGGTCTGTCTCCACCCCTCAAACGGGACACGTATGGGGGTACAAGATGCACTAGACAATTGTAAAGAGGCGCCCTAATCGTAGATAAAAGCATCTAAAAACAGTTTAAAATTGACAAAAACGCGAGGTAGCTTACCTCAATGACGACAAATCTTTGTAAGAAACAAAAGATTTATTTATAGCACAGGCAACGCATTTTGCGGGTCCAAGCCCGCTTCCTCAGGCCAATACAAGTGCCAAGCTAAATGGAATATTTAGCCAAGGGAGCCTCTTAGTACAGGAAGAGTTAAAACACTTCATTTGTTATCTATGCAAAATAGCTTCTCTGAGCTCGTTGATACAACTTGGGTTAAATACAGTCCTGTTTTCTGAAGCATTTAAAAAGCCAAGAAACAATGAGAGACAGCTTAAGATTATTATTGATATTGATTTATAAAGTGCCAACATATTCCGTGGCATTGTACAAAGTAGGAAAATAAACAAAGGGTACATAATGATACAATTATATATATCAAATATGGACTCTGGTACAAAATACAGAACTGTTGGTTACAATGACAGATGTAATATGATGAATAAAATGTATAACAGAGTGCCAGCTATGAAATGGGCAATAAAATCCAAGACACAAAGGGTTGAGGTAACCCTGCCCTTGCGAGCTTACAATCTAATGGTTTTACTGCAGGAAAGATCAAACGGTCATTATTTCTGCTTTATTTTATAGCTTAAAATACAGATTGTGGTTTTAAAACTGCAAATGTAACAGCATCATGCAATGTTATAAAAAAAATATCTATATAACTGAAAATAAAAATATGATACTCTTTTCTTTGCTACTAACTTTTTATTCATTTAAGGTTTGCAGGTTTGCTTTAAAGTGAATGGGAACCGCATTTAAAAAAAAAATAAGCAAATACTTACCTAAGGAGATGGAAGGCTCTGGGTTGTATAGAGCCTTCCGTCTCCTCTCTCGGTGCTCCCTATCCTGTGCTGGCTCCCCCCTGTTTCAATCCCCCACCGAAAGGGTATTTGGAAGTCTTCGGGAGCTGTGTCCTCCCGAAGATGTGCGGGTCCATACTGCACAGGCGTGAGCATGTGAGAGAGCGTGCTTGCACAGGTGCAATACAGGGCCGCCCTTCTTCAGGAGCACTCGGGCTCCCTAAAGACTTCTGAAGCCTCCTTTGGCCGGGTAAAGCAGTATTTGACTAATTTGGTCAAATACTGGTACCGGGTGAGCCAACACTGGAACGAGGTGACCAGGAGAGGAGCGGGTAGTATCTATAGGACCCAGAGCCTTCCCTCTCCTTGGGTAAGTATCTGTCTCATTTTTTTAAATTCTGTTCCCATTCACTTTAATTACTAAAATTCCTGTTTGTGTTTATTAAATTAACAAAAGAACACAAAGCCGGTATTAAAAGATCCTGATCAAGTGAATTATAATACATTGCTTTAGCCTTAACGTCAAACCATGCAATTAATTAATTGTGGAGAAGGCTTCCTTCTACATTTGATGCATTTGCAACTGAGAAAAATGCATTCAATATAATTGATCTGACCTTTATAGTTATTTGAGTTAGTCATCTATGTTCACATGATTTGTTGTACAGATGAAAGTATTATAATGATGAACATCAAAGCTTCTTTTAATAGCCTAGTATCGAAAAGGTTGTGCTTTCTACTAGCAAGCAGTTTGGTTGTTCATGTTTGTGTAAAAGTAAAATTCTCTTCAAATATCACACAAACAATTCAAAAGTGATTGAACTGAACAACTTTCATGGTAAAATACAGCAGGCTATCCCATAATGCCAAGAAAGGACATTATTGGAGGGGAGGAGGGTACAATGAATTTCAACTGCTGTGTGGGTCTAATACGCGCTCATTGTGCAGCTGTCAACTAAATGGTGTGCGCTGGTGACTGTGAGAGCACATTTGAGCCTGTGAAGGAGCCATGCATAAGTTTGCCATTTACATACAATACAGCCTGAAACACTTTGTTCCAAAATGCAGGACACCACAACAAACCACTCAATGGTGCGTGACTCCACAATTCACTTTTTCTCCTGGGTTTTCTCCTAGGAGGTAATTATTTTTCTCTTTAAAATAACTTTTCAGCACTTTGCAAATAAAAAAGTTTCAAAAATGTGTAGAAAAGTACTGTCAAAATTATTCTGAGTATTTTCTTGCTTGCTGGTGGCTTAAAGTGCATTTTATTGATAAGATGTGAAAAAAATCCCCTAGGAGAAGACATAGGAGAAAAAGTGAATTGGACAATGGCCTTGGGTTCTTATCTGGAGAGCACCTGTCACTAACTTGCAAGTGCCTCTTGATACTGTACAAAGCAGAGCTGTGTTCACTGCGTCATGTGTGATCAGAACCTCCTTAGTAACCACAGCTTCAGCATCTTCATCTCCTTCCAGGGCTGCAAAACACTGCTAAAGGACAGAAAGAACCAGCAGTAACTTCTGACTAGTCATGGTCATGTCTAGGAGAAATCATGGAGAAGCATGTGATCAGTTTGGTCATGTGATCAAACATATGATATGCTTCTCCATGAGTTCTCCTAGACATGACCATCGCTACTTCTGACAGTCAGAGATGAGTGAGAAACTTTGTGCTGATGTGTAATTGACAGAGCTTGGTACTACTTCTCAGTGTACTACTTCTTCTTCAGCAGCCTGAAAAGGAAAAGAAGATGATTACTGCATGCCAGATACTCTTTACATAAAAGCAGCTAAAGGCCATGGACCTTGGAGAGTACTATGAGGAGGACTACAGCACACTCCATGTGATGCCAGACTGGCTATCACTATTTCCAGCAGGGCAGGTGAAGTACATGTAGCTAACACCTTTTTCATATGCATGCTGTAAAGCTGTGGGATGTCTATTACAAGTAGCAGCTGCAGTAGGGTATTCAAAACTATTACAGGTAGTGGCTAATGAATACTAAAATTAAATTTTGCCACACGCAAAGGCAATAGCAATAGAAGGACTTGTTTTAATATCAAGAATTTCACAGCAGCAATCCTTTGAAGCGAACCTGAAGTGAGGAAACGAGGTGGGTGTGTTTATCAATGCGCTTCACTTTGTATTTAATATGTGCATGAGTGGTCGTCGGTCGGTATAACAGTGACGCTGATGATTGAACTGTGACCTCTTTGGATTTTATAGTGGTGTGCTTACCATCAGGGGCGCCTTTAGGCATAGGCAGTACAGGCCATTGCCTGGAGTGCCATTGGTCCTGGGGGGAGCCATGTTGCTGGATTAAGCTCCGCCCCAAAATTAAGCCCCGCCCCTGGGCTAAGCCCCACCCATTGGGTGTTCTATTACTTACTTCTGTTGCATCTACTTAGCGTAAGTTGCAGGTAGCTGCCACCTCTGTGCTTCTTTCTTCTTTGTTCATCCTTCTTTCCCCTTTTGTGCCTCCTTCTGTCTCTTTTGTACCTCCTTCAGTCCCTTGTGCCATGCCTGACCCTCTGTTTGTCCTTTAGTCTCCCTTTGTGCCTTCTTCTGTCCCCATGTGCCTCCTTATGTCCCCTTTGCCTTTATTTGTCCCCCGATGCTACCTCTGCCCCGTTTCCTCCTTCAGTCCCACTCTGCTTCCTTCTGTCCTCCTGTGCCTCCTTCTGTCTCCCTTTGTGTCTCCTTCTGTCCCCATGTGCCACCTCTGTCCCCTGCACCTTTCTCTGTCCCACGTCCCTCCTTCTGTCTCCCTGTGCCTTCTTCTGTCTCCCTGTGGCTCTTTCTGTTCTCCTCTGCCTCCTTCTGTCCCCTGTGCCTCCTTACATCCCCTCTACCGTCTTCTGTCCCCCTTTAGTACCTCCTTCTGTCCCCCTTTGTGCATACTTCTGTCCCCCTTTGTGCCTCCTACTGCCTCCCTGTGCTTCCTTCTGCCCCCCTTTGTGCTTTTTTCTGTCCCCCATTGTGCCTCCTTCTGTCCCCTGTGTGTCTTCTTCAGTCCCCCTGTGCCTCCTTTTGCCCCCCTTTGTGCCTCAATCTGTCCCCATTGTGCTGCCTCCTGTCCCACTTTGTGCCTCCTTCTGTCCCCCTGTGTGCCTCCTTCTGTCCTCCTGTGTGCCTCCTTCAGTCCCCCTGTTCCTCCACCTGTCCTCTTTTGTGCCTCCTTCTGGCCCTCATGCCTTCTTCTGTCCCCCTGTACCTCTCACTGCCCCTCTATGTACCTCTCACTGCCCCTCTATGTACCTCCTTCTGTCCTCCTGTGCCTTCTTCTGTCCTCCTTTGTGTCTCATTCTGTCCCCCATTGTGCCTCATTCTGTCCCCATGTGCCTCCTCTGTCCCCTGCACCTTTCTCTGTCCCCCTGTGCCTCCTTCTGTGCCCCTTTGTGCCTTATTCTGTCTCCCTGTGGCTCTTTCTGTCCCATTCTGCCTCCTTCTGTCCCCCTGTGCCTCCTTCTGTCCCCCTTTGTGGATACTTCTGTCCCCCTTTGTGCCTCCTACTGTCTCCCTGTGCTTCCTTCTGCCCCCCTTTGTGCTTTTTTCTGTCCCCCATTGTGCCTCCTTCTGTCCCCTGTGTGTCTCCTTCAGTCCTCCTGTGCCTCCTTCTTTCCTCCTGTGCCTCCTTTTGCCCCCCTTTGTGCCTCAATATGTCCCCATTGTGCTGCCTCCTGTCCCACTTTGTGCTTCCTTCTGTCCCCCTGTGTGCCTCCTTCAGTCCCCCTACTTCTGTCCTCTTTTGTGCCTCCTTCTGGCCCTCATGCCTTCTTCTGTCCCCCTGTACTGCTCACTGCCCCTCTGTGTACCTCCTTTTGTCCTCCTGTGCCTTCTTATGTCCTCCTTTGTGTCTCATTCTGTCCCCCATTGTGCCTCCTTTTGTCCTCCATTGTGCCTCATTCTGTCCCCATGTGTGCCTCCTTCTGTCCCCCTGTGTGCCTCCTTCTGTACCCTTGTGCCTCCTTCTGTCCTCCTTTGTGACTTCTTCTGACCTTTGTGCCTCCTTCTGTCCCCCTTTGCCTCCCTATGTCGCCCTGCGTGCCTTCTTCTTTACATGTATTTTCTTTCTTACATGTATTTTCTGGTTAAACGCTGCTGCAATAAGTGTAATTTCTGGTGAAACACTGCCGCATTACAATTATTTTCTGGTGAAACATTGCCGCATTATGGTTATTTCTTGGTGGAATGCTGCCACATTATAATTATTTTCATGGGGGGGGCGCCACAGGTTTTCTCGCCTGGAGTGACAAGATGGCTAGAGGCACCCCTGCTTACCATTCTGTTCTTTTTCTCCAGTAGTTCTGAGGAGGATGATTAAATCACTACTGCATGTGCGCGAGTCCAACTTGTGCATGAGCAGTAGAGATGGCTTGAACTTCACATTTTGCGATGCCAACTTCCGCAAAAGTTCGAGTCTATGGCGAACTGCCATAGACTTCAATGGCCAGGAGAATTTTAAAACCTACAAAGACTGTTTGTGGCCAAAAAAGTGATGGAAAAGTTGTTTCAAGGGGTCTAACACCTGGAGGGGGGCATGCCGGAGTGGGATACATGCTAAAAGTCCCTGGGAAAATTAAGTATTTGACGCAGAGTAGGGTTATAATCCCTAAAGGGCAGAAATCACATTTTATTCCTAAATTGGAGGCATAAAGTGCTTTAAAGCACGTGTGTATACATGGTAGTGTAAGTAGTGTACTGCTTCACACTGACAGACCAAACTCACTGTTTAACGCACAGCACACAACTGCAAAGGGTTGTCATTTGTTGATCTCAGGACATAAATGCCAGTCCTCTCTGCGGAAATATTTGTGTAGTGATGGCCGTGCTTGTGCGCACATTGGCGAGAGTGCAGGCGATGATGATGAAAATTGAAAAACACATTTTTTACAGTGTGCTGGCGGGTGAACTACAAATTCCAGCTGGCAACTGTGGGCTGTATCTATGCAGTGTCACCCACAAAGAGAGCTATGGTATAGTAAGTTAAATCACACAAATACAGTGGAAAGATATGCACTGGTAATACAGTGTGCTGGGCCTGGCACAGTACAGCAAGGGCCAGCTGCGACAGACAGGGCTGTATCTATGCAGTGTCACCCACAAAGAAAGCTATGATATAGTAAGTTAAATCACACAAATAAAATGGAAAGAAATGCACTGGTGGTAATAGCTGTGACAGACAGGGCTGTATCTATGCAGGGTCAGTGTCACACACACACACAACAAAAAAAAATCAGAAGAATATTAGCCCTTAAAAAAGCTTTTTTGGGGTGCTTCCAGAGGCAAATTTCAGCGAGGAGCAAGCTAATAAGAGCCTAACAAATGCTTTCCCTATCTCTCCAGCAATGTCTCTCCCTTCCTTTCACTACAACAGCAGCCAGAGACTGAGAACATGGCCGATGCTGCTGCGTTTTTATAGGGGGGGAGGGGCGTGGGTCCAGGAGGGAGTGCAACCTGATTGGCTGCCATGTGTCTGCTGACTGTGATGTAGAGGGTCAAAGTTTAGCCCAATGACGAGGTATAGGGAGCAGGTCGAACATGCTATGTGTTTGCGTCCTGTCACGAGCGCGGACAGCTGAAATCTACACGAACTACCCGCCAGGTGAACTGGTCAGTAATGGTGCACTTGTCCTTAGGACTACTTAGGGACACATGTAGTTTTGAAGAGCTGTTAAAGGGAAACTTAAGCTTAAAAAAAATTCTCACCTGGGGCTTCTACCAGCCCCCTGCAGCCGTCTTGTGCCCTCGCAGTCACTCTCGGATCCTCCTGTCCCCGAACGCCAGCCAATTAACTATAGCAGCGCTTACAGTATAATTATAGCAATGGAGGTGCCAGATGTAGCTAAACTGCGGAAGACAAAAAATAGCGGTGTAGTGGCAGCATCAATATTTGCAAAGTAATAAGTGTTAGGCTGGGTGGGAGGGGGGATAGCATTATGACTTGAGTAGGTAGTTGGTCAATTAGTGTTATGAGTTGGTAAGGGATGGTTAGTGTTAGGCATAGGTAGCAGTACGTGAGTATTAGGAGTAGGTAGATTGAGGGCAGGGGCGTAGCAATCGGGGGTGCAGATGTTGTAACAGCACCAGGGCCTTTGGGCCAGAGGGGCCCCTCGGGGCTGCCCCTCAAATTGCAGTATTAGCTCTCTATTGGTCCTGTGCTCATAATAATTACTTCTATAGATACTTCGAACTTTAGTAATCATTTAACTGCCACCCATCCCCTTCTTGCACCTCTGTTGTTTCCATTGGCAATGTTTGGTGCGTTGTATCAATTGTTATGTATAGAGTGCTTGGGGGGACCCATTGTAAAACTTGCATCAGGGCCCACAGCTAGAGATGGTCAGAATGCCAATTTCCGATTCCGCTGTAAATCCGCATTCCGTCATGTACCGATTACTGATTCCGCTTTCCGCTACCAATTTCCGCATTCCAATGCGGAATTTCCACCGGAAATCGCGGAAATTCCACCCGACTTTAACATCGATTTTCTCAAAAACTATAAGGTCTTTTTGAAAACTTGTTTTTGCATCTTATTTCGAAGATTCTGTTTAATAAACCCTGAAAATTTGGTGTTTCTAGGACTTAAGGGGGCTTTGCTATTAACCGGTAAAGTTGGAGGATTTTTACTGTAATGTAAAATGCAGAAAATAGGCAGATGCAGATTTTCTGCATTTTACATTACAGTAAAAATCCGCCGACTTTAGTGGTTAATAGCAAAGCCCCCTTAAGTCCTAGAGACACCAAATTTTCAGGGTTTATTAAACCGAATCTTGTGAACAAGATGCAAAAAAAGTTTTCAAAAAGACCTTATAGTCTTTGAGAAAATCGATGGTAAAGTCGGGTGGAATTTCCGCGATTTCCGTCGGGAATTTCCGCGATTTCCGGCGGAAATCCGCCTACGGCACTTGCATTACCGATTTCCGCATTCCGACGCGGAAATTCAATTTCCGGTCGGAATTTCAGAAATTGCATTTCCGCGGAATCTGAATGAGCATCCCTACCCACAGCGCCTTGGCTACGCCACTGATTGAAGGGTAGTGTGAGAGGAAATTTAGGCAAAGCGATAGCAGAATATCAGTAAAATTACCGATATTCTACTAGCGGCTTCTTAGGCACCCAAATTACTGATGCCCTTTTTAGCGTACACCTATCCAGGGCCTTCTCTCTGTTTAGGCAAGCATCAACTCTGTTTAGGCAAGCATCAAACCTGAAGTGATTTTCTAACTTCAGGCTCGGTTTAAGCCTCTCTTTTTATCGCTATTTAGACTGCTTGATATAGGTCATACTATCAGTCTCTGCTACCATATAGTTGGCAGCTTGTAAATAACTGTAGGAAATGGTTCTATAAACCACATTTAATTCAGGATATATCCTAGTATTTAGATAAATAATGAGGTTGATTAAAAAGGAGATGAAAATATAAAGAAATCTGTACGCGTCTAGTAAAACCTCAAATGAGAAACAGATTAAATTGGAATGTGTAAGACCTCAGGGGAAAAGGGCAAGAAAGCAATCAATACCACTAATAAAGCCTATATAGTTAACATGAGGTTGAGGATCTCCCGTGAAACACTTCATGTATGTCTATCAAGGGACAGAGGTGAGATTTGTAAACCTCCGAGGGATGAATAGATCTGTTTGCTTTGAAAAGTGTGGATATTTGTACGGTTATTTGCTGTATTAGCCCAGTATATGCGTGTGTGTTTCTTAGGATTTTCGAAGCCACATCGTACATAAAACATACTTTAAGAGGAACTGTTGCCAAAAATAACATAATTACAATGGGCAGCATGGTGATGTAGTGGATAGCACTGTCGCCTTGAGAGCAGAGGTTTTCTAATTGCTCGCCTTGAGAGCAGAGCTTTTCTACTTTCAGTTCTTCATGGAATCCAGATTTGTGCAGCTTCCGACAAACAGTTTTTGTGGAAACTGGGTTCTGTAGGTGTTCATTCAGCTATGCAGTAATTTTAGGAGTCGTGGTCTTGCAAGCTTTTCTAACAATTCGATTTATAGTCTGACGATCTCTCTCAGACAACTTCGACTTTCGCCCACAATTGTCCTTTGCTGAGGATGTTTTTCCTTCTCTTTCAAAGGCAGTCATTACTTTTGAGACAGTGGGCCATATGCAATTCACTTTTTCACCTGAGTTTTCTCCTAGGAGATAATGTTTCATCTTCGATTTAAAATAACTTTTCACCACTTTTCAACTAAAAAAGTACCAAAAAGTAGGTGAAAAGGTAATATAAAAATTATTTTGAGTATTTTCTTGCTTTCTGGTAGCTTAAAGGGACTCCAAGCTCAACATAGAATAGAAAACGGTACTCACCCAGGGCTTTCTGCAGCCCAGTGTAGGTCTGGAGGTCCCACGCTGGCGTCCTGGCTCGTCTCCCAAGGGCTCCTCAGAAATGGCTGGACGGCGGCAACCGGGCTACACTGGCCCCGAGTGTCAGGCTCACACCGGCCGCCTCACGCCAGCATGGCGGCAGGCGTGACAGTGCGGCACATGCCTTTCTGAGGAGCCCTTGGGAGACCCTTTAAAGGGCATTTTATTGACAAGTTACAATTATCACCTAGGAGAAAACTCAGGTGAAAAAGTGAATTGCATATGGGCTGATGGAATTGCATATGCACACCCCACTTTGCAGTTATTTATTTGTAAAAAATGTTTGGAATCATGTATGATTTTCGTTCCACTTCTCACGTGTACACCACTTTGTGTTGGTCTTTCACGTGGAATTCCAATAAAATTGATTCATGTTTGTGGCAGTAATGTGACAAAATGTGGAAAACTTCAAGGGGGCCGAATACTTTTGCAAGCCACTGTATATGACTGTAGTAGAGAATAGATTGTGAGCCTCTTTGAGGGTCAGCTAGT
Source organism: Hyperolius riggenbachi (assembly GCF_040937935.1). Taxonomy (NCBI): domain Eukaryota; kingdom Metazoa; phylum Chordata; class Amphibia; order Anura; family Hyperoliidae; genus Hyperolius; species Hyperolius riggenbachi. The sequence continues at coordinate 337,089,304 of NC_090650.1, forward strand.
GACATGACCATGTACTGTATACTCTGTAAAGCCCTGTGGAACATATTGGCACTATATAAATACTAAACAATAGCAATGGTCGTTTATATATTATTTACTCATTGCTTGCCCATTGTAAAATCCTTTCTTTCCCAGATTTATATTCTGAAATTTATCACAGGCGACAACATCTGTCAGTCCTGCCAGATGATCTCTTTGGCTGCACCACTTAAAGGTGAATACACTTATTAAAGAGTACTTAAAGACAAATTGACAGAGGCTGTAATGACTGGCTCTTTCTGAATGATGGAGGATTGTGGGGGTTATGGGGTTAAATACTCACCTGTCCTGATGTCTTCCCTTCAGGCAGGTGATCTCTCCGCCTCCCTCTCAGAATGGGCCCTGGCAATTAATTCAAAATCCCACCTGTGTGGCTGCGGCCCCCACCCATCTTGGAAGCCACAGCCTGAATAATGGCTGCCGAGCTAGAGGCAGGCCGGAGCCATGCAGGTGGAGGTTTCCGAAGACTTGTTTCCGAAAGACCCTTCATCAGTCTTCAGAAGTATTGCTGAAGAGGGGGGCAGAGCGTCACCTGTGCCCTGCAGACATCAGGATTAGTATGTATTTAACCCTGTAACCGCCTCCTCATCTGGTTTGGGTTGAGCTCTTGAAATAAAAAAACATTTCCGAGTTCCGAAGTTCACATAGGAATTCCTCAGTTCCGAGTACAAACACAAAAATTGAAAATTGCTCTGTTTCGAGTACCGTGTTCCATTTGCTCATTGAAGTCAATAGTGCCAACTTCCATGGTTAATAGCAAAGCTCCCATACATGTCACCAAATTTGCCACGTGTCACCAATTTTGCCACATGTATTAGGGAGGTCAGGAACATCGTAAAAAAAAATTGTGTAAAGACCCTGTCGTTTTTTGAGACAACCAGACAAATAAAGGAAATAAATATGGCAGCTTCCATATAACTCTCCATTCAGGGGTACTTAAATAAATGGGTGTGCAGCTGTTTTACTGTATATAAATTAATTACAGGGAAAGACCATACCATAGTTTACCTCTGCCCTTCTAATACTGTCCACAGTGTGTTTGCCTGTTTACTTGTGTTCTCCAGTTTCCAATCAATTATTCTCTGCAAATGTATACTCTGGTAATAATATAAGATATGATGGGTTGCCAGACTCCCTTCTGTTTTCCTCTCAATATAGCCAAATAGCTGATCCTATGTTTGTGTCTTGTCCAAATAAAACTCTGTACAACTTGTACCAGTCTATAAACCATGTGCTCGGGAGGGCAATAGGTAGGTAGACAACGCATCGTAAATACATTTTAGGAAGAATGCACATTCTAGTAATTGAGGGTCTTCCCAAGAGACTTAAAACGGGGCAGGCCTGGTGCAACTTATTTACATATGTGCATATGATTATACAATGCAACAGGGAAAACGTCCAGTTTGACAATTATCCAATGATTTGTTTGTTCAAGTAAATTAATGCAAAACAAAAAAGGTAGTTCAAAAAGTGCATGTCTACTAAAAATATCAGCTATACCACTAAATAAGTGGATGTGTCTCTTACAAAAACACAAAAACATGGGGTCAGTGTTGCACTATATAAAGTAATACCAGGAAGAAAATGATGATTCTACATGTTTTGTGGGTTAACACCTACTTCTTGTGAACAAGATCATGAACTTTACTTGTAAAAACTTAAAACTGGTTCCTTGTAGTGGATAGTTAGGAGAGGCGATAGTGATCATCCACTTCATAGAAAAGAGATATGCTCTCCCAATATTCACTTATTGAGATAAACCTTAAAAGGAACCTGAACGGAAAATGAAAAGTCAATATAAACATACACACTGTAAGGAAATTTAAGCATAAGTATATACACTGTCAGCAGCCATTTTGTCTCCCCTGCAGCCATCTTAAGAATCCATGTATAATATAGTGAGCTTTTAAGTTTAGCCAGAATTTGAAGCTTCTGTCTGTCATGCTACACTGCATTCTCACTTCTTCAATTCTGTTCTATCTTTGTCCATCTCTTCAACGTACAGGAAACTTTTATTGTGCCACTCTGACACCTGCAGAGATGTCATGGGTTATGCTGGGAAAGTCCTCTCATGTATTATGTAAATCTTGTATCATGTAAATCGAGGACTGGAATTTCTATGTCTATTGAGTTTGCGCAGGATGTACAAATTACTGTATAAATATAATGATTCAAAGGCAATACAGGCAATCTGCTTATCAGCCACAATCTGTTTCTGTGTGTCTTTAATTGCGGCTGACCAGATTCAAAGCCAGTACTGGTATAGAAATCACAGAGTATTATTTCTAGGTTTTCTAGGTCATCACTGAAGGTCCAGTGGGTCTGTAAAGTGACCACTTCCTTTCAGCTGGGGTTCTCGTCCTGGGATTCTTCGAACGGCTCACCTCATGTAAGTACTAATTATGTCTTTATCTTGATTGAAGACTGTTTATTACTTATATGAATTGTTGTGGGTGTCGAAGCAGGCAACTCGGGGTTTTGAATAGTATTCAGACTTGGGGTCTAAAATTTTGATAGTATAATATATAGACCTTAATTTAGAAAAAAAGGGGGAGAGGGATGACAGGTAATAGGTTAATAGGTTGACTTTTGGTAAGTCTAAATTTTCGGACTTTTTAGGTAAAAGTCTGAATGAATTGGGTGTCAGATTTTTTTGGGAAAAATCTGTATATTTTGGGTTTGATCAACTCATCAAATATGCTTCTTTAGGAAAGAGGTGCAAATAGGTTTCTTTAGGAAAGAAACTTATTTTCCTTTTGGTAAGGAATATAGGGAGTTAGAGGGTTTTGGTAGGCACCATAGTACATATTGATTATGTGGGTTCAAATACTTTGTGATTTCTAATACATGTTTGTCTGGTTGTCTGCTTATCTTATCTGTTGCATAGAAGTATAAGATAATTTATTGATTTTTGTTTTTCATTTGTGTGGAACTTCAAGTCCAAATCATTATATAGAGTGATTTGGCTCCACTGTATTGTGTTCTTCACTAAATAATAGATTGGGTTTAAAGAGAATCCCTAGACTTAAATAATATATATAAGAATCCCTAGACTTCAATAATATATTTCTCTACTAATACAGTAACCTGAATAGATGGCCAAGAAAGTATATTATAAATTTGAATTGGGGGAGGAGGGCCAGGACATTGTTAAGTTAATTCCTGCCCCTACGCCTATGAGTTTTGAGTCATGTGTAGATTTTGTTATAAGAGTATCTGGAAAAAGATATTTAGTTCATCCCTGGGTAGAAAATATAGTACAAAAAAACAAGGGAAATGAATTTTAGTCCACAATTCCCCTTAATTGGTAGTAATAGTCTAATGCATATGGACTTAATTAAGGACTTATGTTTAAAGAGGGAAAAAGATTTGTCATATAATACTAACTGGGATTATCAATATATGTACCAAGGAGCGAAGAATTGGTTAGAATTTGCCCCTCATTATTATTACCGAACAGTTGACTAACAACGTGTGTTGTATATACGTCTGGTTGCGCAAGCGATGGTATAAGATTCTTACTGTATTTCTGAAAGATGGGTCATTAAGATTTAATATTAAGGACGCTCATGAAATTCGGATGAGAACGGTCACTTATCAAAATCTACAGTATAAATTCTATGTACGTACAAAACTGGTTTCAGATGCCACATTCAATAAATATCTGTTTATACTGAGACTTGTACATTGACCGTCAGAAATTATCTGAATTACCCATGGGTCATTTACTATAAGCTTTTTTGTAACAGAACATTTCCGAAATACAGTAATGTAATTATTTCCTGTAAATTAGGATCTAGTTATAAAAGGACATGTATCATAATGTATTCATATGTATTATGTACAACCTGACACATATGTGTGTAAATTGGGAAATTGTAGTGAGTACATGTTTGTGAGATGTATGATAGAGAGGTGATAACTGCAGGGACGTAGCAATAGGGGGGAGGGGTACAGAGGTACTGACCGTACCCATGCCTTTGGTCCACAAGGGCTCCGAAGGGTCCACCTTCTATCACAGTATTAACCCTCTATTGGTCCTGTAGTGGTAATAATTACTTCTATAGATGGTTTGAACAATAGCAGTCCTTAACACACTGTTCCCAGTGTGTCCCAATCCCCTCCTTGCGCCCCTGACACTCTAAATGTCTTTGGTAAGTTTTGGCGCGCTGTATCAATTGCCCTGTATAGAGTTCTTGGGGGGGGGGGGCCTAATGTAAAACTTACACCAGGGCCCGCAGCTCCTTAGTTCACCCGTGAAAGTGTGTGTTGAAACCATGGGTATATCTGCCTCAATAAAATAGATTTTCTTCTTTCTCATCTTTAAATTAGTTGTTAGCAAATAGTTAATTAGGCAGATACACACTCCTATAGGTAATGATTTTTAGAGGTAATCTTGAAATAATCAGAAATACTTAAATTGTCGTATTAAATAGTGTTAGAATTCCCCTGTAAGTTTGAAAGGGTTAAAGATGAGGACACGTCATTTTTAAGTGATCTAATCTGCGCCCGCCAACATCTGTGTGGTGAGGAAGTAAAAAGTTTATTACTTTTTAATCTAATGGGGTCTAACATTAAAACATTAGATTAATTAAGAAACATATATGTCCGTAGATGTGGAGAAATATCAGGTATTTCTGCATATATACGGATGTATTTTTTGATAGTTAGAAATAAATGAGTTAAAATTGTATTGAGATAGGTCCGGTTCTGTGACAAAAGATTCATTTTTTTTCTCTCTTTACTTGGTGTTTCCGGGTGGCTGCACAAAACGTCTGCTTGTGGGTTTTCATCTCCTGCCAGCAGAGAAAAAAAAAGAGGAACTAACGTACAATATACCGTATGTCTGTATGCATGTATACAGACATATGTATATATGTATCTTATGAGTTATATTATTGGAGTGTTTGGAACAGTGAATAATTGATACATATATTTCTTTTGTCCCTATCTTTCTTTAATATACCTGCTTCTGTATTCACTACACACGTGGCAGGCTCTAAATAAATCCACAAGGCTAGTATAAGAAGTTTTAAGAAGAATGATTTTTTTCCTTAAACTTAGTGTCCTTAAATTAGAACTAGATTAATTAATTGATACCAACTGTCACCCAGGTCTATATGTATGTGAGTGAAGTTTCCCATATTACAGAATAGATTTGTCTTTGTTTTTTTGATGAGGAAACTGAATGCCTGGGGGAAACCCATGCAGACATGAGGAAGACATGCAGACTCTGTGCAGATGTTGACCAGTCAGAGATTTGAGTAACATTACAAGATGAAAACACTGGTTGCTACACCACCATGTTAGTATAATTTTTTGTGTAAAATGAATTGAGGTTTTAGTACAACTTAATAACTTTATGGATATGATGACAGTTGTCACTTAGACCCATAAAACGTGTACTTAAAGTTAGAAATTGTATCACATTTATTTTAAAGTAATAGTTAGTGGTGTTCATTTGAACAGAATTTCTATGGATTACTGAAATAACATTGTATTTCCGAGTCATATAGGATTCATATATTATATTCGGTGGTTCAATGCGGATCAATCCTAGGCATTTTGAGGATAAAATTTTGCTCATACGTTGATAGGGAATGTTTAATTAAAACTCCTAACAGATAGATATCTTATATAAAAATGCACCTACTTTTGTTGAAAGTCTGCCTCATTCTGTAAAAGCCTCTGATAAAGTCCTCCATACTGGCCTAGTCCACCAGAATACAAAAATAATAATAAATCCTCATCACAAATCTATCTCTCTTCGCCACACAGAGAGAAGGAAAAAAAATGCTCCTCCAAAACCACATTGTTGAAATGAAATGTAAACTGCCTGCATTCTGATTCAGATGTTTCTAAGTATCACTGTTAAGGAGATATTGTATCTGATCTTAGATTTGTACAACTATGAACGCAATTTTGAGATCCGTCTGCATGATTTGCATATAAACACTGAATTTCCTGTATTCGAGTTTCTGTGAGTAGTATGCTGTCACAGCATAATGCTTTAGCAGAAACGCCATTTAAAGCTTCATATATGGGTCCAGGTCATTATTGTGATCATTTCCTGTAATTAATAAGAAAATATGTTTTTTTAAGCCCAAAACTCTTACAAGTCAATTAAATTAAATTAAATCCTTACACTCAGCATAGGAAAATAAGTACATTTTTCTTAACCTTAGGAAAATAGCTTAGTTTAATGCTTGAACCTTTTTGACAACCTGCAGAATCATTTGATGTTGATATGACAATTATTTGGATAGATTTTTGGATTTTTGACTGAATTTTTCACTGTTCTGAAGACTCTAGGAAAAAATATAGTGTAATGATTAGAAGCTTTACCTCTGGCAGAATTTTAATTTCAGTTCTGCTTGATCTGTAGGTCAGTGTCTGTTTAGTAAGGAGGCCTTAGCCTAGTCTCTGTAGTGCTGTTCTTTGTATGTGTACCTATAGAAGTGTGTCTCGGGGACAACCATAGGTATAATACCTTAAGCGCACTATGAGGAAAAAGACACTATAGATATTCTTTGTATGTCTGTAGCTTTAAATCTAAAAGGGGACCCAACCCTACTACAGGGAGCCAGTGCTGGCCACTGATCCACTGTACTGTGACCCTGCTCATATTATGCCATATAGCCTTTTGCTAATTTTGATCAGACATTAAAATAAATTTAATGTATGCTCAAATGGGGGAAAAGAGGTATAGGGAACGGTCATGTTAGTTTGTTGTCTATACACATGTCCAGCCCTGCCCAGGCCTAGTGATCGGTGTCATGTCATTTCATGTAGTGGTGTAGTAAGAAGGGGTAGTGAGGTAGATATTGCACTAGTCTAGGGCCACCTGAGTTCTTTAAAATACATTGATTGTGGAAGGTATGATGGAATGAGAGTGTGACTGGTAATGGAAGAATGAAAAATGGGAATTCATTATGGTGTAAGAATTCATTGGGAATTTATCCTCTCTGCCATGTATGGAGTCACATACTCGCACGGGTACAGCGACACGACGTCATGCGAACGGGGTATTGCGAGAGATCCGTTAGGATCATAGAAAGATCCGATAAGTATGTTTTGAAGTTCATGGTGGAGAGTATGAATCATAGTAGTATTACAAATACTAGGAAAAATAAATGACTTATTGGATTTTTGGGAAAAACAGGATGCTCGCACATTTCTCTTTATTCTTTCAGAAACAACTTGCCAGACATCTATCCTGAGGAGGATAAGACTGCCTGACCAGAGTCCATCCGGAAGTAATCCATCCAGAGGAATCCATTCCGAAGGGAGTCTCTGACCAGACCAGAAGCTATCCTGAGTCTATCTTTACAGAAGGATTTCCTACTGGATCCACTGTTTTGGGTGAAATAGTTCGACTAAGGCCTGAATTCCAAAAAGAGACTTTTTCATCAGTTCCATAGTTGCGTGTGTCATCTGTTGAAGAATGGAACAAGATCTGGATCTCAGACCCAGGAAGATTGTATGGATTGTGGGACATTCTTATGTGTATTGGGCTCTAGGAAAGCTACTAATAGTGACTATGGGGAAAACCTTGGGTTATCCAAAAATAACTTCATGATCTATTGGTTCAGTATTAGAGGGATGATTTGGAATATGTTTTTTGGTAGGGTTACTTCTTTAATGCGGAGATTTCCTATGCCAGACATTCTTATTTGTCACTTGGGTGGGAACGACGTGGGTAAAGCTAACACTATTGATTTGTTACACCGCATGAAATATGATTTTATGCGCATTCATGAGATCATTCCCCAATGTGTGTTGGTTTTTTCTGAAATCATTCCCAGACGGGTGTGGATTTTTCCCCAAGATAGATTAAGGGCCATTAAGACATTCATTAATAGGGCATTATCTAGATCCCTGCCAGCTATAAGGGGTTTTTCTTATTGGCATAATAAGCTTGAGGGTTCCCGGCCTAATTTATTCCGCCCGGATAGGGTTCACTTGTCTGATCAAGGATTGGATATTTTCAATGCCGATCTTAGATCAATGATTGAATCAGCTGCTATGAGGGGTGGGTCACTATATTGAGGATATGATAGAAGGAGAGCTAGTTGTAAGTCACATTATGGGTTACTGCTTTCTGAATAAGTAACAGCCTTCATCTCTGCTATATCATCCTTTAGGAAAGAATTAGGATTAGGTTTTTGTAAGTTAGATAATGGGTTGATATGTAATGAGCTGATATTTTTATCTCAATTACTAAATAAGGCCAAATGCTGAATAATCCAGGGATTTTTTCTGATTGCCATTTTGGAGTCAGGAAGGAATTTTCCCTTTCCGGGGCTAAATACACTATGCCTTATAAGGGTTTTTCGCCTTCCTCTGGATCAGCAGTGAAATGGGCCGGTATGGGTTTTTTTTTTGGTTAAACTTTATGTACACACATCCTTCTTCAACCCAGATAACTATAAAATTGTATATTTATCAGTCAGAAAAATATATATATATCTACATACATATGCATACGTGTTGTTACACATATAATTCAGCAGGCTTGATCTCAGTGGGCAATTTTCAGGGTACAAGTCTCCTATTTTTGGTACCTTGGTCTTTAGTAGATTCAAGTTGGCCATAGTTGTCTTGCTAAGTTTTTCTAGAGTATTATATTTTGTCCTATCCTGATTGTGAATATAATTGATGAGTGCCCATATGTTTGATTAGCAGAGTCCTTCTAGTATAGTCAAATCTGAAGGTAGCCATCATTACAGTTGTCCTGTTAGTCCTGATTTTGAAAGAGTATCTATGGCAGCGGTTGCTATTAGTTACATCTTTTTCTGCTTTGATTTGTAGTGTGTCTGTATAGATATTTACCATTACTGTGGTAAAACGTCAATTAGCTAACATTCCCTTTCCTTGTTAAATCAAAGTTATATCTGTTTGTCTGAACAAGCATAACAGGATTTTGGTCAGTATGATTGGTGCAATGGACTACAATTTCACAGCAACACAGTTGCCTTGAGCAACCGGATTGGTATATTTAGTATGGGATAATTGGAAGGCCAGAGATGTTGAGGATCTCATGTAGCTTTATTCCCTAGATTTCTGCTGTGATCTGTATTCCCTTTCACAAATGTGTCCTGGACTGAGGCCTGTAGCTACGTTTTGACCTGCTTAGTGAGTTCTGGCAGTACTCCTGTATTTCTGATCTCAGCCTCTGTACTCTGGGCATTAAGGCCTGAGTATGATTGTAGTTGGGTTGGTGTCCACCTGGGTTAACAGTAGTGTGTGACCTAGAGTAAAGGATACAAAGATAGTTTGGAGTACAGTGGCTGATGGAAGATGAGTGGCCTGCCATGCCTCACAAACGGGTTGTAAACTAAATTGTCAAGTCAAGACCACCCTCTCACAAATATAGCCACCTTATGCATGCGTTAGTTGCTATCATAAGGGTTTTTTGACCTTGGCCTACCTAAGGCCTAGCATTTAGAAAAGCCTTTTTCTAGACAGGAGCAGATGGAAGTTTCTCTTGGAATAAGTGCTGATATAAGACAGTTTCTTTCTTGTGTTGATCTGAGAGAAATATTCCTGCTGCAGGCTAAGTTATACACATGAGTGTACCCTCACATGCAGTATGCATAAGATTTTTGTTAGATTACATCAAGAAAGAGAAGTGCAGACAACTTTTCATGTTATGTCCATTATTTCATTGGAGGACTGTGACCAGAATTTTGCCCACTGATATGGTAGTTCTGTATAAGGCTAAATAAGTGACATTGATATGATTATCTTTTTTCATAAAATTAGATTGGCATCCCCCAGGATACTAATCCTTGGGGGACAGCACTAGCATAGTCTGTGTAGCCATTTTTCCTTTGGAAAATGTCTAAAAAGGAGGGAATTGTAAGGAAATTCAAGCATAAGTATATACACTGTCAGCAGCCATTTTGTCTCCCCTGCAGCCATCTTAAGAATCCATGTATAATATAGTGAGCTTTTAAGTTTAGCCAGAATTTGAAGCTTCTGTCTGTCATGCTACACTGCATTCTCACTTCTTCAATTCTGTTCTATCTTTGTCCATCTCTTCAACGTACAGGAAACTTTTATTGTGCCACTCTGACACCTGCAGAGATGTCATGGGTTATGCTGGGAAAGTCCTCTCATGTATTATGTAAATCTTGTATCATGTAAATCGAGGACTGGAATTTCTATGTCTATTGAGTTTGCGCAGGATGTACAAATTACTGTATAAATATAATGATTCAAAGGCAATACAGGCAATCTGCTTATCAGCCACAATCTGTTTCTGTGTGTCTTTAATTGCGGCTGACCAGATTCAAAGCCAGTACTGGTATAGAAATCACAGAGTATTATTTCTAGGTTTTCTAGGTCATCACTGAAGGTCCAGTGGGTCTGTAAAGTGACCACTTCCTTTCACACACGTCATACTTACCTCCCGTGTAGTCTACTCATCATTCTCTTTCTCCTCTCCTGCATCCTGTTTGTTTACCGTGATCAATGGAATTCATGGAATTCTCTGTCCTCAATTTTGAAAATGGGCATTACCTCATAACAGCTTCCGAGTCAGCTCACTGTCAAATTGTAATATCGCCCACTTGAGCCATAGGAACATTTGGACATTACCTTGCTCATCAGTTGTCTTTTCAGTTATAACTATGGGCCTTGATTCACTAACCGGCACTAAGCTAGTGAGCCTTAATATTGCGTTAGTGAGCCATACTGTGCCTTATCAGAGTTAAGGGGCCTTATTGGTGCCTTATCAGAGTTAAGGGGCCTTATCAGAGTTAAGGGGCATTGGCCTCAATTCACTAAGCTTTATCAAACACTTTATCAAACGTTTGATAATTTACCTCATGGGTAAAATCTCGTTTTGAATTCACAGAGGTGTTATAGATATATTGAACATTTTATCAATAAAGCATTCGATAAATATATAACACCTTATTGAATTCAAAATTAGATTTTACCCATGAGGTAAATTATCAAACGTTTGATAAAGTGTTTGATAAAGCTTAGTGAATTGAGGCCATTATCAGAGTTAAGGGGCCTTATTGGTGCCTTATCAGAGTTAAGGAGCTTTATCAGAGGTAAGGGGCCTTATCAGAGTAGCATAGCGAGCCCTACAAACTTATGCCTGTTAATTGGCAATGACAAGAGCTCCACTCGTCCTACCCTGAGCCCCTGCGGGTCCAGTCACATTAAAGGACATTGTCTCTGCACTTTGATTTGCCCAATAGGCTGCCTGTCACTTGACATGCACAAACAACCTCAAGAATCAGAATTCCCACTCTGAAATCTTAATTGACGAAATTCGAAATGAATCACTGCTTCACTGTTCAGAAACTCTTTATTGTATCAAATGTGCATGATTAAAAGCAATGTTAAAAATAAGGCATGGTCGCATGACATCCATAAGTCTGGTGCTGGTGTAAGGGAGATAACACCATACAAAATGCCAAAAATTTGAAAAAGTATTTAGAGTGAAGCATACCAATGAAAGTGCTAGTGCAAAAAGATGGCCAATATAGACAAAAAGTGCCAGTGCGAAACTATACAGCATATCCCCCAAGAATATGATGCAACAGAAAGTATCAATTATAGAGGAAATACCACTTCTGCAGAGAATAGGAGCAGGAACCAAAGTGAAGTGAGAGACGCAGAGTAGTGATAGTCAGTGAGGAATTCTGATTCTTGAGGTTGTTTATGCATGTCAAGTGACAGGCAGCGTATTGAGCCAATCAAAGTGCGGGAATAATGTCCTTTAAAGTGATTGGACCCGCAGGGGCTCAGGGTAGGATGAGTGGAGCTCTTGTCATTGCCAATTAGCAGGCATATGTTCGTAGCACTCGCTATGCTACTCTGATAAGGCCCCTTAACTCTGATAAGGCCCCTTAACTCTAATAAGGCCCCTTATTTCTGCTAAGGCACCAATAAGGCACCTTAACTCTGCTAAGGCCCTTTAACTCTAATAAGGCACCAATAAGGCCCACTATGTCTTAAGGCTCACTAACCGGCTTAGCGCTGGTTAGCGAATCAAGCTCATGGTGTATTCCCAGCATTAGCTGCACTACACATACAATTCATTGGGCCATATGCAATACACTTTTTCTCCTGAGTTTTCTCCTGGGAGATAATTTGTCATCTTCCATTTTCAGTAAATTTTCAGCACTCTGCAGTCGGAAAGGTACCAAAAAGTAGGTGTAAAAGTACTGTCAAAATTATTTTGAATGTGTTCTTGCTTGCTGGTGATTTAAAATGCATTATATTGAAAATTTTAAAAAATATCACCTAGGTGAAAACACAGAAGAAATAATTAATTGCATATGGGCCATTATCTCATAAGTTTATTTTGGCTTCAGGTTTGCTTTAGATACTAATATTTTTGTGCCGTGTAATTCATTTTCGCTTATTTGCTCTTCATTTTTCACTATGGACTTTAAGAAGCCATGTTATAATATTAATAACATCTCCTTCTTGTTGAGTTGATTGATCTTCTGTCTAAGCACAATTTCTGTTGGGGGAAGAAGAAGGCAGATGAGAAAACATTTCTCTAAACTTCAGGCGGATTGTAGCTGCAGTCGTTTGCAAACCATGAAAGTCTAATAAGAATTTAGCAGTCAAAAGTGCAATCTCTGCAGTACGATTCAATAAACAATGTTTACTGGGGAACTGCTCAGGCAACGACTGAGACTATATCCTGTTACAAACCTAAAACATGCCTTACAGATAAAAAATACTGAAAAAAGTCCTATGCAGCACATTCATATTAGAGATGAATGATACAACAGTGACACAACCAGACTTGATGCAGATTATCGCTAGGTCTTTTTGCTTGAACAGGTGTATTTTGAAACTTTCCACAAGCTGTTATTTTTTTATATTTGATATTCCATCATTCCTGATAAAAAACACTCTCTCCTTACTTAGATCCACACATCAAAAGGAATTGTTGTATCTGAAAAGACAACGTCTTTTTAGCCACAGCATTAAATCAGGAAGATTTGAATCAGAATGACAACATTTTCTGGCTTCCTTTAAAAACTGTGTAACAAAAGCTTTCTACCCAATAGACAGGACTTTTAAATCCCTATTGTTGGTGTGATATTATATCAGTTAACGTGAACCCAAGGTGAGAGTGATATGGAGGCTGCCATATTTGTTTCCTTTTAAACAATACCAGTTGCCTGGCAGCTCTGCTGATCTATGTGGCTGCAGTAGTGTCTAAATGACACCAGAAACAAGCATGCAGCTAATCTTGTCTGATCGGACAATGTTGTCAGAAACACCTGATCTGCATATTCTTGCTCATCGTCTATGGCTAAAAGTATTGGAGGCAAAGCATCGGCATCGGCAGGACAGCCAGGCAACTGGTATTGCTTAAAAGGAAATAAATGTGTCAGCCTCCACATAACTCTCACCTCAGGTTCACTCTAAGGCTACTTGCACACCAAGACGTTGCGTTAGGTGCTACGTTAAGGTCGCATAACGTGCACCTAACGCAAGGCCTGGTGCTCTTCGATGTGGACATCAGAGTGAGCCGCGTTGTGCAGCTCACTCTGGCGTCCGTGATGCCGTGATGCGTACTCTTGGACGCATGCGGCTTCACGTGGTCCCACCGGCCAATCGCCGCACAGAGCGGCCGCACCAGGAAATAAACACTGCACGTCACAACGTGCAGTGAATATTAATTAGCCATGTGCCTGGCCGCTCTCCGCTCCTCCCCAACATGACTGAGCATGTGCAAACAGTCTAACGCGGCTTAAGCCGCTGTAACGCTATAGTATGCTGCACTTTCGGAAGAATGTGCAGCGTTACAGGTAACGCAACGTGTGCAGTGTGAACAGCCCACTTGTGTTACATTGCTGTGCGTTGGGGAGCGTTACAGGCTGCACTAACGTGCGCCTGTAACGTCTTAGTGTGTAAGCAGCCTCAAGGGACCCTGAGCACAGTGCATGGGTATGCATTTAAGCATACCCACACATTTTTGGTTATAATCCCTCTCTCACCACCTGTGAAGTAAAGCTCTCTGTCCCCCAGTAGGGACGGTGCAAATTGCATAGGTCATTGTGCTCAGTGCAGGAGAGGAGTCCCGGGGTCACAACGCGACTTTTCTGAGTGTCGCCGGCCCCAATGTAATGGACACCGGCCAGACCAGGGAACAGAGAGCTTTACTTCACAGGCGGTAGTGAGGGAGTATAACCAAGTATTCATGGGTATGCTTAAATGCATATCCATGCGCTGTGCTAAGGGTCCATTTAAGCCTTGGCTTCCTGTCATGCAGAACTCTCAGACAGCTCCTAGATGCAGTTAAGAAGTGGTCTTGATAAACAGCCATTAGTTCCTCAATACTACATGATGTTGGTAAACTATGATATTTAGCCTTGCCCACTCAAAGATGGCGATGATTAATAATGCGGTTTTTGGGCACCCCGCAGCTGTATCCTTTGCAGATTCTATTGTTACGCCCTTGCCATCTGCAATCTCAGATCTGCACACAACCTTCTTCTGTTGTCCTCTAGAAGCTTTTCCTTGTTTTCACTTATACAAGATTTCTCAGGTGCTTTACCCCTTCCGGAATCTCTTTCCAAAACACATCCGTCACTCTTGAACCTTTAAAAACTTTAAAGGAGTCATCAGGGGAAAACGTCTAAAATAAGTGGTACTTACCGGGGGCTTCCTCCAGCTCCAAGCTCCCAGAACGTCCCTTGCCGCAGCTCTGCCCACAGCCGTTCGCCGCAGGTCCGTCCCACCTGCGCAGTCCACTCCGGCCCACGTGGCGGTGCTGTCAATCACCGCCACGTGGGCCGGAGCGGATTGCGCAGGTGGGACTGACCTGCGGCGAACAGCTGCGGGCAGAGCTGCGGCGAGGGACGTCCTCGGAGCTTGGAGCTGGAGGAAGCCCCCGGAAAGTACCACTTATTTTAGACTTTTTCCCCTGATGACTCCTTTAAGCGCTATTTTTAAACTTACTTTCTGACAAGCATACACTCTAACTTAGGCTGTCCCCCCTCCAACCTCTGGCCAAGTTGTACTTCTTTCTAAATACAATCTGAAAACACACTGGCACATATGAAATTAACTTTTTCTCCTGACTTTTCCCTCAGGAGATAATTTTTAATCTTTTCTTTAAAATAACTTTTCAGCACTTTGCAATTAAAAAAGTACCAACAAGTCAGTGTGAAAATTATTTTGAGCATTTTCTGGCTTGCTGGTGGTTTAAAAGGCATTTTATTGACAAGTTGCTAAAATATCCCCTAGGAGAAAAAGTGAATTGCATATGGGCCATTGCCTCTAGCTATATTGTATGGTACCTCTTGTTTCCTCCCTATTCCTTTAGATTGTAAGCTTGCAAGGGCTATATATTTTGTTTATCAATCATGTTATAATTTTCACTGGCTGCTACCAGTTCTGTTCTATGTACCAGTATCTACCGTATTTTTCGGACTATAAGACGCACTTTTTCTCCTCCAAAAGTGGGGGGAAAAAGTCACTGCGTCTTATAGTCTGAATACAATTTCACCAAGGTGTCACATGGAGTGCATAGCCGTTTATCGCTGGAGCCGGCTGAGTGTTTAGCAGACAGACAGTGTTGCTAGCCCCGTCTAGGAGCTCAGAGTGACAGACGGGCAGAGAGCGACACAGGAACGGCATCCCTAGACATTCACAGATGGGAACTATTGAGCGGGTGCCCAGAGAAAGTAGGAGGGAGATACCCGCCGGACGTTGCCACTGAAGTTAGTGGAAAGCTGCCCGAAGAACGTACTGTGCTCTGCTGTGTGGATTTTTTACCTGCATATGGAGGCTGTTGTGTTCTGCACTGAGGACAAATGGATGTTCAAGTCAATCTCTGCCAGCCATGATGCCACGCACATGCACGGACAGCTATCTGCAGTGTCCCAGATCCAGCGGCATCTCAGTGAGATGATTCCTCCTTCGTCTGAGGTGGATATGCTCCTGCACGCAAAAAAAACTACAGTCTCCTTGTGACTTGATCATCGGCTTTGTACGAACTTCGGGGCGGCTTGGAATGTATCTGATTTGCGGTTGTTAGTTAGCATTTGACAGCCTGGCAGACGGACTTGCAGACCGGACACTGCTGTCTGAAAGTGAAAGTATGCAGACCCTCAAGGAGAACACAGACGAGGTTAAGTCATTAAAGTACCGGTAAATTCTAGCTTCTTTAGCTCTTCGGCAGTTTCTCTTGTAGCTGAACGGTCGGGTGATTAAATTGCTAGTAGTTTAGGTCTGATTTATTGCTAAGGATTAGGAGTCTGGTGTTTGAGGACCTCACTTGCTTTAACCTGTGCCCCCATGCTTTTAATGCAAATATAAAGAAACAAACTGTCTCATGACAGCTTCTGCAAACAAGTCAAGCCATGCTACTAGAGCTTCAGCACTTGCATAGCAGCTATAACACCACACAACATGCTTCCTGACTCCAGATGCTTTAGGACTCATATCTGGTG
This sequence comes from Hyperolius riggenbachi, assembly GCF_040937935.1. Classification (NCBI taxonomy): domain Eukaryota; kingdom Metazoa; phylum Chordata; class Amphibia; order Anura; family Hyperoliidae; genus Hyperolius; species Hyperolius riggenbachi. The sequence goes on from NC_090650.1 coordinate 337,105,788, forward strand.
TTTCAAACATGTGCAGAGGTTTATTCGCATTTGATAGCCTTACAGCTGTATTAACAGATCAACCACTGATCTCTGAATGTATCCAGATATATTATCTTCAGATTGTGAGTACTGACATGTGCCCTGCTCAGTGTGCAGGCTTGTTGCACTATGGTGCTTACACTGATGTGCTATTGTGAGTTTGCAGGACTTTTTTTTGCTCATTGTCACTTAAAGTAGAACTGGTTGCTCAATTTTGGTCTTGAAGTCCAAGGAGTTCTATGAATAGACAGACTTTATTGTTTCTACTTCCCTGCTTACTTTCAGCTCACGTTGCTTGTCTGGGCCCACTTTTCTGTTGTCATATGTGTGGTTGGGCAAGAGAGGTTGTGTGGTTGGTTGTACAGCACTAGTATTGTTGATGCTCCACAAGACGACCCTGCATTATAGACCCACCAGGTTTTGTATATTTTCTTTTTTCCCCTGGCTTTTATCCTCTAAACCTGGGTGCGCCTTATAGTCCGGAGCGTCTTATAGTCCGAAAAATACGGTATATCTTGTGTATTCCATTTTCTGCATTACTATGCAACCCATGTTTTGTTCTTACTCTGTGCAGCGCTACGAAATATCTATATATAATAATAATCATAATTTTTTATTTAGAAAGTGTGCTGTTTTCTCATTCAACTGGACCTTTATTTCTAGGCTTTACAGAGCATGATCATTCATGAGAGACCATTTAGAGAAGGTAAAAAACATCTGTTGTGCATAATTTTTCCCATGAAAAGACAATAGCAAAAAAGAAATAAATTACTAAATAAAAAAAAATATTTAAGTGACTTTTTATATTAAAGAATTCCAAATAAAAAAGTAAATGTATTACTTTATACCAAAGTTCTCTGCCAGAAACCCTTTATGCAGTGCAGCTATATACAGCAAATGTAGCATAGACTATAATACAGCTTTGGGGCTTACATTTATTTACAGTCTTATAAGTTTTTCCAGCAGGGGTTTCATAAAGAATAATGGTAAGATGCATTTCTACTTTTTATTGTTGCCATTGTACCATTGAGATGACATAATTTATATAGCCGTCATTTCAAAATCAGAATGGATAGTAAGGATTTACATGATTAATTTCCTAATTAAATATGGAGCACACGTGGATTATAAATACCCTGCTATTTTTTCTGCTTATTCCATTATCAATAAAGCTACAAGTGCAACATATTCATAAGAAGTGGTGAATTCATTCCTAGCATGCTTCTAACACAACTGGATCGTGAGATTGAAAGGTCATGCATGGCTCATGGTCATGCATTATTGATTCTTGATGTTGCTTATTTTTGCAACAAAATTGTCTGTGATAGTTATTTACATTTAAGAATCATAATCAATTTTATTTTGGCCAAATGAGTTTGCACTTACAGGAATTGGCAGTTGCTTAACGGACACAGACAAAACAATACAAGGACAGACAGTATAGATATTAATGTCAAGGACAGTATATAAGTTAAAGTGGTAGCAAACAGAGTGAGAAGTGTTCATTTTCAGTTCTATAATGCTTTCCAGCCCTAGCAGGGAAGAAAGGAGGCAAGAAGCTGTTCCTGTGCTTGGAAGTTCTTGTTGCCACTGACCGGAATCTAACCCAGGCACAAGTTGGCACAAGTTGGAAGAAGGAGTGAGCAGGTGAGAGGAATCAGAGGCAATCTTGATTGCTTTCTTTCTGCACCTGCTAGCGCAAAGATCATACAGGGAAGGCAAATTACGGTACACCCAATTATTCTTTCTGCTGATCGGATGCTGCGCTGCAGTCTTGCCTTTTCTCATACGGAGCCTAAGCTAAACAGCTACAGTTGATGTCATGATTTGATGAATGCAGAATGGAACTGTACCATTAATTTCTGTGGTAAGACAAACTTCTTCAGCTGCCATAGATGGTACATCCTGTTGCGCTATCTTGATGTTTATATATTGATTACATACATACATGCTATACTTATTGATTCTTGTTGTTGCATGTTTTTGTTACAAAATTGTTTCTGATTTAGTTATTTACATTTTACGCAGGTGTGTTTTACATAAGAACAGTATATCTCTGAAGCATTTCTTTCACCAAAAAAGTCTTTATCATCTACCAGTTAATAATGAACCTAATGCAAGGTACACAAGGAGATTTTCTGGCAGATTTCCTGTCAGATCGATTATTTCCAACCTGTCCGATCTGATTTCTGATAGATTTTCCGATTGATTTTCCATTCACTTCTATGGAAAATCGATCAGAAAATCGATTGGAAATCAGATTGGACAGGTTAGAAATAATCAATCTGGCAGGAATCTGGCAGAAAATCTCATCGTGTGTACCTAGAATTACACAAAGCATCCACACAGATGGCTGAAGTCATTAGGTGGTCAGCAGTGAGCAACCTCTTACTATAAGAGTGTATAATATTAGTGTTTAAAAAATGTAAAATTATCATTTAAAGGGAATCTGAAGTGAGAATAAACTTATGATATAATGATTTGTATGTGAAGTACATCTAAGGAATAAAATATTGGCAGCAAAGATATGAGTCTAATATTGTTTCCAGTATAGGAAGAGTTAAGAAAAACTCCCGTTGTTATCTATGCAAAAAAGCTTCACTGAACTCTCTATATTTCTTTAGACTCCCTGCACACTGCAAATCGGTTTTGCGATTCCGATTCCGTTTCCGATTCCGATTTGCAATACCGATTTTCCCTGAATGCCACCAACAAAAAAATGGAGGAAAAAACTCAGCATGCAGTAACAATTAAAAATCGGAATCGTATGTAAAAACCGATTAAAAATCAGAATTGGAATTGCATGCAGTGTGCAGGGAGCCTTAAAGTGTACCAGAGATCAATAAAAATAAAAAAAGGTTTTATACATATCTGGGGATCCCTCCAGCCCAATGCACACGGATTGCTCCCACGCCACCATCCTCCATTGCCTGCAGCTCCGGTGTCAGGTCCCGTTAGTTCAGCCAGTCGTGGCCAGTCCGCGCAAGAAGAAGTGCGCTCTTTACAAATCTCTTCGGCGGCTGCAGGTATATATACAACTTTTATTTTAATGGTCTCTGGTTTCCTTTAACTTAATATTTAATTTATTTTAGATCTTTTGCTCATCTTAATTTTTCTGGATTTAATGTCTGTATTACGGTATAATGGAAAATAAAAATCTATTCAAACCACCTTTATTAACCTTTTCGGGACCGGCCACCTACCCCCCCTTAAGGACCAGGCATTTTGCGCGGGAAGGGGGTGCGCGCATTTGGGGGGGTCAGGCGGCCGGATCCCGTGTGTGGCTGGCTAGAGTGGTGTCCCCCATGGTGGCCTGTGCCTCCCCCTTCTGCCAGCAGCCTTCACTTACCTTCCAGGCTCCAGCGATGAGCCGCACGGGACCCTCTTCTCCGGCCGGCATCTCCGTTCTGTCTGACGAGCAGTTCCGGGTCGCGGCTTGATGACGTCATCAAGCCGGGACCCGGCGCTGACGTCAGATGAAGCGGAGATGCCGGCCAGAGCGGAGGGGGGCGCCGAACGTCGCTGGAACGGCAGGGAGGTGAGTGGATCCTCTTCTTTCCCCCCCCTGCCGCCGCAGCTGTCAAACAGATCACTACGATCCGACGGCGATCGTAGTGATCGTGTGATCAGCAGCCATACGCGATGGCTGCTGATCACTCGGGGGAGATGTCGGCTGTCATATGACAGCTTAATCTCCCCCTCCGGGTGCGCACGATCGCGTCGGGAGCGGAAATTGCGGGCCGGCGTAGATCCTACGCCGCATCAGGCTAGAACAGCCACAAGTGCGGCGTAGGATCTCATTCACATGGTCCCGAAAAGGTTAAAAGACTTATGAGGCCAAATTAGGGAAAAAAAGTTAATTACCTGCATAACCTTTTACAGCACGGAGGACGCCGTCCGCACCCTCCGTGCCGATCCGCCGGGACCCCACGGCCGGGTCGTGCTCCCCTGCCTCTCCTAAAATGGCCGCTCGCTCTGGCCGCGGCTGCGTAGTCCGCATAGCCGCGAGTGCACTGCGCAGCTCTAGGGCCAACCTCCCCGATCCACGCTACGTAACTTTTTTTCCCTAATTTGGCCTCGTAAGTCCTTTAAGGTAGCCATACACTGGTCGATTTGCCATCAGATTCGACCAACAGACAGATCCCTATCGGATCGAATCTGATCAGAGAGGGATCGAATGGCTACCTTTACTGCAAACAGATTGTGAACCGATTTCAGCCTGAAACCGTTCACAATCTGTGGTGGTGGTGGTGCTGCCGCCGCTTCCCCCCATCCAGCATACATTACCTGCTCCGTCGGCGCAACTCCCGGGTCTCCGTTTTTCTTCTCCGCTCTGGTCTGGTCTGGTCTCCGGCATGCTTCCCTTCTGGAGCGGAGCAGGTAATGTATTGCGGTATCTGCTGTCGAAACGGCGGCAAATCGGGCCAGTGTATGGCCAGCTTTAAGAGTGCAACTATTTTCACACCTATAGAAGATGAAATGTATTTGTTTTTCATCATTAGATGCATACAAATTGCTAGTGTAATATCTTGGTTGTGTAGTTGAACTTGAACCATTAATCTTGCCTCATTGTCTTCGTCTATGTTTAGAGAGATGTTTATGTATTTATATTGCTATTCCCTTCGCTTTTCTATTCCTTGATTTTATTTTAAAACAATCATACCCATCCCTAATATGTGTAAAAATTAAAATTCATAATCTTTATTGATTCCACCAAAAAAATCAAAATCAAGAAAAGACAAACCGTAAACTGTCTGTCATCCCTGTTGATCAATTTCACCCAAACCTACACCACAGAAGAAACCACTGAAAACAATTGAAGGAATGAATGGGCAATACACTCAAGGGGAGATACATAGGGCAAATATATGCCACACCAAGTTATGTATCAATTCAGATCTATTTACTAGCAAGTGAGAATGATAAATGGGGAGGTAGACAAGCATTCAAGTCTCCCTCCTGTCAACCCCAAAGGTGAAGCCTCCACTTCGAACTCCATACTTTATGTCAATCTCATATTAACATGTGTCTCCCTGATACATATCCTCACTAATTTCCAGATACCAACCCAATCGCAATCTCAGATCTGAACATTATCTTGTCCTCCTCTAGAATTACCTCGGAGCCTGTCGGCGCATGTGCAGTATGACTGTGTGTTCGCTGCCATTGCGCAGGATGCTGCTGGCGACCGGACTGTGATGGGGGCGCGTGTGCGTGGCCGAGCTGCGCATATGTATGAATGCCACCAAACCCCCCACCCACACACACACACACACCACCATCTCAGGTAGGTTCCCTTTAAAGAGACACTGAAGCGGAAAAAGACATTATGATATAATGATTTGTATGTGTAGTACAGCTAAGAAATAAAGCATTAGGAGCAGAGACATAAGTCTAACATTTGTTTCCAGCACAGGAAGAGTTAAGAAAATCCAGTTGTTATCTATGCAAATAGCCATTGAGTTCTAGGACTTTGAAAGTGGCAGAGAGCTCTGACTTCTGATTAGGTTATCTCAGCTGTATTGTGTTTTTCTTTTGCAGAGAATAGTTCAGGACAGGTCAAAAGTTCACTGCCTGTTCAATAAAAACATTTAGACTGCTGAACAATGTGTAAATTGCACATATTAGAGAATGATGCAATGTTATAAAAAAAAAAAAAAAAAAAAAAAAAGCTGTATAACTGAAAATAAAACTATGAGAATATTTTTTTTGCTACCAATGTTCTAGTACTTAACCCCTACTACACAACCAATTCATGATATCATAATTTTTTTTTTTCCGCTTCAGTGTCTCTTTAAGTGCTAATGGACTTGCTATCCTAACTGGATGGTTCATTATGATTTTAGAGGGACCTTTTGGTTTTGGCAGAAATTGTCTTAATCATTTTGTATTAAATCTTCATTTGCCTTTGCATCTCATGTTTTATTATTATTCCTTCTTAATCTGTTTTCTAGATCATCAGTTTTCCTCAATAGATCTTTTATTACGCAATTTTGTGTTTTAACTACTGTCCAAAGATTTTTAGTATAATCAGCCACCATTTAATCATCTATTTCTAATATTCCTACAGATTTATTTAAAGAAGCAATTATTTCTTGCAGCAATTTAATTTCTGTTTTTATCACCTCTTTGATCATCATCAGTTGGACTGTAGCTTTATTTGTACAAAGTCTTAAGAAGGTTCTGTAAATATACTTCTGTCATATTTACTGTCTCTTGAGTAAGCAATTCTGTTATGCGTTGTGACTGATTTGAGTTGGTATTAACACATCTGTAGCATTTACATTGCCAGGAATGTTTCCTGCTGTAGATTTTTATTTTTGGGATATAATTAAGATTTTAATCTTTTTTTTTAGTCAACCCTTGCTTCAAATGTTTCACTGATTCTTTTCATATACAGAACTATGCTGCTTGAAGTTATAGATCCTGATGGCATATTTTATTTTTCTTTAATTATTATTGATGTTTTAGCTTGAGTTTTTTCCAGTATGAATACATTTGCATTAACCCTCTCCACTCATATGTCCCGCATAGCAGGACATCGCGAATTTCCCGTTCCTGTCGTACGTCCCGCTATGGGACATAATTTCAGCGGCGGTTTGCAGGCACATCTGCCCCCCCCCCCCCGAAAAAGCCTGATCTCTCTCCCCTTGTATAGTGGTACCCCCTTCCTGCCCCAAACCGGAAGTGCGCGATCAGCGCTTGCAGGAAGTGGCAAAATCAATTCTGTTTTTTGTTGCTGATTGTTGCTGCTTCTCTGGAGGGTGTTTTTTGCAGTTTTCTGGCAGATTCCTGGCAGATTACTTCTTCCACAATCCTTGCTGATCCCTTGCAGGTTCTTTCTTGCAGATTCTTTGCAGATTCCTTACAGAGCAGAACAATGGCATCCTCTGCAGCAGGTAAAAGAAAAAATGACAGCGGCTGAGGTGGCACAGCGGATTATGGAGGACAGCAGTACAGAATCAGATGTGCAGGATTCTGGTGATGACAATGACTATACTGTCACTGATGATGATGATTATTGCTACAGTGATGACACTGGTATTGATGAGGCTGATGAAGGTGGGGAAGCTGCTGAAAGTGGGGAGGGTGATGGTGATCACAGAAAATGGGCAAGCTTCTCTCCTACCAGTGACTGCTTGCTGCATAATTCTCCCTTTACTGTGTGTAATGCAGGGGTACAACTGCCTGCAGCTAATGTTCCAGAAACTCTCAGTGGATTTTTAGAGCTTTTTTTTTTTTTTTTTTACACCGGCCCTTTTACAAGAAATTATTAATGAAACAAATGATTATGCAAAAAGGAAGTTAGAAAATAAACCTCCTTCACCCAGATCCATCTGGAGGAGCTGGACTGATGTTACTATGCAGGAAATAAAGGCATACTTTGGAGTAATTCTTAGGATGGCACTGCACGAAAGGGAATCTATCCAGGATTTTTTCTCAACTCGGTGGATCAATTACACCCCCTTTTTTGGAGATATCTTTTTTCGTGAGCGATTTAGTCAGATCCATTGGATGCTGCATGTTTCTCCGCCCATCAGTGGTCCTGAAGGCCCTCAAACTAGGGGTTGGAAGGTCAGGAACTTGACTGAGCATATGAAAGAAAGATGCAGAAGTCTGTTTGTACCCCATAGGAATGTAGTGATTGATGAAAGCACAATTAGTTTCAAAGGAAGATCAAAGTACAAGATGTACAATCCTCAGAAACCAAGCAAGTGGGGGCTATGAGTGTTTTCTATGGCTGATTGTAAGAATGGATACCTCTTTGCATTTGAACCATATTATGGATTTGCAACTACGGAAAGCTAGCCAAGGCCAGACTTGCCATTTTCAGCATGCATTGTCCTTAAGCTTTGTACAAATCTGAAACAAGCCACTCCTGGACATGGATACCATTTATTTACAGATCAATGTTATACCAGTCACATATTGGCACAAGAGTTACTAAAAAAAATTCACAAAACTGGAACGGTCATGCCCAATCGTAAAGGTCTACCAAGTGAAATAAAAAAATTGAAACTGAAGAGTTGTGAAGTTCGTGCTTGGAAACTTGACAGTGAAGAGATGGTATTGGCATGTAAGGATAAGCGTATTATACACATGCTTAGCACATTTTACCCTGCTACTACAATGACACAGCAGAGAAGAATGAAAGGTAGAGTGACTGAAAATGTTGAGAAGCCCACAGTAGTCATAGAATATACTAACACATGGGAGCGGTTGACCGATTTGATCATTATACCAGTAGTTACTCTTTCAACAGGAAGTCATTGATGTGGTGGAGGAAGACCTTTTTTAGGTTGTTGGAGCTGGCAGTAGTGAACAGCTTCTTAATTTTCAACCAGTTGCATCCATATGAACCAAAGTATCATATCAGTTACCGCAAGAACCTAATTCTTGAGTTGGTTCGCGAACAATGAGCCTCTAGGCCTCAGCGGAGATATGGCCGCCCTTCTTCATTTGACGTGGAGAAGCGTCTAAATGGTATCCAGCATTTTATTGCTAATGTGCCCAATCGAAACACCAAAGATTGCACAGTGCGCAGTGACAGGAAGACACCAGGTGGCAGGCAAAAAAACACCTATTATTGCAAAGCTTGCTCTTGCAGGCCAGGATTACACCCAGGAAATTGCTTTAAAATGTACCATATTTTGGCCATCTTCTCTGCTACCAGCCAATAAAAGACACCAAACTATCCAAATAAGGAATTAAATTAAACATTATAATGTGTTCTTTAAAATAAGATATACCATTTTACTGTGTTACGTTCCATGTAAGAATGGGAGAGAGAGTAGGAGGGAGAGTGCATTTCTGTAAAAAAAAAAAACTCCGCGTAGAAACGACTCCCTTTAGGAAAAAACTCAGAGTGGAAAGGGTTAATAAGGATATTGCTGAACCCAGCTAATTTTCTGGTAACCTATTTCGGGTAAATAACTGGAGATCATTGCGTGAGATATATATATATATATATATATATATATATATATATATATATAATAAAAAAGGTTCTCAAGAAACCGGTATATATTAATCTTTCTTAACCTTCCTGGCGGTAAGCCCAAGCTGAGCTTGGGCTATGCTGCGCAGGAGTATTTCTCAGGCCCTGTTGGGCTGATTTGCGTAATTTTTTTTTTGTTGCACGCAGCTATCACTTTGCTAGCTGCGTGAACTCACCGATCGCCGCCACTCCCCGCCGATTCGCCGCCGCTCACCGTGTTAGAGGGTGCCCCCCAACACCCCTGCGCAGCCTGGCCAATCAGGGCCAGGCAGCGCTGAGGGGTGGATCGGGACTCCCTCTGACGTCACGACGTCCATGACGTCGGTGACGTCATCACGCCCGTCGCCATGGCGACGGGGAAGCCCTAATGGAAATCCTGTTCAGAATGGGATTTCCTGGCGGGCCTGATCACCGGAGGCAATCGGAGGGGGTGGGGAGATGCCGCTGCTCAGCGGCTGTCATGTAGCTAGTGCTAGGCTAGCTACATGATTTAAAAAAAAAAAACTGCTGCGCTGGCTCCCTGGCACTTTGCTAGCTGCGTGAACTCACCGATCGCCGCCGCTCCCCGCCGATTCGCTGCCGTAGTAGTGGCTTTCCCCTCAGGATCCTGCGGAAATAGCGGAGCCAAATCTGTTCCGCTCTATGGGCAGTAGAGCAGACCCAATCGGGCTCTGCTATTTCTGCCGGAGCAGATCAGAAAGCTGCTACTGTGCTTAGGCGCACCTCTGACAAGCCCTTGTCTGCGGATCTTTGGGGCTTCCAGCACTGGACTTCTTCTGGTGAGGAGGAGGGGGGAAACCTCTTTAGGATCCAGAGACTTCCCCCTCCTGAGATAAGTAGCCCTAAGGGCACTTCTTTCTCCTCAAGTACACTTTAAAGTAAACAAGAAGTGAGAAAACAAAGTAGAGTGAAGGCTCTCGTTAAAGCTGGCCACTAACTGTCCAATTTCTAGCGAAAAATCGTTCGAGCGATCAGAAATTCTGATCGGACGAAAAATCGTTCACTACATCATTAACTAACCAATCTTTGCTTCCTATCTATCACGACCACCAAGAAAATCCAAATTTTCATTTGGCGAAAATTCATTCGGGCGACATTTTTTTCACTCATTCATAATCGATTGTGTCCACCAATGGAGATTATTTACAACCAATCCGATCAGAATTTCTGATCGCTCGAACGATTTTTCGCTAGAAATTGGACCGTTAGTGGCCAGCTTTAGATAGATTCTTTTGGTTCATCCCTCTGGCCTGTCGTTCAAGTGTTGTCCTCTGGTCTAGCTATTTGACCCACTGGGCCAAAGTGCTCTTCATAACTATTCATGTTCCTAAGTAGTTCCAAGTCCTCAAGAAAGAAGACACTGTCAACAAAGCTCAGCTGACTAGGCAGTGAAAGGAATAGCTACATCACTGTGATCAGGAGTCAGCTGAGATAGCAAGTTGTACTTCAGTTCCAAGTACATTTGGCCTACAAAACAAGTAATGTTGTTTGTGTACAATGTTTATATTCACTTATAATCTGGATTGTTGTTATAATTTGTCATACTCAATTTAGTATTTAGTAGGGTATTAAGCTGTGGCCCTAAGGACTGATAGTTCTACTTATTTAAATTTAAGCCAGCAGGCAATTTAGATATTGCTGCTTCTCCGGATATGTTTCTGTTCTATCCTCCTTGAGTTTTCCCATATGATGGACTGCAGCTTGTTTTGTAGAAATGGCCAGGGACATGGACAGTGTTCTAGTTTCATTAACGTTATCCTTGATTAGAGCTGTAGAATGTTCTCTCCTCCAAGTGTCATGCCTGCTTTTAGCACCGTCACTCTCAGATCACCTCTAGCTATCAGTTTTATCTGTTGAAAAATGATTTCTTAGCAGATATTTTCATCTTGAGCGCTGTCTCTGCTCAGAAACATTTAAAGTCTCCCGGTTTAGTTTGACATATTTGCTGTAATCTCCATGCCATTCTGTGCTTCGGATGGAGATTTCCTTTGTATTATTTGCCCTTAATGTGTCAGTCATCTTTGAATACACCTATCATAATCAGTTTGCACACTTCAGTGCAGATATACTCCTGCTCCCCCTTCCCACCCGGCTGAAGCTCATTGCAACTGAATAAAGTACTTTTAATCATTTAGCTGTCTCAGTATTACCACAATTTAATAGCATGTCTATAAACTCCATATTAATGGCATGATGTATTTTTGATGTTGTCGGTACCTATTACATTAGAAACAATATTACATAGAGAAAAGTAAATGGAGGTAACCAGGGCAGGGCCGATGAAGAGGCAAGAAAGGCTCCAGCCTCAGGGCGCAGTGTAGGAGGGGGCGCACATTCCCTATTGTATTTGAAGCAGAGAGAAATAAGAACAGGGGATACATGGCAGTGACTGCAAGCCAGATAACTAGAGAATAAGGTTGTTGGGGGGGGGGGGGGGGCTTTGGCGCCTCTTAGTATAATAGCAATCAGTGTGTGATGGCTACGGTGGGAGGGATGGAGGGGCGCACTTTGGTGTCTCAGCCTAGGGTGCTCGAGGACCTTGTCACGGCTCTGGAGGTGACACAATTCATAGCCAATGGCCTAACTACAAATGGTGGGGGCCCCCCAGCTAAACTTTTTTGGGCCCCTCAATGGTCACGCCCCTTCTCTTGCCTCCCCTGGTGACCCTCACATCCTGGGGGCTCCTCTTACAAGGGTCATAAAACAAGTGTGGCCATCAGGATCTTCACGCCCATAACATGTGTAGCCACAAAACCATCTGATCGGAAGGATCGGAGGGGGGGTAGGTTAGTATTTGGGGTCCCTCCCTCACCTCTGGGCCCCCCAGCAGCTGCAGGGGCTGCTCCCTTGTAGTTACAGCCCTGTTCATAGCTTTCTCAAAAGCAAGAGCCCACAAATCCAGTCTGTGTGCTCTCATTTATACCAGAGCCACATTAAGGATGAGTCTGAGTTTTAAAGCTTCAACATAAATTAATGTAACAGAATATATAAAACAGCCAGAGTCAAACAAGTTATTTGATCCAAACCCAACCCAGAAGTGTTTCATTTCTCAGATCAAGCACAGACCAGATCTGTGATGTGAAGTAATAGAGCTATGATGTTGAACTATATTACCGTAAAAAGCATTGCTAGCGCAGTTCTCTCTGCCTACTGTAGTACCTTGTTCTATAAATCTAAACATTCTTTTTGCAGCTGCATTCATACACATATACTGTAATTACAGCAACTGTCAGAATGGCCCAGTATGAAAACAAGTAAACAAGTAAGAACTAAACACAGGGCCAGGACAAGGTTCTCCACCACATAGACTGAGACACCCAAGTGTGCCCCACCTCCCCAGTGAGACACAGGTGCCTAGTTATGTTTGTCCAAACCTGACCGGCACAATGAAGTACCATCTCTGGGCAGCAGCAGCATCAGTGCCCACTCCACTCTGGCTCTAACCTAGCAGTCAAAGTAGGCACATGGGGCTCCTGGATAAATCGGGCACTGCCCTGACTTTCATAGAAATAATCGGCAAGCCAGAACCAAAGGGGAAATTCAGATGTCTAGCGGTGCCCGATATTTAACGTTAAGCTTAATTTTCTGTCTTTTTCTGCATGGTTCAAGTGCCTGATATCTATATGAGCTTTTTTATTAAGATGTTTTTTCACTGGGGGTGGCGGTTATGGATTAGGTGTCAGGAAAGGAGTTTGTGCAGGAGGGGGGAGGGTTAAGGGTTAGGCATCAGGAGTTTGTGAGGGAGGTTAAGGGTTAGGTGTCAGGAAAGGAGTTTGTGCAGGAGGGGGGAGGGTTAAGGGTTAGGCATCAGGAGTTTGTGAGGGAGGTTAAGGGTTAGGTGTCAGGAAAGGAGTTTGTGCAGGAGGGGGGAGGGTTAAGGGTTAGGCATCAGGAGTTTGTGAGGGAGGTTAAGGGTTAGGGGTCAGGAAAGGAGTTTGTGCAGGAGGGTGGAGGGTTAAGGGTTAGGCATCAGGAGTTTGTGAGGGAGGTTAAGGGTTAGGCGTCAGGAAAGGTGTTTGTGCAGGGGGTGGGGTTAAGGGTTAGGCATCAAGGAGGGTGTTTTTGTGTGTGTGTGTGTATGTGAGTGTGAGTAGGGGGGGTAGTAAAGGATTAAGCATCATGGGGGGGGGGTTCTGTGTGAGAATAGGGTTAGTCTTAGGCATAGTAGAATATTGGTAAGATTAACCAATATTTTACTATTGTAAATGAACATTGGTAAACGTACCAATATTCTACTATCGGCAGTTTCCCTGCACTCGATTTTCCCTAGCACCCATATTTCAAGTACATGGGTATAACCTGTGGCTTCAGACTGGACACAGAATTCTGAGGCTGAGCAAAAAGGCAGAAACAGCCCTACCATTTGTAGTAGCAGCTAACAGCTGTGTTTTTGCTTAAAGTACTCCTGAGCTGTATATTTACTAATAGTATATTAACTGACCTTGAAATAGGTCAAAAGGACACAGCAGCAGAAAGGGAGAGCTGACAGGGTGGAAAAGACAGCAAAAGGGATTGCAGAGTAGGTGAGCTATGCGGTGATGGTGTGGTAAAATTACATTTTAGCAGTACAAGGAGGCGTGGTCGGGGACATTCTCAGGAAGGATAACTGCCACATCCTCCCCACCCATATTTGATGTTCTAGTCAGATAAAGATTGGCACTGGAATGAGAGGATGGTGCTTTGACGTATGTCACAGGACCATCCACAACAAAACGGAATTGACAGCAATCAAACCCCCTCTCAGTTCAGGGGTACTTAAACAATGCTGCTGAAGCCACATCAGCATCATCTGAGTAACCATGACATTTAGGACTCTGTGAAAGCTGCCTGTACATTAGTGCATGAGACACACTCACACGTTGTGAGAATAATGAATAGCTTCCAGTTGAGTGATGGACATTTTGATAGCAAGTAAATCCTAATAAATAAAATGTACTCAAAAGTAAGGAGGCGCCAGAAGAATAAAAGGAGGATCAGATTTAAAAAGTTAAAATTGTAGGTGGCAATGGTGGACTTGCTCACCTCACAAAGAGCACAAGCACTGGTTCAGTGTAATAAAATTATACAATTTAATTATTACTCCTTATCAGAAAAAACAATTTTGTTTTTTCTGATAAGGAGTAATAATTAAATTGTATAATTTTATTACACTGAACCAGTGCTTGTGCTCTTTGTGAGGTGAGCAAGTCCACCATTGCCACCTACAATTTTAACTTTTTAAATCTGATCCTCCTTTTATTCTTCTGGCGCCTCCTTACTTTTGAGTACATTTTGATCCACCTGGTGGATGGGTGTTGACACCCCTCGTTTTTTCTTCTACGGAGAGCGACTTTCTTAACCTGAGCGAGGACAGGTCTAATCTCCTCGTCTGCGATCGAAGTGGTTGCCCCTATTGGCAACCCATACTTGTGAGTATAAACTCTTCTTTTCCATAATTGTGCCTTATACCAAACGATAATACACCATTGGGGGCTCTCGATCTCTTCTCTTTTTCTTGTTACTAATAAATAAAATGTTCTTCTTAAACCCATAAGACATTTAGTAAATCTGCATAAAAGTGTTGGAATTTGACTACATTCAACAAATGTGCACTTGCAAATCAATCATGTACTGTAAACCAAATACAAGAAAACAAGTAAAGTTCAAATGATTTAGCTGAATACTTTCAGAAAACAGAGCTGTAATACTGCAAAGTGGATTTATGTTATCCTCAGTCCAACCAAGATGAGAAATAAATGTTGAAAGAATGTTAGTTACCTATTGAACATTAACCTCCGCGGACTTCAGTTCTACAAATTGGTTTTTCAGATGACAAAATCTAATGTATAAATGTGTTTTTAAATTACTCCTTTCGTTAGTATACTAACCTCCTGATCATTATTTTGTATCTGGTGACCCCTTTTAAAATTTTAGACAGCAGCAACATAAAATGAAGCTTCATGTGGACCTGATTTACTGGCTCCGATGTGTGACGTCTATTCAATTATCTGCAATTTCTTCTTGCAACCATGTATACAGCATTAGAAAACAATCTTTGATTTGTTTTTAATGGATAGGGGATGGGACATTTCACGAGACCTTGTTAAGCTGGGTAATTACATTAAGTTTAGCAATTTGAGAAGGAAAATCGATTGCTATGACCCTTTTTACCTTTCATCCAATCAGTACAATTGTTCCATTTCACCCGCTGATAGTCTGCTTTTGTATTAGGGTTTGTCTCATTACAGGACACATTACTGCTGTGTTCAATCTTATTTTAATTAATTCAATCTAAAAGTTGCCTTTTTTCTCCATTTAAAAGTGTATTTGTTTTACAATAATGTACATCCTCTGCTAATTAAAGTGCAGCATCTGAGACGCTACCAACTGTTTTCTAACCTGTGTTTGCAGTTTTCTAGATTTACTATTGCTGCATGCTACATTGCATGTTCATGCTTGAACTCTAGATAGTATAAGAGTGCATGGGTCACTAACGTCTACAGCTGTAAACTATAGCATGCTTGAAGGATCCCTGGGCTACGCTGACATTAACTTTGCTAAACAGCTTATATACGCAGAGGACAAAAAAAAACAAACTTTAGATATGGCAACTGTCTTAACTCAAAGACATGCTCTCCATAAGATGTAAGTAAATTCAACTGTGTTGTCACTCTGTGCTAAAAACACTCCCCTGACTCCCAGGCACTCACCAGATTATGAATACCTCGGTTGTCAGGTGGCTCTAGTGCCTAAATAGCCTAAATAGACTCCAGAGCATTTCCCTTAAACTTCCTTTTGCCTTTAACATACTTTAAAACTCCACTGAAAGATAATACATGGGGCAACCAACATGGCAGGAATAGTATAGCCAACTCCCAAGCCCAAGAACCCCCTGACCACACGATACCCACAAACATAAAACAAAAATGGGGCCCAATATTATCACCCAAGGGATAGAAAGCCAATTCCAGCATTTAATAGATATGACACGCTGGAAAATTCAGAGGATCACTTTTGTGGTATCAGTTGAAAAAGGATCAAAAGCCATCTGTGTAAAAAGGGCTCCACCATATTTTATTTGCAGCAATTAGTGACTATAAGCAGTGAAAGGGGCGGTATATTGGTATATTATCATGTTTATATCCACTATATCATGTTTATATCAGCTATATATGCAAGAAGGAAAAACCAAAGTCGCACCAGGAAATATGAATAAATAAAGCATCCTTTATAAAGCAAGAGGGGACAATTTTAGAGCAATTAAAAATGAGGGGGGAGGGGTAAGAAGGCAATCTGCATGAATGATAAGGGATCGCCATACAAATATTAACATCAGTACTGTGAACATCTCTCATTAATAAGCCACAGTATACAGTGGGTTGCAAAAGTATTCGGCCCCCTTGAAGTTTTCCACATTTTGTCACATTACTGCCACAAACATGCATCAATTTTATTGGAATTCCACGTGAAAGACCAATACAAAGTGGTGTACAAGTGAGAAGTGGCATGAAAATCATACATCATTCCAAACATTTTTTACAAATAAATAACTGCAACGTGGGGTGTGCATAATTATTCAGCCCCCTGAGTCAATACTTTGTAGAACCACCTTTTGCTGCAATTACAGCTGCCAGTCTTTTAGGGTATGTCTCTACCAGCTTTGCACATCTAGAGACTGAAATCCTTGCCCATTCTTCTTTGCAAAACAGCTCCAGCCCAGTCAGATTAGATGGACAGCGTTTGTGAACAGCAGTTTTCAGATCATGCCACAGATTCTCGATTGGATTTAGATCTGGACTTTGACTGGGCCATTCTAACACATAGATATGTTTTGTTTTAAACCATTCCATTGTTGCCCTGGCTTTATGTTTAGGGTCATTGTCCTGCTGGAAGGTGAACCTCCGCCCCAGTCTCAAGTCTTTTGCAGTCTCCAAGAGGTTTTCTTCCAAGTTTGCCCTGTATTTGGCTCCATCCATCTTCCCATCAACTCTGACCAGCTTCCCTGTCCCTGCAGAAGAGATGCACCCCCCGAGCATGATGCTGCCACCACCATATTTGACAGTGGGGATGGTGTGTTCAGAGTGATGTGCAGTGTTAGTTTTCCGCCACACATAGCGTTTTGCATTTTGGTCTCATCTGACCAGAGCACCTTCTTCCACATGGTTGCTGTGTCCCCCACATGGCTTGTGGCAAACTGCAAATGGGACTTCTTATGCTTTCTGTTAACAATGCCTTTGTTCTTGCCACTCTTCCATAAAGGCCAACTTTGTACAGTGCATGACTAATAGTTGTCCTATGGACAGAGTCTCCCACCTGAGCTGTAGATCTCTGCAGCTCGTCCAGAGTCACCATGGGCCTCTTGACTGCATTTCTGATCAGCGCTCTCCTTGTTCGGCCTGTGAGTTTAGGTGGATGGCCTTGTATTGGTAGGTTTACAGTTGTGCCATACTCCTTCCATTTCTGAATGATCGCTTGAACAGTGCTCCGTGGGATGTTCAAGGCTTTGGAAATATTTTTGTAGCCTAAGCCTGCGTTAAATTTCTCAATAACTTGATCCCTGACCTGTCTTGTGTGTTCTTTGGACTTCACAGTGTTGTTGCTCCCAATATTCTCTTAGACAACCTCTGAGGCCCTCACAGAGCAGCTGTATTTGTACTGACATTAGATTACACACAGGTGCACTCTATTTAGTCATTAGCACTCATCAGGAAATGTCTATAGGCAACTGACTGCACTGGGGGCTGAATAATTATGCACACACCACTTTGCAGTTATTTATTTGTAAAAAGTGTTTGGAATCATGTATGATTTTCGTTTCACTTCTCATGTGTACACCACTTTGTGTTGGTCTTTCATGTGGAATTCCAATAATATTGATGCATGTTTGTGGCAGTAATATGACAAAATGTGGAAAACTTCAAGGGGGCCGAATACTTTTGCAACCCACTGTTAAATATATAAATCGCATATCTAACATGAATAACATCCAATCCAAAGAACAGGGTGGAAGCAATGTGCAGGGAGCTTGCAGTAAAAGAGAAAGTTAAACTCAAAAGGAAACAGCAGCGTGCACCTTCCGTCCAAGGCTTTATTTCTGTACAGTGACAGTAAACAGTGACAACATTGCAGTCCATATGCGCAAAGCATCACATCAATGTGTAAGGATCAACACCATAAATGAATGATCATGTCCAGCTTACGTGTCCATCTATGTGACCAAGCGTCAGGAGACGCGAAACGGCCGTCGCTCGCCACTTCTGTGCCTACCACCCACCTTCTTCCCACTGACCAGTCACATAGATGGACACGTAAGCTGGACATGATCGTTCATTTATGGTGTTGATCCTTACACATTGATGTGTTGCTTTGCGCATATGGACTGCAATGTTGTCACTGTTTACTGTCACTGTACAGAAATAAAGCCTTGGACGGAAGGTGCACGCTGCTGTTTCCTTTTGAGTTTAACTTTGAACTGTTCCTTCCTGCTTAACAAGCGGAGCACACGTCCAGTGACATTTGGTCTCCATTGCAAGCGCAGCTTTACTGGACAGTGAGGGTGTTGCCTGGGATTCTGACTCAATTGAGGGGATGTGCCACACCTTACAGCTTTGTTCTATCTAGCCATACCAGTAAAAGAGAAAGTGCAATGTGCTAGTATATGATAGAATCAGAAAGTGCTCAAAGTTTTGTGCGTGCCCCTTTAAGGTTGCATGGAGAGAGAAAAAGCTAACAACGCAGAAACACTACCGACAGTGCAATAGAGATTACAGTGTGCAAAGAAACTGCATACAGTGGAGTGAACAAAGCTGTCCCCAGATAGGTGTAATCAGTCAAGTAAGGGGAGAGAAATGGCAGAAATAAAAGATTAGTACCTGAAATAAGTTCATGGCATCCGCAGTGCATCCCCCGCCGCTGGACCTTGATGCGCGTCGTGGGACCAAGCCCACTTCTTTTGAGGCCATGTTGGTGCTGACCTAACACTCCAGTTGTGTTTATATCGGGCTATATCACGGAAATGTTTGAGGACCTGATTTCAATTACACTTGCACTATATGCCCTTAATATAATTACTGCTTTATTTTTACAACAACATTTTGGCCTATTTATTTCATTTTATTTGTGACTGCTACAATCCACACATAATACCAGTTATTTTGATCAAGCCAAATACTGATTATATGTTTACTGGTTACATCTTTTCAATATTGCACCTACAAAGATCATTTTGAATACCGTTTATATTTAATGGTATTTTACATTGGCTACAAACAGGCGCACAATAAACAATTGTTTATCGGCTATATTGGGCACCCTTTTATAAACTAAATCATGTTTATTGGCTATATCTGGTGCCCTTTTATTAACTATATCATGTTTATTGGCTATATCTGGTGCCCTTTTATTAACTAAATCATGTTTATTGGCTATATCTGGCACCCTTTTATAAACTAAATCATGTTTATTGGCTATATCTGGCACCCTTTTATAAACTAAATCATGTTTATTGGCTATATCCGGTGCCCTTTTATAAACTAAATCCTGTTTATCAGCTATATCCGGCACCCTTTTATAAACTATATCATGTTTATTGGCTATATCTGGTGCCCTTTTATAAACTAAATCCTGTTTATCAGCTATATCCGGCACCCTTTTATAAACTAAATCATGTTTATCGGCTATATCCGGCACCCTTTTATAAACTAAATCATGTTTATCGGCTATATCCGGCACCCTTTTATAAACTAAATCCTGTTTATCAGCTATATCCGGCACCCTTTTATAAACTAAATCATGTTTATCGGCTATATCTGGCACCCTTTTATAAACTAAATCATGTTTATCGGCTATATCCGGCACCCTCTTATAAACTAAATCCTGTTTATTGGCTATATCCGGCACCCTTTTATAAACTAAATCATGTTTATCGGCTATATCCGGCACCCTCTTATAAACTAAATCATGTTTATTGGCTATATCCGGCACCCTTTTATAAACTAAATCATGTTTATTGGCTATATCTGGTGCCCTTTTATAAACTAAATCATGTTTATCAGCTGTATCAGGTGCCCTTTTATAAACTAAATCATGTTTATTGGCTATATCTGGTGCCCTTTTATAAAGAAAATCATGATTAACGGCCATTTCCAGCGCCCTTTTATAAACAAAAGCATGTTTATTGGCTACATTCAGCACCTTTTTATAAACAAAATCAAATTTATTGGCTACACTCAGCACCCTGTATAACCAGCGTCCTTTAATCATTTTTATCATTTTTATCGACTGTATCCGGTGGCCTTTTATAACCAAAATCACATTTATTGGCTACATCTGGGCCCTTTTTTCCAGGATTCCTTTTTACAGGTACACCATATTTTAGGCGTGGGTCAGGGGAACCAGTGGGAGCAGGTCTACATACTGGACAGGGGAGGGTGGGGAAATAATGGGAAAAACAGGATAGGAACCAGAGGACCACACAGAAAACAAAAGAGTGAAGGGATTTTTAATATCAGCAGGGTACCACTAGATGAAAAATACTGTAATTTGCTTTTAAAAATATAGGAATATTTATTGAGTAAGGAGTAGAGATGACCCGAACGGTTCGCCAGAGAACTTGTTCGCGCTAGCTGGTTCGAGTTCGCGGTGAACCACGAACACTTAGCGAGTTTGACCCGCCCCCTATACTACATCATTGGGCTAAACTTTGACCCTCTATATCACAGTCAGCAGACACATGGCAGCCAATCAGGCTGCACTCCTTCCTGGAGCCGCCCTCCCCCTTATAAAAGGCAGCAGCGTCGGCAATGTTCTCACTCTGTGTGCTGCTGTATTAGTGAGAGAAGGGAGAGACATTGGAGAAATAGGGAAAGCGATAGTTAGGAGGTCAGTTAGCGTGCTCCTTGCTGATATATGTTGATGAAAAGCACCACCAAAACAGCTCTTTTGAGAGCTAATTTTCTTCTGATGTGTTTTTTTGTGTGTGTGTGTGCCACTGACACTGCATATACAGCCCTGTCTGTTGCAGCTGGCCCTTGCTAATTGCTGTACTGTGCCAGGCCCAGCACATTCAGTGCATACCTTTCACTGTCTCTATGTGACTGCACTTTGTATTCTACCACCAGCAGTCAGGTCAAAAAAGTGTTAAGTACCTCACCTTTGTCAAAATGAATGAGGCATGGATCTCGGAGGGCTACTGCCTGCCCGAAGACTAAGTCAGTCCCCACACACAGCATCTCTGCCTGCACGCCATGTGACTGCCTGCCCCAAGATTAAGTCAGTCCCCACACAGCATCTCTGCCTGCAGGCCACTTGACTGCCTTCTCCGCCACCTCCACGGATAGGGATCACTACGCTGATAGGAACACTGACACTACATTGACAGAAAAATCAAACTGTCTAGTAGAGATGTCCCGAACATAACATTTTCACGAATTTCCATAAAAATTCACGAACAGGCAAATCTGGCGAACCGCCATTGACTTCAATGGGCAGGAAAATTTCAAAATCTATAGGGACTGTTTCTTACCACAAAAGTAGGGATGGTTGTAGTCAGCCAACTTCGCTATGCGGGAACTACGCGTAGTTTTACACTATTACACTTCGCCAAACTATGGCTTCGAAATCAAATATTTGCTTCGTATGCATTTCATAGATTACACGTTAAAATATGCAATTACGCATAGTGCGAAACGTAGTTTATGCGGATGTTTATGCCCATATGCGGAAACATGTACGCAATAATTCCTCTATAATTGCTAGGTACAGGAACTCTTCTATGCGTACATAGATGCGTAATTTTGTAAGCATACAATCGTACGTGGAAAAACAGACACAAATAACGCATTCATAGTTTACTTCGCAATACACATGTTTACTATGCATAGTGGGTGTAAACTACGCATAGTGGTACTTTGCTACTCGTAAATTCATAAGCGTAGTTTTGAAACTTCGCCTGCAAACTACGATGCGTAGATGCGAACTATGATGCGTAAATTCACACTGGCGTAGTTTCTGCTCATCCCTGCACAAAAGTGATAGAAAAGTAGTTTCAAGGGGCCTAAAATCTGGATCATGGTATGTTGGAGGGTGGTCCATGGCAAAAGTCCCACCAAAAATTGTAGTTGATGCAGAGTCATGTTTTAATCTCTAAAGGGCAGAAATCACAGTGCATTCCTAAATTTGTGGAATTAAGTGCTTTAAAATGTCTGGCGTGCGTACATGGCAATAAGGTGGTGTAAGGGTTAGGCTTGCTTTACGCTGACAGATGAAATGCCGCATTAAACTCACTACAATCAAAGTGCTTTAGTGATAATGTTAGGTGAGAAAATAATTGTTTTTGCTAGTTGACACCTCCAGGACATAAATGTTAGTCCTCTCAGCAGCAGTTTTTGTGTAGTGTCTGCCGTGCTTTTGCGCACGTTCGTGAGAGTGCAGGTGATCACGGTTATCAGCCTTTATTGTCAGCTGAGGTAATTCATTGACAATTAAATGACCAAAAAAAACCTTTGATTATGCACTGAGGTTTAATACAGGGGGCAGTAGTGGATCCTAGATGCCAATAGTGGTGGTGAAGGATTATTGGGTTATGGTCGGTGCACTACCAAGACCAGCAGACCTGTCTCCAACAGCTAACTTGTGCACAGGACACAGAACAGCAATACAATAACAACAAAAACAATGTACAAGCCCTAAGAAGGACTTAGCTGTTCAGGACAATGTGGTAGCAGCAATAATCTGCACTGAGGACACAGAACACAGGCCTATCTAATGCTCACCCTGTCAGCAGCACACTCTCCCTGATCTGCCTAGCACAGAAGCAAACACAGACTGCAAAATGGCTGCTGTGCTGGCTTTCTGATAGGTGGTGGTGTGGGGGGGGGGGGTGTCCAGGTGGGAGGGATAGCTGATTGGTTGACATGTGTCTGCTAACTCTGGGGTGAGGGGTCAAAGTGTGGCTCCATATATAATGTATAGAGGGCAAATTGAACACCCCATGTGTTTGCTTGTGAGCGCGATCACCCCTTGATTGCCGCAAACTATTCGCTGGCAGAACAGTTCGGGAATCTCTACTGTCAAGGACACCACACAGACAGGAATACTACTATGACAGGGACACTAATTTTACTCAGACATTACACTGATGAAAACACCACAATACACTAAAAGGAAAACTACACTGACTGTGACAATACATTAGTAGAGATGACTCAACATATTATACCGATATGCTCCACCATGCACTGGAATGCCCCACTAGTTCTGCTGCAGTGCACTGCTCACCATCATCATCCAGGTAAACAGGCTGCAGCTTCTCCTATGGTTCCACCTCCTTCTTCCATCTCCAATCACTGTGGTCTCATCACCAATGTGACAGCAGGGAGTGGGGCAGATGCAAATGGAGAAAATGAGAAGCAAGGTCTGAGGAACAAGGGGACACAGCCCAAATGTTACTGTATAACAGTGGCTTGGTAAAAACATTGACCAGTATCGGGCTGCAGCAAGTGGCTTGTGCAACCCATGGGCCACTGTTAGACAGACCTGTTCTATGGAAATATTAATGGGAGGAGAAATTCTTGGACACACACATCTTCTCTCACACTCTATAGATGACATACCAACAAATTCAACCAACACACGTAACAAAAAAAAGATTTTTATACACTGCAAAGATCACTGGAAAACTTCAATTGCTTGTAAGCTGAAAAGTAAAAGTGAGTTTAGACACTATGGTTGATCAAATACTCAACAAAGTATGAATCAATGAATCTATAACTTCAGTGTAACAATCGCCACTAACACCCAGGAGTCACATGTGTTTATTTGGAAGCAAGAAACTGACTCTGACAAGGTGAGTACACACCATGCAATTTTAACTTCAGATCTGATTCAAAGGGTGAACAGGTCAATATTCAGATCTGAAAAAAATGGATATAGAAGAAATCTAGGGTACACATGAATGCATTTTTTTTTAAATTCCGATCATGATCAGATTTTAGACCATATTTCCGGATGGATATCATAAATTATTTGAAAGGACATTCACCTGGATCGATAGACAATATTTTGTATTTTTAATAAGCCTCCGATCGAGAAAGAGATTGATTTTCAGCTGGAACTGGTTGCCAGCAGTCAGTAGGCTGTACATTTTTTAGACCAATCTGATCATCTTTTTATTAGAAATAGGATCTGAAGTGAAGATTGCATGTTGCGTACCTGGCTGTACAAGGTACTGAGATCCATATTCCATGTACATTTATGTACATTTATATTACTGACCCAACTCCTGGCAGCAATGATCATGCGAGATTAACCAGGAATTACAGATTCATCCTTGCATCATCAAAGTTGCTCTTCTATATAGTTGTGTAAATTGAGAGCAAAGGTGTGCATGTTCAATAGTTTAGCCTTTTTCTAAAGGTCTCTGATCACCTCACTGAACCATGAAAACAATTAAAGCAGTAGGGCTGATATTGATTTGAATCCGCAAGAAAATATATTCAAGTAGTTCTATAATGCTAACAAAAATCCATAAAGATTCACAAAAGTATATAGCTATAAATATCTGTTTCTTTCACACGCACAGAACATGTTTCCTGTGAAGTTATATACTCAGTATTAACCACTTGCGTACCTGAAGTCTCTGGCCCCTTAAGGATCAGAGTCTTCTGGGTAAAAAAATGAACCTCACCGACGTCATGCCTCACAGACCCGTCTCTCTTGCCATTCGTGCTGCTCTCCCGCCGCTGAAGCCCACTTGCTCTGCTGTCGGTATGACAGGAGCTGATTTCATTGGCTCTTGACCCTGTGATTGCTGTGAGCCAATGTGATTGGCACAAAAGGTTCTAGGCACTAGGCAGTTGTCACATTGATAATCACCAGCAAATAGCTGTCGAAGCTGCTTACTAAGGGCCCTTTCGTACTGTGCATGTTACATTGTGATACAATTGCAATGCAAAGCATTAAGCATGCAGAGCAGTGGCGGACATACGGCCGTGCAGGCCGTGCCGCCGCACGAGGGCCCCTGAAGTTCCGTTTTCTTCAGGGGCCCATTAAGTATTTTTTTTTTTATATTTTTTTTTTATTATTTTATTCCCCCGGGGGGCCCCCCGACTCCTACCCTCCCTCCCTCCCTCACCTCGGGGGGGCCCCCCTCCCGATATGCGCGGCGGGAGAGCGAGCGAGCGAGCGAGAGGCAAATGCAGGAAGTCTTCAGGGCTCTCCAGGCATCCGCTAGAGGCCCAGCCGCTTAGTCTCCAATATGTCTCCAGTTGGAGACATATTGGAGACTCAGCGGCTGGGCCTCTAGCGGATGCCTGGAGAGCCCTGAAGACTTCCTGCATTTGCCGCTCGCTCTCCCGCCGCGCATATCGGGAGGGGGCCCCCCGAGGTGAGGAAGGGAGGGAGGGAGGGAGGATAGGAGTCGGGCCCCCCACCCGGATAGCTACCCACCCGGCTACCTAACCACCTACCCACCCGGCTACCTACCTACCCACCCACCAGGCTTCCTACCTACCCACCCGACTACCTAACCACCCACCAGGCTTCCTACCTACCTACCCACCCGGCTACCTACCCACCCACCAGGCTTCCTACCTAACCACCCACCCAACTACCTAACCACCCACCCGGCTACCTACCCACCCGGCTACCTACCCACCCACCAGGCTTCCTACCTAACCACCCACCCAACTACCTAACCACCCACCCGGCTACCTACCCACCTACCCACCCGGCTACCTACCTACCTACCTACCCACCCGGCTACCTACCCACCCGGCTACCTACCTAACCACCCACCCGGCTACCTACCTAACCACCCACCCGGCTACCTACCTAACCACCCACCCGGCTACCTACCGGGCTAGTTACCAACCCACCCACCAGGCTACCTACCCACCCACCAGGCTACCTACCCACCCACCAGGCTACCTACCTACCCACCCACCAGGCTACCTACCCACCCACCAGGCTTCCTACCTACCCAACCAGCTACCTACCTACCCACCCGACTACCTAACCACCCACCAGGCTTCCTACCTACCTACCCACCCGGCTACCTACCCACCCACCAGGCTTCCTACCTAACCACCCACCCAACTACCTAACCACCCACCCGGCTACCTACCCACCCGGCTACCTACCCACCCACCAGGCTTCCTACCTAACCACCCACCCAACTACCTAACCACCCACCCGGCTACCTACCCACCTACCCACCCGGCTACCTACCTACCTACCTACCCACCCGGCTACCTACCCACCCGGCTACCTACCTAACCACCCACCCGGCTACCTACCTAACCACCCACCCGGCTACCTACCTAACCACCCACCCGGCTACCTACCGGGCTAGTTACCAACCCACCCACCAGGCTACCTACCCACCCACCAGGCTACCTACCCACCCACCAGGCTACCTACCTACCCACCCACCAGGCTACCTACCCACCCACCAGGCTTCCTACCTACCCAACCGGCTACCTACCTACCCACCCGGCTACCTACCCACCCACCAGGCTTCCTACCTACCCACCCGGCTACCTACCTAACCACCCACCCGGCTACCTACCTACCCACCCACCCGGCTACCCACCCGGGTACCTACCTAACCACCCACCCGGCTACCTACCGGGCTAGTTACCAACCCACCCACCAGGCTACCTACCCACCCACCCGGCTACCCACGCACCCACCAGGCTACCTACCTAACCACCCACCCGGCTACCTACCTAACCACCCACCCGGCTACCTACCTACCCACCCACCAGGCTACCTACCCACCCACCAGGCTTCCTACCTACCCAACCGGCTACCTACCTACCCACCCGGCTACCTACCCACCCACCAGGCTTCCTACCTACCCACCCGGCTACCTACCTAACCACCCACCCGGCTACCTACCTACCCACCCACCCGGCTACCCACCCACCAGGCTTCCTTCCTACCTACCTACCCACCCGGGTACCTACCTAACCACCCACCCGGCTACCTACCTAACCACCCACCCGGCTACCTACCGGGCTAGTTACCAACCCACCCACCAGGCTACCTACCCACCCACCCGGCTACCCACGCACCCACCAGGCTACCTACCTAACCACCCACCCGGCTACCTACCTAACCACCCACCCGGCTACCTACCTAACCACCCACCCGGCTACCTACCGGGCTAGTTACCAACCCACCCACCAGGCTACCTACCTACCCACCCACCAGGCTACCTACCTAACCACCCACCCGGCTACCTACCGGGCTAGTTACCAACCCACCCACCAGGCTACCTACCTACCCACCCACCCACCAGGCTACCTACCTACCCACCCACCGGGCTACCTACTTACCTACCGGGCTAGTTACCCACCCACCCACCAGGCTACCTACCCACCAGGCTACCTACCCACCCACCCACCAGGCTACCAACCCACCCACCCACTCACCCACCCACTAGGCTACCTATCCACCCATGGGAGCTGCGTGCCGGATGGAGGCTGGGACAGGAGGTCTGCTGCTGCAGGTGAGTAAATGTTTTTGTTTTATTTATATTAGCAGGTGTATGTTCTGGGCAGGTCTGCCACATGATTGCATGTATTTTCTGGGCATATCTGCCGACATGATTGCACGTATTTTCTGGGCATATCTGCCGACTTGTTTGCACGTATTTTCTGGGCATATCTGCCGACTTGATTGCACGTATTTTCTGGGCATATCTGCCGACTTGATTGCACGTATTTTCTGGGCATATATGTGTATTTTCTTGAGAAAACCTGCACAATTATGTGAATATTCTGGGGAAAGGGTCACCAAAACTTGGGCCCACTGTCTTTGCGTTGCACTTTTCAAGGGAACCTGAGGTGAGAATAATATTGAGGCTGCCATATTTCTCTCCTTTTAAGCAATACCAGTTGCCTGGCTGCCGTGCTGGTCCTCTGCCTCTTATTCTTTCAACCATAGACCCTGAACAAGCATGCAGCAGGTCAGGGGTTTCTGACAATATTGTCAGAACTGAGAAGATTAGCTGCATGCTTGTTGCTGGTGTAATTCAGTTTATTACTGCAGCCAAATAGATCAGCAGGGCCGCCAGGCAACTAGTATTGTTTAAAAGGAAATAAACCCTCACCCCGGGTTCGCTTTAAGTTACAGTTAGCTCCGCCCTCATCCGGTCATTGCCACGCCCCTTTTTTTGCCGCGGCGCTGGGCGCCGCAGGTTCTATCCACTATTTTTGTAGCCACGCCCATATTTTGCCGCGGCGCGCTACGCGCGCCACAGGTCATAGGGGGCCTACAATTACAATTTTGCACAGGGGCCCACTGCTGGCTGTGTCCGCCACTGATGCAGAGCGACTATACACAGGAAAATTAATACTTACCTATCGGAAATTTTCCTTTCCTGGTGCATTTCCATGGCAGCATACTATGGGTAGTGGCCCCGCCCCTGAACCCTATTGGACACCATAACTATAAATTTGTTGAGAGTATCACCCACCAGTATTCTAGTAACTATAGTCCTCCCCGTTTTGAGGGTGGGTTCGTATGCTGCCATGGAAATGCACCAGGAAAGGAAAATTTCCGATAGGTAAGTATTAATTTTCCTGTTTCCCTGGTGCTTCCATGGCAGCATACTATGGGATTTAACTAGCAAGAACAAACAGGGAGGGTAAAGTAACACTATTTTTTAACATTAGTAGGATCAGAAATTAATTGATTTTCCCACATTTGAAGAGCTAAGGACTGAAGGGTCAACTCTAATATTCAACAAAAGTATATGTCGAGGACCATGCAGCTTTAAAGATTGTGGCTGTAGACACACTGGCAAGAAATGCTCACGATGAAGTTATACTTCTGGTTAAGTGAGCTAATGTCTGGCCAGGTAGACCTTAGCCTTACACACAGCAGGTGAATTCCCGAATCCAAGCCGTTAACATCCTATAAGGGGTTTCTTAACCTTTCCTGTAACCAGAAGAAACTAACAGGAGATGGGTTGACTGTCTGAAAGATTCTGTGATCTGCAGATATCTTTTAAAAGAGCATGACACATCCAGAGGATGTATTAGAGGCAGATTGGATTTTACCCTTTTTTCTTTGACAAAGACAATCATTATCTAGGTAGAGCACTGATACCACTTTGGGTAAAAAAGTTCATCACTGGTGTTAGGCTAGCTTGATCATGATAAAAGATTAGATCTTCACAACCTAGAGCATGCAATTCTGACATTCTTCTAGCAGATATTATTGACATGAGACAGCCTTCCATAGGATAAAACGGAGGAAAAACTAAGTTAATCCAACAGCAACATTAAATCCCATTTGGGATATACATTTCTTCTAGGAGGTTTCATTTTAAGAGCTGCCTTTAAGAATTGCTGCAATGGATTTAAGGCCCACTTGTCTCCAGTTTTTTTAAAATGAGAACAGTGCCGTCACCTGGACCTTCAAGGTATTGTAGCTAAAACCAAGGACAAATCCCACCTGAAGAAAGTTTAAAGTATTATTTACTGATGGGGAGAATGGATCAAAATTGTCTCCAGAAACAAAGTCTTGAAACCGGTTCCAGACTTTCTGGCATACCACATTTGTTCATACTTTACTTGCTGTCTTGGAACATCCCAACTTAGTTAACCTCTCCCCTTAAATATACAGGCTACCAGACAAAATTTGTGAGGTGCTGATTGAAATAACCATGGCTCAGACAACAGTTTCGTACAGACCGAGAGAAACATTTGCTCCGTCTGAGATAATTGGAGAGGAAGAAGTGGAAACCACAGTCTGTACAGCCAGTATAGAATTATTGAAAGAAGTTTTGATTTCTCCTTCTTAAATTTCTTCAGAAACCGAAAGACTATTGGTACTGGAGAAAAATAGTACCGAACAGGAGGCGGCCAAGACTGGGATAGAGCATGTATTCCCACTGCTGCTTGACAATAAATTCGGGAGAAAAATTGTGGTATAATTGACTGTTGTGTTGCACTCGGTTTTCCCTACTAGAAGATGTGCAAAAGCTTTTAAAGGCTAAACAGGCGGATCTTAATTCCAAAGGATTTGAATTGTTTGTTAAGGGGTGACATGGCCATCTGGACTGAACCACCTGGTCTTGGCACCATGCACCCCCTCCCAATAGACCAGCATCCCTGAAACATAAGTCAATTGAGACAGAATCAGAATCCATTGAGTAAATAATCCTGATTGCAACACCAGATAAGAGAATTCTTCATTGATGTGAGAAATCACCATTTTCTGTTGTAGAGACACTCTGCCCCACTAATATAAGAAAGGGAGTTCAAAAATGCATCATGTGCCAGTGTGGCCACTTCATCATTATTGTAGCTGCTAACATTCCCAAGACTTGAAGACACTTCCTTGCTGAAAGATGAATGTCTTTAATTGCAAACCAAACAAACTGTTGATACTAAGGATGTGTGGGAATACATACATATCTTTTAAGTTTATTGGAACTAGAAAATAGTTTTATTGGACTGTCAGGATAATGGATTGAAGAGATTCAATCTTGTATTTTGGAAGCAGTGTGTACTTGTTTAAAATATCCCAGATCTAAGACAGGTTGCCAAACTTCTGTTTTCTTGCCAAACAACAGAGGATAGTACATCCCTTTGACTCTCTGTGAGCAAGGTACCTCCAGTACTGCATCTTGCACTATTAATTGGCATATTGAAGACGACAGACTTCTCTCTCCGGGTAGGCATAAACATATCTTGCAGAGTGATTTAAATCTCCACCAATAACCGTCAGAGATGGCTTGAAACCCGCCTCCAGAAGTGTGGATGGATGGAGGGCCCAAAAGGACTTTCCTTGGGTTTGTCGATTAGCTGGAGCAATCTTGATTGCCCTAGAGAGGGCTGACTGAGAAATTTGCAAATTTTTTTTTTTTTTTTTTTTTTTTTTATTCTTATCTGGTTTATAGGAACAAAAATTCCTGAATCTTTGCTGGAACGGATTTATCTGTACAAATCTTTGTAACTTGAGTCTTCTATCTTGAGGAATATCTTCAGATTTCCCTCCTGTTTATTATCGACTTTGTTCGTTTCTTCAAGAATCATCCTTATGATTTATTTCATTAAAGGAACGGCAAGACCAACCTCGGTAAGATGTGGATAATATTTACCTACATCTATGGAAGGATCTTCTGGTTCTTTCCACTGTAAAAAGGTTCTTTAGTGGAAAATACCATTACCTTCTGCTTCAGAGACAACCTCTTGAATAGATTTGACTTGGAAAGATCTGTCATTCTGTGAAGTTGACAGAACTGCAACTGGCGCTTGGGAACGCATTTCCCCTCTTACTGCTTGCTTCATAAATATGTAACAATCTAAAAAGGAGTCTTCAGATTTGTCTTCAGAATTTTCAGTACAACAATTCGCACAAGTCTTATCCGGCATCGTCATTTTTCCACACTTCCAGTAAGCTGATTTTCCTGTCGAGTGGTTGGAGATCAGTGGAGGCGGAGTATGCCGAGTCGACCTGGATCTAGAATGACGAATCAATCTTGAGGAAGGAGATCTTCTAGAATGCCCTTTATTCAGACAATGGGCCTGATTCACCAAAGAGCGCCAACCGCCAGCACGGCCGCCCCCGCGCGAAACGACAACGTCCCCACGCGAAAACGATATCGATCCCGCGTGAAAATTCGCACCCGCGTGCGAAAACGCGCAAGCAACGCGAAACCGACCGCGCCAACAGTCAGTGCCGCTGCGAACCAAGCCCAATGACTTCTGTCATCAGAATATCTTCATGAAGAGTGTGAATGCCAACGATGTCAGGAACTTTCTTGAGAACGCCAATCTTCAGTGTTATTAGGTCAAGAGGGGCTGAAATGGAATACAATTTTGCATTTGCAACACCCAATGACCCTCCTTTTTTTTTTTTTTTTTTTTTTTTTTTTTTTCCTAAAACATTGCCCGAGAGTCCCCTTTCTATGGGCTTCCGTCTGGTCTTTAGAGCTGCATGCCAGATTTCCAGCAGGAATAGGCTGCAAGAGTTAAATAGTAAGAAAGTTTTTTTTTTTTTTTTTTTTGTTTGGTTTTTTTTTTTTTTTTTTTAAAGATATTATTTTAAGATACTTTTAAGAAGAGTAAATTAATCCCTTGGGAGAAAATGACTTCTCACAGGAGAAATAGCAGTGTCCCTGCAACTTTCAAATAGCAACATTAGGCTAGATACTCCTTAAACCTCCAGGAGGCTGTGAGCATGCTCAGAAGCAAGCTGCCCACAACCAAGATGGTTGCAACATTACCCAAGTATGGGCAAAGAGGAAAAAGCTATTAGCCTATATAAGGAAGTGCACACTCGCGCGCGCGTGCTATACACGCCTGCATGCTCGTGAACACTCCCCACCAATCCACACTGTCCTGCCACTGCAGAAAGCAGAGAACTGGCATTTACTAAACCATGAGACTACTCAGCCAGGAGATGAGGAAGAAAGGATGGAAGGAGATAGAACCAGATAGAAAGCAGGAAAGAAAAAGGACAGACAGGCAGGTAACTAATGCAGCCATTGCACACCTGTATGCATTTAGCACAGGAACTAATGCAGCCATAGTTCAAGTAATGCAGCCATAGTTCATCAGTATGCATCTTGCAC
This sequence comes from Hyperolius riggenbachi, assembly GCF_040937935.1. Taxonomy (NCBI): domain Eukaryota; kingdom Metazoa; phylum Chordata; class Amphibia; order Anura; family Hyperoliidae; genus Hyperolius; species Hyperolius riggenbachi. The sequence goes on from NC_090650.1 coordinate 337,138,376, forward strand.
GTGAAAGTAATGCAGCCATAGTTCATCTGTATGCATCTTGCACATGAAAGTAATGCAGCTATAGTTCATCTGTATGCATCTTGCTCATGAGAGTAATGTAGGCATAGTTGATTTGTATGCATCTTGCACATGAAAGTAATGCAGCCATAGATCATTTGTATGCATCTTGCATGAAAGTAATGCAGCCATAGTTCATTTGTATGCATCTTGCACATGAAAGTAATGCAGCCATAGTTCATTTGTATGCATCTTGCACATGAAAGTAATGCAGCCATAGTTCATTTGTATGCATCTTGCACATGAAAGTAATGCAGCCATAGTTCATTTGTATGCATTTAGTACATGCAAGTACTGCAGCCATCGTTCATTAGTATGCATGTAGCACATAAAGGTAATACAGCCAAAGCTCATTAGTATGCATCTAGCATATGAAGGTAAAGCAGCCAGCGTTCAAGTCTATGCATCTAGCACATGAAAGTAATACAGCCATTGCTCACCTGCATGCTTCTAGCACATGAGGTAATGCATCCCGTGTTCATTTCTATGCATCTAGCACATGAAAGTAATACAGCCATTGCTCACCTGCATGCTTCTAGCACATGAGGTAATGCATCCCGTGTTCATTTCTATGCATCTAGCACATGAAAGTAATACAGCCATTGCTCACCTGTATGCTTCTAGTACATGAAGGTAATGCATCCCGTGTTCATTTCTATGTATGCAGCCATAGTTCATTTGTATGCATCTTGCACATGAAAGTAATGCAGCCATAGTTCATTTGTATGCATCTTGCACATGAAAGTAATGCAGCCATAGTTCATTTGTATGCATTTAGTACATGCAAGTACTGCAGCCATAGTTCATTAGTATGCATGTCGCACATGAAGATAATACAGCCAAAGCTCATTAGTATGCATCTAGCATATGAAGGTTATGCAGCCAGCGTTCATTTCTATGCATCTAGCACATGAAAGTAATACAGCCATTGCTCACCTGTATGCATTTAGCACAGGATACTGATGCAGGCATTGCTCACCTGTATGCATTTAGCACAGGATACTGATGCAGGCATTGCTCATTCATATGCATTTAGCACACATGTATATCTCCGGGACCAGAAGACCGGGCTCTCTGTGTAAGATACATTTAGTACTCATGCAGAGACTACCCAGGGAAAGGGATAAACCCTGGGGTAGAAAGGGGACTGAAAAAGAAAGGAAGAGAAGGAAAGAAAATAGCAATAGTGTCCAAAGGGGAGGACAAAGGAAAAAGAATACTGGTGGGTGATACTCTCAACAAATTTATAGTTATGGTGTCCAATAGGGTTCAGGGGCGGGGCCACTACCCATAGTATGCTGCCATGGAAGCACCAGGGAAAGTAAAGTATATAGTACAATGTAAGTTAACATCACTGCCACTGTAAACATGCGCTATGCCCGGTTAACGTACAGCACTCAGTGTGAAAGGAATATCATTGCATTATGTTGTGATGCGATGATATTGTCCATTGCTATGCAAAGCAATAGACCCAGTGTGAAAAGGCCTTAAACATGAATTTGGTCAGAGAAATGTTTATGAAACATCACTGCAAGCTTCAGTACAATTTAGATTAATGTTTAACTTATTTAGATTCCATGATGTGAGTCTCATATCCAAATCTGCTACTCTAAAGATTCCTTAAAGTTTCTGGGATCATGTGCATGCATGCATGCTCCCGCACGTCCACACACACACACGCCGCTCATGCACCAACTTAATAGCGAGTGATTGCCATTCATAAAGTTGGAAAAAAGTTTTAAAACTTTTCAATAAAGTGAAAGTGGTAGTGTCACATTAAAAACTGTTTTTTCCCCCTGTAGCGAATTGTTAACCCTGACCTAACTAATTAACCCCTTGTGTCATCTATAATTGGCCTTAAGATTCATGGACACCTGCAATGGTTCCCCCTATAGCGATCGGATGTGATCACTAGAAAGACAACTCGGGGACCCAACACTGTATAGATGCATCACTATGTTGTTGCCTAGCAATGCATCTGTACCACACTGGGGTCCCCAAGATGCGCCTTAGTGATCACATACAATCTCTATAGGCACACAGGATGGTGCTAAAGGTGCGCTACATGTTCGACTACTGATAAAATATGGGATGTATAGTATTGTTTTAACCAAAAAAAACCCAGTATATTTAGTGAGAGTGGTGCTACACCTTCAATCACTAGGAAACAATATCAAACCACATGGTTTGCAAGGTTGGGCATTGGAAAACCTTCCTTCTTACAAAGCACCCTTGCTCCAATGTTGAGAGAGTGAAACAGGAACTCTGAGAGAAAAGTAACTCTTCACCACATGCATGTACCCTAAAAAAGAAGCCTCTGCCCCCCGCCTCTAACTCCAACCCCGTCAGCCAGAAGTTCGGTCAGCGGCAGGACCTGCTTCCCGAGTTCCCCTGAGATGTGAGGAGCAGGCAGAGGCCCAACTTTTTGTGGAATATTATTTTGGATTCCAGACAGTGCATCGAAAACAGAAAACCGACACAAATTGGAATTAAACCAATCAAATACAGTTGCAGCTGGGTTTGGATTGGCGCAATTTCAATCTGCAGAAAGCTTCCAGATGCGGGTATTGGATTAAAATCTTGTGGAACTCTACTACTGCTGTGTCGTTGGCTGTTATGCCCATGCTTTAGACCCACCTGGATCTGAGGTGGTGTGAATCTGGTGAGCGTGCATTTCATAAGGGGATTACGTGGAATGTGGCACTGGAGCACAAGTGAAGCACTGTGACACTCTGGGTGTTTTAGAGATGCTTATATTTTAACAGTATTACACTATGTGCAGTTGTGTTTGATTTTATAGGTGGCTCTATGAGAGGAAGAGGAGCTCTGTCTCACTAAAGTAATATAAACTAAAAAAGAAGTGTCAGTAAGTTTAAGTATGGAAGGGATAAAAGAACATGCATCGTGGCTTTCATGTATATCACTCCTGAGCACATCAGCTGGCTTAGGTTGGTGTAACCCCCCTAGCTTTAATGAGATGTTGGGTCTAGTTGCAGTGCCAGCCATCCTGTCTATCTAACAGTATCTAAGTATGGAGGTACAGAGTACCTAGCTAGCTCATGGTGAACCAGAACTCCAGAGTGTGTAAGGGCCTACAATGGATCTAAAAGCCCCCTTACTAAAATGCTATGGAAAACAAAAGTTTGCTTCTTAAAACAGAAAGTATTTGCAATAATTCAAGTTGGAGTGAGCTCTGAGTTTTCTCCCAGTGTATCACTGCTAAAATATGCAAATCACCCATTAATGTCCCTGTGAGCTAGCCACACCTCCAGATCCGCTGGAATGCAATTATTGTGGCTCCAGCGGATCTGGAGGTGTGGCTATTTTCTCCTAATTAATAAAAAAAAAACCTTTTAGCACTTTTACAAGCAGAATAATCACTCAAAGTATGTTGTTACTGATTAACTCCATTTCAATATTAATTTTCTTACCTTAAATTACATAATGTTTTGCTCTTTGGGAGCTTAAAACTGAAATATAATAAGATGAAAACATAAAAAAGTTAAAAAGCTTTGTGAATCATCCCCCTTGTGTCATCTTTTGGGAGCTAAGTGCACCACTTCCTACCAGATTACATTTTTTGTTTATTTTACTCTGCTTTGGCACCTCTGTATTCCTAAACCAGTCTATTTTCTAAATATGTTTCCTTCTGTTTATCAGTCACCTGTACTTCCTCTCTGTGGATCTTTTCCTGCTTAATTTAGGCCTTGTACTGATGCATTGCCTGCGATGCAAAAAATATCATTCTTCAATAAAATGATATCTTCTCTCACAGGGTTCTTCTTTGTCTATAGGCTCTAGAGATATAAATCCAGTCCTGGAGAGAATGTAGAAAGCATTTTCAGGTGTTAATTAACTTCTTCCACTACATTCTTTTCAGACCTTAGCGAATCAAGCTGGTTCCAATTTAGGTTTAGCACTCAGCCTTGGACAACAGCCTGTACTGAGGTTGTGCAAGATATCCACTTCCATCCTCTTCCAATGATCATTGCAGTAAAATATAATGAACCGAATCAGGTAAAATGGGTGCAGGATCTATTCTGGAAAAAGGGCACCGCCATAGACTCTCACTATAACAGCCACCAATTGCGGTACAGAACATGGTAACTCCATATAAAGATTATTTCTTCAAAGCAATCAGTAGATGTCAGCTTGCATGTTTTAACCCACCTATTTCCACTTGATGTTAGTTCTTGGTAAGTCAAGGCCCTATATTTTCCCATTTGAATTATCAGTGTAGAGTAGCATATGTAGGAAGATAACAGAATCTAATCTGTACAGAGCATTTTTAAAACAGGTGAGCATGGGGAAGAGTTGTAACATTTCTCAAGTTTTTATCCCTGTCTTAGTAATATATTTGCATGTAGGGATATAGGGATGTCCACTATTCAAGCAGTGCAGTTTGCTATATGGTGAGGATGAAGTTAACTTTTTTGGTATGCCTTGAAATAAGAGCCTTGATCATCTTAACCACTTGAGGACCACGGTGTTAAACACCCCCTAAAGACCAGGCCATTTTTCAAAAAATAAGCCACTGTAGCTTTAAGGCATCACTGCAGGGCCGCACATGTCAGCACAAGTGATCCCCCCTTTTCTCCCCACCAACAGAGATTTATGTTGGTGTAGTCTGGTGATCACCCCAAGATTGTTTGTTTATTTATTGTAAATATTTATGTTATTATTTTTTTATTACATTTCCCTATTTTTGTTTATATTTTTGTATTCTCCCCTCTCTCCCTCCCCCAGCCAGTCAATACCTATGATCAGCTGTCATAGGCTTCAGTCTATCACAGCCGATCACCCCTGAGCCTCTGGAGGGGACAGCTGTGTCACACGGCTGTCCCCAGTACAGCGCTGCTGTGGATCGCAGCGTTGTACTAACTAAATAGACGGCGGGATCGCCGCTGGGAGACTGAAGACGGGGCAGAGCTCCGCCTACCAAGCATAGATGCACGCTCATCAGCGCGTGATCTCCTGCAAAACCGGCCCGCAGGACCTTACGGCGATTGGCGTTAGGCGGTCCTGGGACTGTCGCCGCAGCCACGCCCATCGCCATGACGCGGTCGGCAACAGGTTAAAGAGGAACTTATACCCAGGATTGAACTTCACCCCAATCAGTAGCTGATACTCCCTTTCCTAGAAGAAATCTGTACCTTGTGTGGCTTATATTGGGCATGATTCACAAATCTTTTCATTGTTTTTCCTCTGTTTTCGCCTTATTTCTGTTACATTTTTCAGCATTCAAAGAGCAAAAATATAATATACTTAAACTGGCCCTGAACTCAGAACTCCACTCTACTCTTAAAGATACACAACAGCATAATAACCTTTACACTTACAGTAAGTAGTAGAAATCTGACAGAACTGACAGGTTTTGGACTAGCCTATCTCCTCATGGGGGATTCTCAGGGTTTTCTTTATTTTCAAAAGCACTTAGTAAATGGCAGTTGCTCCGTCCAACTGCCAAAAAAGTGTGCAGCAAGTACTGTGGCTGGACAGCATCTTTTTATAAATCTTTTTTAAGGCGTGTCTTTATAAATAATTAAGGCCATGCTGAGAATCCCCTATGGAGAGATGGACTAGCCCAGAACCTGTCAGTAATGTCAGACTGTCTACTGTAAGTGACAGCAACATAGGAGAAAAGTAATGTATGGCTCATTTTACTCTGGAAGGAACACACTTCTAATTTGTATGTGTTTACATGTATTTCAAATTGTAAGATTTTTGCGACAGTAACCCTTTAATAAGGAACAACTTACTTTGAGTGATTATTTTGCGGATATTAGCGGAGAGGTTATTTTTATCAATTAGGTGATAAATAAGTCATGTAGGAGAAGTTCTGTGAATAGAGCCCATTGCGATGAAACCCCTCCCACAGTGTGATGTCATGACCATGGTCCTGACAGTTCTGTCTGTGCAACTCTTTGCATTGTAAAAAATAACGCCTTTTTCCAATTGCCAAGCATGCAATAACTCCCTTTGTGAATAGAACTCTCAGTAATGAACATTATGTGCAGATGACCTAACAGGACTATATTTTAGAAAAATGGATCAGCACCATATATTCCAATAAATTAATAATAGCAGAATGAGCTGGGGGCTAATGGCATAGCGATCTAAAAAAGGAAAGAGAAAAAATACCCCCCAAAAAGCACCACACTGACCAGGACCATAAAATAAATGCAATGTATAACATCCTTTATTAAGTACCAAGCACAAAAATCCATAAAAACAATTAAAAATCACTAAAGAGTGATATATCTGATGTCCATACAATAATATGGACAATAATATAATAATAGCAATATAATATAATGTAATTATATAATGCACATACCCCTCTCACAAAGATATTAATGATAATCTGATAATCAATATAGTAAACCGATCCTAATGGAATAATAAAATATAAGTATCTATCTATCTATCTATCTATCTATCTATCTATCTATCTATATATATATATATGTGTGTGTGTGTATGCATAAACAGGACTATAAACACTCATAGTTGTACATGCAACCAGTGCAGTGAAAAAAATTCAATGTAGCTGAACAAGTGAAGCAACAATATAATAATTGCAAATAAGCCCTGATTGGGAATAACCAATAAATATAGAATAAATAAAGCAAACCAAAAAACAGTCCTAGCAAAAAGGTGCAAACATGGCAATAAGTTACAATGCAGATAGAGCAACAGTCAATACACTGTACAAGAAGTATCCAGTTAGGAGGACCGAAAGATAGCTTACATGTATCAAGTGGAGAGGCCAGGAAATCCACCACTTCCCCTCCATGCTCCGGCTCCCCCCTCTTTGCAGAGTACGCGCAGCGGGAAGCCTGGTAAGAGGAACTCATCTCCCTTCCCATTCCAAGTGTTGTTCACTTGGCGCTGGTCTCATCTCCTCTGCTAATCAGGAAGTAGAGGGTGTAACAGCGACTATGCAGACGGTGAGACAAGACCAGCAGCAAGTGAGCAGCGCTTGGAATGGGAAGGGAGGTGAGTCCCTCTTACCAGGCTTCCCGTTGCGCGTACTCTGCAAAAAGGGGGGAGCATGGAGGGGAGCCCAGGGGAGTGGAAGGGAAAAGTCAGGCTCATTTCCAGGCGGGTGAGTCTCTGTGAGGCCGTGACTCCCCCCTTCATCACTGCGCCCCCCTTTATCACTGCGCCCCCCTCCCTCACAGTGCTCAGGGTGGTGGCCCGCCCCTGTAAACAGGTTTTGTCTGAGCCCCTACAATTACTTTATGAAACCAAACAATAGGTGTACTAAGCACCTCTTGGTTAGAAAGCGAAAAAGATCACTCCAGTAGATACACACACTGCAATAAGAACTTGAGAGGTTTAAGGCTAACCCTTTCTTCCTTCTATGCAGAGCAAAAAAAACCAAACAAATAAAAATTTGAGTTTGAAAAGTTTTTTCCCCCCTGTATGATTTTACTTAAAAAAAAATGCAGGCAAACATTTTATTTTGTATGGCCTATAGACTGATGTGTGCCTCCAAATTACATTTGAAACTCAGTTGGATAGTGTAAGAAAAGTCCTTTCTTACTGAAACAAGATACAAGTCTGTGAAAAAAAAAATGTTTAACCCTCCTGGCGGTATAAAAAAATCTGCCAGGAGGGAGCGCAGCAGTTTTTTTTTTTTAAAATTTTCCTATATGATGTAGCGAGCCCAGGGCTCGCTACATGATAGCCTTCGGCGATCTCCGATCAGGAAATCCTGTTCAAAGAACGGGATTTCCTGGAGGGCTTCCCCCGTCGCCATGGCGACGGGGCGGGATGACGTCACCGATGTCACTAACGTCGGGACGTCATTGGGAGTCCCGGGCCACCCCTCGGCGCTGCCTGGCACTGATTGGCCAGGCAGCGCACGGGGTCGGGGGGGGGGGGGGGCGTGCGGCGCAACGGATAGCGGCGATCGTGCGCGGGGCGGCGGCGATCAGTGTGCCGGCGCAGCTAGCAAAGTGCTGGCTGCGTCCAGCAAAAAAAAAATTAAACAAATCGGCCCAGCAGGGCCTGAGCGGCACCCTCCGACGTTCGGGGTTACCGCCAAGGAGGTTAAAGAATATAAAATTAAAAATTAAAAAACTGTGTGTCTGTAGAGAAGATGCAGTTTTAATAATAAAAAAATAAGTCTGTGTGAAGATGTTTAGAGCTTTAGAGCATACATTTTTTATGTACCTCTGTCCCATCACTCATGACTTGTCTGCTGTCACTACTCCAGCACATCAGGTAGAACTATAGGCTACTTGATACAGCTGAGATCAAAGTTATTGACCAAAAGATGGATTTGGGCATTCGGTATTTGTTTTGTGATGTTTGCGTGACGTAGCAGACATATCAACAGGGAGATTGCATTCAATAGATTTGAAAGTGACCATATAGAAAATGGAGTATATTCAGGTACATTTGTTATGCATTAAATTACTAGCGTGTAACATTAAAACTTTCATTTTTGTCTTGTCTTCTGTTTCATTAAAGCAGACCTGAACTCAGAACTTCCTCTCTGCTCTAAAAGATAAACAACAGAATAATAAACTTTAAAGAAAAACATTTTTTTGTTACAGATGATACAAATCCTAAAATAAATCTGCACTATTTTTACTTCCTGATTAATGGAAGCAGACATATTTTTAACATCGTGTGCTTTCAAATGAGCTTATCTGCCATCTCTGCCATGGCAGTCATGTGACACCAGGGGAGAGCAAATTACAACTTGTGATTAGACACAGATGAAGGGGAATTCATCAGGCTAAACTCTCTAAATACATACAGGGTGCATTTATCTCTGTTTTCCTTCTGTCCTGTGCAAGCGTTCAGGTCCACTTTAAAGGGAACGTTAAGTGACATGTGACACGATGAGATAGGCATGTGTATGTACAGTGCATAGCACACACATAACTAGGCTGTGACGCTTTTCTTCTTTCTCTGCCTGAAGGATTTAATATTCTACAATGCAACTGACAGTTTTTCTTCAGCCCGAACTCTGTCGGACTACTGATGAGGAATTAAAGCCATCAAATATTTTGCTATATGAAGTCCAGTTCTCTTCAAGGACAGAATAGATAAAAATAAGGTCAATAGTTCATATATTTGAGAACTGAGACACAGAGACTGTTATGCTGGGAATACACGTTAAGTTTTTACTTTAGATAGATGGGTTCGAATCGATAGATAAATTCCAACCTGTTGGATCTGGTCGATTCTACTTTCGTTTCGATTCTCCTCATTCAAGTGAATGTAATTGATAAGAAAAGATAAGGAATCGAGAGGGGAATCGAGCAGTGAATCGAGAGTACAATCGATCGAAAGCAAAAACGACGGCAAAAACGAAAGCAAAAATGCATCGTATATTCCCAGCATTACATTCAGCTGAGACAAAACAATAAATCTGCTTTTTTAAAATGTTTTATATGTAACATAAAATTGTGGGATTTCTAAAAGTCATTTTTAGGAGGATAAATACAATTGTTTATCTCTTCACTTTGTTTTCACTTAAGTATCACTTTAACTTGTTGCCGACAGCGCCACGCCGATGGGCGCCAGGACCGCCTAACGCCATTGGGGCTTGTTTTGCAGGAGATTGCGCGCTGATGTGCATGCATCTCCGCATTCAGCCTCCCCACAGCGATCGCTGCTCAGAGACTGTTAGAAGCCGGTTTCGCCATCTAATATACCTGTACAGCACTGCGATCTAAGGCAGCAGTGTACTGAGGACAGCCGCGTGACACGACTGTCCCCCTGGGACCCAGGAGAGTGATCGGCTCTCATAGACTGAAGCCTATGTCAGTCGATTGCCGTGATTGGCTGGCTGGGGGGAGGGAGGTATTTAAAAAAAAAATAGCAAATAAATAGTAACATTTATTTAAAAAAAAATAACAAGTATTTATTAAAAAAAAAACAAAAACACTGGGGGAGAGATCAAACCCCACCAACAGAGAGCTCTGTTGGTGGGGAAAAAAGGGGGGGGGGATCACTTGTGTGCTGTGTTGTGTGGCCCTGCAGCGAGGTCTTAAAGCTGCAGTGGCCAATTAAGCTAAAAATGGCCTGGTTTTTAGGGGAGTTTAACACTGTGGTCGTCAAGTGGTTAAGGAATCATTGTAAGTTTTGTTTTATTTTTAACTGTTTGTAGGAATATATAAGAAGTACTAATGTTTCCCTTATATCCCTTATATTCATTCCACTGGTAGGGGGATATATCTGAGGCCCCCCTTATTATCAAACATTTGGGGACTGGAGGGGGAAAAACTTGTCCATGACATTGGAAAGAGTGATTTGCAAAGTAAGGGACAGTGTTTGACATTCCCCTTTTTGAAGGTAATCCCCAATGTTAAGAACTATGTAGGCACAGGGGGCAGAACCCCATTTTTTTCTGACTCTGCTTCTTTGGTCAATACCCACCTTCAAAGGGTTAGGGTAGGTGTTAAAATTCCATGGGAGCACCTCCCTCAGTTTTTTTTATCATTGTTAATTCAAGGATCCCCTGGGGTTACTTGTGTCAGATAATGTTTTTATAATTTTGAGAACAAGAAGGTAGTGGCGTAGTGGTTAGCATGCTCACCTTGCAGCGCTGGGTCCCCGATTCGCATCCCAGCCAAAACACTATCTGCATGGAGTTTGTATGTTATCCCCGTGTCTGCATGTTTCCGCTGGGCGCCCCGGTTTCCTCCCACATCCCAAAAACATCCAGATAAGTTAATTGGCTTCCCCCTAAATTGGCCCTAGACTACATAATACATACACTACATGATACATAGATATATGCAGGGGTTAGATTGTAAACTCCTCTGAGGGACAGTTAAGTGACAGGACAATATATACTCTGTACAGCGCTGTGGAAGATGTTGTCGCTTTATAAATCCTAAATAATAATAATACAATAATAAACACTTTCACAATGAGTCCTTGAGATATTCAGTTTAAGAGCCTGCACTGACACCATGGAGCATTTAATGGGCTGGAAGACGCTGCAGTGGTGCCTGGGAATATTCAATTGGCAGACTGAAAACCAGGAAGAGAAAGCAGGTACTTTGGTGCCTGCCAGTGTTGCTTGAGAATTATCACCAAAGGCATTTTCATATAAAAAATGCCATTTTCGATTCCGGTTACATTTTTGCGAAAATAGCTGGTATTTTCGCGTTTTCACTTTTTTTTGCGAAACACAAAAAAAAAGGACGAAAAACTATATTTTTACTATAACAATTTTTACAGCAAAAATGTGATAAAAATGTATATATTTACCGTGAAAATTTGCAAAAAATTTGAAAAAACTTATTTTCAATGGCATTTTTGCTCGAAAATCGAATTTAACATTATTTCTGTGAAAATTAATGCTAAAAAAATTATTGGCATTTTCGCTCATCACTAGTGCCTGCTTGTCCATGAAATCACTGCCTGACAGAGTTATAAAGGGCTTCAGCTAAAGATCTCTTTTATTTGAACGTAGCTCTACCACAATGTCTTGGATCACTTCTTGTATGACAACAGTAGTGGGTGCTACAGGTGAATAAACTGTTACCTTACATTAAACTGGTCTACCAACACAGAGGCTGTCCCACTAAGTTTGACAAAGTTTGGAATAAGTGGTCTTCTCTTCGCCGCCTCTAACAGGTACTGTTTAGGGCTGCTCCTTATATCTTCATGTATGTTATATGCACACTGACCTTTTTTTTACAATTTTGGTCCTCTGTGGATATTTTTAAACCGACATTGGTTTTTGTTCTTATTTGCATTTAATTGTAGTGATAATTATATTCTTGACCCAGTTGTTTATCACTTTACTGCAAGAACTGCTGTTGTAATTCTGGTAAAGGATTTTCAACCTAATTATAGCTATAGTTATATTACCTTATGCACTATATCTCTTGCTTGAATGTGTATTTCACATACATGATATTTATACACTGTATTGGCTGTTTTTCAATTGGTCAATAAACTTGTGTATCAAAAGATTCTGCTGGAAATTGAGATTTTGCTGCCGAATTGATGGCTGCCCATACTTTTGATTAGCATTGAACTACACTGAAAGACATACATAAAATGCATTTTAAAAGCAGGTTTGTGTGCTTGACATAACATTCAATAAAAATGTGTTTTCCTACGTTTTATTACTCATACAGTTATCATATTTGCTTTTGTGCATAAGTAATATTGTCTGCTAACAAATTACAAGTTTCCAAAGTGTAGTTTATCGTACCCTGAAAGCTGGCATTGCATTTTATTCAAACTGCATTTTATTATATATGAATATCTTCTAATGAGCTCTGAACTGTGTGTGTGTTTCTGAAGCACAGAAAGCTCCTTTTCACTATTCGACTTTGTTTACATACATTGTAGCAAGATTGAAATGTAAACAAAGGTACTGTTATCTACAGTGTGGATGTGGATTGAAGCTGAATAACAGGACAAATGCTCTTGTATAACCATTTCAGTGATGTTCTGCTAAAAAAAAATCTGGGATAGTGGCTTTCAAGCTGTGAGGAACCTTTTAGATCAAAGTAGAAATGCTGACTTTCAGACCACTTTAAGTGAGAATGCTTTTTATTACTTGAAATCAAAGACTTCCTTACTTCTTCACCAGAGTGAATAATCCCCCATCGACATTGGGCAATAGCTAGATAGCAGAAAAGTCGCCCATATTTTCTCCGCCTTTTATTGGAGCAGAGGAGGACGGGTGGGACAGGAGGCATCCTTGTCCCTGAACATAAGGACAAGGGTGTTTTACAAACAGAGAAGGCTCCACTGTCCTCTCTTACAAGGGACTCCACATTTAAAGCCATATAGGGTGGCTGGCATGGGAAGGAACAGGACACATGTTCTTTTTTTAAAAAAAAATATAAATACAGTAGAATACTGGTTATCACAAACTCAACTAACCAGCAGCCTCAACCAATCAACCACAAATAGTCAGCAGTGGTGAAAGACAGCTTCTTAGGCTGTTTGTAGGCTCTGCTGTGCTTAAAGACTGGGTTCCATGGCTTCCTCAAGGTTAATTTACTTTTAAACACTGTATGTTAACATGTAGTACAAAGTTCATGGTATGTTTATAGAGTGGGGTATAGTACTGTATTAGCTAGGCCTATTTGTAATATTGAATCTCAAGCAAGTAGAAAGCACACTAATCCGGACATCGCAGTCAGTAGCGGATAACTGAGACTACTGTATATCACAATGATACATTCAGCAGGTCATCTACCTTAAGGAGAAAGCATCCTCTCCTCCTGAGAATAAATAGAAGCCAAAAGAGTGTTATCTGACTGAGAAAAGGCACTGAGAAAAGGAAAAGACACTGTGATAGTGCTGGACTTCCACAATAAAAACCGCGCTCCAACTGAGCATAGGATCCCTGAGGTAGTACTCCAACAGATGACACCAATTAGCAAGCTCCAAAACTCATGGGACAGATGAAAACTGGAAAACAAGATAAAACAGGAGCGTTCTATGGTGCATTAACATTTTATTGCTGTTAAAAAGAATTAAAATTGCACTTACAAGATGTAAATGCTATAAAAGCATATCGCCCAACATCCGGGCTGTGAGAATTCCCTTTCTCCCTCTCCTTCCTCCAATTCCCAAATGCTGTGGCCAGTAGCAGGGATGTCGAGTTGGATCTCAGACCCAAAACATCCCTGCTACTGGCCACAGCATTTGGGAATTGGAGGAAGGAGAGGGAGAAAGGAAATCCTCACAGCCCGGATGTTGGGTGATATTCTTTTATAGCATTTACATCTTGTAGTGCAATTTGTATTCTTTTTAACAGCAATAAAACATTAATGCACCATAGAGCGCTCCTGTTTTATCTTGTTTTCCTGTTAAAGTGCTGGGAAGTTCAAAGAGACATTACTTCTGCTTGTTTTTCAGCTCAATAAAAGCAGATTTGTCACAGCTCCTGTTTAGAATTCACCCCTTAAAGGATATCCAAGGCGATTAATTAAATTTATCTTTACTTCCCTGGGGCTTCTTTCAGTCCCTAGAAGTCATTTATGTCCCTTGCCGCAGCTCCAGTCTTCTCCTGAGTCCGGCTGGCAGCCTACGAAGGATCGCAAGCCCCCCATGAGTTAGCATCTTCTGCACATGTGTGGAGCATACTACATCAGTGCAGCGCTACAGCGCAGGTACAGTACGCTCCCAGTGAGGTGAGTGTGTTTGCGCTCAAGGCTGGTGCATGCCCCTGCATCTGCAGAAGATGTTGACTCTTTGGGGTCGGCAATCCTTCAAAGGCAGCCAACGGGACTCAGGAAAAGACCGGACCTGCAGCAAGGGGCACATATGACTTCTAGGGGCTTGAAGAGGCCATAGGTAAGTAAAGATAGATTTAATTTGTTGCCTCGGATATACCTTAACCGGCCGCGGATTCGGTAGCCAAGGAATCAATGTATCGGGCTACGGAGCCCGATCATTGATTCCTCTCCCCCGCTGAAAAAGCGACAGCTTCTCTCGGAAGCTGAGCTTTTTCTGGCCGTCTTCTTCCTGATGCGTCACTCTAAGCGCATGCTACGCTTAGAGTGACGTCATGTAAACAAACTCATGGCCGCCATCTTGTGGCCAAAAAGTAATACTACACCTGAAAAAAAAAAAAAAAACAGAATTAACACACATTTACATTATAAATCTATTGTTTACCTCCCACCCTCCCAAAAGTACCCTAATAAAAATTTTAGTATAAAAAAAAAAAACCATTACAATAAAATAAAAAAAAACATGTAAATATTTATCTAAGGGTCTAAACTTTTTAAATATCAATGTAAAGATGAAATATTTCAAAAAAAAATTTTTATTTTAAACTTGTAAATAGTGATAGATGCAAAATGGAAAAAATGCACCTTTATTTCCAAATAAAATATTGTCGCCATACATTGTGATAGGGACATAATTTTAACGGTGTAATAACCGGGACATATGGACAAATACAATACGTGAGTTTTAATTATGGAGGCATGTATTATTTTAAAACTATAATGGCTGAAAACTGAGAAATAATGAATTTTTCCATTTTTTTCTTATTCTTCCTGTTAAAATGCATTTACAGTAAAGTGGCTCTTAGCAAAATGTACCCCCCAAAGAAAGCCTAATTGGTGGCGGAAAAAACAAGATATAGATCAGTGCATTGTGATAAGTAGTGATAAAGTTATAGGCTAATGAATGGGAGGTAAACATTTCTCACGTGAAAACGACGGAACCTGAATGGGTTAAACTAGATTGAAGGAATGAAGGCCTTAAACTGAAAATAAAAATATGAGACTGAGTTATATGTTCTATTTATACAGCAGAAGACATTGGCAGCGCTTCCAGAGGCTGCACCCGAATTGACTACCTGCAATAGATGTGCAGAGCTCCACAATTGTGGACTAAAATACACAACATGCATTCAAAACAGGTACAGCAAAGGAGGATGTTAGCTTCAGTATAAATAATATGTGCACAAATTATTCCCTACTAGACTTCCCCACGGCGGTGACGGGTCCTCTCGGGGAAGACCTACTGCTAGTCTAACGATAAAAACACGATTTTTTCCTAGTGCTGCTAGTCATAAAATGGTATACACATTTCTCTCAAACAGACATCAAACAAATGACAGCGCTCATAGGCTGCAACTGAGTTGTAGACCAACAGAGGCATGCACAGCCCCACAGGGCTAAATACATGCCTTGATTTGAATGCAAATCAGATGCAAATCATGTACTAGTCCTAATCTATAATTTGAATGCAAATTGATGCACATGGATGCAGCTAGCCAAAAGTATACTTACATGAGTTTTGTACAGCAGGAGACATTGGCAGCGCTTCCAAACAGAGACTGCACCCGAATTGACTACCTGCAATAGATGTGCAGAGCTCCACAATTGTGGACTAAAATACACAACATGCATTCAAAACAGGTACAGCAAAGGAGGATGTTAGCTTCAGTATAAATAATATGTGCACAAATGATTCCCTACTAGACTTCCCCAAGGCGGTGATGGGTCCTCTCGGGGAAGACCTACTGCTAGTCTAACGATAATGTCTCCTGCTGTACAAAACTCGTGTAAGTATACTTATGGCTAACTGCATCCATGTGCATCAATTTGCATCCAAATTATAGATTAGGACTAGTACATGATTTGCATCTGATTTGCATTCAAGGCATGTATTTAGCCCTGTGGGGCTCTGCATGCCTCTGTTGGTCTACAACTCAGTTGCAGCCTATGAGCGCTGTCATTTGTTTGATGTCTATATGTTGTATTAAGCTTCAGTAAAACACATACAATAAATCATCTTATTATGAGGAAATCACCTTTGTCTGCTGATAATTCAGCCGAGACCCGGGTGGAATCTGCCGCTTCCGGGTCTCGGCAATTGTTCCCCGATGATGACGCTGTTGGTGGTTCACAGGCCGCCTGAACTGTCTCATACCTGGTTTATTCATTGACTGAACCTTGCCTGTGGATTGCTTGATCCCTCTCTTGATACTGGAGAATTTGCATTTGCTATCTCTGTCATTTCTGACAAACGACGCTGATTGCCTCATTCCTCTGAATCAAGGTAATAACACTGTGTGATACTGCTGAACTGTTGAACTGTGTTACTAGCCTTATTAGGACTCTAATAGGTTATTCCTCTCTACCTCAGTGTGTATGCCTTGCACGTTAAGACCTGGGGGTAACCGTAGTCAGGAGACAAATAACGTGTCCTGTTCACGCGGGGGCTTGTCCGTAGGTGAAGACGTGGGTCGGGCTCAGAGCCGTAATAGATTGGGGCATTGAAACTGAGTGAGGACATAACTTGTCAAGCCTTACACTTATATGTTTATTTTCACTTTGGCTTTGCTTTAAGAAAACATTTTCACTTGCATTTTAGATGAAATTATCAATACGTACCACAAATGAAGCTTTTAGTGAAACTTGTGAGAACATTTCCTGTTATTCATGGTCATCTGTACTGTTGCTTCATTTGAAACAATGACAGATTTTTGTTCCAGTCATAAATAGTGATCAACATGCAATTCACTCTCGATAATGTGCTCTGTTATGTCAGGCTATTTATTTGTAGCAAGGAAGAGACAATGCTGGTCAAGATTAATTACATTTACAGCGTTAAATATCTGTAAATGAAACATCACCTGACTTATGGATTGGGGGAAAGTAAGACAGCTGGGAGATTTATACAAGTGTAGCGACATGGAAATTCTCTTAGCGGTTTTAAAGAGATTTATGAATTACAGTATAGTGAAATGGAAATGAATCAACCCAGCCTTGTCAGCTAATGAGGTGTCTGCTTTATATATTCTAATCTGCCCTAAAAAATAATTTCATGGGCTGTTACCGGTAACATATTTTAAAATATTCACAAAATCCATAGCAAGATTGTAGGCATTGCTCTTCCAACCAATTGAAAATCCTTTGTTAGAATAATTCTCTATAAAATGACTTACACAATGGCATGAGAAGAGGCAATGCAGAGGTTGTGAGTGCACCTTATCCCAGGGACCAAAAGGGCTCTCCTGGGTTTTGCAAACTATTTTGCGTGGGTTAACTCCTGCATGACATAGAGTGGCAGTACAGTTAGTTTAAAGGAAACCTAAACCCATAAAAAAAATGATTTTCACTTACCTGGGGCTTCTACTAGCCCCCTGCAGCCATCCTGTGTCCTCGTAGTCACTCACTGCTGCTCCGGTCCCCCGCCGCCAGCAAATTCCGTTTTTGCTGACTAGGAGTCGGCGGGCCGCCACTCGTACCTTTGCACGCGTTACCACTGGTGCAGGAGGCTATCGCAGACAAAGATACGTGTTCACGTCCGCGATAGCCTTCTGCATCAGCGGTAACACGTACAAAGGTACGCGTGGCGGCCTGGCGACTCCGAGTCGGCAAAAACGAAACTAGTAGCTGGCAGCTGGGGGCTGGAGCAGCAGTGAGTGATTACGGGGACACAGGATGGCTACAGGGGGCTAGTAGAAGCCCCAGGTAAGTGAAGCTCTTTTTTTTCTGGGTTTAGGTTTCCTTTAAGCCCTACATGTCCTGGCAAGCAAGACACAGAACACATAAAGTGCAAGAGCTGCAGCCACTATAGGCAGTAGCAGTGTTAGGGAGTCTTGCCCAAGGTCTCCTCACTGAATTGGTGCAGCTTACTGAACAGTAAGAGCCAAGATTCAAGCCCTGGTCTCCTGATGCAGACCCTTTAAGTTTGTCGATAGACATTTCTACAGCCATTATAAGACAGGTGCTGCTTGGTTCGAGCACATACCTCTGTTTCTCTTGTGCAACACTATCTTAGACCCGCAGCCAGCCAATAAATTAACTCTTCATTGGTCAACAATGGTAATGATCACCTCTGTGTGTATTTTTAGCAGTGTTTAGTACCGTTAATTATTATGTAGTAATCAGTGATGATCGGCACGTAATTACGTTTACGGGAAATTTTGCTGACATTTTCGCAATTACGCCTATACATAATTACAAATTGTTAATTACATTTATTTTGTATAATCATTCGTAATTTTATATGAATTTTCACTTAATTTTGTGCCAAGGTAGTGATGTAACAATGTAGGGTCAAATATAGCAGACGAGGTGTGTGCGTATATATATATATATATATATATATATATATATATATATATATATATATATATATATATATATATATTTGCACAGGGGCCCATAGCTCTGTAGCTGTGTCATTGAACAATAGGAAGATGGTGCTGTATCAAAAGACAGTGATGTACCATCCCTTATTCTCTATCACAGATTACAAGCTCCAGTAGAGAGTGTGATAATCAACAACTTGTAATTGTACTTTTCTAATACATACAACGTTCAAGTGATTCCTGGCCATCAATATGGTGCTGGTGATGGCTGCAGTTTTCACCTGCTAAATGGCAGTGAATACACACACAAAGGGAGGGAGCACCCATGAACAAAAGACGTGTGGTGTGCCAATGCCTCAAGCCACAGTACCATGTGACTTACAAGCAACAAAGTCCACAGAGGCTGGCACCACCGTGTAAAATATAGCTCTTTATTCAAAACATATTAAAAGGTCATCCAGTAAAAAATGGTCACAGCAACAGCCCGCTGTTTCAAGCTTCCAAGCTCTTTCTTAAGCCGTTATGCCATATACACAAAATGCTCAGACATCGAGGTTCTGTGTTTGTGCCGTTAGCACAGTTTGTTGATCGGTTGCTACAACCTATTGTTACATCACTGGACACATACATTAGAGACACTGGCATGTTTCTTGACAAATTACATGCCTTGGGTCCTATTGATGAGGGGAGCTTATTGGTTACGCTTGATGTTGAGAGCCCCTACACCTCCATCCCTCATGATGGGGGTGTAGAAGCTTTTGATTGGTTCCTGATGTTGCACTCTGACTTATCTGTTGATCAGAGACGTTTTGTACTGGATCTGCTTAATGCTGTATTGCGTTCTAACTCTTTTGTTTTTCAGGGATCCTACTATGTACAGGTTAGAGGAACAGCAATGGAATCAAATGTGGCCCTGTCCCATGCGGGACTGTTGAATGGGTCAGTATAAAGAAAGGTTTGTGTACACCCATTCCCTTTCCACCAACACGCCAAGTGATATTTTTTGTTTGTGGGCGGGGCCACATTCAACTCTTGCCGATTCATCTCCTCTCTATACTTCCAAATCCCCTGTCATTAAATTGACTAGTCATTGTAGTGTAAAAGAGGCTATATTTTTAGATACTAGGGTAGTTAACCATTCGGGTAGATTTGAGACTTTACACACTAAATCCACTGACTGCAACTCTTTGCTTCATTACTTAAGTCTTCATCCACCCATAGTTAAGTCTGCCTTCCCCAAGGGTCAAATGACTAGAGTGAATAGAATAGTATCAGACCCTGACGTTTTGTTAGAACAACAAGAGACACTTAAACATAAACTTCGAGCTCGGGATTACCCTGAGGAAGTCCTCAGGTAGAGGACACATAGAACTAGGGATTCCCATTCCTCTTCACATTTACCATTTGTTTCCACTTATTCTACCTGCATTCACTTGATAGGTAAGGCCATCTAGAAACACTGGCATTTGCTACAGGGAGCTTTTCCACGAATGAATAGTTAAACTACGATTAAGGGCAGATGGTAGGCCCGATATGCGTGAGTTGATCCTGTGATTTTATTGCATTGTCTGTTAATTTTTTCGAATAAAACATTTAGCCTTTTTCACTTCAACCTGTCTTGGATTGCGGATCCTTCTTTGCTCATTTGTCCTGTTATGGCCTGGCTTGCCTGATCCTGCACCGACTGGTATGATTACTGGGGGTAGAGCGTCATGAACTTTTCTGTTGCTTGAGCTTTTCCACGAGTGCCAGAGTTTTGGGATCCCCCATTGCTCTCTCTCAAGAGAGCACCCACAGTTTGGGATAAAGTTGTTCACTACCGGGCTCCTGTGGCCTCTGCTCCCACCACTAGGACAGGTACATACCCTTGTCTGTGTTGTCACTTCTGCAGCCACAGAGCCAAAGGGGATACGTTTTCTCACTTTACCAAGGGCACACGGTATAAGATAAGGGGCCAGTGCCACTACATTTGTGACTCCTCTTATGTAGTATATTTGATCAAGTGTCCCTGTGGCCTTGGATATATGTGGGAATGACTACTCCAAAACTGAAGGACAGATTTATTTCCCATAAAACGGCTATACCGGGCAGAGATCTCACTCGAGCCAGTTTCGAGCCATTTTGTGGAACGCAATCATAATTTGGCACAATTGAAGGTACATGTCATCAATAGTGTGCCTAATGACGGGGGGGGGGGGGGGAGGGGGGGCAGATTGAATAGGCAAGATGAATTGTTTTGCAGAGAGGCCTGGTGGATAAAGAAATTGGATGTGATGGGTCAATGGGGGGCTCAAAAGGGAAAACAATTTTTATTTCTGTATTTAATTATTGGGGTACTGTAATTTGCCATGCTCTTCTTTAGACTCAGCCATTGTTTATGCTCTTGAATGGCAGTACATTCTCGGGTGGCATGTGTGGAGGTTGTGGTAAATTCTACAGTATATATATTTTTAAAAACAATATATTGAGAGGTGCGCTGAACAAGAAGGTTGCAGCAAGAATTAGTGTATACAGTATTAGTTCTGTATTCCAACACATTTGTCTGAGCAGCGCCCTCCAGTTATTGAGTATATATATTTTTATTGGCAGCATGGCAGATGTAATTGTAATGGGGTCAGAGCTTATTTACTTGTTACATTGCTTTTTTGTAGTGACGTTGTGTATGTTTTAGTATGTATGCGTATATTAGCGATTGCATATTTTTGTATGCATGCGATAGTGTTTTGCGGTTATCGTGTACGTTTTTACGCATTGCACATGAATTTTATGTTGTACGCTATGACGTCCTTTTCCCTTCACCGTTTGATTGGAGGTGATAAGCTGGGCGTGTTTTTTCGCCGTGCAGTGCAGTTGGGCAGCCCCTTCTGTTGCATCTACTCTGCTGCTGCTTTTCTATTGTTTTTTTCTTGTGTGTTCAGTTCCCTATCAGGTCCTCCTTGCGTGCTAAGTCCTGTGATTGGCTGCCAGTCAGTTAGAATTGATTGGTTGATTGCAGTATATAAGGCAGGATGTTTGAGCATTTTGTGTATATGGCATAACGGCTTGAGAAAGAGCTTGGAAGCTTGAAACAGCGGGCTGTCGCTTTGGCCATTTTTTACTGGATGACTTTTTAATATTTTGTGAATAAAGAGCTGTATTTTACACGGTGGTGCCAGCCTTTGTGGACTTTGCTGCTAAATGGCAGATGAGGCACTGCTCCAGGCACATGTTTAAGGCATCCAGGGATGTTAGTAAATTCTTTCCCTGTCTTTTTTTTATCAGGGAAAACAACAACAACAACAAAAATGAATATATTAAAAAAAAAAAAAAGAAATGGAATGCCCACAATTATTATTAACCCTCATCTCAACCATGTAGACTATTATTCCCTAGGGCGTTTGTAGCCCACTAGCATTGGGCTCCACCCCCTGGGCAACAACAGTGGTTCATAATACCAGAGAGGAATCTGCTGGTGTGGATGGGCAAAGCCAATGTTAGGGACATGGGGCTTATTATTAATATTTAGTATGTATATAGTGCAGACATCTTATGCAGCGCTGTACAGAGTATATACTGTATATTGGCATGTCACTTAACAGTCCCTCAGAGGGGCTCACAATGTAATCCCTACCCTAGTCCTATGTCTATGTATGTATCGTGTAGCTTATGTATCATAGTCTAGGGCCAATTTAGGGGTAAGCCAATTAACTTATCTGTGTTTCTTTGGGGTGTGTATAATAAACAGGAGTGCCCAGAGGAAATCCATGCAAACGTGGGGAGAACATTCAAACTCCTTGCAGATGTTGACCTGGCTGGTATTCGAACCAGGGAACCAGTGATCAGTAAATATGCTCAGTGTACTTGTTTGATGGGTTTTTTTTTACTGCATCTTAATGATTGTTATGATCAGAAGAAAAATCAGAGTTTTTTTTCTTATAGAAGTTAATTCTATAAGAAAAAAAAAACTCTGATTTTTCTTCTGATATGCAAATGTGAATTTTGTTCGAGATGAAAAAGACTGTTCGAGATGAAAAAAACTGAAGAAAGTATTATACACTGTAGAAATTGTGCAAATTTGGACAGAGGCGCCAGGCAGGTCTAAAAACAACTAAAAAGGAAGAGTACAGGTGGACTTACCTCCTGAAATGATGGACAATCGAGATTGTTCAAATCGCAAATAACAATTTATTTTGGCACTCCGCAACGCGTTTCGCAGGTATAACCCGCTTCATCAGGCAAGGAGTGCAAGCTCAAAAAGGTCCAATAGTGGCAATTCACCTATTTAGTGCCAAAATAAATTGTTCTTTGCGATTTGAACAATCTCGATTGTCCATCATTTCAGGAGGTAAGTCCACCTGTACTCCTCCTTTTTAGTTGTTTTTAGATCATTTTAACCTGCCTGGCGCCTCTGTCCAAATTTGCACAGTATATAGTCCACCTTGGGTGGAGGGGACTGTCCCCTTCTTTCTATCTACAGAGAGCGACTTCTTAAACCTGAGTGGGGTCAGGTTCTAATACTCCCCACCTGCATTTCAAGTGGTTGCCTATGTGGTAACCCGGGTTTGTGAGTATATCCACATCTGTTAATTATTTCGCCAACAATTGTTAGACTTACTGCACTATATTGGGCTCTCGGTTTTTCTTTTTGTTTCAAGTGTATACACTGTAGGCTTACTTTATTTTGTTATGAAGTTAGCCAATACATGATGTCATCCTGATATAAAGCTTTATGCCTGGAGACTCACACAGTACTTTGCTCTACTACTGCTTGCCTTCACGATAAAAGTAAATATTCACTCTTAATAGGAATTAACTTCATTGGTTCTAACCGTACCTTGAGTGCTCTTTTTCATTTCAATGTAAAAAAAAAAACAATCCTAAACAGAACCTTTCTGGACTCTTAATTTATTTTACATCACACCGTTCTTGGTTTGTGCTAGCTTCAGGGCTACTTATTATTTTTTCCATCTTGTACATTGCTTTTAAATAAATTGAGCCATTAACAATTTCACATTTAATGTCAACACACATTCTTTATTATGCTAAACACTAATTTAATTTACCAGCATCTCTCTTTCTTGAAGAAAGTGTGAAATTAAGATTTTACTTGTGTATATGCAGCAAAAGAAGACTTCTAAGACAGCGCTTATTGCTTTTTACTCAAAGTAATTACAATTTGTGCCTTTTCACATACCACCCATGGGAGAGCAAAGGCTGGAGTTGAATTCTTCGTGCAAAGGAAATATGAGTGTAAACATATTATATAGCAAAGAAGTCAGTTTTTTGTTGTTGTTTTTTTTTATTATGGACGCATGGCTTTATTGAAGGAAAGACAAGCTTGAATAAAACCAGTTTTGAGGCACAATTATCATTTGACACATGCAAACTATGCTTTGTCTCGCTACAATCTCCACATTAGACATGCAGTCTTTTTATCCTGCCACCTCGTGAAAAAGAAAGACAGTGTGCAGTCAAATTTGACCCAAAGATCCCCTTTGACATCACTGACATCAAGGCTTCAGTTTAACAAGCTTGACAGGATTTCCTCGAATGTCCTGGTTCACCACCAGAGGCCAGGTATGCCACATATGATCAAGGAAGCCTGATAATTATGTTGCAGCTAGAAGGAGTCATGTTTGATGTTTGTTGTAAGAACCTATACGTTGGTTGCTACTGGCAACAGCACAAAACACCTTTTACTCCGGCACCAGCAACTCATTAGAGCTGCAACTCACAGAGACAGCATACAGGAGATACAGCACAGGCAGCCACCTTCGCCTTTAAGGCAGTGGCGTAGCTAAGGAGCTGCAGGCCCCGATGCAAGTTTTACATTGGGGCCCCCTAAGCACTCTATACATAACAATTGATACGGCGCACCAAAACCTGCCAATGGCAACTACAGTGGCAGTGGTGCAAGAAGGGGATGGGGAGAAGGTGGTTTATGATTACCATTATTCAAAGTATCTATAGAAGTAATTATTATGATCACAGGACCAAAAGAGAGCTAATACTGTAATTGAGGGAGGGCCCTTCGGGGCCCCTTTGGCCCAAGGGCCCAGATGCAGTCGCTACCTCTGCACCCCCTATTGCTACGCCCCTGCTTTAAGGGGTTTATTCAGCAATCAGGCATCTTGTGTTACATGTTGATTTCTTCAGAGTATAAACAGTCTTTCCTATGTCCTATGTACATCACATATATTTACAGCATACAGACATGAAGCTATTATTCTAAATAAGAAGCGTAGAGAGCAGGATAGCATGCAGAAGAAGAAGTCCCTCTGCCATCCCGTCTCTTACTTTTATATGAACATCAAAGAGTTAAATTCTGACATCACCCGAGCCATACCCCCAAGCCTACAATTGGCGGGCATGGTCATGTGACCCACCTCATCATCTAGTGCGCAAGTGCTTTATGCCCTAGATGCACGAAATGCAATGTTTTCCAAATATCGGCTCTGTTTACCTTTTCGTAGTCTGAATGTCGGGACATTTAGACCTAATAACCCATTTTGTGTCTTTCTAGAGGAACATGCTTCTTGTAAACGACTTCATAATTTCTCTCCGAAAAACTATGCTTAAAGAGACCCTGCATCTCAAGTCTTTACTAAACTTTAGTACCTGAGGCCTAGAATTCACGTATACTTACATTCTAACACTTGTAACATCTAATATTTGACCATACAAGGGCAGAATAATCTACGATTTCCCACTGATTATAGTGTCATTTAATCCTGTAATGGGTCCACAATCTCTCCTCATCCTCATCAAGAGAGAGCAACAGAGGATGTACCACCTACAGCAGCTAAAAACACTTGGTCTACCACAAAAATTAATGGTGCAGTTTTATACTGCAATCATTGAACCCACCATCATGACTGCCTAGTTTGACTTATGCTCCATATGAGAAAAGATGAGATTGCAACGCATCAACCAATTAGGTCATAGAAAGAAATAGGCAGGCGCCAAGCAAGTAAAATTACACCAATTTACTTTAACCTTCGATTACACACCAATGAATAAACTGTCACAAGAGCACTCCAGGAAATATCGTCAGAAGGTTTGAGTATTATGCGGAGACATAGTATCACAAAATATTCCATAACATCATGACAACATATATGCAGCAGAGCAAGCATTAAGTGGCGTGGAACAAAAAGCTAGCAGTGCAGACTGAGAAGATACTTGCATGTCAGATTCAATGTAAAATGCTGTCAATGGGCAGTGGTGTGGATGGCGTCACACTAGAAAGTGCGTGTGGCCTGCTGTCCTCATCCTATCCAATCAGCAGAAACAATAATTGGCAATAATAATTATTTGCAATAATAACAATAATCCTGCAGGATCTTTAGACTAGCAGGTGCAGAAAAAGAGTGACCAAGTTTGCCTCTGACTCCTTTCACCCTGCTCACTTCATCTTCCAGCTTATGTCGTTAGGATTGACATAACGGTCAGTGGCAACAAAAACTCAGAGGCACAGAAATAGCTTCTTCCCTCAGGCAATTATGATAACTAGGTAACTATGCTTAATGTAGAGCTAAAGTAGAACTGCTAGGACTTGAAAATATTACAGCACATAACTGAAGATCACTTCTCACCCTGTTTGCCACCACTTTAGCTCATATGCAGTGGGATGCGAAAGTTTGAGCAACCTTGTTTATCGTCACGCTTTTCCTGTATAAATCGTTGGTTGTTACGATAAAAAATGTCAGTTAAATATATCATATAGGAGACACACACAGTGATATTTCAGAAATGAAATGAAGTTTATTGGATTTCCAGAGAGTGTGCAATAATTGTTTAAATAAAATTAGGCAGGTGCATAAATGTGGGCACCACAGAAATTTAATGAAATTAATATTTAGTAGAGCCTCCTTTTGCAGAAAGTACAGCCTCTAAACGCTTCCTGTGGATTCCAATAAGAGTCTGGATTCAGGTTGAAGGTATTTTGGACCATTCCTCCTCTTTACAAAGCATCTCTAGTTCATTCAGGTTTGATGGCTTCCGAGCATGGACAGCTCTCTTTAACTCACACCTCAGATTTTCAATTATATTCAGGTCTGGGGACTGACAAGGCCATTCCAGAACGTTGTACTTGTTCCACTGCATGAATGCCTTAGTGCATTTTGAGCAGTGTTTAGGGTCGTTGTCTTGTTCAAACATCCGGCCCCGGTGCAGCTGGAAATTGCACTTTCCGATCATCCTAATGCTGGCCACAAAAGTGATGGAAAAGATGTTTCAAGGTGTCTAACATCTGAATTTTTGCATGGATGAGTGGGAGAGATGCCAAAAGTCCCGGGAAAAAATTTGAATTTGACGCAAAGCCGCGTTTTAAGGGCAGAAATCACATTGCATGCTAAATTGGAGGCCTAAAGTGCTTTAAAACATCTTGCATGTGTATACATCAATCAGGGAATGTAATTAGAGTACTGCTTTACACTGACACACCAAACTCACTGTGTAACGCATCGCAAACAGCTGTTTGTGTAGCGATGGCCCTGCTGGACTGGTGTGCACCATGGCGAGAATGCAGGCCGTGGCGGTTTTCAAGCCCATATGGTCGCCGGCCTGTGGTAGCTCAATGATAGAACAACAGTGACTGTCCAGCTGATCGAATTTGGTCTGTACACAATGAAGCAACTACCTTATTATCATGGGTGTGAGCCCCTAACCCCCCCGAGACACTCATATAGCCGGCGGTCATTGCTTCATTGTGACATGCAAGCCCCTTCACCCCGGCAAGGTAACAATCACGAAGGGGAATTGGCACATGTACATGCCTTTTGTTTAGTTGTTGCAGCTGCAGTGCTGCCAGAAAAATTAGGCAGGCATGTACACGCACCAGAAAAATTATTATAGTGGCCGCCTGGAGTCCTGGACCCTGTTGGTGGTGGTGGAGAAGGCAGTCAAGCGGCCTGCAGACGCAGAGATGCTGTGTGGGGACCGACTTAGTCTTGGGGCAGGCAGTCACACGGCGTGCAGGCAGAGATACTGTGTGTGGGGACTGACTTAGTCTTCGGGCAGGCCTGAGCGTGCTTTGCAGACCAGGCAGCCATGGTCAGATGGACCCTTGACCCAACGCTGTGTGTCAGAGATGTCTTCACTTGTCTTTCAACATCACGGTACAGTTTAGGCATCACCTTTTTTGAGAAATAATTGCGGCCTGGTATCTTCCACCGCGGTGTGTGGCTTTGCTTTTGTGTGTTGCTTTTCCTCAGGTGGTCATCCCATTGCAGTTTGTGCTTTGTAATCATGTGCCTTCGTAAGGTAGTTGTCCCTACGTGGGACTTGGTCTTTCCACGGCTCAATTTTCAGTGGTAGAAAGTACATGGCATTGCTCTCATCTGAGGCAGACACACAAAAAAATGTCCACACCGCTGAGCCCTGGGATGATGGCACTTTGGTGATGGCTGCCGACGGAGTGTTAAGTAGGGTGCCAGAATCAGAGCAGGAGGAGAAAGATACGTCACGCTTTCGTGCGGAAGATGAGGTGTTCTGTGTTAAATTGTCAACTACGTCCTGACAATATTGGGGGTTGATGGCACGTGCCTTCTTCTAAACACTGTACTTTGGTTGAGGGCCGCACAAAATCACGACAGCACGACCTGCCAGGTGGCGTGCCTCTGCCTCTTGATTTGTCCATATTGGGGGGGGCAGGGCCGGATTTGTACTTTCCAGCGCCCTAGGCCGGCTGTCACCAACCGCCCCCCCCCCCCATTCTGTCCAACTCTAACTAGTTTGAACGGGCCCCCCTCTGTTTTGCTGCTTTGCCCCGTTCAACAAAGAAGCAGTGCATGCTCTGTCCACTCCATGTAATTTTGCACTCCTGTCTGCATGCACAGCAGGCGATAGTGTTCTGGGCTTGCATACTTCAGAAATGATGCTCATGTATGAGCACTCAGCAGCACTTGTCAAGTACACATACCCATAACACTCCCTCGGCTCCTGTGCACATGCATACAGGAGTGCAAAATCACACGGAGCCCCAGTGGACAGCGCTGCTTCTTTGTCCTCTGTGCTACTTGCTGCCATCAGAGCCACAAATAGGGGACAGTGTAGCACAATGCAGAGAAGCCCATCCAAACCAGAGAACAGGTAAGTAGAAGGATCCGACACTACACACACTGGCATAGATGTAGTGTAATGCTAGGTACACATGATGCAATTTACTGTCAGGTCGATTATTTCCATCATGTCTGATCTAATTTCAATTTTTTGATCAATTTGCTTTTCACTTCTATGAAAAATCATTCAGAAAATTGATTGGAAAGCAGATCGGACATGTTGGAAATAGTCGATTTGACAGTAAAGCTGTCAGAAAATTGCATTGTGTGTACCCAGCATAAGCTCAGGTGTACTTTACACATTGACAATTTAGCACTTAAGACAGATTTTAAAATCAGTCAGCAGGAAGTTTTGTAACAGAATAACACTTCTTATTGGCTAACCAAAAGAAAAAAAGTGAGCCTTTGGTTAATGAGCCGTCTTTAGACTTTGCTACTGTATACAAGATGTTAGGCACACAGTTATATATACAGTCAGCAGGAGATCCATTGATTGTTTTGTAAATATAAATAAATGTAACACAGTTGTCATTCTGTTTCAAAACATCCTGCTTTCACTGATGGTCAACACAGTACTTTGCTGGCAAAAAAAGCCAGGAAAGAGTTAAACTGTAGAAAGAATGTTGTTGGCATTCTCTAGTCTAGGAGAAAAAAAAAAGCCATAAATTCAACAGATCTCAGGTCTTTAACAGCACTGACCTAATAGTAATAAACTAACATCAGTTAGGGAGGGGGAGAGCTGCTAATGTCTGCCCGTTAATGCGTGCTGCATGAGAAAAACTAATCGGAACTCAAGAGTTCTGCTACTTGAGACCATATATTTTTCTTCTCACAGCAGATTGTTTGTCCCCTCTCATCATACAGGTGACATAAGATGCTGACTGCCATAACGGCACACTTTGCACAAGTAAGAGAGATGCAGGGATCTCTGGAATTCAGGCAGACCAGAGCAAAGCAGGAGTGGTGATTTACTTTGACATGTGACCTCTTATCTCTCCAAGTCCTGCGCCCTGCTAATTTTTATCGCCCTAGGCCATGGCCTCTGTGACCTTGCCAGAAATCCGGGCCTGGGGGGGGGGGGGGGAGAAGTGAAAGGTATGCACTGACTTGGCTAATACAATGTATGGTCACACAGGTGCAGTGAACAGGTATGTAGTGACTGGTGGTATTAAATAGCACACTGTGTGCGCTCATGTAGGTAGGTGGGTGCACTGAACAACAGGTAGGTATAATCAGTGATGGGTATTACAAATGTGCACCTGTCACACACACGTACTGTGAACAGGTACAGTGACTGGTGGTATTAAACAGCACACTGCGTGCGCTCACGTAGGTACGTGGGTGCATTGAACAACAGGTGGGTATAATCAGTGATGGGTATTACAAATGTGCACCTGTCACACACACGTACTGTGAACAAGTGCAATGACTGGTGGTAATAACAATGCGTGCGCTCACGTAGGTATGTGGGTGCACTGAACAACAAGTAGGTATATGCAGTGATGGGTATTACAAATATGCACCTGTCACACACACATGTACCATGAACAGATACAGTGACTGGTGGTATTAAATAGCACACTGCGTGCGCCCATGTAGGTAGGTGGGTGCACTGAACAACAGGTAGGTATATGCAGTTTTGCTGGGTATTACAAATGTGCACCTGTCACTCACACATACCGTGAAGTGACTGGTGGTATTAAATACCACACTGCGTGCGCTCACGTGGGTAGGTGGGTGCACTGAACAACAGGTAGGTAGGTATATGCAGTGCTGCTGTGTATTACAAATATGCACCTGTCTCACACACACACACACACACACACACACACACACACACACACACACACACACACACACACACACACACATACGTACCGTGAAGAGGTGCAATGACTGGTGATATTAACAATGCGTGCGCTCACGTAGGTAGGAAGGTAGGTAGACTAAACAGTGAACATGTGCAGTGATTGGGATTACAAATGTGCAGCTGCCTGTCACACACACAGGTAGTCACTGAATGTGCTGGGCCTGGCAGTGGTACAGTAGGAATTAAGGGGCCAAAGGCTAATTGACTGACAGGGCTTTATATAAATATAATGCAAGTTGCAAGTGGGCCACACACACAAAAATAAATAAATAAATAAAAGATCACAAGAACAAGATTAGCTCTCAAAAGAGCTGTTGAGGGGAGCTTTTTTTAGCAATAAGAATCAGTAAGGAGCAAGATAACAAGCCTACAAGAGCCTAACTAAGCTTTCCCTATGAGAGTCTGCAGCAGCTCTCACTTCTCTAATGGCTGCAGGCACACCAGTGAGTCCAATGCCTGACGCTGCCAGCCTTTTATAAGGGGGGAAGGGCCTCCAGGAGAGAGTGTAGCCTGATTGGCTACAATGTGCCTGCTGACTGTCATGTAGAGGGTCAAATTTGACCCTAATGATGTACTATGGGGGCGAATCGAACTTCCGGAAAAGTTTGCGGTTCTCCACGATCGCGAACCCCGGAAGTTCGCCAGGAACCGTTCACCGGCGAACCGTTCGGGCCATCTCTATTAACAAGGTTGCCCAAACTTTCGAATCCCACTGTACTGTCATTGACTTAAAAATATCTATACTGTCTGTCCTTGTATCATGTTGTCAGTGTCTGTTAAGCAACTGCAAAGTCAAGTTCCTCAAGAGTAAACTTAAAATTAAAACTGATTCTAATTCTGAAAAGATGACGAGGTCAGTGATGATGTGTATAATCTAGCGTGTAAGTATGGAACAGCACAGCAGTGGAGAGGAAATTACATGACTGCAAAATTCTAGGAGATGCAATTTAATGCCCATGTAGCATGGGACCTCTGTCTTCTAGATATATTTTTTTTAAATTGTTAGCTTCTAACTATGGTCATCTTTAAAATTTGTCACACATAAAATAGAACTGGAACCTTAAATACTTGGCACCACTTTTTCAAAAAGCAGCTGGCTTGTCCTACTTCCTCTCCAGCAGCTGAACTTTCTCCCTCCATATCACAACAATGCACAGGCATGCAGAAACAGTGCTACCTCCCAGTGTTTATGTGTCCCTGAATCCAGTAATGGATAGGAACCATGCACACGAGGGGCAAAGGGAGGATGATGTTGCACAGCTGTATTTGTATATTCTTTAATTCCTCAGAATCTTACCAAACCTCAGTTGTTTGCCACGTCTCTGATCTAAGTGTGTGAAACAAGGCAAGAGCAATATCAGCCTCAGCTACACATGCAGTATTATTCATACAGTATGAAGACCAAACACTCAGTTAAATGGAAGGTCTATTTTCCCCAGAGTTAGAGACCATAGTAGTTGGCACTCCCACAGTTCCTTGTCCCGCTGCTGTGTTTGCATGTTTCTGCTTACCTCCCTGTTGATGTCACACAAGTACTCGCAAGTGTCTCAACACAGATAGAGGGAAATCTTTGCGTACCCGCTCTCTCCTTTCAGCCCACTTTCTGAGCGTAATGACCTAATTACGATTTCGCGAAATTTCGCGTAATTAGTGTAATTACGATTATGGCCGTAAGTACATAATCGTAATGAAGAAGGATTTCGCGAAATTTCGCGTAAGCGTAATTTTCGCGTAATTTTTGCATTACAGTCGTATCATGCCGTAATTTCGCATTAAACGCTACCGTAATTTCGCGTTAAACCGTAACGCTCCGTATAGTATAAAAAAGCCGCCGACTTTAAGGGTTAATAGCAAACCCCCCTTAAATGCTAAGAGCCTCAAATTTGGAGAATATATTAAGGAGATCAGGAGGAATAAGAGGAAAAAAATTTTTTTCAAAAAGACCTTATAGTTTTTGAGAAAATCGATGTTAAAGTTTCAAAGGAAAAATGTAAACATTTAAAAACCCGCCGACTTTAACGGTTAATAGCAAAGCCTGCTTAAAGTTTAGGAACACCAAATTCCCAGGGTATATTAAGGGGATCAGTGGGAATAAGAGGAAAACATTTTTTTCAAAAAGACCTTATAGTTTTTGAGAAAATCGATTTTTAAGTTTCAAGGGGGAAAATGTCTTTCAAATGCGGAAAATGTCAGTTTTTTTTGCACAGGTAACAATAGTGTATTATTTTCATAGATTCCCCCAAGTGGGAAGAGTTTTACTTACTTCGTTCTGAGTGTGGGAAATATAAAAAAAAAACTACGTGGGGTCCCCCCTCCCAGACCTCTTTAACCCCTTGTCCCCCATGCAGGCTGGGATAGCCAGAATGCGGAGCACCGGCCGCGTGGGGCTCCGCACCCTGACTATACCAGCCCGCATGGTCCATGGATTGGGGGGTCTCGGAAGGGGAGGGGCAGCCAAGCTTTCCCCTCCCCCTCCGAGCCCTTGTCCAATCCAAGGACAAGGGGCTCTTCTCTACCTCCGATGGGCGGTGGAGGTGGAGGCCGCGATTTCCTGGGGGGGAGGTTCATGGTGGAATCTGGGAGTCCCCTTTAAAAAGGGGTCCCCCAGATGCCCACCCCCCCTCCCAGGAGAAATGAGTATAGAGGTACTTGTACCCCTTACCCATTTCCTTTAAGAGTTAAAGTAAATAAACACACAGACACTTAGAAAAAGTATTTTAATTGAACAAAAAACATAACCACGAAAAAAGTCCTTTAATATTCTTAATTAACCATTAATACTTACCTGTCCCTTTAAATAAATGATCCCTCGCAATATCCTCGGAAATGTTCTATCAGTTACAATGTAACAAAGTTATTACAATGTAACAACTTTGTTACATTGTAACTACGCCGCACCCGACGTCACTCACCGCCGCCGCCGCC
Source organism: Hyperolius riggenbachi (assembly GCF_040937935.1). NCBI lineage: Eukaryota > Metazoa > Chordata > Amphibia > Anura > Hyperoliidae > Hyperolius > Hyperolius riggenbachi. The sequence goes on from NC_090650.1 coordinate 337,171,830, forward strand.
GCCGCGTCTGTGCTGCAGGACCCGACAGAGCTCTGAGCTATAGCTCAGAGCTCTCTAAGCATCTTTGTATTTGGGCTCCAAGGAGCCCCATTGGTCCTTAGCAGACCAATGGGGTTCCTTTAAATCAGAAGGAACCCCATTGGTCTGCTAAGGACCAATGGCGGCGGTGAGTGAGGCGGTGAGTGAGGTCGGGTGCGGCGTAGTTACATTGTAATAACTTTGTTACATTGTAACTGATAGAACATTTCCGAGGATATTTGCTGGGTATTACAAATGTGCACCTGTCACTCACACATACCGTGAAGTGACTGGTGGTATTAAATACCACACTGCGTGCGCTCACGTGGGTAGGTGGGTGCACTGAACAACAGGTAGGTAGGTATATGCAGTGCTGCTGTGTATTACAAATATGCACCTGTCTCACACACACACACACACACACACACACACACACACACACACACACACACACACACACACACATACGTACCGTGAAGAGGTGCAATGACTGGTGATATTAACAATGCGTGCGCTCACGTAGGTAGGAAGGTAGGTAGACTAAACAGTGAACATGTGCAGTGATTGGGATTACAAATGTGCAGCTGCCTGTCACACACACAGGTAGTCACTGAATGTGCTGGGCCTGGCAGTGGTACAGTAGGAATTAAGGGGCCAAAGGCTAATTGACTGACAGGGCTTTATATAAATATAATGCAAGTTGCAAGTGGGCCACACACACAAAAATAAATAAATAAATAAAAGATCACAAGAACAAGATTAGCTCTCAAAAGAGCTGTTGAGGGGAGCTTTTTTTAGCAATAAGAATCAGTAAGGAGCAAGATAACAAGCCTACAAGAGCCTAACTAAGCTTTCCCTATGAGAGTCTGCAGCAGCTCTCACTTCTCTAATGGCTGCAGGCACACCAGTGAGTCCAATGCCTGACGCTGCCAGCCTTTTATAAGGGGGGAAGGGCCTCCAGGAGAGAGTGTAGCCTGATTGGCTACAATGTGCCTGCTGACTGTCATGTAGAGGGTCAAATTTGACCCTAATGATGTACTATGGGGGCGAATCGAACTTCCGGAAAAGTTTGCGGTTCTCCACGATCGCGAACCCCGGAAGTTCGCCAGGAACCGTTCACCGGCGAACCGTTCGGGCCATCTCTATTAACAAGGTTGCCCAAACTTTCGAATCCCACTGTACTGTCATTGACTTGAAATATCTATACTGTCTGTCCTTGTATCATGTTGTCAGTGTCTGTTAAGCAACTGCAAAGTCAAGTTCCTCAAGAGTAAACTTAAAATTAAAACTGATTCTAATTCTGAAAAGATGACAAGGTCAGTGATGATGTGTATAATCTAGCGTGTAAGTATGGAACAGCACAGCAGTGGAGAGGAAATTACATGACTGCAAAATTCTAGGAGATGCAATTTAATGCCCATGTAGCATGGGACCTCTGTCTTCTAGATATATTTTTTTAAATTGTTAGCTTCTAACTATGGTCATCTTTAAAATTTGTCACCAACACATAAAATGGAACTGGAACCTTAAATACTTGGCACCACTTTTTCAAAAAGCAGCTGGCTTGTCCTACTTCCTCTCCAGCAGCTGAACTTTCTCCCTCCATATCACAACAATGCACAGGCATGCAGAAACAGTGCTACCTCCCAGTGTTTATGTGTCCCTGAATCCAGTAATGGATAGGAACCATGCACACGAGGGGCAAAGGGAGGATGATGATGCACAGCTGTATTTGTATATTCTTTAATTCCTCAGAATCTTACCAAACCTCAGTTGTTTGCCACGTCTCTGATCTAAGTGTGTGAAACAAGGCAAGAGCAATATCAGCCTCAGCTACACATGCAGTATTATTCATACAGTATGAAGACCAAACACTCAGTTAAATGGAAGGTCTATTTTCCCCAGAGTTAGAGACCATAGTAGTTGGCACTCCCACAGTTCCTTGTCCCGCTGCTGTGTTTGCATGTTTCTGCTTACCTCCCTGTTGATGTCACACAAGTACTCGCAAGTGTCTCAACACAGATAGAGGGAAATCTTTGCGTACCCGCTCTCTCCTTTCAGCCCACTTTCTGAGCGTAATGACCTAATTACGATTTCGCGAAATTTCGCGTAATTAGTGTAATTACGATTATGGCCGTAAGTACATAATCGTAATGAAGAAGGATTTCGCGAAATTTCGCGTAAGCGTAATTTTCGCGTAATTTTCGCATTACAGTCGTATCATGCCGTAATTTCGCATTAAACGCTACCGTAATTTCGCGTTAAACCGTAACGCTCCGTATAGTATAAAAAAGCCGCCGACTTTAAGGGTTAATAGCAAACCCCCCTTAAATGCTAAGAGCCTCAAATTTGGAGAATATATTAAGGAGATCAGGAGGAATAAGAGGAAAAAATTTTTTTTCAAAAAGACCTTATAGTTTTTGAGAAAATCGATGTTAAAGTTTCAAAGGAAAAATGTAAACATTTAAAAACCCGCCGACTTTAACGGTTAATAGCAAAGCCTGCTTAAAGTTTAGGAACACCAAATTCCCAGGGTATATTAAGGGGATCAGTGGGAATAAGAGGAAAACATTTTTTTCAAAAAGACCTTATAGTTTTTGAGAAAATCGATTTTTAAGTTTCAAGGGGGAAAATGTCTTTCAAATGCGGAAAATGTCAGTTTTTTTTGCACAGGTAACAATAGTGTATTATTTTCATAGATTCCCCCAAGTGGGAAGAGTTTTACTTACTTCGTTCTGAGTGTGGGAAATATAAAAAAAAAACTACGTGGGGTCCCCCCTCCCAGACCTCTTTAACCCCTTGTCCCCCATGCAGGCTGGGATAGCCAGAATGCGGAGCACCGGCCGCGTGGGGCTCCGCACCCTGACTATACCAGCCCGCATGGTCCATGGATTGGGGGGTCTCGGAAGGGGAGGGGCAGCCAAGCTTTCCCCTCCCCCTCCGAGCCCTTGTCCAATCCAAGGACAAGGGGCTCTTCTCTACCTCCGATGGGCGGTGGAGGTGGAGGCCGCGATTTCCTGGGGGGGAGGTTCATGGTGGAATCTGGGAGTCCCCTTTAAAAAGGGGTCCCCCAGATGCCCACCCCCCCCTCCCAGGAGAAATGAGTATAGAGGTACTTGTACCCCTTACCCATTTCCTTTAAGAGTTAAAGTAAATAAACACACAGACACTTAGAAAAAGTATTTTAATTGAACAAAAAACATAACCACGAAAAAAGTCCTTTAATATTCTTAATTAACCATTAATACTTACCTGTCCCTTTAAATAAATGATCCCTCGCAATATCCTCGGAAATGTTCTATCAGTTACAATGTAACAAAGTTATTACAATGTAACAACTTTGTTACATTGTAACTACGCCGCACCCGACGTCACTCACCGCCGCCGCCGCCGCCGCGTCTGTGCTGCAGGACCCGACAGAGCTCTGAGCTATAGCTCAGAGCTCTCTAAGCATCTTTGTATTTGGGCTCCAAGGAGCCCCATTGGTCCTTAGCAGACCAATGGGGTTCCTTTAAATCAGAAGGAACCCCATTGGTCTGCTAAGGACCAATGGCGGCGGTGAGTGAGGCGGTGAGTGAGGTCGGGTGCGGCGTAGTTACATTGTAATAACTTTGTTACATTGTAACTGATAGAACATTTCCGAGGATATTTGCTGGGTATTACAAATGTGCACCTGTCACTCACACATACCGTGAAGTGACTGGTGGTATTAAATACCACACTGCGTGCGCTCACGTGGGTAGGTGGGTGCACTGAACAACAGGTAGGTAGGTATATGCAGTGCTGCTGTGTATTACAAATATGCACCTGTCTCACACACACACACACACACACACACACACACACACACACACACACACACACACATACGTACCGTGAAGAGGTGCAATGACTGGTGATATTAACAATGCGTGCGCTCACGTAGGTAGGAAGGTAGGTAGACTAAACAGTGAACATGTGCAGTGATTGGGATTACAAATGTGCAGCTGCCTGTCACACACACAGGTAGTCACTGAATGTGCTGGGCCTGGCAGTGGTACAGTAGGAATTAAGGGGCCAAAGGCTAATTGACTGACAGGGCTTTATATAAATATAATGCAAGTTGCAAGTGGGCCACACACACAAAAATAAATAAATAAATAAAAGATCACAAGAACAAGATTAGCTCTCAAAAGAGCTGTTGAGGGGAGCTTTTTTTAGCAATAAGAATCAGTAAGGAGCAAGATAACAAGCCTACAAGAGCCTAACTAAGCTTTCCCTATGAGAGTCTGCAGCAGCTCTCACTTCTCTAATGGCTGCAGGCACACCAGTGAGTCCAATGCCTGACGCTGCCAGCCTTTTATAAGGGGGGAAGGGCCTCCAGGAGAGAGTGTAGCCTGATTGGCTACAATGTGCCTGCTGACTGTCATGTAGAGGGTCAAATTTGACCCTAATGATGTACTATGGGGGCGAATCGAACTTCCGGAAAAGTTTGCGGTTCTCCACGATCGCGAACCCCGGAAGTTCGCCAGGAACCGTTCACCGGCGAACCGTTCGGGCCATCTCTATTAACAAGGTTGCCCAAACTTTCGAATCCCACTGTACTGTCATTGACTTGAAATATCTATACTGTCTGTCCTTGTATCATGTTGTCAGTGTCTGTTAAGCAACTGCAAAGTCAAGTTCCTCAAGAGTAAACTTAAAATTAAAACTGATTCTAATTCTGAAAAGATGACAAGGTCAGTGATGATGTGTATAATCTAGCGTGTAAGTATGGAACAGCACAGCAGTGGAGAGGAAATTATATGACTGCAAAATTCTAGGAGATGCAATTTAATGCCCATGTAGCATGGGACCTCTGTCTTCTAGATATATTTTTTTTAAATTGTTAGCTTCTAACTATGGTCATCTTTAAAATTTGTCACACATAAAATAGAACTGGAACCTTAAATACTTGGCACCACTTTTTCAAAAAGCAGCTGGCTTGTCCTACTTCCTCTCCAGCAGCTGAACTTTTTCCCTCCATATCACAACAATGCACAGGCATGCAGAAACAGTGCTACCTCCCAGTGTTTATGTGTCCCTGAATCCAGTAATGGATAGGAACCATGCACACGAGGGGCAAAGGGAGGATGATGTTGCACAGCTGTATTTGTATATTCTTTAATTCCTCAGAATCTTACCAAACCTCAGTTGTTTGCCACGTCTCTGATCTAAGTGTGTGAAACAAGGCAAGAGCAATATCAGCCTCAGCTACACATGCGGGATTATTCATACAGTATGAAGACCAAACACTCAGTTAAATGGAAGGTCTATTTTCCCCAGAGTTAGAGACCATAGTAGTTGGCACTCCCACAGTTCCTTGTCCCGCTGCTGTGTTTGCATGTTTCTGCTTACCTCCCTGTTGATGTCACACAAGTACTCGCAAGTGTCTCAACACAGATAGAGGGAAATCTTTGCATACCCGCTCTCTCCTTTCAGCCCACTTTCTCCTTTGCTTCTCCTGGTTAAAACAAACCCATCAAACTGATCAGATTGGTTAGGACATTTTTGTTCATTAGTGGTCCCGAATCATCGTTTCCGATAGGTAATTAACAAACGTTTCCAATTGGAAATGATCTGACAGTGAATTGTATAATTAGTAGGTACCTTAAGTGGGCACCTTTAAAGAAACCTGGAGGTTGACAAAAAAAACGTTTAAGTTACCTGGGGCTTCTACCGGCCCCCTGCAGACACCCTGTGCCCGCACCAGGGCAAAAAGATCCTCCGGTCCCTCACCGCAGCTCAGTTTTGGTTTTTGAGTCAGCGGGCCACTGTGCCTACATGGTCCTGGCCGCGCGCTTCCTTGCTCCCGCTCGCATCGCTGGGAGCATCCTGCACTGGCGCATGCTCCCAGCAATGTGAGCGGGAGGGAGGATGCATGCAGCCAGGACCACACTGGTGCAGTGGCCGTTGACTTGTAATTCGGCAGTAAAGAAACTGAGCTGCAGCAGGGGATAGGAGGATTGTTATGTAATGCACAGGTTGGCTTTAGGCGGCTGGCAGAAGAACCAGGTAAGTGAAACTTTTTCTTTAAAGTATCTCCAGGTCTGCTTTAGGTCTTTTTTTTATTATTACAATAAGACCTTTTCTTGGCCTTCTGCCTCTACTCTAAGGCCTGCTTATTTTTTGGCAAACCACTCCAAGAGTCTTCTGCCTCCATTCTATGACATAGCTATGGGACCTCTTCAAGGGATTTCTGTCTATACAGTGAGGCTAAAGGTGGCCACACACCATACAATTTTTTAATTATCTGTTCAATTTAAGAATTTCAATCAATTTTTCTGACTGATTGTAACATTTCAATAAATATGATCAATGTACCACACACCTATGTTCAATTTTTTCCTCAATTATGATAAAAATGATTGGAAACTCAGAGAAAATTGCTAGGGTGTGTATATTAATAAATTAACAATCCAACACACACCATACAATCTTTAGTAGGGAGTGAAGTGAAATATCTGGCATTCCGGATCGATTTAAATTGAAAAAAACGGGAAATCCGATCGGATTTTTCAACCGAATGAAAAAAAGCTTTCGATTTTTTCGAGAGATACGATCGTTTTTATCGAATTACTGTAAAATCGGATCATTTTATTGTATCGTGTGTGGCCACCTTAAGACTAACTAATAGTTTAGTAAGATCCCAGCTTAAATTTTAGGAAGACCACTCCTTCTACCCTTGATCTAAGGTTTTAATTATGTAAAGCCTATTCCAATGGCCTTCTGCCTTTGCTGTGAAGTCTGGTTAAGATGTGGTTATGATGACCCCTCTGAAAACCTTTCAACTAAGAAAAAAAATATTTTTTTCTACAGATAATATTGAAATAAAGATGTATTTTTGAGTAGAACCACACCAACAAAAAGGCTAATTAATACCTATATGAACACAGTAATACCATATTAACACATTAACTACCTCCTCTTACCTTTTCCAGAATTTTTCCCTTCCTTTCCCAGGAGGCAACCAAAATTCTTGTACATGCTTTAAAGCAGTAGGATTAGCCATACTATGCCAGGGAAAAAAACACATATATAAATAGATAAATACTTGATCTACTTACATAACACATGTATTGTACTGTCCACACTTTGATTTCAGTGAACGTTATATAGTAAATTAAGAGAATTCTTTTCCTGGTGGAGACCATGTCTTTTGCCCACAGTTTAGGCTAAATCCTGATGTCATTTCTGCCCTTTAGTTTTTTCTTTTCTCCTCCAATCACTAAGTCACCTCAGCCTTGCTTGTAAACACAAGTGAGCAAGGGATCAGGTTTCAGCTAGGCAGCTAGGCAAGGAAATAAATGGAAGAGGAGGAATATATTATAAATAAAAAGAACCCCCAGCATGCAACTGTTTGGCCTGACTACTAAAGGGCCAGTGCTCCTAAAGTATGTGATAACTGCAAATCATAACAGCAGAAAAAGTTTTGTACGTTTTGAATGCAGGATTAGCATCTTTAACACTTAATACACTCAGACCAGTTGCTGTTGAAATTTGATTTTTATGGTGACAATCCCGCTTTAACCAACACCTTAATCTGTAGTCTACCAAAAAGCAGATTGTCACCTCTCCAGTCCCCTTTATTTCTCCATTGGTTACCAATTACCCAAAGCATCCAGCTTAAACACCTCACACTATCGTTCAAAGCTCTGCACAAGTTGTCACCTCCATACATTTCGTCATTAATCTCCAGATTCCAAGCCACCCAGAACCTCCCAGGAGACCCTTTTGTTCTCTAACTTGGTCACTTCCTCTCATTCCCCATCCCAGACTTCCCACTTCTCAAACCACACTATGTATGTATTTGTACTTATATTGCTAGATGTCATGATCGTACAGTGTGTTGTACTATTCATGTATCTATGTTTCGCAATATTTGTATGTACAGCGCTACGTAAGATGATATCACTATATATGTAAATAATAATAATAATACTTTGCTAAACTGATAGCAGTTTGAGAAGAGAAAAGCTAATTTGACTGACATTTGTTTAAAACATATTTTTTGGGGTGTGGACAAAGAAATGTATTTAAACAATGTCAGACAGCAAAATGTGTGCTGCCACCTTATTGTGTTATTGTTTAAATCCTAGAAATTAGCCTTAAGATCCGTACACACGTCGGACTGGAGGCAACGACGGGTCCGTCGTTGCCTCCCGCTGGGTGGGCGTTCCAACGACAGTCCAGCGTGTGTACGCACTGTCGGCGGACTGATACGGCTGTTTCTGAGCGATCCGCCTGGCGGATCGCTCAGAAACAGCGTATCAGTCCGCCGACAGTGCGTACACACGCCGGACTGTCGTTGGAACGCCCACCCAGCGGGAGGCAACGACGGACCCGTCGTTGCCTCCAGTCCGACGTGTGTACGGACCTTTAGCAATTCCATTACAGTGTATACAGCATTCATTGGCCCTGAGAAACTGCACTGTGAGTGAAGGTTTTACCTCTTTCTCCACTGCTGGACACGTATTTCCCCACGTTTAAAAATACAAACGTATTTATCAGACATGTGCTGAGCTTTCAAGCCATTTCTTGCACTTGGCTGCAATGTCACATTTTCACACAAATGAGAATATTATTGAAAATGTATGGTCATGAGACATCTAATTTTCACAAAATGCATTGAAGCCTATGGAAATTAGATTTTTTTTTCAAATAGATGAGTATATGATTAGGTTTTCTATTTCCTGATTCAAAGATAATAGACTTTGGTCTTAATACATTTATTTTGATACAGATAAGTGTATGCACAAATATAGGTATGTATGCAAAAATACATATTCACCAAATGCATTAGGCTGGTTTCACAGTGGGACGTTGAAGTCCCACGTTACAGCAGCCAGTAACTCAGCCTAACTCACAGCACTGTAAAATCAATGTGCTGTTCACAGTGCCCATGTTGCGTTACATAGTAACGCAGCACGTTTAAACAAAGTGCCGCATGCTGTACATTATACTTGGCTAAGCCACGTTAGACTGTTTGCACATACTCAGTAATGTTGGAGGAGGAGGTCTACCCTCCTCCTCCTCCTCCTCCTCCACAGCTAGCCACATGGCTAATTAATATTCACTGCACTGTGGTGACTCGTGGTGGGACTGTAGTGTTGTCCAGATCATGAACGAATAGTTCATTTGATCCAGATCTTTTGTGAGTCGAATCATCCGGATCATCACAATGAAAGATTCGGTTCACAGTGGATGTCTGTCTGGAAGAAAAAGGAACATACAGAATGTACAGTGCAGGGAAAGTCCTGTCCTGCTAGTCATTTCACCCAGTCTGCTTCCCTATTAAAATGATTAAAATGATTCGGTTCAAAGATCTGGATCTTTTCAATGATCCGATTCAAATGATCTAAATCCTTTAAAAAGATCCGGACTTCCTATCACTAACCTGGAACGGCTGCTTTGAGAGTTGCATAACGCAGCTCAATCTGACGTCCAACTTCAACACCACCACGCGTTAGGTTAGGTGCACGTTATGCGACCATAACGTCCCCTAAAACGCAACGTCTTGGTGGGAAAATAGCCTTAAAGTCGCATGAGCATTAGAAAACATATTTTTGCTCATAGACTTGTGCAAGCAGTGTTTTTGTATGGACACACATACAAAAACACCAAATGCATTGATGGCAATGGGTATGAGAAAACACAATTTCAAGAAAGTTCTTATTTATGCAAACATTTGTATTTTACAAAAATTCAGTTATATTTTTCACACAAAAAAAGTCTAGTCCGAATGCAAAATATGTTGCAAAAACGACTGGCTAAACAGGCCTTGAACTGAGCCCAGTTTCATCAATTTTGAAAAAAGAAGCACATTTCTCACAATCTATGCAACAGAGTCAATTTACAAAACGTCTCATAAATGACTTTTGGCACATTTTAAGCAAAAGAATCACTCAAAGTAAGTTGATACTGATTAACTTCATTTAAATATTACTTTTCTTACCTTCATTATATTATTTGTGTTGCTCTTTGGGAGTTTCCGAATGTAACATATATTAGGTGAAAACAGATGAAAACTGGTGAAAAAGCTTTGTGAATCATGCCGATCGAGTCAGGGTATTGGGGTATTTTCTTGTCTAGTATGTTTATAGAGGTAACATTTTCTTCTTAGCTGAAAAAGCTGTAAAATCCAATGTTACTAGCAGTGGCATAGCTAAGGAGCTGTGGGATCTGATGCAAGTTTTACAATGCCCCCCCCCCCCCCCAAGCACTCTATACATAGCAATTGATACGGCGCACCAAAACCTGCCATTATCAACTACAATGTCTGAGGTGCAAGAAGGGGGTGGGGAACAGTTTATTAATGATTACCACTATTCAAAGTATCTATGGAAGTGATTATCATGAGCACAGGACCAATAGAGAGCTAATACTGTAGTTGAGGGAGGGCCCTTCGAGGCCCCTTTGGCCCAAGGGCCCCGATGCGATGGCTACCTATGCAACCCCTATTGCTGCGCCCCTGGTTACTAGCAGTGAGTCATAAAAAACTGATTTTGCAGTAAAAGTGTTCATTTTATTTTCAACAATACTGAAACAAAATTAGCAGCTTTGCTGCACATTTCAGCAATCATGAAATACAGATAACCATAGTTCCCTGATGTGTTAGCTATTCTGTACTTCCTTTTGTATTTGATTTATATTTCAATGCGCAAAACCCTGTGACTTTAAAGGACATCCGAGGTGAAAATAAACAAATGTGAAAAACAATTGTACCTATCCCCCTCCCCCTAAAAATTACTTTTTTTTTTAGATATCCCACAGTTGTATTTTATATTTAAAGCTAGTTTTTACGGTTTCATTGTCTCTGCTCAATGACACCTTCATTGAAGTATGCCAGAGCTAAAATCTTATGAATTATTAACCCTTTTTATCTCTTTCCTGCTCTAAGAAACCATATACTGACAGGAAAATGTTTTATGGCTGTAATTTCTTATCAGTGAGGGTTATGCTATAGTCGAACCCAATCCAACCCGGACAGAAACTGTCACTTGCATGCCTGATGTTTAACTCTTGCAAAGAAAGAAAAAAAGGAACACAGCCTAGTTATTTGTGTGCTTGGCACTGTACATACATATGCCTATCTCATTATGTCGCATGTTACCTCAGTTGTCCCTTAAAAAAACATTTTGAGCTTCTTTCTAACTTTTGTTAAGCATTCCTTTAAGGGAACCATAACTGAGAGGGATATGGATGTTTCTTTTTAAACAATACCAGTTGCCTGGCAGTCCTGCTGATCTCTTGGGTTGTCGTAGTGGCTGAATCACACACCTGAAACAAGAATGCAGTAATCCAGTCTGACTTCAGTCAGAGCACCTGATCTGCATGCTTGTTAAGGGGCTGTGGCTAAAAGTATTAGAGACACGGGATCAGCAGCTGGTATTATTTCAAAAGGAAAAATCCATATTCTCGTCAGTTTAGGGTCCCTTTAACCAGTTCACTACCAATTTCCCAGATTCACCACCAATTTTGTGAAAATTGCACGTTTTTTACTTAAGTGTGACCTTTGTAATGGGGCTTTTTGAAGACTAGTACTTGGAAACTGGAATCCTCCTTATTGCAATCCAGGACTGTGCCACCTTATATAGCTAACAGTTATACACAAAACATTTCTGTATACAACATATCACTGGAGGGATCCAGGCAGGGGTGTAACAATACTGGACCGGGCCCCATTCCTACAGAGATCTGTTGGCGGGCCCCGCCTGCCTACCCATCTCAATCATAGGGGGGGGGGGCAGGAGCTAGGGAGATCAGTCCTGTTCAATATGTGCAGTCAGCCAATACCCATGCAGCCTCAGTCCACGCATGGCTTGCTGCACGCGATGCATGACACTTGAAAACGAATCAGGAAATGAGTGAAGGAGATACCAGCACTGGGATCAGGTCTTCTGCTGCCTGTCTGCCTGCTCTGCATAATAATGAACAGGACCACCTCCCGGGCCCCTCCTAGCTCCCAGCTATTGTTACACCACTGGATCCAGGTACCCTTAAAGTAAACCTGTGAGGTTAAAGGACAACTGTAGCGAGAGGGCTATGGAGGGTGCCATATTTATTTCCTTTTAAGCAATACCAGTTGCCTGGCAGCCCTGCTGGCCTACTAGGCTGTGGAAGTGTCTAAATATCATTAGAAGCAAGCGTGCAGCTAATCTTGCCTGATCTGCATATGCTTGTTCAGGGTCTATGGCTAAAAGTATCAGAGGCAGAGATAAACAGGATAGTTAGGCAACTGGTATTGTTTAAATGGAAATTAATATGGCAGCCTCCATATCCCTCTCATTACAGTTGTCCTTGATGTGAGAGAAAAATTAGATAATTTACTTGGTTGGGGAAAGCCTTTGACTCCTTTGGGCTTCCCTTGTCCCCCCAAAGTGCGGCCACACTGTGCCCAGCCCCGGGCCGCCCATGAGGTGAGACAGGTTACTCAGGCAGCAGAAGTGGGGATGCGGCACCTGCCTGGCCGTGGGTGGGTTGGAGGGGGTTTGCTGAGCTGGAGGGGGAAGCAGCCAGGGAGAATTCAATTGGCAGCATTGCAGGAAGTGACACGAGTGCTGGAACGCAGTGGTGGATCCAAGAAGTAGGTGAGTCTGCTCTCCCCATCTGCCTGTCTGATGGTAATTACTGAGCAAATAGCTGGTGGGGGAGCATGGATGGGGGGCCCCAGGTGAGGGAGGAGGGACAACCCCCCTCCCCACCGCTGTGTCCGCAGTTCCCCCTTCCTGGCTGCTACCCCCTCCAGGCTACCTATACTAGGGGGCAAATATACTACCTATGGGGGAGGGCAGCATCCTCACAAGTTTGCCTCAGGTGGCAAAAAGTTTAAAACTATCCCTGACTACACCTGCCCAATAGCATGGACCCGCTCTGGAAGTGGGTCCTTGCTACTGCGCTTGTACAAGGGCCTGTCTGCGGTTTTGCAGAGGGGACAGTGCTGGAACGGCCCAGTAGAGGAGGATAGGGGAAGCCTCTGGAGGATCCAGACACTTCCCTTTCCCAAGGTGTGTACCCATTTGGAGCATTTTTATTTTTACCTACAGGTTTCCCTTAATAATGTAAGTAATTTTTAGTAATTTATCATGATGGCTTGTTGTGCCATCAGGCAATATCAATTGTGCTGATTTGTGTCCCTTGTAGAAACTATTAATTAGCAGTAATCACACCTCTAACTGACCATCCCAGTAATAAGTAGGGCATCAACTGAAGCACCATAATACATCAATAAGAAATCTCTGGATATATATATTTAAGGCTGCTGTTACATTTAATGAAGGTCACATGTTTTCTGGAGGGCATTGAATGGGTGGGATTCATACCGGTAATTGACATGAAAGGTACACCACTAACGGGTCTCTGGATTTGTCTATTGTTATAAATCGAGCTGGAAGTTTGAAGACTCCTTAGCGCTAACCTTAAACAGTAGAAGCTACGGCACAGATACTCAGGGTGGAAAGCCTTCAGCCCACAGTATCTAAAAATCAATCAAGTTCTGACCTTACATTTATCAGATCAGCAGGTGGCCACAGGAATTGCTTATTAGCTCAGATCCAGTTGATAGCCGACACAGGGATGTATTGTTGCTGATAGGAGCCTGTGAGGCAAGGATCTGCAGGCATTTTTCTTTGTCTATTAAGCGTTACTAGAAGAAAACCAGAAAACCCTAAACACCTCAAGTAGCACCACCAACAAAAGCAGAAATATATTTAATAAAAGATGTTTGAAATGTTCAGAAATAATGTATACAATCATTATTATTATTATTATTATTATTTAAGATTGCTGTAAAAGTTTTATTATGATTTGGATGGTGCCATTTGCTGATCCTTTATGTAAAAGCTGATTTTCAGCAAAAAAAAATGTAAATAAAAAATCATAACCACTGATATCTTACATGTGCTCTGCAGAGCCACATTTCCACCCGTCTCCCTCCCACCCCCCCCCTTTCCTGGCAGCCTAGACAGAGTAGTGCAGGGAACCCTTTCATATTTACTTGTTCTGGATGCTAGATCAGCTTTACTCTCCTCTTCCTCCACCAAGTGGTGCTGCAATGCTAGTATCCTCTTCTGGGTCCCAATCACATGTCATGTCATGTGATTGGGATGCAGAAGAGGATGTTAGGATTGCAGCGCTGCAGGTAGAGCAAGAGACGTGCCAGAACTGTGTCCGAAACCAGTAAATTCAAGTCTGAGGTTTCTCTGCCCTGACTTATCTCACTCAGGTCTGCTAAGAGGTTAATAAAGAAAGATGTTCTTCAGTAGACAGGACAGTCACAGCAATGCAGGTGGCTGCAGATATTACAGACTCACACAACACCTGCAGTGTTGCTGCTGTGGTACTGATCCCATTCAATTACATTCAATGTGATCACACTGCACAGGGCACAGAAATGCCTGCAGCAGTGAGTTCCCAGAATGCACTGCTGTGCAACACATGAGTAGAGACATCACACAGTATGTACTATGTACATTCTATACACTGATGTCCTTGCAGATCACACTAGCTTTGTGCTGCTGAAATCAGTAACACAATGCCAAAATGTGAACAGTTTTTTAGCACTAGCCCCAGAAAGACTGCTTTTATAGCAATGGCTGCTCCTGCCATTGGAGTAAGTCAGTGGAGTGGTGCTAACCAGTTATGATTATGTGGGAATACGCTGATGGTAAAAATACTGCCTGACATGTCACTGTTCAATTTCATGCTTATTTATGCTATTGTGTAACGATTGTGGAATTCTCTCCGTGATCAGCGCACAAGACGTGCGCTGACACTGCGGAAATCCTCCACAAGCGTGTAATTTGAGGGAACCCAGCAAAAGGTGCAATGCACCTGTAGAGGGAAATTCCTGTCGGCAGGTGGAGCTGTGGAGTGCAGAGGACCAGCTCCTCTGCCCTGCCACAGACGCAAGACAGGAATTGTACAAAGGGAAGAAACGCAGGGCAAGATAGCCCCGAAGGAGAGAGAGCAAAGCGACAGAGGGTATGTGTGTCCACCAATCTAGTCGCCACCCTGCGACGATGAACACACAACCATGAAGAACAGGAGAGAAGGCAATCGCCAGAGATGGTGATTGCTAACAGCGACACAAGACTGAACAAGCACAGATGAGGAATGTATGTATGTCCACCAATCTAGCCGCCACCCTGCGACTGCGGACACACAACAAAGGAAACCAAGTGAGAACGCAATCGCAAGAGAAGCGATTACGAAAGAGAATGAGCACAGGGACAGATTGTATGTGTGTGCACCAAACTAGTCACCAACCCGCGACGGTGCATACACAACAGTAGATATGAAGTAGGAACACAATCGCGAGAGAGGCGATTGCCAGAGGTGACACAAGGCTACAGCAAGGCAGAGCAGCAAAGGCACAGCAAATCATACAATGAGAAGATAAGGAAAATAACAAACGCTAGCTAAACGCGAACACTGCACTCATTCGCAACAGTGCACGCGTTTATGCGCGGTCTCCGCGTGATAAACACAACAGAGACAAGCACGCCTAACTAACCACCGACAGACAAACATGAAACAGAGGACGCGAGCGCTTGCTTAACGGTTACCTCACCGAGCCTCCAGCAAGCGTTCGTAGCAGACAAGACAGATACACGAAAACAGGAATAAGTGAGAGATAGGATCCACAGCACTAGCGCAAGAGGCTAGTGTGATCCAGGAAGACAGAACAGAAGGATCCACAGCACTAGCGCAAGGCGAGTGCGATCCAAGTATAGAAAGAGAGATGGAGATCAGACGGATCCACAGCACTAGCGCAAGGCGAGTGCGATCCTGGCAAAACAGATCAGATGAGATAGCTGGTAGCAACCGCTGCTCCAGCTATACTCCAAGAACAAAGATCAGAACGACTTCCTGTCGACCACCGCTGGGACAGGACAATCGCAACAGACAAACAAAACTGATATGCAATCCTAACTGCACTAGGGAACCTGCCTAGTGCAGTCCCAGCATCAGAACTTGCCCAAGCCTCATTTTTAGCTGCACAGAAGCGAAGCTCCGTCCTATTATTATTATTATTTATTATATTTATAAAGCGCCAACATATTACGCAGCGCTGGACAATAAATATATACAATGATACAAGGATGACATACATAGGGTTATAAACATAGAACAAAGTTATACATGCAAATTGTACAAAATACATGATCATGCAATATGGGCTGGTTAGGTAGGCCCAGTAATACAAGTACAGGCTGTCATAGGACAGGAGCACATGATCCTGTAGATTACACTAGGGAGTGGAGGACCCTGCCAGAGGCTTACAATCTAAAGGGAGGGGTGGAAACACTAGGTGGGGCTGTTAAATATTCCTTAGAGAGTTACTGTGTGGTAGGAGGTGAGTAGGCCATCATAAAGAGGTGGGTTTTGAGGGCTTGCTTGAATGTGTTGAAAGAGGGAGCAAGTCTGATGGGTGGTCCTATCAAAGAAATCTGCCTGGGCATTTTTCACCTGATGCTGTGCAAAGCATGATGGGATTTCTGATGTTGTTGTTCTCCTTCTGCTGTTTTGGTGCAAATTTGTTTTTTGTTTTTTTATTTTGAATTTGAGATTTGAAGCCTAGCGCACGCAGCTGGGAGGGGTGATCAGGACACAGGACAGTTGGAACTGTCTCTCATGTTCCCTGTCACCTCCCTTCAACCAAATTGATGGCTGCCCCCATGAAATCACAAACATTTGCCTTTTCTTTTTAAAGAGAGTCTGAAGCCTCTTAAAATACCTCTTTTTAACAATCTCCTTCTACACTATCACCCCATCTAAAACGCTGCTATCCCGTGGCAGGCGCTGTGTTAAACACCCCCAAATCCCCGGGGCAATGTTGGGGGAGCGCTTCCTAGTAGAGGCAGAGCTTTGGGCTGTAGCTCTGCCTCTACTCCCGTCAATAGGCGCTGATCGTCGCCTCTCCCCGCCCCTCTCAGTCTTCCTTCACTGAGGGGGTGGGGCAGAGGCGGCGATTAGCACTGATTGACGCGAATGGAGGCAGAGCTACAGCACTAAGCTCTGCCTCCCCAGGCAGCAAAATCCACGACCAGGAAAGTTGTGGATTTTTGCCCCGGTGTTTGGGGGGGTTAAACACAGCGTTCTGCCACGGGATAGCGGCGTTTTAAATGGTGTGATAGTGTAGAAGGGGATTGTTAAATAAAAAGATGCATTTTAAGAGGCTTCAGAGTTTCTTTAAAACAGGGTGGGTAAGAGATTATATTACCTATCTATTCTAATTAACATAACTAATGTAACTTAATGACAGTATGTTTGTTTAGGCTGAAGTTTCCCTTCAAGGTGGCCACTAATGATACAATCTATATTGCAAATCTCTGTAGTTGAGGGTACACTGAAAGAATAGTGATGAGTACATATTTCGCAGAATCATAATTTTGCATCATAATTTGCCATTATGATGCAAAATCCTAATTCATTTGATTTATAAACGTAATCAGGAACCGTCATTTTGCGTAATTTTCGTTAAAGTCTGTGCCAACTTTAGCGCTTAATAGCAAAGCACCATCTATGCTATCAACTCCAAAATTGCTATGTATGCTGATAGGAATAGTTTTTATACTGTCATTTTTCTGAAATTTAAAAAAAAAAGTTTTATCTTTGCATTCTTAAAATTGATTTTCTCAAAAACTACAAGGTCATATTGAAAAATATTTTTTCCCCTTGTCCCTCCCGTCTTTAACACACATAATCATTTTGGTAATGATAGCACATATGGGGGCTTTGCTATCAACCACTGAAGTCAGCATAAAATGACACGGAAATTATGCAAAATTGCAGATGGAGTACACGAAATCAGTTGAATGTTCAAATCATAATTACATATAGCCGTAATTGAGAAAATGTAGGTGAAATTTCACATAATCCTGATTACGGTCATCACTATCATTGAATATACTCTGAATGGATAATTTAGGTAGTCGCTCATATTGCATAGAAGTGGTAAGATTGTACAAGCAACATTATAGCATTACTGGGCATCTCCACACATATTTTCCCAGTTTGCTGCACAGGGTAGAAAGTTACACACTAGGCAAAATCGCATATGTGCTATGGGGAAAACTCATGTGATTCTTCCTAGTGTGTTCCTTCCCTCAATAATACACCACAATAGAACCTCTCAAAAGTACTACTTCATATTTTGCAATTGTTTATAAATGTAGTATCTAATCAAATTATGCACTGATCTGCAAATTTAAAATATCCGATTTACTTCCAGTGTGCTGTGCACGTGATTTGTATCTTTTTTGAATTACAATACTGATATGATGTGATATGAAAGCATAAGTGTTTTGTTTTTGTTTTTTGTTACCTCTTTACTGATGTCAAATAAGTTAACAACAACAAGACACAGTGCTAACATTACCATTTGCTATCTAAATTTACAATGTATTATTTATTTTACACATGGAGAAACATGTTGTTGGCTTATATACAAAAGATAATGATGATGATGAAGATGATGATGAAGAAGATGATGATGATGGTGATGTTGACAATATTTGCTTAACCATGCTGTTGTGTTGTTATTGGTAAAACAAGGAAAAATACAAATCTCCTGGGGTTTTGAATAGAGGCTCAATATTTGTAATTTAAAAACAGATTAAAACTGTTGCTCAATTCACCCACCTTAATGTTAAGATATTTTCACAAAAACCCTTTCTCCCCAAAAAATCAGAAAATAACCATTTTTCACACGGAAGAATACTGTGTGTTTTTGTAAAAAAAAAATGCCCCCCCCCCATACATTTGATTGAAAAATAATTTGTTGAATTTAAACTGCTCGCTCATCCTTAATGGTTAATACCAGAACAGGCCCAGAATTACCTCACAGGAGCCTATAGGCACAGATGCTCTAGACATCTCCCTCCCTGAACCTACAAACCCCCGCCGAACCACACCGCAAGTGAGCTAGTTGGCCAGACTGCCACTTCTCCCTTACTTCCCTCGCCCGTCATTGGTAGCTACAGGTGCCCCTTAGGGACGATTGTAACACATTATGCCATTGGGGAGCTGGGGGTTCATGGAAGGGCCATTTCTTATCTACGGGGGTTGGTCATGTAGGCCCCCATCCCTGTGAAGGTTGCCATGACTGGCCGCACTTCAAAGAATTCGGGTGTAAGCTCACTCCCAGATGCAATGTATTTCACAATGCATGCTGAGAGGTGTAGCATGTAGATGTGAGTACTTCTCCTGCCGGGCAGATGTATGTATTACAGCTCCTGGTCCTGGTATGCATTGCGGCATGCATCTCCCAGCATGCATTGTCTTCAGAAGCGAGCTCACAGGCGGAGTTTTTACAGTGCAGCCAGCTGTGGTCAGTGATGGCGACCTTCACAGGGACAGAGGGCTACACAAGTGGCCCCCCATAGGTAAAAAATGGCACTCCCCCAACCCCCAGTCCCCCAACAGCATACAGTGTTATTGTAAAAAAAAGTGTACTGGTGCTCAGGGCACTTTAGTGGCTGCAGCTCTCGAGCGCTTTGAGTCCAACAGGAGAGAAGCACTATACAAATGTTGGCTCTGTGTGTATTGTATAGTGTCTACTACAAAAAACAAAAATATCATTCTATTTCTTTTTTTTATTATTCTTTTTATTGTCATTTAAAAATAAATAAATGTATACAGTATCTTCTGTACACC
This sequence comes from Hyperolius riggenbachi, assembly GCF_040937935.1. Taxonomy (NCBI): domain Eukaryota; kingdom Metazoa; phylum Chordata; class Amphibia; order Anura; family Hyperoliidae; genus Hyperolius; species Hyperolius riggenbachi. The sequence continues at coordinate 337,191,525 of NC_090650.1, forward strand.
ATGAACTGAAACATTTATCCCTCTTTCTGAGTGCTCAACCGATGGGGAATTTCTGTTGAAATAAAAGAATACACACAAATCTGGTGAAAGATTGATACTGACATTTATAATTAGATCAAATAAAAATGTGGTAGTGATTACAATACTTTTTAATTAGCAAATAACGTACTGAACGATAAATGACAGCATGGTCTCACCCAATAATCTCCGTCATGGTTCTAGTATTGAAAGACATATTGCACTTCATAAATTTAACAGCTCTGCACATTTATCCTTTGGTTATCTTAACTCAGTTGAGAGTAAAACTAGCACCACTGCTCAGTGTTGAACATTAAAGGGGCACTATGGTGAAAAATTGTAACATTTAAAACATGTACAAACATATACAAATAAGAAGTATGTTTTTTCCAGAGTAAAATGAGCCATAAATTACTTGTCTCCTTTGTTGCTGTCACTTACAGTAGGTAGTAGAAATCTGACAGAAGTGAAAGGTTGTGGACTAGTCCATCTCTTTATAGGGGATTCTCAGGGATTTATTTATTTTCAAAAGCACTTAATGAATGGCAGTTGCTCTGTCCAACTGCCAAAAAAACTGTGTAGCGAGCAGAAAGGCTGGCTAGCATTGTTGTTTAAATTCTTTTTAGGGAATATCTTTATAAAGAATAAAAGCCATGCTGAGAATCCCCTATCAAGAGATGGACTAGTCCAAAACCTGTCACTTCTGTCGGATTTCTACTACCTACTGTAAGTGACAGCAGCATAGGAGAAAAGTAATTTATGGCTCATTTTACTGTGGAAAAAAAACGTACTTCTTATTGGTCTATGTTTGCACATATTTTAAATTTTACAATTTTTCGCCATGGTGCCCCTTTAAAGGACAACTATAAAGAGGGGACTATGGAGACTTCCATATTTATTTCCTTTTAAGCAATACCAGTTGCCTGGAATCCTGCTGATCCTCTGCCTCTAATACTTTTAGCCATAGACCCTGAACAAGCATGCAGCAGATCAGGTGTTTCTGACATTATTGTCAGATCTGCAAAGATTAGCTGCATGTTTGTTTCTGGTGTGATTTAGACACTACTGCAGCCAAATAGATCAGCAGGACTGCCAGTCAACTTGTATTGTTTAAAAAGAAATACGTATGGCAGCCTCCATATTCCTCTCACTTCAGTTGTCCTTTAACCTTTTCGGGACCGCGTGCATTAGATTCTACGCCGCACTTGTGGCTGTTCTAGCCTGATGCGGCGTAGAATCTACGCTGGCCCGCAGTTTCCACTCCCGACGCGATAGTGCGCACCCGGAGGGGGAGATTAAGCTGTCATATGACAGCCGACATCTCCCCCGAGTGATCAGCAGCCATCGCGTATGGCTGCTGATCACGTGATCACTACGATCGCCGTCCGATCGTAGTGATCAGTTTGACAGCTGCGGCGGCAGGGGGGAAAAGAAGAGGATCCACTCACCTCCCTGCCATTCCCGCGACGATCAGCGCCCCCCTCCTCCGCTCTGGCCGGCATCTCCGCTCCGTCTGACGTCAGCGCCGGGTCCCGGCTTGATGACATCATCAAGCCGCGACCCGGAACTGATTGTCAGACAGAATGGAGATGCCGGCCGGAGAAGAGGGTCCCATGCGGCTCATCGCTGGAGCCTGGAAGGTGAGTGAAGGCTGCTGGCAGAAGGGGGGGCTTAGGCCACCATGGGGGGACACAAATCCAGCCAGCCACAGACGGGATCCGGCCGCCTGACCCCCCCCCCCAAACGCACGCACCCCCCTCCCGCCGCAAAATGCCTGGTCCTTAAGGGGGGCTAGGCGGACGGTCTCGAAAAGGTTAAAGAAAACCTGAACTGAAAATTAAAAGTCAAAATAAACATACACAGGTCATACTTACCTCCCGTGTAGTCTACTCCTCGACCTCTTTCTCCTCTCCTGCGTCCTGTTTGTCCACTGTGCTCAATGGAATTTTCCGTCCTCCATTTTGAAAATAGCCATTACCCCACAACAGCTTTCTGATCAGCACACTGTTAAACTATAACATCGCCCCCACTTGAGCCATAGGGAAACATGGACATTAACGGCCACATCAGTTGTCCACTCAGCTATAACTGACAGCAACTGATATACAACTGACAGCAACTGATATATTTCAGTTCTGACAAAATGTTGTCAGAACTGGAAGGGATCATTGTCAGAAGAAAATGGCGAGCTTCTGAGAGGAACGGATGGCAAGGTAACTATTTAATGTTCATTTTAAGTTACATCATGTGTTTATTTTAAATAATTTTACTCAGTACAGGTTCCCTTTAAAGTGTGACTCCACTTTAGGCAAGAGAATGTTAATGTATGTGCCATGGGTACACAAAGCTTTTTTTTTTATTAAATTCAATAAAAAATTGCGGTATATACTCATGAATAAGCTGCCGGGAGATATGCCAACACACATGAACGCGCACACGCGCACGCGCACACACACACCCACACACACACGCGCGCTATTAATTCAAAGAAGTGACTCACTGCCTCCAGAAGTATAGGAAATCAGTGACAGCCTCCCAACTGTGATGACCCACCTCTCCATATAGGTAGCCAAAAGTCCCCCCCCCCCCCCCCCAGTATAAGTAGTTATTTATAGTCTTTCTGGTCTAGGTAGCTAAAAATATAGGTAGTTAGTGGTAGCCCCCTCCAGTGGCGTGTCTTTGAGGGTGCAGCCATGGCTTGTGACATAGGCACAGCAGCATATGGAATGCATCCCTTCTCAATCTCATGATTCCCTGCAGCGGCGCCCACATCCCCAAAACCAAACCTTACATCAGCGGCAAAATGGAAGAGTGCCGGGCATCACTCAGTTACCACTGCTCCCCCTATCACTGTACTTGAAGGCAACAGGAAGTTCGGACTTTCTTAATTGTCCACTAGCTTATGTGCTTCCCCCCCCCCCTCCTCTTCTACTCTGCAGGCTGCAGAGTCTGTCCTCCTCCTAACATGCAGGGAAGCAGGTTCAGTGGTATCTGTTGCTCCTCTCCACTCAGGCTATCAGCCCTGGTGATATGTTTGTTCACAAGCAGGTAGCATTTTTGAAAGATTTCTGGACACCATCATACCTGCAGCTCCCTGGTTCACCTTCTGGTGGCTTTGAGTACCTGGATCCCAGTACTTTTATAGTAGGAGGTTGTTTATCTGCTCCAAGCATATTGAAGGACACACATGATCCCTACGTTTTTATTCACATCCAAAGGACCCTTTCTCCAGTTCATGTTATAGTAAGAATGGCCGGATTTGAGACAAGGCCACAAAGGCCATGGTCTAGGGCACCAGGAAGCAAGGGGCGGGAAGTAGGCGGGCACACTAAGGCAGTTAAACTGCCAAACATGTAAACCCCAGCAGTCACAACTCACAAACCCAATCCATGGCTGCCTTGTTTCCACAGGGCCGAGCAGTGGAGCACTGGTCTTGTGCTCCCCCATCCTAGGCTGTGTTCCCTCCATGGGCGGGGTTGGTGACAGTGGGCCTTAGGCAATAAAATGTCCAAATCCAACCCTGGTAAGGACTTTGAAGGAAGGCTTGTTCCACAGGATTGACTACATTTCATAGATAGCTCTGGACCAGCCCAATCTAATGGAATGTTAGCTCAAGAAGACCAATGACCCTTTTCTCTAAATACAAACAAACAAACGAACACAGAACACTTATATCGTGCTCTTCTCTGCATATATTATTTGTTGCTCCATTAAAGCTTTACAAATATTTACCGATGGTTATGTTCATACATATGTTGTCCAAACATGCTTTATAACACCTGTTAAATGATGCTTGGTTGATCTGTATTTGCCTATTCCCTAATGTGTAATAATTTCCAGTTGAATATGCACAAAGCAAATGCTCTGTTGTGTAATTAAAACACAGCAAGAGATAATTAGAGGCACAGTTTTAGAATGTGTGAGGAAAAGTAACATATAAAAATAGCTTAGTTTGGAAACATTGCCTTCATTTGACAACTTAGGTTTATCAGAATTGCAAACGTCTTATTTATTAGCACTGACTTTGCATTTGCTGGCTTATCAGAAGTCTGCATATTTTTCACTTGTTAAGTTTAAAGACCCAATACTAAAAAGTTGCTGAATGATAGGAAATATTAATCAGAAAATAACCACAATGATAGCTGTAAAGCACACCTGAAGCGAAAATAAACTTGTGAGATAATGAATTGTATGTGTAGTGCAGCTAGTGTTGAGCCGAAATTAGCGTTATTTGGTATTTCCGTAATTACGGACGCAAATTTTGCCACTACGCCGCAAGTTCATAATTTCATAATTGCAACACATACAGTGATCCGGAATTCCGTTACCAAAATTTCCATCACGTAATTTCGCGTTTCAGCGCAAATTTGTGTTTAACAAATTTTGTGTTTTCTATAGAAACAGGTATTTTAATTACGAAAATGAATGTAATTTTGTTTTTAATGGTAATTATGAAAATTGTAAGTAACTACTAAACTCAGGAAAGTCACTCACTGATTGCAATTACTGATAATGCAAAGGCCCCTGCACGTGTTGTCGCTTTAAATGTATCAGGAGGCTCTGTCTGCAGCCACTTCTAAGTAGGGTTGCCACTTGCCACCTCATCCCTTTAAATACCGGCACATATGAGTTATGTCGTGTGGCATGCCTTGTGGCATATATGTTTAGATCCAGTTTAGGCATTGATTATATGTGAATAGCCCCAGAACCTGTATAATTCATCTTTCACAATGGGCTTGTTCAAATCTCAGCATTGTAATCGATTCCATTATCCTAAAGCCTCTTTTAGTCAGGCAACTGACAGGCGGTGAATTTACCACCTATCAGCTGCTTTGCTGCACTAGCCAGATACTTGTTAGCAATTGCTTACAGCGCTGGACAGGTGCCCCCCACGGCCATTTCTTGTGCAGTGCGTGCAGAGCAACCACCCTGGGCACAGACCGGCTAGTAGAAGAAGGGGGCACAGGCAGAAAGATATAACGGCTAGGGAGCTGGTGACGCACAGCGCAGCCAAATGGAAGAAGATTACCAGCTTAATCACCTTCCTTGACTCCTCCTGGGCTGCCTGCGTCAGACGTCAAGTCATAATCACTGCGCCCATGGAGGAGTCAGCTTTCTGGGCTCTCTTCTTCTGTGTGTTTTCCTGGTCCCTGCTTCCTCCTGGAGCAGCGGCTGGTCATTAGTAAGTAGGCAGATCTACTTGTGACCAGTGTCTGTGTGACTGTCCCTAAAGAGTAAGGGTTCGCGAGTCTACGAGGGTGGAGGGGAAGGGTGCGCAATTTTTACACCCTTGCCCTGGATGCAATTTAGCCTAGAAACTGCCCTAACCCCTCTGTCACGTTCTGAGCAGGTGCTGTTGACCCTGTCACCAGTGGTTGGCGTGGGCTCTCCCAAGGCGTGGAGTCTATGTGGCTACGGGTCTTCACCAGAGCACCCCGCAAGGGTTGATGGGCCGCTACCCCTAGTGGGCAACGGACTACTTTGCTGCCTGGTAGCCACAGGTCACGACCCTTAGGATTGCCCCACTGGAGACGAAGGAGAACAGTTAACGCTGCGTTGTGGAGGAGAGATATCGAAGTACAGAATGGTCAGGCAATCCGGGTTCAGGGCAGGCAGAGTTCAATCATAAACGGTAAACCAGGCAGAGGTCGAGGCAGGCGGAGTACAATCAGGAACGAGCAAACAGGCAGAAGGTCGGGGCAGGCGGCAGTCAGGCAGAAACAGGAACAGGCTAAGGTCGGCAACAAGAAGGCAATTAGGTAGTAGCTGACAGAGCACACGGTACACTGCTGGCAAGCTGTACGAACAGACAGCACTGACTTGCAGGGCAGACTGGCTTATATAGGGCTTGATGCTGCGCATGCGTACTAATGTCCGCATTAACCCCCTGCGCATGCGTACTTTTAGCAGGAACAACTTGCCGCGCATGCGTACAACAGTCAGTAACTATCTGCCGCGCATGCGTACATGCGGACAAATGACTGCGTACACCCGCGCAGGCGCGTTGCCCGCAGGGACCAAAACAGGAAGTGGCCAACACACCGAACGGCGTGATGCCATGTGACAGACAAACATGTCGGCTACGCGTGTGCGCAATTGCGCGAGACGGACCCCGGAGCCGACGAAGAGGACGGGCATGCTGGACGGGATGACAGGCAGGCTGGTGAGTATGACATTGCCCCCTCCCCAGGGGCATCCTACGGATGCCACCTGGAGCTGGCTTTGTAGGGTATTGTTTATGAAAAAGCTTAATTAACCTGGAAGCATGAACGTTAGCTGCTGGCTCCCATGAATTCTCCTCAATACCAAACCCCCTCCATCTAATGAGATAATAAAGTACATTTCTACTCTTCTTGGAGTCTAGTATTTTTTCTATTTCAAATTCTTCAGAACCATCCACCAAGATGGGAGGAGGTGGAGCAGTAGATCGACCTTTAAAAGGATCAGACACAACTGGCTTTAAACAGGAAACGTGGAAGACTGGATGTGTCTTCATGGAGTCTGGCAGTTTTAATTTGTAAGCCACAGGATTGATCTGTCTCTCAACAGGGAATGGTCCAATGAATTTAGGACCCAATTTCCTGGATGGACACCTCAATTTGAGATTGGTAGTAGAGAGCCATACCAGATCACCTGTCTGAAAGTTCGGTGCAGCAGTTCTCTTTCTATCAGCCTTCGTCTTAATTCTGAGTTGTGCTTGTTTAAGATTTTTCTGTAACTTTTTGAAGTTTTCCGTAATACATGAAAGTCTCTGTTGAACTTCAGGTACCTGAGAATTGTATTTCAACATAGGACACATGGTAGGATGAAATGCATAGTTGGCATAGAACGGTGTTTGATTCGTAGAAGTATGAACACTATTATTATAGGCAAATTCAGCGGTTGCTAACAAAGAAGACCAATCCTCTTGGGATGCGGATGTAAAACATCTTAAATACTGTTCCAACACTTGGTTTATTCTCTCAGTCTGCCCATTTGACTGGGGGTGATAGCCAGAGGAAAGTGACAAGGTTATCTTGAGCCTGTTGCAGAGTTCTTTCCAGAATTTTGAAGTGAATTGAACCCCCCTATCAGAGACAATATCGGAAGGAAGTCCATGGAGTCTCACAATTTGATTGAGAAAAACTTCAGCAGTAGTAGCAGCATTGGGTAGCCCCTTTAAAGGGACAAAGTGTGCCATCTTTGTAAATCGGTCAACGACCACGAAAATTGAAGTGAACTCGTTGGAAGGAGGTAGATCTGTAACAAAGTCCATTGATATCATGTCCCATGGGCGGGAGGGTATGGGCAAGGAGGTAAGTAAACCCCATGGTCGACGGTGAACATGCTTGGATCGAGCACAGACGTTACATGACAATACATATTTCTTACAATCTTGGTGGAGTTCAGGCCAGAAGAAGTTACGCTGTATTAGTTCTTGTGTCTTGGCAACTCCAAAATGACCGGCCAGCAAACTATCATGACCTAACTGCAAAACAGATGTGCGAAGATCAGCAGGTACGTATACTCTATCATTCTGAAAGAACATGCCATCTTGAGGTTGCAATTGATTCGTTACTTCTTTTGGTAAGGATCTTGAGGATTGTTGTATCCGAGTAAGAAGATCAGGTTGGAGTAGTAAGAAATTTTTGGAGGACAGAATGGTATCTGGAACAGGATTAACAAGAGACTCCTCAGGGAACATTCGAGTGCATCAGGTTTAACATTCTTACTACCTGGTCTGTAGGTGACATGGAAGTCAAAACGGGAGAAGAATAGGGCCCAGCGGGCTTGTCTGGGTCGTAATCGTTTGGCAGTCTTGAGGTATTCCAGATTCTTGTGATCTGTAAAGACAAGAATTGAATGTTGTGCTCCTTCCAGCAAGTATCTCCATTCCTCAAAGGATGCTTTAATAGCCAGTAACTCTCGGTCTGCAATGTCATAGTTCTTTTCAGAGGGGTTCAGTTTCCGAGAAAAGAAGGCAACAGGATGTAATAGATTCTTAGGACCAAAACGTTGGGACAACACAGCCCCTACTGCCGTTTCGGAAGCATCTACTTCTAGGACGAAGGGCTGTGTAGGGTTGGCATGTTTAAGCACAGGAGCTGTGGTAAACAGTTGTTTGAGTCTCTCAAAGGCGGTCTGAGCTTCAGGAGTCCATTGGAACCTTTGATGTGCCTTGGTTAGCTGAGTAATGGGTGCCACGATGGCTGAAAAGTTCATTATAAATCTTCTATAAAAGTTTGCAAACCCAATAAAGCGTTGAACACCTTTCTTATCCGTGGGAGTTGGCCAGTCTAGAATGGCCGAAACTTTTTGAGAGTCCATCTTGATGCCTGCAGGAGAGATCTGTAGACCGAGGAACTGAATGTCTTCCCGTTCGAACTCACATTTCTCTAGTTTTGCATATAAATTGTGCACACGGAGGCGAGCTAACACCTTTTTAACATGGACTTGATGTTCAGCCAGAGAAGAAGAAAAGATTAGAATATCGTCCAGATACACTGCCATAAACACATCTATGAAGTCACGGAAGATGTCGTTGACAAAGTGTTGGAAGGTTGCAGGAGCATTACAAAGGCCGAAGGGCATTACTAAGTATTCATAGTGTCCATAGCAGGATCTGAAGGCGGTCTTCCATTCATCTCCATCGCGAATGCGGATGAGATTATACGCACCCCTAAGGTCGAGTTTAGTGAAGACCTTAGCAGTACGCAACTTCTGAAACAGATCAGGAACTAAGGGAAGTGGATACCGGTTTTTCACAGTCACTCGGTTTAACTCACGGTAATCCACACAGGGTCGAAGAGAACCGTCCTTCTTCTCAACGAAAAATATCCCAGCCCCGGCAGGAGAGGTAGAGGGACGGATGAAGCCCTTTGTTAGGTTTTCCTCAATGTACTGTTTCAACACTGCTGACTCAGGTTCGGAGAGGGGGAATACCCTTCCAAAAGGAATTTCAGCCCCTGGATGCAGCTCAATTGGACAATCATATATTCTGTGAGGAGGCAGGACATCAGCGGCCTTCTTGTCAAAGACATCTCGGAACTCTTGGTAGAGAGGTGGGAGCAAGGCTTCTAACTCGGGTGTGAGACAGAGAAGTTGTCCAACTTGAGGGAGGCAGAACTGTTGGCAGTATTTGGATTGGAAGTTAACTTCACCTGATCTCCAATTAATTGAAGGGTTGTGAGATTGTAGCCATGGAATCCCCAGGATGATAGGAAATAGCGGAGATGGAATTAGGTCAAAGGTGAGAAATTCCTGATGATCCTCAGAGGTAATAACAAGGATGGGATAAGTCTCTTGTGTGATGGGACCTGATTCCAAAGGAGACCCATCTGCTAACTGTAGAGGGAATGGACTGGACTTCTGACGAACTGGAAGCTGAAGCTGATGGGCCAGACGATCATCAATAAAACAGGAACACGCTCCAGAGTCTATGATAGCTCTAATTCTGGTTATTCCTCCTGGCCCCTGTAATGATAGAGACAAAGGAACATGAGCGGACGAGGATTGATGAGTGGCAAGGACTGAAGTGGGTTCAGAGTTAAGCTTACCAGAGGGCCTTACTGGACAACTATTGCGAAAATGTCCTGGAGCGCCACAGTACATGCAGAGGTTGGCCTGGCGGCGATGCTGACGTTCCTCAGAGGATAATGAAGTTCTGGCCAAACCCAACTGCATAGGTTCAGGAGCCTCTAGGGTATTAGATGCGGGTGGACTTGAGCTAGGTGTTGGTACAGGAAAAGAAGGAAGATTCCATGCAGTCCGGGTGTTGCCAGATCTCTCTAGCCTTCTCTCTCTTAGCCTTCTATTAATCTGGGTGGAGAGCTGTATAAGTTCTTTTAAGGTAGCAGGAATGCCCACCCGGGCCAGCTCATCTTTGAGTTGATCTGACAGTCCCAGTCGAAACTGAAATTTCAATGCGGCATCATTCCATTGAGTGTCCCCACTCGAACGGCGAAACTCAGAAATGTACTCCTCTACAGGCCTACGACCCTGCCGAAGATTCTGAAGGGCTGACTCGGCTGAGGCGGTGCGAGCAGGGTCATCATAGAGTTCAGCAAGAGCTTCGAAGAAGGAAGTGACTGAAGATAGAGCATCATGGTCTTGTTCTCTGAGCTGCAGGGCCCAAGCCTGCGGCTCTCCCTGGAGTAGGGAGATGATGGTGCCCACTTTAGCTTGCTCGCTGGCATATGTTCTTGGTTGTAGGGAGAATAACAGGAGGCAGGCGCCTTTAAAGTTTCTGAATTTGTTGCGATCTCCTGTGAATCGGTCTGGAAGAGGAACCTTTGGCTCGGGTGGTGGAGCGGAAACAGTTACATTGGTTGCGGGAGCTGCAGTAGCTGGGTTAGGTATGGCTTGAATCTGTGACTGTAGTTGAACGTAACTGTTCTGTATCTGTTGTACTGAGAGACTGAGCTCAGACACCATCTTGCAAAGAGCATCGATATCGGATGGACCTCCAGTAGCGTTCATGATGGCTGTCTGTTTCTGTCACGTTCTGAGCAGGTGCTGTTGACCCTGTCACCAGTGGTTGGCGTGGGCTCTCCCAAGGCGTGGAGTCTATGTGGCTACGGGTCTTCACCAGAGCACCCCGCAAGGGTTGATGGGCTGCTACCCCTAGTGGGCAACGGACTACTTTGCTGCCTGGTAGCCACAGGTCACGACCCTTAGGATTGCCCCACTGGAGACGAAGGAGAACAGTTAACGCTGCGTTGTGGAGGAGAGATATCGAAGTACAGAATGGTCAGGCAATCCGGGTTCAGGGCAGGCAGAGTTCAATCATAAACGGTAAACCAGGCAGAGGTCGAGGCAGGCGAAGTACAATCAGGAACGAGCAAACAGGCAGAAGGTCGGGGCAGGCGGCAGTCAGGCAGAAACAGGAACAGGCTAAGGTCGGCAACAAGAAGGCAATTAGGTAGTAGCTGACAGAGCACACGGTACACTGCTGGCAAGCTGTACGAACAGACAGCACTGACTTGCAGGGCAGACTGGCTTATATAGGGCTTTTTGGCGCCAATTGATGACGCTGCGCATGCGTACTAATGTCCGCATTAACCCCCTGCGCATGCGTACTTTTAGCAGGAACAACTTGCCGCGCATGCGTACAACAGTCAGTAACTATCTGCCGCGCATGCGTACATGCGGACAAATGACTGCGTACACCCGCGCAGGCGCGTTGCCCGCAGGAACCAAAACAGGAAGTGGCCAACACACCGAACGGCGTGATGCCATGTGACAGACAAACATGTCGGCTACGCGTGTGCGCATTTGCGCGAGACGGACCCCGGAGCCGACGAAGAGGACGGGCATGCTGGACGGGATGACAGGCAGGCTGGTGAGTATGACACCCTCCCATAAAGTCACATCTGAGCAAGACCGCAGGATGTCACGATCTTTGCTATCAAGGAAAAGCCACCGTGTGTTAGGCACTGACATGTATGACATGTTACAACTAGTACCATATGGCTGCATATAAAAAAAACTTATTGCATCTGTTGGATGGTTCAAGTGAGCTTAGTGGAGCTTTTCCAGTCTATTGGCCTCATTCACACTCGAGCCCTTAGTGATATTAGCTTGTCTTAGCTCTATGGCAGTGCAGATCAATGGTAATGTTCACACTGTAGCCATCCCCTGAAAAAGCTCTATGACAATGCACATCAATGGTAGTGTTTATACTGTAGCGATGCCCAGTGATTAGTGATTTGCTGAAATCTCAAACATGGTGCGTGAAGCATTTTTGGAGTGATTTTGGAAAGACTGCATTTCAGAGTTAAAGAATCACAAAACGCAATTCAATCACTTTCCTATGCAGTGAAATATCACACAAAAATCGCTTTGCAAAACGCTAGTGATTTGTTCTAGGGTTTTGCTATTCCCAGTGTAAATGGGGCCTTACTGTTCATTAATAACACATACTATTATCCTTAGTATGATTTGTTAATTTTGTTTTTCCTTTTTACATTTTTTCCTTTTTTTCCATTTATTTTTCCGATATTCTGAATCACGGAGAATTGTTTTCTACTATGCTGCACAAATTGTTCAGTCATAATCTAAATTAATTTTCATTTCCTGCAAGTTCTGGACTGGGGAAAATACTAGAGAGAAGAAAATGTCAAAGGTTCCTTGAGACTCTGGGAGGAGACAAGTATGACAGTTTGAATTTGCAGAGAGTTTATTAAAAGAGCTTGAAACACAAGCTAGAGCAGTACACTGAGCATTGCAGGAGGAGCTCCGCATCTATTATTAAACGAGAACTACATGCAAGAGCTATAATTACTTTTTCCCTTCTTAGAAAAGCCTCGTGAGAAATCCTATTGATCCCAGATGGAGCGATAGACAATTTATAACACGATTATTTGATCTTAGGGATAAAGATAATGAAGCAGTCTTTGTAGCCATAATATGTTAGATTACAGAGGCTACTTATCCAACCTTAGGGATCGTCAGAGCGTCATCAGGCAGAGGCGTTATTCTAAATGCGCACACAAATGATGCTCCTTTCTTCTTCTTATCTTCTTCTTAATTATATGTTGTTGTGTTCCACCTGCCATAGATGTGTTCTTATTTGGGATCAGAAAAGTCGGTTTGTAAATTTTACTCATTGCTACTGTGCAAAATCTTTCTGGATTCATTCCACTCTCCTTTTGCTTGTTTTGACAGATTCCCGATGTCATGACAGATCCCTAATGTCATGATCTCACCTCACCTGTAGCTTGTCCTGTTGGTTGCAGCTGGACTGCAACCAGGTAGTTCTGATTTCCCTGGGCAGTTCTGATTTCTCTGCATCAGTGGCATGCCTAGGGAATTTGACACTTGGTTCTGATTATTTACAGTCACAATCCCCCTCCCCCCCCCCCCCTTACAAACAACCATTTTTTTTAAAAAAAATTTTATTTCTTTTTTTTTTTTTTTTGACAGGTTGGGGTTCCTAGCATGTCACTGAAAATTTTAGACGATTTGGGGGAAAAGAAGTCATCAGGATGTGGACGAAGCTAACTGTTATGAAACGCTGTACTCGATACAGCGCTGCAGAAGATGTCAGTGCTATATAAATACACAATAATAATATGGTAGGACATTAGACTATGACTATGGTATGATTAGATTGTGAGCTCCTCTGAGGACAGTCAGAAAAGGGGGACATATGAAAGAGGGGGTGCATAGGGGGAGGGAGGGATAAAGAGGTAGAGCCACAAGATAGAGAGCCCAGTGGGAGAGGTGAAATGGCAGGAAGACCTCTCACCAGGACTGCAGACATCACTAATGCTGTTTGGCAGGGACATGCTGTTAAAAGAAGCCACTAAAACCTGAAAATAGGAAAGGATCATGGGGGAGGCAACAGGATGGGAGGGGGAGCTGGGAAAAGAGATAAGATTCCATGCAATCAAGCTAATCTAAATTGCCTGGAGCTTGCTTCTCTGCTCACTACAGAAGTTGGTTGTCAGCACCTGTATCACTGGCTTCTGCAACAGCAGACTGCCCTGTATTATTGATTAATTACTCTGATCAGGATAAATAATCAATAGTCTAGGGAACTCTGGTATTACAGCAGCCAGTGCATATGGCTACTAATGACAGGCAACCTCTGAAGCACTAAACACATCCTGCTACATCTCCCTGTTAATGACATCTCCCTGTTAATGTACCAGCTGCAGCACAGCAATCATTCTCTCCACTCACCCTGCTGCTCTGCACATTCACTCACTACAGGCTGTGTGTAGAGAGACATTTCCCATGGGACAGGAAGGGGGTGGGGTGCTCCATCTAGTGCAGGAAGTAGTACAGTCCCTTGCACTGCCTGCTGCCATTTTCCCGAATGTTACCCAAACTATGAAAAAAGGGCCCAGGTGGAAGAACACAGTGGCCGTGCAGCACAGTGGCACCCCTAGCCATGGCTACACCTGATGCTGGGAGCCCCTGTAGCCTTATGGTAGGTACGCCACTGCTCTGCATGCATACAGCTGCATAGTTTTGCTGGCATTTGCAATAAGTGGGATTTCCAATAGAGAATATGCATTTGGGAGCATATAAAAATGGCGCAGAACGAGCACTAGAGACAGCAATAGTACAAGCAGCAGCAGTACAAGCCCCAATTAGCGGCAAAGAAGGTTGAATTATGGCACCCAATAAATAGCATGTGACTAGCAACCGCAATTTATCAGGCACTATAATTTACTCTCCTTGCCGCTAATCCCGGCTAGTACTATTGCCACCTATTGCGGCAGGGAGTAGGTACAGGCAGGGGGGTTAGTGTGGAGTACAGTGGTCCAGGGTTAGGCAGCGGGGGTAGAGTGGTCCAGGGTTAGGCAGTGCTTCTGGGGTATTTGGCCACCCCACAGCCTCTCTGGCAGTGCCGCTAACTGGGCTCCCACTCTTCTTTGGGTCGGAGTACCTCCAATTAGAAAGAAAGAGGCAGGATCACTCTCATAGCGTAAAAGGACGTTTTAATAAAAAAACTCATTAACCACTTAAGCCCAACTGGACGAGATTTCTCGTCCAGTTGGGCTGCGCGCACTCCCGCGGGTCGCGCGCGCTCCCGCGGGCCCCCCCGTGCGCGCCCCCGCTGTTGGCCGCTAGCCCACCGATCAGTGAAAGGGATTATAAATCCCTTTCGCTGATCGGACCCCCCCCGGAGAAAAGCCGACATCGTCTCTTCAGATGCTGCGGCTTTTCTGAGCTCTGGGCTCCTTTCTTCTGCCTGGGAGCGAGATCGATCGCTCCCAGGACTTTTTGATTCTGGCCATCTTGTGGCCAAATAGCAAATTACACCTGAAAAAAAAAAATTCAAATTAAACATATAAATATATTAAAAAAAACCCTGTTTACCTCCCACACCAAAAAATACCCACATACAAGTTTAAATAAAAAAAAAAAAATTACAATAATAAAAAAAAAAACAAAAACAAAACATAAATAGTTACCTAAGGGTCTGAACGTTTTAAATATGCATGTCAAAGGAGTATATCAATATGATTTAATAAATTATGGGCTTCTAAACAGTGATGGACGCAAAACGGAAAAAATGCACCTTTATTTCCAAATAAAATATTGTCGCCATACATTGTGATAGGGACATAATTTTAACGGTGAAATACCCGGGGCATATGGGCAAATACAATACGTGAGTTTTAATTATGGAGGCATGTATTATTTTAAGACTATGATGGCTGAAAACTGAGAAATAATGAATTTTTTCCATTTTTTTCTTATTCTTCCTGTTAAAATGCATTTACAGTAAAGTGGCTCTTAGCAAAATATACCACCCACAGAAAGCCTAATTGGTGGCGGAAAAAACAAGATATAGATCAATTAATTGTGATGAGTAGTGATAAAGTTATTGGCAAATGAATGGGGGGTGAAAGTTGTTCGGATGTAAAAAAATTTCAACCCTTCGGGCTTAAGTGGTTAAACCAGTCAATGCAACGAGTGCTAACGCACCATACACCATCAATAGTAATTACATGTAGTACATAACATATCGGTTACTATGACGGTGCATGGCGAGCATGACAGTCATCTGCTGTCAGCTGATTGTGGATAATACTGGGATTAAAAAATGAAATGCAAATAAAATATTATCTGTAGAAAACCATTGCTGTTTGCCACAAAAGTAAGTGTGAACCCTCCCTCAGGGCTGATTTCCAATGCACAAACCATACAGGGAAAATGCAAATGCTATTTTTGGCGCGCTTGCAAAATCTTATTAAGTTGTACTAGGTGGGGAAGAAACACAATTGCACCAAAAGTGCAGCAAGTAGTCCATTTTCAGAAAGGCAAGAATTACATTGCACTAGTGAGAAAACCGGATTTCTATGCAAATCACTGACAGCACGAGAGCCATAAAATGAAATTGGATCAGGAGCAGCAGAAGCAGACCCTTAGGAAAAGCCCCAGGAAAGTCAACATTTTTACTTTTCTCAGCACTGTTGCTGAGGTCAGGTGAGGTAAACAGAGAAACTCTGTATAGCAGTGGTCCCCAAAGTTTTTCAGTCAAGGGCCGGGTCTACATACTTCAGACTGCTTGGGGGCCGGAACATACATAAAATGATGTTGAAAACATTACATTGAATCTAGGTATTGATTTCCCCAATCATGCCTGGAGGAGAACTCCCAGCAGCAGCCATTCAGTCATGCAGCACCAGAAGAACGTCTTTGTGCACCAGACAGTGAAGCATACCCAGGTGACAATCTGCTGTCCAGTTGGACAGCAGTGCCACCTGATGCAGAATTGGAAGCCAGCGAATGACTGCTCGCTGGCTTCTACAGTATGTGAATGGGTGGTGCCAGCACTGCTATTCTGTATGCAGGTGGCCAATATTTAAATGTGTAGAGAGCTGCATCTATAAGTTATACATTTTGGTTTGGGGGGGCCAGTGAAAAATTGTCAGGGGGCCGCATTCGGCCCGCGGGCCTTAGTTTGAGGACCACTGCTTTATAGGGATGGAAGGGTGCATGATGAAAACTGACTTTACGGAAGAAAAAAACATCTTCAGTGTATTAAACAGTGATGAGCGAAAATGCAAAAATTATTTTCTCCGAATTTTCACCTAATTTAGTTTCGACAGGCGAATTTTCGATCAAATATTTTCTCTTAATGCCCGTTATTTTCACGTTAAATTCGTAGTTCATGGCGTATGTATTTCCGTGTAGTCGTAGTACCGCTATGTGAAGCTTCGCCCGCTACGCGTACTTGACGTATGTATTGCGAAGTCAACTACGCGTGTTGTAACTGCGTCTATACGCAGTTATTAGCGGATTATTGCGGACATTTTTCCACATAAGGGCATAAGCGTCCGCATACAGCAAAGTTTCTTGCGGATCATTGCGGACATTTTTTCCGCATAAGGGCATAAGCATCCGCATACAGTGAAGTTTGTTCAATTTTCGATGCTGGTCGAAAACGCAACTAATTCTGAAGATTTTCGCGAAAATTCGCCGAATTGGAAAACAGGATTTTCGATGCGAAAATGACTTGGACGAAAATTCGCAAGCAACACTGGTATTAAAGCATGTTCAAGGCTGGATTTATACTCTTTGTGCCCCTAGGCTAGTATGTTGTGGCTCCCCTTTCTTGTGCAGCTGCGCCCCTCCCATCACATGTACAGCCTCCTCCCCATGTGTATCATCCATGTACAGCCCCCTCACCATGTGCATCATCCATGTACAGCAGCCCCTTTGTTTCGTGAGCAGCCTCCTTGAGCATCAGTTTCTTTTTTCATGTGTTGCTCCCCCTTTTCACTCTTCTCTTTCATATGTAGCAACCCCACTTTCATGTCCAGGTGCCCCCTCGGGCTGCAGCCGCCCAAGGCCTGGGCCTTTCCAGAAACCCGACCCTAAGCATGTTGTTTTAGGTACACACTTATCTTATGACTTACATATCTGAATCAAGTGTAGGCCAATAACTGTGAGGTATGTGTAAAATCCCAACCACATCTTTTGTAATTAGTGGGATGAAAAATATTTTGGGAAATTTAATGCATTAGAAAGAGACTCAAGAGGTCTCTTCATATTTGCATGTTCTTCTCATGTTTGCATAGGTTTCCCCCAAATACTTCAGTCAAAAAAAAAAAAAAAAAACACGCAGATTGGCTTATTGCCCCAACCACCATCACACCCCCATCCCCCCCAAGCCCCCCACCGCCACCACCTCACCACCGCCACTTTAAAAAAATGTTTCCCTAGACTACAATAGGAACATAAGATGGTGGCAGACTGTAGGTAGGATTCTGAGCTCCTTTGATGGACAGTTAGTAACAGGACTATATATACTATGTAAAGCATTGCAGAAGATGTCAATGCTATATAAATAATAAGAATAGTTTTGTGTCAGACTTGAGCTCATCCACCTGAAAGGTTTGTGTAAGTCGGCATGCAAAATGCCAGTAGTCGTTTTCTTGTTGTAAACCATCATAACGTGTCAGAAGATGTGAATTTGTAGCATAGCATTAACTTCTCTGAACATAATTAGTGATCTTGTCCATTTGTAGATTTTATATTTTAGTAATTTCTTCTTATGCTTGCATAAGATATATATGGTTGCATTGCCTGCCATAAGAAACCTTGGCGGCTGCTAAATTCATTTTACCTTTTTACTGCTCATCGGCAATGAGTTGTGCTAGACTTTCACTGCTCTCTCTTCAATTTCTATATTAACCTGAGTTACTTCCCTGACTCTGTCTCTAGTAAAAGTGTCAAGGATGCCATCTGTCCTGGACTTTTCCCCAGTCGTGGGTCAGCTGAACCAGCAGTAAAACAATTCTGATGTAGAATTATTTGTTCGGTATGCTGTAATTTTTAACATATAAACTTAGTTTACAGTTCGCTTATATAACATTAGACTCTTTTATTGCATGTACGTTACTGGGCAGTATTTGCAGCCAAATAACGGTTTTTTACTGAGGTGCTGTTTTCGAAGGAACCACCTGCATACTGATTCTATCCTTCTGATCAATGCCCAAAATTGTAAGCTACTGAGAGGCTTCAGCAAATATCAGACGAACCTCAATCAATTCCCTCATTTCTAATGCAAAGATTCTCTGCACATGAAATGATTCATAATAAGAAACAACAGTTTCCTCAGCTGTAGAGCAAAGGCAAGTGAAGCTACTGATAAGCAAAATCGACCACCGTGAATGTGAAATCCATACAAATTTATGTCAGTTTTCAGAAAGGCAGAACAATTGACCCAAGGTACGCTGGGCTTGATTTGCTAAGGCATCTCCAGCAATTCCTGAGAATACCCAATGGAGGTATCACGAGTGATCAGCAAACATGGACTAGATTAAATAAATAAGTGCAGATACAGATACTGTAGTCCTTGTCTGGTCCATATTGAAGTATGGTGAGTGTTGCTGAAAGGTTAGTAAATTTGCTGTTAAGAGAACCACAATTCTGTTTCACCTACTGAATGCATTGGGCCTGATTCACAAAGCGGTGATAACTCAGTTATCACGCGTAAAAGACTTTAGGCGTGATAACCTTTGCACCGCTGAGTTAGCAACGATTTGTGTGCAAAGTCCTGCGCGCAAAGTTTTACGTGCGCAATCGCGTAATTACGCGTGCAGCGCCCATAGGGTTTGCATAGGGTGGAAAGCAGAAATCCAGAGATGTCCCAGCACACAATGGGCCTGATTCACAAAGCGGTGCAAAGTGTTTGCACGCCTGTGAAAAGCCCCTTATCACGCCTAAACTCAGTTTAGGCGTGATAAAATGAAACTCGCGCGAAATTCCCGCGCGCAAAGTTTTGTTCGCGCAATCGATGTCATGTCATGTCCACACCCATTTTTCTCACTTTTTTTGGGGGGGTGGGGGGGGGGGTGTCAGTGAATTATCCGCACCGGGTGTCAAACACCCTAGCTATGCCACTGGTTATGTCTATTTTTGGAGCTTTAGTGTAGAGATTTTTTATTTTGTGTACAGTTGAGAGCTGGATGTGAACAGCTTTTGCAAAAAAAAAAAATCTTTGAAAAATCGCTCTGTTAGGGCCCATTCGCACTAGAAGCGCTTTTTAAAAAACGCTCCCATTCACTTTCATTTAAATCGCTGTAAAAACGCGTACAAATCACTGCGATTTTGCAAACACGTACGCGAAAATCGCTGCAATTTTTACCGTGATTTTAATGAAAGTGAATGGGAACGATTTTTAAAAAGCACTAATTAATCACAAAGCGCTCAGCAAAGCGCTTATAGTGTGAATGGGCCCTAATAGCATTTTTTTGTGCGATTTTCCACTTTCCTATACTTTACATTAAGGCTGAATGACCTCCAGTGCTGCAGGACCTGCGTTTGCGTTTGGGAAAAAAATCACATCACTCTGGTGTGATCCATCCCATTCAAATACATTAGCCAAGTGCTTTTTCGAAGTGCTAGAGTTTTTAAAAAAGTGCTCAGAAGTGCTCTTGGTGTGCACCAGCCCTAACATGGCCTTTTTCACTTCAGTGCAATTTTCACAAAAATGTTCATGCTTTATCAAAATTTTGCATATTTCTGAAAATGATTTTTTTTCTTTTTTTCTTTTTTTGCAAAATGCATTGAAGTCACCAGGACATGAAAAAAAGGAATACTGTGAAAATGTTTGTTTTAACAGGAATACATATTATTATTATTATTGATTTATAAAGCTCCAACATATTCCATGGCGCTGTACTAAGTAAGAAACAAACATGGGGTACATAACACAGACAGTGGTATACACTGTCTTTTAGTAGACATAGGGCTTGATTCACAAAGCGGTGCTAACTGTTAGCACGCCTGTGAATACCCCCTTAGCACGTCTAAACGAGCTTTATGAGCGTAAAACTTTGGCACGAAGTGCCCATTAAAGCCTATGGGACTTAGCGCACGCATAAGACTTTGCACGTGCAAAACTTTGCGTGTGGTACTTAGCGCGCAATCTGATTGAGAAAACCGGTGCTAACCTACTTAGCACCCTGGTTAGCACGTCTAAAGGGAAGGTCCAAGCAAAATAAAAAAAATGAGTTTCACTTACCTGGGGCTTCTACCAGCCCCATACAGCCATCCTGCGCCCTCATAGCCACTCACTGCTGCTCTAGTCCCCGCTGGCAGCATTTCCCCAGTAAATGCACATAATAAGAGACAGCTTTTCACCAGTAAGTGCACATAATAAGAGACAGCTTTCCACCAGTAAATGCACATAATAAGAGACAGCTTTTCACCAGTAAATGCACATAATAAGAGAAAGCTTTTCACCAGTAAATGCACATAATAAGAGACAGCTTTTCACCAGTAAATGCACCTAATAAGAGAAAGCTTTTCACCAGTAAATGCACATAATAAGAGACAAGATTTTCACCAGTAAATGTACATAATAACAAACAGCCAGTTGTCCCCAGTATATTTAGCCAGGGATATATGTGCCCAGTATATGTAGCCAGAGGTATATGTCCCCAGTATATGTAGGCAGGTGTATGTGGCCAGTATATGTAGGCAGGTGTATATGTGCCCAGTATATGTAGTCACTAGTATATGTGCCCAGTATATGTAGCCAGAGGTATATGTGCCCAGTATATGTAGCCAGAGGTATATGTGCCCAGTATATGTAGCCAGAGGTATATGTGCCCAGTATATGTAGGCAGGGTATATGTGCCCAGTATATGTAGGCAGGGGTATATGTGCCCAGTATATGTAGCCAGGTGTATATGTGCCCAGTATATGTAGCCAGGTATATATGTGCCCAGTATATGTAGGCAGGGGTATATGTGCCCAGTATATGTAGCCAGGGGTATATGTGCCCAGTATATGTAGCCAGGGGTATATGAGCCCAGTATATGTAGCCAGGGGTATATGTGCCCAGTATATGTAGTCAGGTGTATATGTGCCCAGTATATGTAGCCAGGTGACCCCCCCCCCCTAGGAGGAGAGAGCGAGGGAAGGAGAGCGGCACCTCAGGGTGCTCTCCCTCCCTCGCTCTCTCCTCCGGAGCGAAGTGCGGTGGCTGGCAGAGGGGCGGAACTTACCTTCTGTGTCTCCGTCTGGTCTCGTCGCAGGCGCGGTATGATTTGCCACTACTCTGGTATGATCCAGACCAGAGCAGCGGCTGCGGCACCAGAACTTCCGGCGCTTGGAGCCACACGGAAGGTAAGTCCCGCCCACTGCAAACGCCTGACTGCAGTTCGTTCCGGAGGAGAGAGCGAGGGAGGGAGAGCACCCTAGGTGAGGGAAGGGGGGGAGATAGCCCCCTTCTCCGCTGCTGCCCACAGCTCTCCCTCCACTGCGCTGCTTTCCTCCGAGAGCTGACACTGCGACACATACCCGAAGCTGCAGCGAAACATGTATGTGTCGCGGCACATGGGTTGGGAACCACTGCTCTATGGGAACCCTCCACTTCCCCCTTTCCGCACAGTCAGCAGGAACTTTCCCTGATTTCCCAGAGTGCACTGGGCAAAAGGCTAAGTTAAGCATAACTGGGAGGATGGGATTACCTACCAATATACAGCAATATATAGATATAAGATGCATTTCTGATGTTGAAACCAGGATAATTAACATAAAAAGTGTTATTATGTTATTATGGTCCCTCTTTAAGTGATCAATAACAGGACAGATGATTTCTTAGGCAGTCTTAAAAAGGTGTCTCCTTTTTTTTTAAAGGTTAGCAGAATTACTTGGTAAGTAGTATAATGGACCGTACTACTTACAGGGGAATTTTATCTTGACAAAATGTACTGTAAATGGATAGGCAGGTAATTAAGAGGCGGGAGGAATAGCTGACATTTTAGCTCCTTCTCCTTTTAGGTCAGAGAGAAGTATATTTTTGGCCAGTGTTCGGATAGATAGGTGAAGAAGATCGATAGACAGATAGACAGACAGCTCCATTGGTGACAGACACCCACTGGTAGTGGTGAGAAAGCGGCTAATTAACATTGAAAAGTGGAGACTATGTCCTGCACCATGCTACTGCGCAGGCGTGAGGCATCCTGCTACTGCTCAGGCGCTAGGTGTCATGCATCTGCATAGTGCAGCTGCGCTCATTCTGGGGTCGGAGCATGGCCGCAAACTTCCAGGGGGTCCCTGCATCCAGGGGTGGTCTAGGGGAGGATGTGGGAAGCCTCTTTACCAAGGCTGATTTTCTTCTCCTTTGATACTTACAGGTTTGCTTTAATTACCATGTGCCCACAGTGGTTTTAGGCTACCTTACTGTGATCATGCAGTAGGTCAGTCTCGAAGGAAGGTAATTTGCCAAAACTGACAATTTTTGTCTTTTTTCAGAATAATTTATTTAAATATGTTATATTAAATCCATATACGTTTTCAGTATTTGGCAGGGCTAAAAATAGCAACCTTAATGTGCTAAGTACTGCCTTAATGGAAGTAGATCAGTAAGTGGTGAAATCTATGGGTTACATATGTTGCAGTGATGAACATACCCCCATGTGAGCATCTGGCAGGCAGCTTCCTTTGTCCAGACTGTGCTGACACTTTGTGCCTAAACAGATAGGGGCACCTGGGCTTACTTGTAGGTGAGCAGCAGAATAATAAACAGCACTGAGTCATCTTGATGGCCAATTGGCCATCTGCTGGAACATTGGATATGCCTTAGTCCAGGTTTCATTTAGGAAAGGTTAATAAAAGTGATGGCCTCATTCAACTGCGGAGTGCATTTCTGATCTCATGTACATGTATATTCATCTCACATTTCTCATGTAATTTCAGCTATTATGGCCCAAGGCCACATTTACATAAACTATTGTAAAATTATCATTCTCATCACCCAAAGATGAAAATATAGCATGAAAGGATTAAGAGAAATCATTTTCTTTTAAGCAGAGATCAATTGTTCACAGCGCTCTGCACTGAATGAATGCTGAAAGGTAGACTTTATAAGCAGTCATTTGTCCTGGAAAATTCTTCAGAGCAGGTAATATAATTTATATTAATTTTGATTTCGCTCTTATCTGTGCTGATTTTCATGTATATAATTATCCAGTTGTAAGCAGATAATTCGGAGGTTAAGAACAGAGAGACGTAAGTCATACTGTGATAAAGGCAGGCATGATGCTACATGTATGATTAGTATAATAAAGGTTATTGAAATAGAATTAAAGTGTACCTGAGGCGACATGTGACATGATGAGATAAACATGTGTATGCACAGTGCCAAACATACTAATAACCAGGCTGTTTTTCTTGTTTTATTTTGCTGCCTGAAAGGGTTAATTTTCAGGCATGGAAGTGGCAGCTTCTGTCTTGTCGGTACCTTGTTGGGAGTATGGTAAACATCACTGATAAGGAAATTACCACCATAAAGTATTCCTGGCAGAATACAACTTCTGAGGGCAAGGGAGAGATAGAGAAAGGTCAGTAGTTAATGTTTTAATGTATTTTTCATGTATTTTAACTGTGGGACACTTAATAGGCTACCATTGAGCAAAGACAATAAAACATTTAATCTACTTTGTAAATGTTTAAATATAAAATAAAACCATCTAAAAGGGCATTTTTTAGGAGTAAGAAGATACATACAATTGTTTATCTTATCAGTTTATTTTCACCTCGTGTTCACTTTAATTTCATGTGTCCTGGTAAGATCTCTGCTGCCAGCCAAACAATGGCGCAGTTCTTTACAGCCTCCTATCAGCATCTAGAGGTGTGTTTCCTGTGAATCCCAGCATTGAGGAGAAGATTGTGCCCAGTAGCGGTCACTGAGCTACGGCCACTTAATCAAGGTACTTTTTAATCATGTACAAATATTAATGATTTAACCTCCCTAACTGTATTCTTCTTCCAGGGTTGGAGTGAAGAAACATGTCGTGAGCAGTAATTCTGAGCCTGGGCCGAGGCAACAATCGGGCAGATTACTTCAAAGCGTGCAGAGCATCACATACTCACGTCCCCTGGATTGCAGGGACAGGAAGGGTTAAGGTCAAGCATAATAGGGGGGTGGGGGTTATGGTGGCTGCGACAGGGAGAGTTAAGGTTAGGCATGGTTGCGGCAGCGGGGACATGGAGGGTGCTGGCAGGAACAGGGAGGCTAAAGGTTAGGCGTGGGGGGTGGCAGGGACATGGAGGGTTAAGTTCGGGCATGGGAGGGAGGTTGCAGCGGCAGGGACATAGAGGGTTAAGGTTAGGCATGGGGGGCTTGCGGCGGCAGGGACATGGAGGGTTAAGGTGAACCAGAGACGAAGCACCCTCATGTATTTTACCATATATATCAATGGATACATTAGAGAAAACACCTACCCTGATTTCTGTTTCATTCTTCACTGCTCAGCTTGCTTGTTATCAGCCCCGATAAAATCCCCGACTGAGCATGCAGTCTGGCTTTGCTCAGGAATCATTATAGCTGAGTCTGTATTCTCTGATGTTTTTTCAAGCCCAAACCTGCCCCCATTCTGGCTCTGCTGTAATGACTCAGCTATAATGATTCCTTAGCAAAGCCAGACTGAATTCTCAGTCGGGGATTTTATCAGGGCTGATAACAAGCAAGCTGAATGAGCAGTGAGGGATAAAACAGAGAGCAGGGTAGGTATTTTCTCTAATGTTCCCACTGATATATATGGTAAAATACATGAGTGTGCTTCGTCTTTGGTTCACTTTAAAGCTAGGTGTAGGGGGGTTGGTTGAGGTTGAGCATCGGTAGTGGGAGGGTTTAATATGAGAGTAGGCTTAGATTAAGCAATAGTAAAATATCAGTATTTAGTACCAATATTTTACAATTGTTTTTACACTTGTAAATTTACGGATATCCTACTGCCGTGATTATTGGGTGCCCTCTTTTGATGTAAGCCTTTTAATGCACAGCACAATGGTTTCATATTGGAGTAGTTACAGAGTATTTATGATAGTAAACATAGCTGTGAAACAATAAAACATTCATATATTTTTAGAGGCAGTTCTATCGCTTATGTGAGAATCTTTTACAGATATACAGTAATACATAAGAATTCATGAATTATTAAAACAGCCAGATATGAAGAGGCAGATTCAGATATCCACGTGTTACAAATTCAGAAATTCTTATTTATGGTTGTTTCTACTTGTCATAGATTCAGAGAGTGATAGAACTGCCTCTGTTTATGTATTACAATCCACTATTGAGTCTGATAGTCTGACAAAAGAAGGAACTCCTGAATGCTAACCCTATAGCAATTTTTCTTAGCCTAGATAAAAAGAGTACCACATGCATAACTCAAACTTTCCTGATACTACAAAAGCAGCTACAGTCATCATATTTATCAACTGTACACAGAACTCATGCTAGATGCACCCTGGGAAAAGAAGCAAGTATTTGCTGTCAAATCTGAGGTACTGTAGGCACTAGGCAGTCTACAAGGCTCTGGATTTGCTGGCTTTGAGGTCACCTTTTGAAAAGTGTTACATTTGTTGAATCAAGTGTACCAACAAATGATATGTCATTGTATGTATTTATTGTTAATTAAAAGGATACTTAAGCCTTGCAGTAAAAAAAAATCCGTTTTACTCACCTGGGGCTTCTACCATCCCCCTGCAGTTGTCCTGAGCCCTTGCAGTCACTAACAAATCCTCCTGTCCCACGCCACCAGCTAGTTTCATTTTTGTCCGATAGGCTGGCCACGCGTCTCCTTCTTTGCGTTCCCGTCCGCAATAGCATCCTGCACAGGAGGCTATTGCGGACGGAAATGCGAAGAAGGCTACGCATGGCAAGACCTGGTGGCAAAAAGAAACTAGCTGGCTGTGGGGATCAGAGGATCCGTGAGTGACTGCGAGGACACAGGGCGGCTGCAGGGGGCTGCTAGAGGCCCCAGGTGAGTAAAACTGATTTTTTTATGCCAGGCTTAAGTATCCCTTTAAAAACAATAAAGGACTTTGTCAGGTTTTTATTTAAGTTTAACCTTTTTGTGGAAAGAGGTAATGGGTACATTAGTACCATTACCAAATGCACCCCCTCCCCATCCACCCGGGGGATGGGGAGGGGGTGCATTTAGGGGTCTCCTTGCTAAAGAGGACCACCAAATGCCGCCATGAACCCTCCAAGTCCCCCACCTTCTCCTGGTCACTAGAGGTGTTCGCCACTGTTCGGGTTCTGCAGAACATCACCCTGTTCGGGTGATGTTTGAGTTCGGCCGAACACCTGATGGTGTTCGGCCAAACTGTTCGGCCATATGGCCGAACTAAGAGCGCATGGCCGAACGTTCCCCGAACGTTTGGCTAGCACTGTGATTGGCCGAACGGGTCACGTGGTTCGGACCTGAACGCGCTCTGATTGGCCGAACGGGTCACGTGGTTCGGGTAAATAAATACCCGATCCACGTCATTTCTCCGCCATTTGTCTGTGGGTTTAGCTTTGGGTAGGCAGGCAGGGTAGTTCTCTCTCCAGCCAGGCTAGCCAGGGTCCCCCCAGTCATTGTGTCTCTGCTGGGAACAGTAGTACACCGCTCACCCTGTATAGCATTGTGCTCTGTGTTGCTGCTGGGAATAGTAGTACACCGCTCACCCACCACTGTATAGCATTGTGTTTACTGCCACTCTGTGTCTCTGCTGGGAACAGTAGTACACCACTCACCCACCACTGTATAGCATTGTGCTCTGTGTTGCTGCTGGGAACAGTAGTACACCGCTCACCCACCCACCACTGTATAGCATTGTGCTCTGTGTCGCTGCTGGGAATAGTAGTACACCGCTCACCCACCACTGTATAGCATTGTGCTCTGTGTCGCTGCTGGGAACAGTAGTACACCGCTCACCCACCACTGTATAGCATTGTGCTCTGTGTCGCTGCTGGGAACAGTAGTACACCGCTCACCCACCACTGTATAGCATTGTGCTCTGTGTCGCTGCTGGGAACAGTAGTACACCGCTCACCCACACTATATAGCATTGTGTTTACTGCCACTATGTGTCTCTGCTGGGAACAGTAGTACACCGCTCACCCGCCACTGTATAGCATTGTGCTCTGTGTCGCTGCTGGGAATAGTAGTACACCGCTCACCCACCACTGTATAGCATTGTGTTTACTGCCACTCTGTGTCTCTGCTGGGAACAGTAGTACACCGCTCACCCGCCACTGTATAGCATTTCTGTACTGCCACTGTACTGCTGCCAGTCAGTGTGTACTTTAAGGATAAGTGAAATGAAGAAGAAATCCTGTTATAGAGGGAGGGGAAAGGGAAGAGGTGTTTCCCCTGACGGTTCATGTACAGGCCACAGTGGAGCACTGAAGAAAACCCACTCGTGGCCTTCTCCTCCTGCGCCGCCCTCCTCCTGTTCCATCACGTGTGCTGCTGCTGGGTTAGCGTTACCGGTCCCTTTTCCTGGAACCTCTCATCTGTATTACATTTATGACTGCATGCCGACAAAAAGCATGTTACCTGTGCAAAGAAAACAGACATTTCCCGCATTTAAAAGACAGTTTTCCCTTTGAAACTTTAAAATCGATTTTCTCAAAAACTATAAGCTCTTTTTGCTAAATTTTTTTCCCTCTTGTACCCACTCCCAAGGTGCACATACCCTGTAAATTTGGGGTATGTAGCATGTAAGGAGGCTTTAAAAAACACGAAAGTTCGTGTCCCCATTGACTTCCATTATGTTCGGAGTTTGGCTCGAACACCCGAACATCGCGGCCATGTTCGGCCTGTTCGGCCCGAACCCGAACATCTAGATGTTCACCCAACACTAGTGGGAAGTGCCCCTTGTCCAGCAATCCCCAGAAAAAGCATTGCAACTCACCCTGTAAACTCCGGTAGGAAATTCACTGCTCTCTCTGCATACGAAAATGAATACCGATGGGTAGATGCGTTATCTGTCAATTATCCACATTTAAAAAAACTTTTTTTTTTTAATCACAGCTTTTATATCGATTTTTCTAAAAAAAAAATAAAATTCTAATATTCTTTTCTTCTTCCACTATACTTCTTAAGATACCTAGCAAATCTGGAGATTATAGCACGTATGGGGATTTGCTATTAACCACTATTAGCCCTCTTTTCCACAGACTGTTGAGCTGCGTGCTCAACAAGCAGTTACCAGGCAGCAGTGAGCAGTTACCAGGCGGCAACAAGCAGTTACCATGCAGCAGCAGCAGTTGTAAGAGTTTGAGAGGCATTTCATCAACTGTCCGTGGAAAAGAGGCCTTAAAGTGGACCCAAGTTAACATACAAGATTTCAGAAATAAAATCTATTTTCTAAAGTATAATAATAAATAGCAGCCTTTTTTGAGCTGCATGATGACAAATATAAAATATTTTACATTTATTGGAGGAACCCCTCCCTTCCTTTCATATTGCCGGGACAGAATCCGACAAACTGGTGGAGTAGATGGTGTCCTGCAAAGGAGGAATTGCTAATGGCTGCCACCTGTATAACCCTAGTTATGAAAAGAGAAGGGTGACAAGCATGAACTGAAATTCTCATAGGCTTGAAGGAGTGTTTATTTATCTTCGTATGTGTCAGAGTGGTGCAACTAAATATTTTGTATTAAAAACATGTTTGGTTTGGGTCCGCTTTAAGTTGGTGCGATTGACTTCAATGCAATTCTCATATCTGTTTCCAGTGCTGATTTTAATGATCTGAAAAAAGAAGTGAATGCCAAAAGCTAATTATATAATGAGTTTTATTAGTGCAAATAAAAATAGCATACAGTACTATTTTGACCCCAGCAGATTAAATACATTTTCACAGTTAAGTACAGAAAAAAAAACATTTGCAGTGCACAGACTTCTTTCTTTAAATAATAGTTAATAATGTGGCACAAGGGACTTAAATGTATTATCTTGTTTATTTGCCTAGCAAGGTATGTAATTACTAAAACACTTGTGTCCATTGCATAAGAAAATTATTTAAATTAGCATGAACATTCCTCATCACAATATATGTTTGTAATAGAAATTATCTGTAAAGTGTACTCACTGTGTTTTAAAGAGAACCCGAGGTGGGATTTAATTATGTTACTGGGGCACAGAGGCTGGTTGTGCACACTAGGGCCTGGTGCACACCAAAAACCGCTTGCAGATCCGCAAAATGCTAGCAGATTTTGAAACGCTTTTTCTTCTTTTTCTGCAGCGTTTCACCTAGCATTTTGCGGTTTTGTGAAGCATTTTTGGTGTAGTAGATTTCATGTATTGTTACAGTAAAGCTGTTACTGAACAGCTAGTGTAACAAAAAACGCCTGGCAAACCGCTCTGAAGCGCCGTTTTTCAGAGCCGTTTTTCCTTTTTTCTATACTTAACATTGAGGCAGAAACGCATCCGCAATCCAAAATCTGCAGCAGCCCAGGAGTATGCGTTTCTGCAAAATGCCTCCCGCTCTGGTGTGCACCAGCCCATTGAAATACATTACCCTAGCGGATCCGCACCCGCAAGCGGATCGCAAACCGCAGCAGAACCGCTCTGGTGTGCACTAGGCCTAAGACCAGCCTTCGTTGCCCCATGGTGTGCCTCCATGTCCCCCCTGCGCGCCGCTATACCCCCGCAGTGCTGGCGACACGCAGCGTGTCGCCAGCACAATGTTTACCTAAGCGCTGTCTGTCAGCGCCGCACCCCCGCCTCCTCCGCATCGGCGCTACCCGCCCGTGTCCCTTCCCTCCCAGTGATAGGAGGGAAGTGACGCGGGCGGGTAGCGCCGATGCGGAGGAGGAGGGGGAGCGGTGCTAACAGACAGGCATAGGTAAACATTGTGCTGGCGACGCGCTGCGTGTCGCCAGCACTGCGGGGGGGTATAGCGGCGCGCAGGGGGGACATGGAGGCACACCATGGGGCAACGAAGGCTGGTCTTAGTGTGCACAACCAGCCTCTGTGCTCCAGTAACATAATTAAATCTCACCTCAGGTTCTCTTTAATCTGGGTTCACCCCCCCCCCCCAATACACAACTAACATTTGTCATCAATGTACAATATGCTGTTCATGGGTTGTATTCATTAAATGGAGAGGTTACATATATACAAATATAAAGATGG
Source organism: Hyperolius riggenbachi (assembly GCF_040937935.1). Classification (NCBI taxonomy): domain Eukaryota; kingdom Metazoa; phylum Chordata; class Amphibia; order Anura; family Hyperoliidae; genus Hyperolius; species Hyperolius riggenbachi. The sequence goes on from NC_090650.1 coordinate 337,221,917, forward strand.
AAGCAATATCTACACAATATGATTATCCACTCTAAGCAATTGGCAATTTGTTTATAGACAACATTAGGAAATAATTTATGTATCCTTTATCAGCAGCAGTGGTTATTGGACTGGTTATTACAGCAAGCAAGGTGCATGGACTAAATTTATTAAGATTAAATTCTGGCTTAAAATTACATTTCAGTGTACTGTAAATAAGGAAAATAAATTCTTAGCACTGGAAAGCTATCAATATGAGTAGATTATTGCACAATTACTAGGGAAGAATCAAGCAGCAGACAATGGTAGATACAGCATAAATCTGGAACCTATTTGGTGCAAAAGACTGCTGCAGATTAAGTGCTAACTCCTTTTCCTTACAAAAACAGAAAAACCACAAAGGTGGCAGAAGGTAAATGGAGATTGTTTAGAATAGTATAAGAACATAATTAAAGAAAACACAATATATAACACCTGCACATTTGTCCTAAAAAAATGCCAAAGGCTTTAACCTACAAAGAGCCCTTCCCCCAATGTGTCGCCATATAGCCCACACACAGAGCGCGAGTTAGAGTATGCTCAGAGTGTGTGTTGGAGTATGCAGGTGGGTAAAGTGTGTGTGTTGGAATGTGCAGGTGAGTGCAGAGTGTGCAATGGAGTGTTCAGGTGGGTACAGTGTGTGTGTTGGAATGTGCAGGTGGGTGCAGAGTGTGCAATGGAGTATGCAGGTGGGTGCAGAGTGTGTGTTGGAATGTGCAGGTAAGTGCAGAGTGTGCAATGGAGTGTGCATGTGGGTGCAGAGTGTGTGTTGGAATGTGCAGGTAAGTGCAGAGTGTGCAATGGAGTGTGCATGTGGGTGCAGAGTGTGTGTTGGAATGTGCAGGTGGGTGCAGAGTGTGCATTGGAGTATGCAGGTGGGTGCAGTGTGTGTGTTGAAATGTGCAGGTGAGTGCAGAGTGTGCAATGGAGTGTGCATGTGGGTGCAGAGTGTGTGTTGGAATGTGCAGGTGGGTGCAGAGTGTGCAATGGAGTGTGCAGGTGGGTGCAGAGTGTGTGTTGGAATGTGCAGGTGGGTGCAGAGTGTGCAGTGGAGTGTGCAGATGAGAGCACAGTGTGCGTGGGAGTGTGCAGGCGGGTGCAGAGCAGGGGTCGAGTCCTGCGTGAACGCGGGTGAACGGCGTCCACCCACTTATTCTTCAGAGTGAACGCCGTTCACCCTGGCTTGTGTGGAGTAGAGCAGCGCAGAGAAGGAGAGCTATGGGGACAGCGGGGATGGGCAGACATATCCCCCCCATCCCTCACCTTCGTCCTCCCCTTCCTGCCTCTCCCCTCCGGCGTTTTGAAATGTCGGGCCCGGCGGCGAAAGTGGGCGAAGACTTACCACGTTCTTCCAGCCGCAAGGGACGATCCGCTCTGTGTGTGGCTAGAAGACCAGACTAGCCGCACACAGAGCGGAGCGTCCCTTGCGGCTGGAACGAGGTAAGTCTCCACCCACTTTCGCCCATGTCTGCCCATCCCCGCTGTCCCCATAGCTCTCCTTCTCTGCGCTGCTCCCCTCCTGCTGGCTACCTGGGCACATATCCCCCTGCCTACATATACTGGGCACATATACACCTGGCTACATATACTGGGCATATATACCTCTGCCTACATATACTGGGCATATATACCTCTGCCTACATATACTGGGCATATATACCCCTGGCTACATATACTGGGCACATATACCCCTGCCTCCATATACTGGGCACATATACCCCTGCCTCCATATACTGGGCACATATACCCCTGCCTCCATATACTGGGCACATATACCCCTGGCTATATATACTGGGCACATATACCCCTGGCTATATATACTGGGCACATATACCCCTGGCTATATATACTGGGCACATATACCCCTGGCTACATATACTGGGCACATATACCCCTGGCTACATATACTAGGCAACTATACCTCTGGCTACATATACTGGGGACTACTATACTCATGGCTACTTATACTGGGGACACCTATAGACCTGGCTACCTGGGGGTACCTATTTTGGGGGAACTGCTGTCAGATTATCTGCATTTTTGTGGAACCGCTGCCAGATTATGTGTATGTTATGGTGGCCACTAATGATCCAATCTTTTTCATCCAATCTTACCATTTCTATCTAATATAAGGGAACTGCCTATTGTATCCAATTAATATATTCCATCATTTTGCTCTTCTACTACATAGATTTGGTAAAATTGGATGAAAAAAGATTGGATCGTTAGTGGCCACCCTTTGGGGAACGGCTGCTGCCAGATTACGAGTATTTTTTGGAACTGCTGCCAGATTGTGTATGTTTGGGGGACCACTACTGCCAGATTATATGTCCTTTGGGTGTTACGTGTATTTTGGGGAACTGCTTCCAGGTTTCGCGTATTTTGGGGAACTGCTTCCAAATTATGTGTATGTTGGTGGAACTGCTGCTGCCACATTGTCTATTTTGGGGGAACCACTTCCATATTATCTGTATTTTGGAACTTCTACCAGATTATGTGTCTTTTTGGTGAAATGCTGTCAGATTACATCTATTTTTGGGGGATACACTACGGCAGAGCTCAAACTTCCTCGGCAGACCTTTTACATCACTGCTAAGGTCACGTATATTTTGCTCCACCCATGACCACGCCCACGGTGTGCTTGACCCATTTTTTGGTGGGGTTCTCCAAGTGAGTCCACTCACTTCTTTTCCCAGGACTAGACCCCTGGTGCAGAGTGTGTGTTGGAATGTGCAGGTGGGTGCACAGTGTGCATTGGTGCATGCAGGTGGGTGCAGAGTGTGCATCGGAGTATGCAGATGGGTGCAGTGTGTGTATTGGATTGTGCAGGTGGGTGCAGAGTGCATGTTGAAGTGTGCAGGTGGTTGCAGAGTGTGCATTGGAGTGTGCAGGTGGGGGCAGAGTGTGTGTTGAAATGTGCAGGTGGGTGCAGGGCGTGCGTTGGAGTGCGCAGGTGGGTGCATAGTATGCGTTCGTGCATGCAGGTGGGCGCAGGGTGTGCATCCTATCACCTGAGTTGCAAAGTTGCAATGTATAAGACAACTTAAAGGGAACCTGAAGCGAGTACAATTATTTAAAATAAACACATGACGTAGCTGCAAAGCAATATTACATACTAACCTCACCGTCAGTTCCTCTCAGAGGCTCACCATTTTCTTCTTGCAGTGATCCTTACCAGTTCTGACAATATTTTGTCAGAACTGAAATACACCAGTTGCTGTCAGTTGTATATCAGCTGCTGTCAGTTACAAATGAATGTGCAAGGTAATGTCCATGTTTCCCTATGGCTCAAGTGGGTGATATTACAGTTTAACAGTGTGCTGACCAGGAAGCGGTTATGGAGTAATGGCCATTTTCAAAATGGAGGATGGAGAATTCCATTGATCACGGTGGACAAACAGGATGCAAGAGAGAAGAAAGAGATTGAGGAGTAGACTACACAGGAGGTAAGGAGGTAACCTGCGTATGGTTATTTTGACTTTTTATTTTCAGTTCAGGTTCTCTTTAATAAATGCATAGCATGGAAAACTACTATTCAATGGGGCAACTTCAATAGTAGTTCTGCAAAGGAGTCCTCCCTCCCCCCCCCCCCCAAAAAAAAACAACAACAAATAAAATAAATAAAAACAGAACCCCAAAGAAATCCTTAATGCTCAAAACACAGCTATAATACAGTTTAATACTCTTGGACTCTATGTCTATATAAGCAAAAATGCAGTTGGCAGGCACTTTTTTAATAACACGCCTAGCAATCCAGGCAATTCTGTTATAGGAAGGATGTAATTGTTTTTGTGTATAACTTATGTTTAAATCCATAACAGGAAAAAAAAAAAAAATCTTATAAAAAATTAGAATTCTCTGCATTCCTAGTCAAATTGAAAGAATGTATTGAATTCAATAGAATATTCTCTGAAATCACAAACACTTAACAATTGCATCAAATTATTGCTAAATCTACATGGTGTCTACTGTTGAGGATTAATATATTCCAGGCTGGTGCAATTTTAATTATAAAATTTCTATCTATTTTATCACATCTCAGTTACTGTTATCCATACGTTTTTAGCTTCAACTGTTTTTAACTCATTTAAATGCATGCTGGCAGCTGTTTTAATGAGGGAATATTTCAAAGACTTTAAAAGCAAATTACAGTACTACTGTATGAAATGAATTATACATTTTCATCTTTTGGCAAATTACTGAATACGCTATCTCTACCACAAAATGAAAAGGTTTTTAAAACTAATTATGCATTATTTTGTCTTGAAGATGAAACTATGAAGATTCCACTTAATTAGCTTGTTTGTCTGGTATCCAACCAAATAGTGCAAAACCAATCTTTATTTTAGGCCTTTTGTGTGCACGTTGGTGCAGGGCAAATGTTGTCAATACTACAAAAGGGTAAATTTTATATTTTATCTCCTTTGCATGCATGAAATAGAGGCGCTGTGAAAAAGGCATGAAAAAAGGGCGCAGGGTAAAGCCAAAACCATTATTTTTTGGTAAGGGTCCATTTACACTTAAATGATACCCAAGGTGGTGACATGTAACATAATGAGTTAGACATGGATATGTACAGTGCTTTGCACAAATAACTATGCTGTGTTCCTTTTTTTTCTCTGCCTAAAAGAGTTAAATATCAGGTATGTAAGTGGCTGACTCAGTCCTGACTCACACAGGAAGTGACTACAGTGTGACCCTCACTGATCAGAAATTCCAACTATAAAACACTTTCCTGGCAGAAAATGGCTTCTGAGAGCAGAAAAGAGATAAAAGGGTCAATAGGAATAGATTTTTAGCTCTGGCATACGTCAATGAATGTGTCATTGAGCAGAAACAATAAAACAGTTAAACCTTAAAAAGTAGATTTAAACATAAAATAAAGTTGTGAAATATCTTAAAAAGTCATTTTTAAGAGAATCAAGATAGATACAATTGTTTATTTCATTAGTTTATTTTTGCCTCGGGTGTCCTTTAATCAGTTGGTATGCATTGATATGCATTTTTTTTTTCTCCATAGCAGTACATTGGGAAAAAGCTTTCAGTTAAAGCACGTTAAGTGTGAAAGGTGCCATAGGAAAACATGGGCATTCCTTTGAAAATCAGTTCTCTTTCAGTTATAATTCCTGTATTGCAGTTTTGACAACTTGACAAAGAGCATGAAGCTTGAAACAGCGGTCTGTCGTTGTATTGCTGCCTTTTAACCCATGTGAACAATAAAAGTGGCTATTATTACATTGGTGGTGCCTGGTCCAGTGGATTTCTCAATTATAATTGAGAGTAACTGATTAAGTGTAAATGGAGCCTAAGAAGCACTAAAATATCGGTTTACAAAGAAATATGGCTTAAAGGGAAGGTTCAGGGAGGGTGGGTAAAAAATCAAAATCAATTTCCACTTACCTGGGGCTTCCTCCAGCCCGTGGCAGGCAGGAGGTGCCCTCGCCGCCGCTCCGCAGGCTCCCGGTGGTCTCCGGTGGCGCGCCCGACCTGGCCAGGCCGGCTGCCAGGTCGGGCTCTTCTGCGCTCCAAGGCCCGGAACTTCTGCGTCCCACGCCGGCGCTCTGACGTCATCGGACGTCCTACGGGCTCTACTGCGCAGGCGCAGAACTACTGCGCATGCGCAGTAGAGCCCGGAGGACGTCCGATGACGTCAGAGCGCCGGCGTGGGACGCAGAAGTTCCGGGCCTTGGAGCGCAAAAGAGCCCGACCTGGCAGCCGGCCTGGCCAGGTCGGGCGCGCCACCGGAGACCACCGGGAGCCTGCGGAGCGGCGGTGAGGGCTCCTCCTGCCTGCCACGGGCTGGAGGAAGCCCCAGGTAAGTGGAAATTGATTTTGATTTTTTACCCACCCTCCCTGAACCTTTACTTTAAAATTAGCAATTGTTTCTACTGTAATTTTTAATGATTTTAAGTATTCCAAAGCCATATTTTCATGTAGCTGAAAAATATTACCAATATTTTACTACTACACAACCTAACCCTACTCTCACACAGAGCGCTCCCTCTTCCGATGCCCAACCCTAAGACTCACCCATCCCCCGGTGGTGCCTAGCCCTAAGACCCCCCTGGTGGTGCCTAACCCTAAAACCCCCCTTCGTAACGCCTAATCCTGAAACCCCCTTTCTGCGCTGCATACAATAATTATACCTCATTATAATTCCCAAAATGAATGTAAAAATGATAAAAAAGTAGAATTACATTTTAAAATGATAATTAACAAAATTATAATTCTCAAAACGAATGTAAAAATTATTTTAAAAAAAAGTAGAATATCAATATGTTGAAAAGTTAAAATGATAATTTACAAAAATTATTATAATTGTCAAAATGAATTTCATAATGGTATTTTTCAAACCACTAATTCAGTTTGACAGGCGCGGCGCCTGTTGTCCAAAACGTCCTGTTTTGCGCTCAATAGCTGATATTTAACATTAAAGTGAATGACAGCACCTGATTTGTCCACTTCTCATATGCGCCCAATTTCCCTGTCTTCTTCTCCTTTTAAAATTCAGTTGTGTAACTTAAATTTTTATACAATGTGAAATCTTGATTTCACAAATATGGCATGACAATTCACCATAAACCTATTTCTAGTTGCAAAATTTCTAGTTGCAAAACTATTTACATTTATAAGTATATGGTAACATTGTTGGTAAAATAGTGTGAATCATACACCTGGATCTGTAGTGGCGAGTAGTGTTGGGCGAACATCTAGATGTTCGGGTTCGGGCCGAACAGGCCGAACATGGCCGCGATGTTCGGGTGTTCGAGCCGAACTCCGAACATAATGGAAGTCAATGGGGACCCGAACTTTCGTGCTTTGTAAAGCCTTCTTACATGCTACATACCCCAAATTTACAGGGTATGTGCACCTTGGGAGTGGGTACAAGAGGAAAAAAAAATTAGCAAAAAGAGCTTATAGTTTTTGAGAAAATCGATTTTAAAGTTTCAAAGGGAAAACTGTCTTTTAAATGCGGGAAATGTCTGGTTTCTTTGCACAGGTAACATGCTTTTTGTCGGCAGGCAGGCATAAATGTAATACAGATAAGAGGTTCCAGGAAAAGGGACCGGTAACGCTAACCCAGCAGCAGCACACGTGATGGAACAGGAGGAGGGCGGCGCAGGAGGAGAAAGCCACGCTTTGAGACACAACAACCCAGGCCTTGCATGAGGACAAGAAGCGTGCGGATAGCAATTTGCATTTTGTCGCCATGCAGTCATAAATGTAATACAGATGAGAGGTTCAATAAACAATAAACAGTAATTGGTGTTGTCCAGAATGCGCACAATGCGTGGGTCGCATTCAATGCAGTCCTAGGCCGAAGAGGTCATAGCCTAGGGTCACAAAAACCTGTTTATTTGGGCAATTTCAATGGTGGCGAGTCTGACGTACAAAAATCGCAGCAATGGCCGTTAGCAACGTCTGAATCTCACGAAATGTCTCATGCAGGTAGAAGACATATTGTCAGACTTGGGCTCCAAAGATGGGTTCCTACATCTCTGCAAACCAGAGTTACAGGGCTCCAAATTTGGTAAAATCCCCCATAGGCTTTCATTGGGCCTCCTATTTACAGTTCCAAAATCTCACATCTTTTCAAAGGGCAATTGCTCAGCAGTGGCAAATTTTCTAGCATTGTAGGGACCCTTAGGGGGAACATGACTGGTGAGTTTCGGGCCCCTAGGCCAAAGAGGTCATAGCCTAGGGTCACAAAAACCTGTTTATTTGGGCAATTTCAATGGTAGTTATGCTGACGTACATAAATCTCAGCCATGGCCGTTAGCAACGTCTGAATTTCACGAAATGTCTCATGCAGGTAGAAGACATATTGTTAGACTTGGATTCCAAAGATGGGGTCCCTACATCTCTGCAAACCAGAGTTACAGGGGTCAAAAATTGGTAAAATCCCCCATAGGCTTTCATTGCCTCCCTATTTCACTTTCCAAAATCTCACATCTTTTCAAACGGCAATTGCTCAGCAGTGGCAAATTTTCTAGCATTGTAGGTGAAAGGAGTTGGATCTATTTAAGTTCATGTCAGATATCAGATGCCTTAGACTACTTCATTTCCTGGCGCCAGGACATGTCACATAACGTGGTTAACAGGACACACACACACACACAGGAGTTGTGAGCACAAATTATGCTGAATCTTTATTACAGTTGCTTTCCTTATATCCTACTCAATACAGGATTTTGCTCATGCGCAGTTTATCATCATATGTCACCATAATTACAGAAAGTCATGTGATTTACGAGAATTAACACAGTTCAATGATCACGGGAAAACATGTTATTTATAACATTCCAGGTGTCCCCAGTTGGGGCATTTTATGGGTTTTGCCCAGAGAGAAGAATTTGGCTATTCTCTACCACAATCAGCCAGCTCTTCCTGCACAGATGTGTGTGGGTGGCTGATTGTTCTATAGACACATTAATATCACACTGAATAGATACATGAGGCACAGACTTAGATACATGTATGCTTGTATATGAAATTGATCTATATACTAATATATATATACATACATACATATATATATATACATATATACCTACATATCCTTTCAGTCCCCCCTTTGGTCATTTCTTCCAAAGGAAGAAGATGACCATACTAAAGCCAATACCTAGAACAGGCAGAGCTAGCATCACAGTGGGCAAAATTTTGGTCGAAGTCTCCTAATGGTCAAACCACGAATAGCTATTTGGTAAAGTACTCATAACAAAGAAAATGATTAACTAACCTGTAACCTTAAATAATCAATTAAACAATGTTGGCCAATCTAATGGCCGAACAAATCAGAAAAATCAGAAAAGAACCAAATCAGAAATTATTCAGGAAAAAACCCAATAATTATTTTTCCTGATGCAGATCAGAACTAAGAACAATTCTCTTTCCTGATGTGATCTAGTAAAGATCTTATGCGGACTACATGTGAGGATACACTCATGTGTATAACTTAGCCTGCGCCAGGGATATTTCTCTTAGATCAATATAAGAAGCTTTCTTATCTCAGCACTTACTCCAAGAGAAACTTCCATCTGCTCTATTTTAGAAAAGGCTTGTCTAAATACTAGGCCTCGGGAAGGCCAGGGTCAAAAACCCTTATGATGGCAACTAACACAGGCATAAGGTGGCTATATTTGGGAGAGGGTGGTTTTGACTCTACAATTTAGTTCACAAACCGTTTGTGAGGCATGGCAGGCCACTCATCTTCCATCAGCCACTGTACTCCAAGCTATCTCTGCGTCCTTTACTCAGAGTCACACACTCCTGTTAACCCAGGGGGTGGACACCAACCCAACTACAATCATACTCAGGTCTTAATGCCCAAAGTACAGAGGCTGAGATCAGATATACAGGAGTACTGCCAGAACTCACCAAACAAGTCAAAACGTAGCTACAGGCCTCAGTCCAGGACACATTTGTGAGAGGGAATACAGATCACAGCAGAAGTCTAGGGAACAAGGCTGCATGAGACCATCAACATCTCTGGCCTTCCAATTATCCCATATTAAATATACCAATTAGGTTGTTCAAGGCAACTGTGTTGCTGTGAAATTGTAGTCCATCACACCAATCATACTGACCAAAGCCTGTTATGCTTGCTTCAGACAAACAGATACAACTCTGATTCAACAAGGGAAGGGAATGTTAACTAATCGACTTTTTACCACAGTAATGGTAAATATCTATACAGACATACTACAAATCAAAGCAGAAAAAGATATAACTAATAGCAACCGCTGCCATAGATACTCTTTCAAGGTCAGGACTAACAGGACAACTGTAATGATGGCTACCTTCAGATTTAACCATACTAGAAGGACTCTGCTAATCACACATATGAACACTCACCAACTATATTCACAATCAGGATAGGACACAACACAATAGCAACATGGACCCTTCACAAAACAATTATGGCCAGATTGAATCTACTGAAGACCAAGGTATCAGAGAATAGGAGACTTGTTCCCTGAAAATTGCCCACTGAGATCAGGCCTGCTGAATTATATGTGTAGCAACACGTAAGCGTGGGTATGTAGATATATATATATTTTACTGTCTGATAAATATACACTTTTATAGTTATCTGGGTTGAAGAAAGATGTGTGTACATAAAGTTTAACCAAAACAAAGCACCACACCGGCCCATTTCACTGCTGATCCAGAGGAAGGCGAAAAACCCTTATAAGGCATAGTTTTATTAGCCCCATAAAGGGAAAATTCCTTCCTGACTCCAAAATGGCAATCAGAAAAAATCCCTGGATTATTCAGCATTTGGCCTTAGTTAGTAATTGAGATAAAAATATCAGCTCATTACATATCAACCCATTACCTAACTTACAACTAGCTCTCTTTCTATCATATCCTTAATATAGTGACCCACCCCTCATAACAGCTGATTCAATCATTGATCTAAGATCGACATTAAAAATATCCAAGCCTTGATCAGACAAGTGAACCCTATCCGGGCGGAATAAGTTAGGCCGCGAACCCTCAAGTTTATTATGCCAATAAGAAAAAACCCCTATAGCTGGCAGGGATCTAGATAATGCCCTATTAGGCCTGGTGCACACCAAAAACCGCTAGCAGATCCGCAAAATGCTAGCAGATTTTGAAACGCTTTTTCTTATTTTTCTGCAGCGTTTCAGCTAGCGTTTTGCGGTTTTGTGTAGCGGTTTTGGTATAGTAGATTTCATGTATTGTTACAGTAAAGCTGTTACTGAACAGCTACTGTAACAAAAAACGCCTGGCAAACCGCTCTGAAGTGCCGTTTTTCAGAGCGGTTTGCGGTTTTCCTATACTTAACATTGAGGCAGAAACGCATCCGCAATCCAAAATCTGCTGCAGCCCGGGAGTATGCGTTTCTGCAAAACGCCTACCGCTCTGGTGTGCACCACCCCATTGAAATGCATTACCCTAGCAGATCCGCACCCGCAAGCAGATCGCAAACCGCAGCGGAAACGCTCCGGTGTGCACTAGGCCTTAATGAATGTCTTAATGGCCCTTAATCTATCTTGGGGAAAAATCCACACCCGTCTGGGAATGATTTCAGAAAAAACCAACGCACATTGGGGAATGATCTCATGAATGCGCATAAAATCATATTTCATGCGGTGTAACAAATCAATAGTGTTAGCTTTACCCACGTCGTTCCCACCCAAGTGACAAATAAGAATGTCTGGCATAGGAAATTTCCGCATTAAAGAAGTAACCCTACCAAAAAACATATTCCAAATCATCCCTCTAATACTGAACCAATAGATCATGAAGTTATTTTTAGATAACCCAAGGTTTTCCCCATAGTCACTATTAGTAGCTTTCCTACGAGCCCAATACACATAAGAATGTCCCACAATCCATACAATCTTCCTGGGTCTGAGATCCAGATCTTGTTCCATTCTTCAACAGATGACACACGCAACTATGGAACTGATGAAAAAGTCTCTTTTTGGAATTCAGGCCTTAGTCGACCTATTTCACCCTCTACAGTGGAACCAGTAGAAAATCCTTTTGTTAAAGATAGACTCAGGATAGCCCCAGACTCCCTCTGGATGGATGACTTCCGGATGGCTCTGGTCAAGTAGTCACCCCTTATCCTCCTCAGGATAGATGTCTGACAAGTTGTTTCTGAAAGAATAAAGAGAAATGTGCGAGCATCCTGTTTTTCCCAAAAATCCAATAAGTCATTTATTTTTCCTAGTATTTGTAATACTACTATGATTCATACTCTCCACCATGAACTTCAAAACATACTTATCGGATCTTTCTATGATCCTAACGGATCTCTCGCAATACCCCGTTCGCATGACGTCGTGTCGCTGTACCCGTGCGAGTATGTGACTCCATACATGGCAGAGAGGATAAATTCCCAATGAATTTTTACACCATAATGAATTCCCATTTTTCATTTTTCATTTACAAGTCACACTCTCATTCCATCATACCTTCCACAATCATACCAAACCCTAAATAGTGATGTATTTAAAAAACTTAGGTGGCCCTAGTGCAATATCTCACTACCCCTTCTTACTACACCACTGCATGAAACAGATCACTAGGCCTGGGCAGGGCGGGCTCTTTTCCCCTCTTTGACCATACATTAAAGTTATTTTAATGTCTGGTCAGAATAAGTGAAAGGCTAATATGAGCAGGGTCACAGTACAGCGGAACAGTGGCCAGCACTGTCTTCCTGTAATAGGGTTGGGTCCCCTTTTAGATTTAAAGCTACAGACATACAAAGAACATCTATAGTGTCCTTTTCCCCATAGTGCGCTTAAGGTACTATACCTATGGTTGTCCCCGAGACACACTTCTATAGGCACACATACAAAGAACAGCACTACAGAGACTAGGCTAAGGCCTCCTTACTAAACAGACACTGAACTACAGATCAAGCAGAACTGAAATTACAATTCTGCCAGAGGTAAAGCTTCTAATCATTACACTATAAAATTAAACAGTGTATTTTTTCCTAGAGTCTTCAGAACAGTGAAAAATTCTGTCAAAAATCTAAAAATCCATCCAAATAATTGTCATATCAACATCAAATGATTCTGCAGTTTGTCAAAAAGGTTCAAGCATTAAACTAAGCTATTTTCCTAAGGCTAAGAAAAATGTACTTATTTTCCTATGCTGAGTGGATTTTGGGCTTACAAAAAAAACCATATATTCTCACTAAAAATATGAGTGACATAGAGTAAGAGCCTTAAACAGCTCTCTGCTAATATATGTCATTAATTACATACACACAAAGATATTGTGCCACCCGGAGAGGAGATATTAATTTAAAGGAGATGGATTTATGAACAGGAAGAGGGGTTATTAAGGTCAAAAAACCCCACTATTGGAAAAGAATTCCCATAATCTAAAGGGTGACATGAAATAAACAGCAAGTGTAACCCAGAACTACACATGTGATCTTAATTGACCTAAAACTATATACCTGTCCTGACTATTTAATATGTCCTCAATGTTTTCCATAAATATTCCCAAATGAATATGGCTTTCACAGTTTCACAATATCCACTAAAATATAGTACAAACAGTATACAATGCATCATTATCTTTCAAGAGTTGCATGACATTTAGAAATATTGAAGTTACAATAACTGTGCTTTATCAGAGTGGCTTTGGAGGAGGAGCAAGCTGAGAGAATTCGTTCAACTGGGTGACCAGGCCAGTGAAGAATTAAATTAGACACAGTTTAGTTACAATAGCATGTAACACTTCAACAATGAGTTGCAAACATCATTAAATGCCTTTTCTGCTGCGATTGATATAAAAATACAGCCTACCAACTATGATACAATATTCAAGAAGGATTTTATCTATGGAGAACTATTGAGTAAATTATTTGAATCTATATGCTTCAAAGTTACAAGCTATATAAATTCCGTTCAAATATGAACATTATTCTAACAAACTTATGGCAACTACCATGACATGGGGAAATGATTTAACTCTACTCACTTGTATAAGTCTGGGTGACAAATGCCATTACTCAATTAATCCACTTTAGACTAAGGGAATTGGGTTGTACTAAAAACTCAATTCACTTTACACTATGAAACTAAGGTAACACGGTGACGTAGAAGCCAGTGCTCTCGCCTTGCAATGTTACCCAAATCTCTGACTGGTCAACATCTGCATGGAGTCTGCATGTTCTCCTCATGTCTGCATGGGTTTCCCCCATGCACTCAGTTTCTTCACCAAAAAAAACCCACAGACAAATCAACCGGCTTCCTTCCAAATTGGCCCCAAACTATGATATATGATTTCACTATACTACCTATGAAAAAATATCAGAACCCCTTTTGGACATGTATAAAAACTCCAAAAATCTATTCTGCAGTATGGGAAACTTCATTCACATACATATGGACCTGGGTGACAGTTGGTATCAATTAATTAATCTAATTTAATTTGAAGATACTAAGTTTCAGGATTAGGTCATTATTTACTAACCTCTGTATCTAACTGAGAGAAACCTAAGATGTTGTTTAGATAAATATGACAATTAAATTACATTCTTACACATTACGTATTCAGAAAAGCTTTTTAACTTTCATTTTCTTCAGCAGAAAAAAAATGACAACTAGTACGTTTAAGTTACTTCCTCATTTTATTGCTGGTGGCATAGTTTCCTCAGAGAGAGAGAGAAAAAAAACCCACTTTTAAAAAATGACATTTAACCCCTTTTTTTCAGACTCTGCCACTATCAAGAATACATCTGTATATATGCAGAAATACTTGATATTTCTCCACATCTACGGACACATATGTTTCTTAATTAATCTAATGTTTTAATGTTAGACCCCATTAGAAAAAGTAATCAACTTTTTACTTCCTCATTTTTATTTCTCTGTCACTGACTACTTCAGAACAGGAACCCATACGGATGTTGGCGGGCGCAGATTAGATCACTTAAAAATGACATGTCCTCATTTTTAACCCTTTCAAACTTACAGGGGAATTCTAACACTATTTAATACGACAATTTAAGTATTTCTGATTATTTCAAGATTACCTCTAAAAATCATTACCTATAGGAGTGTGTATCTGCCTAATTAACTATTTGCTAACAACTAATTTAAAGATGAGAAAGAAGAAAATCTATTTTATTGAGGCAGATATACCCATGGTTTCAACACACACTTTCACGGGTGAACTAAGGAGCTGCGGGCCCTGGTGTAAGTTTTACATTAGGCCCCCCCCAAGACCTCTATACATAGCAATTGATACAGCGCGCTAAAATTTATCAAAGACAACTACAGCGTCAGAGATACAAGAAGGGGATTAGGGATTGCTACTATTCAAAGCATCTATAGAAGTGATTATTACCACTACAAGACAAATAGAGAGCTAATACTGCGATAGAGGGTGGACCCTTCGGGGGCCCTTGTGGACCAAAGGCCTAGGTGCGGCCACTACCTCTGTACCCCCCCTATTGCTACGTCCCTGCGGATATTACCTCTCTCTACCATACATATGACAATCATGTACTCGATACAATCTCTCAATTTTCACACATATGTGTCAGTTTACACATAATACATATGAATACATTGTGATACATGTTATTTTATAACTATACCCAAATTTGCAGGAAATTAATTACATTACTGTATTTCGGAAATGTTTTTTTTTCAACGAAGTTTGTATTAAATGACCCATGGATAATTCAGACAATATTAATGATCGGTCATCTACAAAAAGTCCAGTATAACAGAATTTTTCCCAAGGTGGCATCTGAAACCAGTTTTGTACGTACATAGAATTTATACTGGCGATTTTCTGCAAGTGACCGCTCTTATCTGAGTTTCATGAGTGTCCTTAATATTAATTTTACTAACCATCACTCGGAAATACAGTAAGAATCTTATAACACTTTATATAATACTTTTTTTCATCGCTGGCGCAACCAGACGGAAAACAGACATAAAACACACATTACTAGTCAAGATTAATACACAAACAAGACAGACTTGGACATATATAATTCTAATCACCGTTAGACATAGTTCTTTAACCAATTGTATATGGATTGAACTATTATTCCTTTCTCCCCCCCCCCCAAGGGAATGACAGCCCAAGACTAATATACTATATTATATTCTAACCAAGAATGAACAAAATATTTTTCTTCCAGATATTCTGGCAACACAAAGGTTCATAAATTTCATCTATATTAGGGATTGGGATAGTAAACATTTTGACAATATTTTGACCCATTGATCTAATTCCAGTTTTATACTGTAATTTATTGGCCCTCTATTAAATCTATGTGTCAAATACAAATATAAGATATTGCCGTACCAATAGACAATTCTTATCTAGATAAATTATAATTTATATATTTTTAAAATTTATCAACACTATTTTTATCAATAACTAATATATATCAATAATTCTATCTATAATTCTCATCTCATGAGAACAAAACAAACTTTGTCTAGGGATTTTATCTTTCTACAACCTCACTAAACCCAAACTGTTTCTCAGAGTTTAATAACTTTTTTCTTAACCTTACTAATAAAACAGATTATTAATTACAAAACAAACGCAGACAAATAATCTAAAACATCTGAATCTTATCTGACATTATAAAAACCTTACAAAAATAAACTGTAATAAACCCATTCAAAACCTAAGAAGAACTACAAATACCCAGAAATCCATACCATATGGTGTCCTGTTCATTTCCCAAATGAACTCTATTTTCTTACCAAAAGAAAATGTATTGAAGTTGATCAGACTTCAAATTTGCTAGATTTTTCCCAAAAAAATCTATATTTCCCTTAGACCTACTAAGAGAAGTGTAACAGACTTACCAAAAGTCTACATTCTCCCTAATTTTTTTTATTTTTTTTTTATTTTATTTTTTTAAACTAAGGCCTTCTAAAAACCTTATAATCTATATAATTAAATTATACTATCAAAAAACACAAACTCCAACACCGGATTCGTTTTGGTATCAACAGAAATTTCACATAAATAATATAGACACCTCTCTCTTTAAAAAAAACAAAAAGAGAAGTATAGTCATATTACTTACGTGAACTCTGCAGAAGACCATCCCGGACGAGCCCCCAGCTGAAAGGAGTTGGATCTATTTAAGTTCATGTCAGATATCAGATGCCTTAGACTACTTCATTTCCTGGCGCCAGGACATGTCACATAACGTGGTTAACAGGACACACACACACACACAGGAGTTGTGAGCACAAATTATGCTGAATCTTTATTACAGTTGCTTTCCTTATATCCTACTCAATACAGGATTTTGCTCATGCGCAGTTTATCATCATATGTCACCATAATTACAGAAAGTCATGTGATTTACGAGAATTAACACAGTTCAATGATCACGGGAAAACATGTTATTTATAACATTCCAGGTGTCCCCAGTTGGGGCATTTTATGGGTTTTGCCCAGAGAGAAGAATTTGGCTATTCTCTACCACAATCAGCCAGCTCTTCCTGCACAGATGTGTGTGGGTGGCTGATTGTTCTATAGACACATTAATATCACACTGAATAGATACATGAGGCACAGACTTAGATACATGTATGCTTGTATATGAAATTGATCTATATACTAATATATATATACATACATACATATATATATATACATATATACCTACATATCCTTTCAGTAGGGACCCTTAGGGGGAACATGACTGGTGAGTTTCGGGCCCCTAGGCCAAAGAGGTCATAGCCTAGGGTCACAAAAACCTGTTTATTTGGGCAATTTCAATGGTAGTTATGCTGACGTACATACATCTCAGCCATGGCCGTTAGCAACGTCTGAATTTCACGAAATGTCTCATGCAGGTAGAAGACATATTGTTAGACTTGGATTCCAAAGATGGGGTCCCTACATCTCTGCAAACCAGAGTTACAGGGGTCCAAAATTGGTAAAATCCCCCATAGGCTTTCATTGCCTCCCTATTTCACTTTCCAAAATCTCACATCTTTTCAAAGGGCAATTGCTCAGCAGTGGCAAATTTTCTAGCATTGTAGGGACCCTTAGGGGGAACATGACTGGTGAGTTTCGGGCCCCTAGGCCAAAGAGGTCATAGCCTAGGGTCACAAAAACCTGTTTATTTGGGCTATTTCAATGGTAGTGATGCTGACGTACGTAAATCTCAGCCATGGCCGTTAGCAACGTCTGAATTTCACGAAATGTCTCATGCAGGTAGAAGACATATTGTTAGACTTGGATTCCAAAGATGGGGTCCCTACATCTCTGCAAACCAGCGTTACAGGGGTGCAAAATTGGTAAAATCCCCCATAGGCTTTCATTGCCTCCCTATTTCACTTTCCAAAATCTCACATCTTTTCAAAGGGCAATGGCTCAGCAGTACCAAATTTTCTAGCATTGTAGGGACTCTTAGGGGGATCATGACTGGTGAGTTTTGCCACTGCTGAGCCATTGCCCTTTGAAATGGTGTGAGATTTTGGAATGGTAAATAGTAGGCCCAATGAAAGCCTATGGGGGATTTTACCAATTTTGGAGCCCTGTAACTCTGGTTTGCAGAGATGTAGAGACCCCATCTTTGGAATCCAAGTCTAACAATATGTCTTCTACCTGCATGAGACATTTTGTGAGATTCAGACGTTGCTAACGGCCAATGCTGCGATTTATGTACGTCAGACTCGCCGCCACCATTGAAATAGCCCAAATAAACAGGTTTTTGTGACCCTAGGCTATGACCTCTTTGGCCTAGGGGCCCAAAACTCACCAGTCATGTTCCCCCTAAGGGTCCCTACAATGCTAGAAAATTTGCCACTGCTGAGCAATTGCCCTTTGAAAAGATGTGAGATTTTGGAAAGTGAAATAGGGAGGCAATGAAAGCCTATGGGGGATTTTACCAATTTTGGACCCCTGTAACTCTGGTTTGCAGAGATGTAGGGACCCCATCTTTGGAATCCAAGTCTAACAATATGTCTTCTACCTGCATGAGACATTTCGTGAAATTCAGACGTTGCTAACGGCCATGGCTGAGATGTATGTACGTCAGCATAACTACCATTGAAATTGCCCAAATAAACAGGTTTTTGTGACCCTAGGCTATGACCTCTTTGGCCTAGGGGCCCGAAACTCACCAGTCATGTTCCCCCTAAGGGTCCCTACAATGCTAGAAAATTTGCCACTGCTGAGCAATTGCCCTTTAAAAAGATGTGAGATTTTGGAAAGTGAAATAGGGAGGCAATGAAAGCCTATGGGGGATTTTACCAATTTTGGACCCCTGTAACTCTGGTTTGCAGAGATGTAGGGACCTCATCTTTGGAATCCAAGTCTAACAATATGTCTTCTACCTGCATGAGACATTTCGTGAAATTCAGACGTTGCTAACGGCCATGGCTGAGATTTATGTACGTCAGCATAACTACCATTGAAATTGCCCAAATAAACAGGTTTTTGTGACCCTAGGCTACGACCTCTTTGGCCTAGGGGCCCAAAACTCACCAGTCATGTTCCCCCTAAGGGTCCCTACAATGCTAGAAAATTTGCCACTGCTGAGCAATTGCCCTTTGAAAAGATGTGAGATTTTGGAAAGTGAAATAGGGAGGCAATGAAAGCCTATGGGGGATTTTACAAATTTTGGACCCCTGTAACTCTGGTTTGCAGAGATGTAGGGACCCCATCTTTGGAATCCAAGTCTAACAATATGTCTTCTACCTGCATGAGACATTTCGTGAAATTCAGACGTTGCTAACGGTCATGGCTGAGATGTATGTACGTCAGCATAACTACCATTGAAATTGCCCAAATAAACAGGTTTTTGTGACCCTAGGCTATGACCTCTTTGGCCTAGGGGCCCGAAACTCACCAGTCATGTTCCCCCTAAGGGTCCCTACAATGCTAGAAAATTTGCCACTGCTGAGCAATTGCCCTTTGAAAAGATGTGAGATTTTGGAACTGTAAATAGGAGGCCCAATGAAAGCCTATAGGGGATTTTACCAAATTTGGAGCCCTGTAACTCTGGTTTGCAGAGATGTAGGGAACCCATCTTTGGAGCCCAAGTCTAACAATATGTCTTCTACCTGCATGAGACATTTCGTGAGATTCAGACGTTGCTAACGGCCATTGCTGCGATTTATGTACGTCAGACTCGCCACCATTGAAATTGCCCAAATAAACAGGTTTTTGTGACCCTAGGCTATGACCTCTTCGGCCTAGGACTGCATTGAACGTGACCCACGCATTGTGCGCATTCTGGACAACACCAATTACTGTTTATTGTTTATTGAACCTCTCATCTGCATTACATTTATGACTGCATGGCGACAAAATGCAAATTGCTATCCGCACGCTTCTTGTCCTCATGCAAGGCCTGGGTTGTTGTGTCTCAAAGCGTGGCCTTCTCCTCCTGCGCCGCCCTCCTCCTGTTCCATCACGTGTGCTGCTGCTGGGTTAGCGTTACCGGTCCCTTTTCCTGGAACCTCTTATCTGTATTACATTTATGACTGCATGCCGACAAAAAGCATGTTACCTGTGCAAAGAAACCAGACATTTCCCGCATTTAAAAGACAGTTTTCCCTTTGAAACTTTAAAATCGATTTTCTCAAAAACTATAAGCTCTTTTTGCTAATTTTTTTTTCCTCTTGTACCCACTCCCAAGGTGCACATACCCTGTAAATTTGGGGTATGTAGCATGTAAGGAGGCTTTACAAAGCACGAAAGTTCGGGTCCCCATTGACTTCCATTATGTTCGGAGTTCGGCTCGAACACCCGAACATCGCGACCATGTTCGGCCCGAACCCGAACATCTAGATGTTCGCCCAACACTACACGTGACCCGTTCGGCCAATCACAGCGCTAGCCGAACGTTCGGGGAACGTTCGGCCATGCGCTCTTAGTTCGGCCATATGGCCGAACAGTTTGGCCGAACACCATCAGATGTTTGGCCGAACTCGAACATCACCCGAACAGGGTGATGTTCTGCAGAACCCGAAAAGTGGCGAACACTGTTCGCCCAACACTAGTGGCGAGTACAGAGCAGTAATGGAGATGGGAACCCCCTGTCTACTTCCCTAATGTCTCCAACCCACTACCCTACATATTGTAAGGTCGCAAGGGCAGCAACCTCCTCCTAGTGTTTCTTATTCTGCTGTAATTTATCATATGAACATGTATGTACCAGTATCAGTGATGTATAAAGCTACACATCAACTATGTTTTTGTACTTGTATTGCTGGATGTCATGATTGTACAGAGTTTTGAATTTCTCATGTATCTATGCTCCCCACTATTTGTTTTGTACAATGTACAGCACTATGGAAGATGTTGGTGCTATATGCATAAATAATAATAGTAAGATGGCTGTCCAAAACAAGAAGATACTGAAGCCCTGGACCTCAAGTGATGAATATAGCGCTGCACAGAAGACAGGTAGAGGACTCCCTGGAACAAGAAAACACTGAAGCCCTGGACCTCTAGCGGTGATTATAGAGCTGCACATGAGATGGGTAAATGCCCCCTTTGAACAAGAAGATAGTGAAGTCCTGGAACTCTAGCAGTGATTAGAGCTGCTCCGGAGACGGGTAAATGATTCCCTAGAACAAGAAGACAGTGCAGCCCTGGACCTCTAGTGGTGATTATAGAGTGCACAGTAGATGGGTAGATGACTCCCTAGAACAAGAAGATAGTGCAACCCTGGACCTATAGTGGTGATTATAAAGTGTACAGAAGGCAGGTAGATGACTCCCTAGAACAAGAAGAAAGTGCAGCCCTGGAACTCTTGTGGTGATTATAGAGTGCACAGGAGACAGGTAGATGACTCCCTAGAACAAGAAGACAGTGCAACCCTGGACTTCTAGTGGCAAGTACAGAGCTAAAGAGCTGCAGAGACAGGAAGATGGCTGCCAGGAATGAGGAGAGGCAACTAGATGTAAGCATACAATCAACTAAAAAATTTGTTATACTACAGTATATGTCCAAGTCCAACATTGGCCAAAAATAAATCATTTATCCTCGTTTCACTATGTTTAACACTGGACTCAGCTTACAAACAAAATCAGCTTATGTAACCTGTTTGTAAGTGGAGCCCAACTGTATTAGGTTTTTTGAGGGATGAAAGTTGTGGGGGACGGCCTATACTAGGGAACGGCTTATACTCAAGAATAAACGGTATATATTCTGTTCCCTTGAGCATTTGGTGACTGGCCTTTTTTATTTTATTTTATTTTTTAAAACTGGAGTTTTGTCTAGGAAATGTAGAATGGGATCACCACATTTTCTTATAATTTAAAAGCTCTCCCGCTTTGTGATAACCCGTATGCAACGTACAGTTTGCTAAACCTCAAAATATGCTTTTAAGATGATGTTCTCCAAGCACGTATTGCTTCACAATAAATTACAACAGACTGAAAAAGCAATATTACAGAATGACTGTTTTGCAGAACATTATGAATCAAACATTGGAACACAGATTAGATAAGCTCTGGTAGAGGAGTGTGTGGCAGGTCAGGTTACGGCAAAGAACTTGACAGATCTAATATGATGCTAAAACAGAAATGTAAACAAATTCTTGTTCATGCATACAGTCTATCTGCTGGCCTTAAATGAAAAACCGACTGTAAAATGCTTTTTGAAGTGACACATTTCTCTAACCACGGGTAAATTGTTTTCCAAACAAAAATTTCATTTTCAAATAGGCGCTTCTTGAATCCTTGTCTAAAACATAAATATATGATTAAATAAGATCTGGGCTGCCTTGAAAACTGTCAATTCTATTTACAATGTGTTTGCAGTGAACTAAAAAGATGGCAAAATACTTACCTGTATGGTAGAAGCATTGATTCCCAGCTCATTTTATTAGCAGGCTATCTAACCAAATATTGATCATTAGTGACATGATCTATCATGACCTATTCTGAAGGAAAGGAGAAATATTTAGGTCAAACAGTTGACTGACGTTGTGAGTAACACTTAAGCTTTAGCGATGTTACTTACCGTATATACTCGCATATAAGCCGACCCGCATATAAGCTGACCCCCCAACTTTTCCCTGAAAAAACAGGGAAAAATGATTGACCCCCATATAAGCCGGGGGTAGGAAATGCTGGATTGGTGCAGCCCCCCAGTGTGCCCCAATATAGCTAGTATAGTGCCCAGTATAGGTAGGTAGTGTCCAGTATAGCTAGTATAGTGCCCAGTATAGCTAGTAAAGTGCCCAGTATAGCCAGTATAGTGCCCAGTATGGGTAGGTAGTGCCTCAGTTTAGCTAGTATAGTGCCCAGTTTAGCTAGTATAGTGTCCCAGTATGGCTAGTAAAGTGCCCAGTTTAGTTAGTATAGTGCCCAGTAAAGCCAGTATAGTGCCCAGTTTAGCTAGTATAGTGCCCAGTTTAGCCAGTATAGTGCCCAGTTTAGCCAGTATAGTGCCCAGTTTAGCTAGTATAGTGCCCCAGTATGGCTAGTAAAGTGCCCAGTTTAGCCAGTATAGTGCCCAGTTTAGCCAGTATAGTGCCAAGTTTAGCCAGTATAGTGCCCAGTTTAGCTAGTATAGTACCCAAGTATGGCTAGTAAAGTGCCCAGTTTAGCCAGTATAGTGCCCAGCATAGGTGGGTAGTGCTCCCCCCCGCTCCCCCCACGGCTGCCGCTGCTGCTGCTATTACCTTGTTAGACAGCGGCCGCTTCCTAATCCGCGTTCCTCTTCTTTCTCAGAGTGTATCACAGCAGCGCGCCCGGCGCTGCTGCTGTGACGATGCAGGGGGCAGGAAAGAGCGCGGCTCCCTATAGCGGCGATCTGTATCGCCGTTACCAAGGGAACCGCTCTTTCCTGCCCCCTGCATCATCACAGCAGCAGCGCCGGGCGCGCTGCTGTGATACACTCTGAGAAAGAAGAGGAACGCGGATTAGGAAGCGGCCGCTGTCTAACAAGGTAATAGCAGCAGCGGCCGCGGGGGGAGCGGGGAGGGGGGGGAGCGGGGCGCGGACCACCCACCACTAGACCACCAGGGAAGACTCGCATACAAGCCGACCCCCCAACTTTTGACCCCCTTTTTGGGGGTCAAAAATTCGGCTTGTATGCGAGTATATACGGTACTTCTAGAGTGAACTATTTCACATAATTCCCACTGACAATAAGTTCAGACTCAATTTCCAGTCACTGGCATTTAATTTTAACAGTTCAGCAACTCCTGTTAGAAATTCTGTGTAAGGCTCTGAATACATATAGGCTGACCATAGCTAAAGTATCAAGTAAATGCAAAAGAAGAAAAGGACACTGCTCAACTGCACCGTGTAGAGCAGTGCTGGACCCAAGGCGGCCAGGCTAGGATACTGACATAAAGGTAGAAAGGATGTGGTCCGCAACAAATTCTCTCCACAGATAGCATAGTTTATTTAGGACGTGTCCTCACAGCAGATAAAAAGTACATAGGCTGACATGTTTCAGGCCATGCGGCCCTTAATCATAGCTCACCAAAAATACAGCTCCTTACTCTCAATTTAAAAAGGAGGGGTGTGTGCGACGCACCCAGGTGTGGCATGCACCCGCCCTCCAGTAGGAGGGACTCAATACAGGTGCAACCGCCACTCAAAGGGTGGTCACAACCCCTATACAAACATTAAACCATCATCATTTAAAAGAATATAAATCTCTATCAATGGGTAAATGTATAAAATCAAAAAAAGAGAACAAATGTTAGAACAAGCAGAATGAGATATATATAGAAATACAAAATATAATGCACACCTGCTCATTCAAGCAAAACCCATCTGAACCTCAGCTCGGTGCCCTATCAAATTCGATCCAAAAATCTGTCCCCTCAATCAGTCGCACAATCTAGCCTGTGACCAAAGCTAGGTCCCATCTAGCATTAAGTCCCTTTGGGGCTCTGGTCTGGGCTTCTCTTTTCCGAATAATCGCCAATCAGTCCCCACCTCTCTTGGGCAAGAAGACCCTCTCTATACCCTGGAAGGAAAAAACAGACATGTCATCACCATGCATGTTTTTAAAATGCTTGGCAACATTCGAAATATTTCTGGTCGACCAGGATGCTCCCAAATAATGTTCTGAGATTCTGGCTTTAAGGGACCTAGTGGTACAACCCACATACTGTAATGAACATAAATTACCGTATATACTCGCAAGCAAGCCGACCCGCATGTAAGCCGACCCCCCCACTTTTACCCCAAAAAACAGGAAAAAATGATTGACCCTCATGTAAGCCGGGGGTAGGAAACGCTGGCCGCGTGATCCCCCCAGTATGTCCCAGTATAGCTAGTATAGTGCCCAGTATAGGTAGGTAGTGCTCAGTATAGCAAGTAAAATGCCCCAGTATAGCTAGTATAGTGCTCATTATAGCTAGTATAGTGCTCAGTATAGCTAGTATAGTGCTCATTATAGCTAGTGAAGTGCCCCAGTTTAGCTAGTATAGTGCTCAGTATAGGTAGGTAGTGCTCAGTATAGCTAGTAAAATGCCCCAGTATAGCTAGTATAGTGCTCAGTATAGCTAGTATAGTGCTCAGTATAGTGCTCAGTATAACTAGTATAGTGCTCAGTATAGCTAGTATAGTGCTCAGTATAGCTAGTGAAGTGCCCCAGTTTAGCTAGTATAGTGCTCAGTATAGTGCCCCATTATAGCTAGTATAGTGCCCCATTATAGCTAGTATAGTGCCCCCAGTATAGCTAGTATAGTGCCCCCAGTATAGCTAGTATAGTGCCCCCAGTATAGCTAGTATAGTGCCCCATTATAGCTAGTATAGTGCCCCCAGTATAGCTAGTATAGTGCCCCCAGTATAGCTAGTATAGTGCCCCCAGTATAGCTAGTATAGTGCCCCCAGTATAGCTAGTATAGTGCCCCCAGTATAGCTAGTATAGTGCCCCCAGTATAGCTAGTATAGTGCCCCATTATAGCTAGTATAGTGCCCCATATAGCTAGTATAGTGCCCCATATAGCTAGCATAGTGCCCCAGTATGGGTGGGTAGGTGCTGTCCCTCCCCGCTCCCCCTGCGGCCGCCGCTGGTGCTATTACCTCAGGCGGCGCCGCTTCCTCTATCCCCGTCCTCCTCCGGTAGTAACTCATTCACAGCAGCGTGCCTCTCGCTGCTGTGATGACGAGGAAACCATAGAGAGCGGCTTCCTGTAGCGCGATGCCGTTACTATGGGAACCGCTCTCTATGGTTTCCTGCGTCATCACAGCAGCGGGGGGCGCGCTGCTGTGAATGAGTTACCGGAGGAGGACGGGGATAGAGGCAGCGGCGCCGCCTAAGGTAATAGCAGCGGTGGCCGCGGGGGGAGCGGGGAGGGACAGCACCTATCCACCCACCCACCCACACATGACTCGCAAGCAAGCCGACCCCCCAACTTTTGGCCCACTTTTGGGGGGTCAAAAATTCGGCTTGCTTGCGAGTATATACGGTACAAGAAATCAAATAAATAACATTTCTTGTGTTGCAATTGATAAAGTGTTTAAGCATTCACCTATATCCATTCGCAAAAGATTCCACTGATTATGTTTTATGATGCATGGAACAATAATGACAGGTGGAAACACCACATCTATAGGACCCTTTCATTGTAAGCCAAGTGGGAGGTGAATCCTCAGAGCCAAATAAACTTGGAGATAAAGACCTACCTAATGTGGGTGCTCTCCTAGTGGCAAAGTTTACACCCTCCCGTAAAAAAGGCTGCAAATCGTCATCACCTTCCAACACAGGCAGGTATTTAGAAATAATACGTTTGATGTACTGGAACTCAGAACTGTAGGTGGTAACGAAAACAGGCTTCTCAACGGGACTAGTACCAGAAGCAGACCCCCGCACTAATCAATCTCTTGACATCGAGAGGGCTCGTTTCTTGCCCTCCTCTATGATCCATCTAGGGTAGCCTCTTTCATGCAAACGTCTCTCCACATTGGAAAATTCGCTTTGCAAAGAGGATTCATCCGAGCAATTCCGGCGCGCCTGAATAAATTCGCCAACCGGAATTGCTCGGATGGTATGCACAGGATGACAGCTATTAGCTCGCAGTGTAGAGTTGCCTGCACACTGTTTCCTGTATGTTTTTGTATGTATACTATTTGAGTCCACACAACCTGTCAATGTCAAATCTAAATAGTCTATTGAAGACCGGTGCCATGTGTGCGTAAACTTCAGATTACACTGGTTGTCATTGAGGGAGGACATGAAGAGATCAACTAAAATTGGGTCCCCCTTCCAGACAACCAAAATATCGTCTATAAATCTCCCGTACCATGCAACACTGTTCCTAAGATGTCCCCCACCCGCAAAGATGTGGAACTCCTCCCACCATCCCATATAAAGATTTGCAAGGGATGGTGAGAATTTGGCACCCATTGATGCCCCACACCTCTTGAGGTAGAAGACGCCATCGAACATGAAGTAATTGCAGGTCAGGAGAAAGTCCACAGCTGCACAAATGAACACACGGAGATCCACAGAATATTCAGAATATCTCTCAAGGTGATATTGGAGGGCTGTCAATGCCAAATGATGGGGTATGCACGAATACAGGGCCTTAACATCAATTGTAAGCCAACTGTAGTCAGTCTCCCATCTCATCTCCTCCAAACTTGTCAGCAAATGCCTGGTATCTTTAAGGTACCCAGGCAACCGCCGCACCAAAGGTTGAAGTATTGAAAACTGTCAATTCTATTTACAATGTTTTTGCAGCGAACTAAAAAGATGGCAAAATACTTACCTGTATGGTAGAAACATTGATTCCCAGCTCATTTTATTAGCAGGCTACCTAACCAAATATTGATCATTAGTGACATGATCTATCATGACCTATTCTGAAGGAAAGGAGAAATATTTAGGTCAAACAGTTGACTGACGTTGTGAGTAATACTTATGCTTTAGCGATGTTACTTACTTCTAGAGTGAACTGTTTCACATAATTCCCACTGACAATAAGTTCAGACTCAATTTCCAATCACTGGCATTTAATTTTAACAGTTCAGCAGCTCCTGTTAGAAATTCTGTGTTAGGCTCTGAATACATATAGGTTGACCTATATCCTAACATTTGTAGGTGTTCCAGAGAGCAGTATTTACTGTAGATACAACATTTACACATATAGCTAAAGTATCAAGTATTGGATTCAGAAACTGAATACTGTACACTGTAAGAAAAGTGTCTGTTACTAATATATTTTCGTGGCTAGCTGCAAACAGAAATTAACAGAAACCTTTCAATGAATCAGAGCATCTTCATCAGGTACATGACATTCCAGAGAAGCTTTATGCATGCATCATGTATGCACCACCTGGTAGCCACACACCATACAATTAAAATATCCAATTTTTCACCAATTCAATAATTTTGATCGGTTGTCCCAAACAATCGAGAACTTTTCTTTGTTTTTGATTGATAAATCCGATCAAATAGCCCATTTTGTTTTTCGATTTTTGGAGATTTAACCCCCTTGGCGGTATGAAAAATACCGCCAGGGGGCAGCGCAGCATTTTTTTTTTGATTTTTTTTTTTAAATCATGTAGCGAGCCCAGGGCTCGCTACATGATAGCCGCTGCTCAGCGGCATCCCCCCAGCCCCGCCGATCGCCTCCGGCGATAGGCGATCAGGAAATCCCGTTCAAAGAACGGGATTTCCTGGAGGGCTTCCCCCGTCGCCATGGTGACGGGGCGGGATGACGTCACCGACGTCAGCGACGTCGGGACGTCATTGGGAGACCCGATCCACCCCTTGGCGCTGCCTGGCACTGATTGGCCAGGCAGCACAGGGGTCTGGGGGGGGCGCGCGCCGCACCGGATAGCGGCGATCGGGCGCGCGGCGGCGGCGACGGGGTGCTGGCGCAGCTAGCAAAGTGCTAGCTGCGTCCAGCAAAAAAAAAAAATTATGAAAATCGGCCCAGCAGGGCCTGAGCGGCACCCTCCGGCGGCTTACCCCGTGTCACACACGGGGTTACCACTAAGGAGGTTAACATGTTGGACATTTTAGACCTACTTTATCAAGAATTGCATGGTGTGTGATGGATTGTCAATTACTTGATGTACAGTTCCAATACATTTTTTCTAAGCTTTTAATTATTTTGTTCATGTTTGGGGAAAAAATTAACATAGGTGTGATTTTTTAATTGTTACAATTTTTTAATTGTTACAATCAATTCAATGAAATGAAATCAATGAAAATTGATTGCTATTCTTGAATTGAACAGATATTTAAAAAATTGTATGGTGTGTGGCCACCTTAAGACTGTGGGAGCTCGGACTGGCAAAAATAGGCAGCAGAGATCTGGTCCTTGCGACATCTTTGCAATCACATAACTCAATATATCTAATGGTAGATATAGCAACTACATATAAAATAATCAATTAAGTAATAATGCTGTAATAAAATAATACTATCTCAGGAATATAAACATGAATCAATATACATCTACCACATGGGGAGAGCCAGAAGAGGTAAAGAGGAAGGAAGCCCGAGGTGGTTGCATTACTATCATAGGCTATATGGGGAATGCATTTCGCCTGTCCTGGATGACTGTAGACTGCACAGAAGTGTGGACTGCTTACTGCAATGGATCTAATTGATCCATTGCTTACAGACAAGTGTGAACGGCTCCTAGATATACAAAAGGAGGCGTTCACTGTCAGTTTTGTAATGCAGTAAAATGGACAAAAAATGTTGGTTTTACTTTCAAGTGGTAACACACCCCTAGTGTGCCACTCAGGGCACAAAAATAGCAGCAAGAAAAAAGGCACTGTAAAAAGCTCCACTACAAATGTTACAGCTTCATGTTTTCCAAACAATCATGATACCAATATAAATATGTACATTTATAAAAAATATCCTTTAAATCCACAGTACAAACTAAATAACTTTTAATATTGCTTTATTACTGGTGCTGCGACTAACAACCAGCACCAGCCTCCCTTTCCTGTGCCCCTGTAACCCCCGTTCTGCTCAATCGTAGTCTTTGACTGAGGCAGAACATGGAATATGAAAAAAAGTGACAGGTCTTCCTCCCCTTTGTGCTTTCACTGCACACAGTGCACAGGGGAGCTGCGCTGTGTGCGAACTTGTGATAATTAAAGTCGGATATTCTTCCAACCTGAATTAACATGAGCCCATACACAGTGCAGATCCCTTGGGCACTGTGTGCAGTGAAACACATACAGAACTAAAGCGGCAGGTGAAGGGGGTGGAGTTAAGGATGCACAGAGGGAAGAAAGAACTTTCACTTCCTCCCCGATCATAATTGTTGTCAGAACGGGGCCCGGGTTAGGTATAGCAATAGGGGTTTCAGAGGTTGCAACCACATCGGGGCATGATAATGACTTCTATAGATGCTTTGGATAATGGTAATCATTAACAATCATATCATGCTTTGGATAGTGGTAATCATTAACAAGCTGTTCCCCATCCCCTTCTTGCACTTCTGGGCAGGGCCGCCATCAGAAATTTTGGGGCCCCTCACACATCATCAGGTCTGGGCCCCTCTACCTGGGCCCACCCACTGGTTGGGTGGGCGTGGCCATGAAATGTTGTGGGTGGAGCCAAATACTAGCAAAATACAGGTAGTCCCCTGTTAACAAATGAGATAGGGACTTGTAGGTCCGTTCTTATCCTTCTCTTTTGTCCCTCTATGTCTAACCCCAGTTTGTGCCTCTTTTGTGTCCCTCTGTGTGATCTCATGTTCCCATCTCATCTCTTTTATCCCTGTGTCTCTTGTGTGCACCTCTGTTCCCCCTGTGCCTCTTTTATCCCCCTGTGTTACCTCTTGTCCCCTTCTGTCTAAGCTCGTCCCCCTGCCCTAGCCAGGTATAGGTGCCACCAGTATAGGTAGCCAGGTATAGGTTCCCCAGTATAAGTAGCCAGCTATAGGTGGTGCCCCAGTATAGGTATTCAACTATAGGTTATGCCCCGGTATAGGTAGCCTGGTATAGTTGCCCCCAGTATAGGTAGCCTGGTATGGGTGGTGCACCAGTATAGGTTAGCCAGGTACAGGTGCCCTCAGTATAGCTAGCAAGTTATAGGCATCCCAGTATAAGTAGCCAAGTATAGGTGGTGCCTCAGTATAGGTAGCCAGGTATAGGTAGTGCCTCAGTATAGGTAGCCAGGTATAGGTGGTGGCCCAGTATAGGTAGCCTGTAGCCAGATATAGGTGGTGCCCCAGTATTGAAAGTCCGCTGTAGCGGGCTCACTCATCTGCTCCCTACGATGAAGCGCTGATGTCACTCTTCTCTCAGTGCTGGAAAGCGGTGTGCTGGTTAGTGAGCCACAGGCCCGCAGCCTGGAAATCCTCCCTCCGGTGTCAGCGACCAGAACAGCGTGCAGCCGAGCACTGCAAAGGTCATCAGAGAAGAGTGAGCACACTATAAGGAATCCACAGAGGGAAGGACGGCAAGGAAAGTGCACACCTGAAAGAGGAGTCATCTGAGTCAGGTCGGGCAGTCGGCCATAGAAGGACTACAGAGCGCACATTGACCAGTCTCACAGTGGCCACACAGGTCGGGTGAGTGCGGCCCCAAGGGGGGTTCTTTACTACTTCTTTCTGATGCACCTGAAGTGAAGTGGAGCGCTATCTATCTATACAAAACAGGCCCGCAGCCAGCAAATGTGGCCCTTCCAGCACTTTGGGGGTGCCCAGGCCCCCCAGAAGCCATTGGCCCCTCACTGTGTCAGTGTCAGTTGTCCCCCCCTGATGGTTGCCCTGCTTCTGACACTGTCGTTGCCATTGGCAGGTTTTGGTGCGTGGTATCAATTATTATGTATAGAGTGTTTGGGGAGCCCCATTGTAAAACTTGCATCAGGGCCACCGGGGGAGCTGGAGAGGGTAGGATGGTGCTGTGTGCTATGAAAAAGTCCCAGCACCAATAGCAAAACAATTTTAAAGTATTTTAAGACCAGGTCAGGGGTACTTTAATTCATTACACCATTACCTGTATTAATAAACAAAAAGTACTGAAAAGAGATCATCTCAGTGAGAGATTATCTCAAAAGAGACAAACTCAGTGACCAAGAAGTACTATTCAGCACTAGAGAAAAGTGCCCTTGCAATGGCATTATTAAGCTTAATTATTCACGAGTCACGACTCTATTCACATGTAAACCAAACAAGAAAACAAGCAAATAAGACAATGAAAGTCAATAACAAACAAAAGTGCTAAACTTCAAAATCCAGCTGCATGATAAGTAACAGGATATAAACTATACATACAAAAAAAATGATAGGTGTTACTGCTGAAAATAAATCACATTAATAGTTGTAATGGAACGACATAAAAAAATTAATAGGCCAGATTTGCTGCATCACTTACATTCTGTAATGTTCTCCAGGTGCTCTGACTAAAGTTTAACTACGCTAATTGGTATGCTTGTTTCAGCTTCAGGTGTGTGACTGAAATATTACTGAAGATAGACCAGCAGGCCAGCTAAATAACTGGCATTGTTTAAATAGAAATAAATATGGCAGCCTCCATATAGGCCCTCACTAGGGGTACATTTAATAAAGGTGCCCTCGTTGAAAAGGGCACAGAAAAAAACTGATTGTAGAATATTGGTAAAATTACTGATATTCTACTTTATTTATGTAGTAAAATATCAATAATATTTACCAATATTTTACTGTGACCTAACCTAACCCTACTCTCACACAGAACCCTCCCTCTACTGATGCCTAACCCTAAGATCACCCTGGTGGTTCCTAATCCTTAGACTCCCCTGCCCCCAATGGTGCCTAACTATAAGACCTCCCTGGCGGTTCCTTCCTAACCCTTAGAACCCACTGGAGGTGCTAACCTTAAAATTTCCTTTGTTGGTACCTAACCTTAAACCCGCTGGTAGTGCTTAACTTCAGACCCTTTGGTGGTGCCTAACTTTGCAGCTCCCTAATGGTGTCTGACCTTAACCCCACTGGTGGTAGTGCCTAACCCCCCACCCCTAGTGATGCTTATCCAATCACCCCCCCCCCTCCTTCCCGACATCCTTTTGAAAAGGGCGCCCACTATTTTTAGCCACAGTTTGCACATGGTCGGTCCCGTCAGCCACTAGTTTAGCTGCTCCCTTTTCAAGAGGTCACATTTTGTGCCCTTTTCAACTTTTCCCCTCACTAGAATTTCTCTTTAAACGGTTGCTGACCACAATTGGCGTGAATGCAGCGGCACCTACAGGACCGCTCAACGCCAATTGGCGTGAAGTCCTGGGGCAGGGTTTTGCAGGAGATTGCACACACCGATGCGCGCATTTCCGCTTGAATGACGGCAGTCTATTTACACTGTACAGCACTGCAATCTACGGCAGCGCTGTAATGGGGACAGCCGTGTGACATGCCTGTCCCCCTGGCACTCACGGAAATGATCCGCTGTCATAGGCTAATGCCTCCCGGGCCTGCTGTAAAAATAAAAAAAAAAGTACAATTTATTTAAAAAAGAAATATATAAATAAATGGAAAAATAAATAATCATGCTGGTGGGGATCAGACCCCACCAACAGAAAGCTCAGTTGGTGGTCAGGAAAGGGGAGGGGGGGAATCACTTGTGTGCTGAGTTGTACGGCCCTGCAGCGAGCCCTTAAAGCTTCAGTGGCCTATTTTGTAGAAAAGGGGGTAAAGCCTGTGGTCCTGTGCTTAAAGGGAACCTGAACTGAGAAAAAGTATTTAAAATAAACACATGATGCAGCTGTAAGTGAATATTACATACTTAGCTTACCAAAAGCTCAACATTTTTTTCTTACAGTGATCCCTTCCAGTTCTGACAATAAATTGTTAGAACTGAAAAATACCAGTTCCTGCCAGTTATATACACAGTATTAGCTGCTGTCAGTTACAACTGAATGTGCAAAGTAATGTCCATGTTTCCCTATGCCTCAAGTGGGGGCAGGGGCGTAGCAATAGGGGTTGCAGAGGTAGCGACCGCATCGGGGCCCTTGGTCCAGAGGGGCCCCGAAGGGCCCTCCCTCAACTACAGTTTTAGCTCTCTATTGGTCCTGTGCTCATAATAATGACTTCTATAGATACTTTGAATAGTGGTAATCATTAACAAACTGTTCCCCATCCCCTTCTTGGACCTCTGACACTGTAGTTGCCGTGGGCACACTGGGCAGGTTTTGGTGCGCCGTATCAATTGTTATGTATAGAGTGCTTGCGGGGCACCATTGTAAAACTTGCATCAGGGCCCATAGCTCCTTAGCTACGCCACTGAGTGGGGGATATTACAGTTTAACAGTGTGCTGACCTGGAAGCTGTTTTGGGGTAATGGCCATTTTTAATATGGAGGACAGAGAATTCCATTGATCACAGTGGAGTAACAGGACGCAGGAGAGGAGAAAGAGATTGATGAGGGGGCTACACAGGAGGTAAGTTTGACTTTTGTGTTTATTTAGACTTTTAATTTTCATTTCAGGTTCTCTTTAAACAATAATATTTTGCAGATTCTCTTTATCTAACATCACACAGCATTAAATAGATCAGAAACCATTCAGTGTAAAAATATGTAAAATTATGGAAAAGTAAATGTTTTTCATACCAATATGTGTACAGTGACAGATATGATCGCTCCCTTATTTCTGAGCACCTTTGTAGATGAACAGCACTTTATCATTATCTAGCAGTAACATGGACTTTCTTTGAAATGTATTTACATTTTCTGTGACTAAACCAATTTATGATTGAGCATGTAAACACTTGCGGCTAAATAATTGGATCTTACTCTGTCGAGATTAATTTAATAGTATCTGAGAGTTTCATAAAAGCCAGCGATCTGTGCACTTTTAAGTAGATTAAAAAGTGAATAACTTGCTTGGAATGCCATTGTAGTCTATTTTTATCCCCAATAAAATCTTAAACTGGATCTTCGTTAAGAAATGATACGATATATATAACCTGATTTTCCTATTTATAACAAAGGGTAAAGTAGAAAAGTTTATCATAAATAAAATTACTACTAAAAACCCTTTTCTTTCTTTTCTTTTCTTTCTTCTTTTCTTTTTACCAGAATTCTTTGTTCACAGCTGCTTACTTTTGTCTTCAGACTAGTTTTTTATGTATACTTCAATCTCCTTCCAGCATTCTTATCTGTATATTTCTGTGGACCAATAGTAAATCTGTGAACTAGTAGTAAATCATATCGGTCATCCGCAAAAATGTTCCTGAATGCATTACACACAAAGGGGTTGATTTACTAAAGCGTAATAACTGCTATCACGCGATCGCTTTGCACGTGTAAAAGATTACTCCACGTTATAATCGAAAGATTGCACATGATCACACGATTGTTTCGCGCACGTGATTCGTCATTTATCACGCGGAGTAATCTTTTACACGCGCAAGGTACCGCGCGTGGCAGATCGCGTGATAACTGCTGTGATAGCAGTTATCACGACGCTTTAGTGAGTCAACCCCAATGTGAGGGATGCTCCCCTGTGCCATAAAATGCAACATTAAAGTCAGTGGACTTTCATGTTACCATGTGGATCACACGCAATGTGCAGTGTGTTATAACTGACAGCACTGCAGGTAGTGTGAATGAGCCCTTACATTTATTATATTGGCCTATTTCCTATTGCATCTTTGTTTGTTTGTCCTTATAATTCTTGTAACCAATATATTAATTGTTACTGATTTGTGGCTACTTTACTCTACATGAAGGTCATTCCTTGGTTCGAACATGACACCTACGGCCAGAGCCAGAGCCATGCTCAGATGCAACATGTCACGCTTGTCTGCTGCTACGTAATGTCACCACGTGTCAAGCGCTGACATGCGTGATGTTACAAATGCTGCCATTTGGCTTCATTCAACTGCACCCTAAGGGCCCGGGAGTAGGGCCTGTTCATTACTCTGCAGAGCAAGCAGCAGGTTCTATACATTACCTGCTCCAAGCGCAGGTGTCCCCTCATTTCCTGGTTAGTTTTCAAGTGCCCTGCACTGCGTGCAGCCAGCCAATCAACATTCAGTCCCCGCATGGTAATTGGCTGGCTGCATGTAGTGCATGGCACTTGAAAACCAAATAGGAAGTGAAGGAGATGCCAGAGCCCGGGAGCAGGTAATGTATATAATGTGCTGCCTGTTCTGCACATTGATGAACAGGACTGAGCCCCCTAGCTCCCAGCCCACCCCGTGATTGAGGAAGGGGGTGTTCTGCAGCCCTATGCAGCTAGTGTCAATCAGGTGCAGCTGCCATGTTTTTCTACTGAATATCATATTCATAACAAAGTCTACCCCTCTTTTCGTTCATTAATAAACACTTTCTAATAATCCATTTTTCAATGACTGTAACAACCTGTTATCTGCTTCTCATCACACAGAAGACTTAAAGCTGGCATGAAAAGTGTTTAATAGTCATGGCAAACAAGAGTTTGCCAATTAAGTGTCAACACCAGAATTCGCCGGTTATCTGTTTACTGCTCTAATCCTCTTTTGTAGATTATATAATTGAGCATCAGAACCATCTGTAGATGGCTGTCTGTTCACTGTTTACAAGTGATTATGTGCTGTGGTTTTATGTTTATATATTAATATTGTATTCACTACCCCTAGTTTTGTTGGTATTGAGAGCCTGTGGGAGAAATTTTGAACATAAAAGTGTCAGAAACATACTTTTTTAAAAATAGATTAAGCAGAGCAGTTTAGCAAAAGACTTACAAATAACTGCATGTTTGTTTAGTATCAGACGGAAGCTTCTCAAGTGTAAAATGTTTTCCTTTGGCTTTAAAATGGAAGCCTATCAAAATGTTGTTTGGTTTTTTTTTAATTGGGAAAGGGTTAAAATGTCCTCCAGGTTTTTTTTATTGCTGTCCCTGTTGTATTGGGGAGATGTCATCTAATTTTGTGTTTAAAGCGCATCTGTAAGAAAAAAAAAGTGCCCCTATGAGGGACTTACCTTGGATGGAGAAAGTATCAGGATCCTGGCTTCCCCCCCCCCCCCCCATTATCTTGAGCCTTCAGAATCTAGCGATGGCTGTTCCGAAAATCCCCCAACAAGCGCCGACAAGCTGTGAGCAGGCACAGTAGCGTGCAGCAATATTTACAATCTGTACTCCTGCGCAGCCACAGTATCAGCTTTCCGATCGAAGTGCAAATAGCAGAGCTCGATCAGATCCGCTCCACTGTGCAGGTGTGCTCTACTGCCCCTGCGCAGTACAGAGAACCCTATCGGGCTCTGCTATTTCCGCTAGAGCCCAATTGGAAAGCTGACACTGCGGCTGCACAGGGGCGCAGATTGTAAATATTGCCGCACGTGGTTTTCGGGGCTGCCAGCACTGAATCCCAGAAGGAAAAAAGAATGTGGTAGCTTCATTGGGATTCAGAGCCCCCCCCCCCCCCCCCTCATGGAAAGTACCCAATAGGGGCACTTTTTTTTGCTTACAAATCCACTTTAAATAACAAGTGGCAAAATTAAAGTCTGTACACTGTATGCAAAACTGGGGAAAGGCAGCACATACATTAAAAACCATGAGTTAAAATCCTCTTTAACGCAGTTTATTACATAGACCTCAATGTTGGAGAAGAAATAGCATTCTACATCACTCAAAACACACAATCCCTGTGAAGTTTGTAGGTGGGAACATAATGGCATGGGACTGTTTATCATCAAATCGAACCGGCAGACTTCATATAATTGAAAAAAGGATAAATGAGAAATGTACTGTGCAGATAAGAATCTGCTGCCATCTACCAGAATGCTGAAGATGAAACAAGGGTGGTACTTTCAGCAAGACAGTTATCCCAAACATATAACTAAGGAAACTCTCTATGTATTTCTCAGAAAGAAAGCAAAGCTGCTAGAATAGCCCAGTCCATCACCCGTCTTAAATCCAATTGAAAATCTTTGGAAAGAACTGAACATCAGAGTTTATAGAAGAGGCCAAAATCACACCCGAGCAATGCATGCCATTGCCGCTAATTCCTCAATACAGGAGGCATCTTGAAGCAATCATTATCAACAAAGGCGTTTCCACTAAGCAGTGGCGTAGCAATAGGGGGTGCAGTGGTAGTGACCGCATCAGGGCCCTTGGGCCAGAGGGGTCCCGAGGGGCCCTCCCTCAAGCACAATATCAGCTCTATATTGATTCTGTGCTGGTAATAATCACTTCTATAGATGCTTTGAATAGTAGTAATCATTAACAAACTGTCCCCCACCCCCTTCTTACACTTCTGACCAGGGGCGTAACTAGAAATCACTGGGCCCCCCTGCGAAAATTTGGATGCCCCCCCCCATAGGTACCAAACAATTGTAATGGGGCAGCGTTTCACTATAAAATAATTGTAATGGGGCAGCGTTTCACCATAAAATAATCGTAATGCACCAGAAATTCATCGTAAAGTGGGCAGCATTTCACCAGAAATTAATCGTAAAGTGGGCAGCATTTCACCATAAACTAATCGTAAAGTGGAACATAACTTAATATAAAAGAATAAGGGAGCGCAAAGCCATCAATTTAGTCGTAATTCATTAGCATTTTATTAATCAATATTGCGTACAAAAACATCACTGACATTTAAAAATACCCCCGTAAAAACCGCTATGGATAGCAAGATAGGTCACATGTGCCGTATATGTGTATAATAGGCAGTCCTGGAGTGCACTCCTTAAGACAGCTCTGAGAAATATATATAGATTATCTTCGGGCCCCCTTACAGATCCATAGTAGCAGTGACAGCATGATTGAGTGCAGAGTAAATCTTCATCCTACAACCCGTGTGCATAATCCAA
The DNA here is from genome assembly GCF_040937935.1 of Hyperolius riggenbachi. Taxonomy (NCBI): domain Eukaryota; kingdom Metazoa; phylum Chordata; class Amphibia; order Anura; family Hyperoliidae; genus Hyperolius; species Hyperolius riggenbachi. The sequence continues at coordinate 337,260,097 of NC_090650.1, forward strand.
GTTGGTGGGCAGCATTTCACCATAAACTAATCGTAAAGTGGGCAGCATTTTAACATAAAATAATCGTAAAGTGGGCAGCATTTCACCATAAAATAATCGTAAAGTGGGCAGCAGTCACCAGAAAATCGCAATGTGTGTAGCGTTCACCAGAAAATCGTACAGTGGGCAGCAGTCACCAGAAAATCGCAATGAGGGCTGTGTTCACCAGAAAATCGTACAGTGGCAGCGTTCACCAGAAAATCGTACAGTGAGCAGCGTTCACCAGAAAATCGTACAGTGGGCAGCGTTCACCAGAAAATCATACAGTGAGCAGCAGTCACCAGAAAATAATACAGTGAGCAGCAGTCACCAGAAAATCGCAATGTGGGCAGCGTTTACCAGAAAATTGTGCAGTGGGCAGCAGTCACCAGAAAAATTGCAATGTGGGCAGCAGTCATCAAAAAATCGTACAGTGGGCAGCAGTCACCAGAAAATCGTACAGTGGGCAGCAGTCACCAGAAAAATCGCAATGTGGGCAGCAGTCACCAGAAAATCGTACAGTGGGCAGCAGTCAACAGAAAATCGCACAGTGGGCAGCAGTCAACAGAAAATCGCAATGTGGGCAGCATTCACCAGAAAATCGTACAGTGGGCAGCAGTCACCAGAAAAATCGCAATGTGGGCAGCAGTCACCAGAAAATCTCAATGTGCAGCAGGCACCAGAAAATCGCAATTTTGGGCAGCAGGCACCAGAAAATGGCAATGTGGGCAGCAGTCAACAGAAAATCGTACAGTGGGCAGCACCTATAAAAAAACAAAACAAAAAACAATTCACTCACCTGGCAGAAGTCTCCTCTCCTGGCCTCATATCCCCCGATGATCCTCCTGCACATCTCCCGCGCTGACAGGCAGAGTGCATGGCTAAGGCAAGATGGCTCCCGAAGCCCTGTACTGGAGACACAAATAGTCTCCAGAGCAGGGCTTCGGCAGCCATCTTGCCGTAGCCCTGCTCTGCCTCCCGGGAGACTGCGGCTGCGGGGAATGAACTGGCCCGACGCCTATTAGACACTGCGGCCAGTTCCACACCTGGCTGGGGGGTCCCCCCCCGCACATGGCTGGCGGGCCCCGGAGTGGCCCCGGGCCCCCCTGCAGCTGAGGGGGTGGTTACGCCGGTGCGTCTGACACTGTGGTTGTCCTTGGCAGGTTTTGGTGTGCTGTATCAATTGTTATGTATAGAGTGCTTGGGGGGCCCCATGTAAAACTTGCACCGGTGCCCATAACTCCTTTGCTATGCCACTGCCACCAAGTGTTAAATACATTTTAGTAAGCTTAGTCAATACTTATTACTTGTGTCATTCCTCTTTACTACACATAATTTATGGACTTGCTTTGATTTCTTTGTATATGCTGATTACTAGGGCTTTTACTGCCATCTGACATCTGATATGCATTTCATGTGAATAGCCACATTATAAATATATATACTGAGAGAAATATTCAGTGTTTGATAAATGTGGTGTGTCTCATCCAGCCTGGCGGAGGTTTGGCAAATATTAACCTCAGCTTCAGTGCTGTCCATGTTGCTGCTTAATGTCACAGTAAATATTTCAAAGGTTAGAGTGCAGCCGCTTTCCTTACCTTTCCATAATATTTGTTACTGAAAGGGTCTGGTGGTCATATGTTCAAAAAGCCTTACCTCTGTTCTTGTGGTGCTGATAGAAAGTTACCTGACAAGTTAGGAAGGAGAGGACCCAGGACCATCACAAGCCTTCTAAAAGAGGTGAGTGTCTAGTATGTTTCCTGCAGGTAATTTATGTTATATTACTGACCTACTTCCACTTCATATAACTTTTACCAGATGCAAAGGAAATCTCATTACTCATATTCATTACCAGCTCAAGTTCCCGAGTCAGGAAATCTCTTCAAAGTGGATAAAAGAATAACATATTTGCAGTGGTTATTCAAGCTAAAATGAAAGTATTGGACTGACTTGAATCTTTAAGTTTAATTGAGTACATGTAAGCAGTAATTACCGGTATAGTCATAGAAACGAAAATAATTATGTATAGATATAAAAAAACAAAACCGTTAAAACTAGTGACTGATAAACTGAATGTCCCTCAAATTTGTATATGTTTTTGTATGTATTTAGTCCATTAGCTGTTTTCTCATGTGATTTTCATATTTCATATGTTCTCCTCACTTTTTTCAGGGTATTCACCCCAAACTGAATGGCCAAGTTTCCGTGAATGTCCTCATTTATCCAGTTGATATGGAGGAAGGGGCCATATGAATTTGTAGGTGATAAGATGCTTTCAGTGGGCAAGTTTCTTACCACCTGACAATCATGTAGGCTTTGCCAGCAAATTCAGTTGTGTGCTTCGCCTGTGCGATCGATGGCTGAGAGTAAAGAGACACAAATAATACCTATTCGCCTGGGCATTGCTCGTAACTGCAGGACGACAGGAAGCAAGGTTGTTGTGCTGTGGAGCTGTTTATCAGCACTGCTGCCTCACTCCACTGGGAGATCCCCCGAACTTCTGCACTCACTCAACATTCATTGTTACATGCCATCCTCCTCTGGAACCGTCACCCTTGTCTCTCCCTGCCAGCTCCAACTGACCCAACGGACCCGACAGGACCTCCACTGCTTCCTCATCTAACTACTAATACTAAATGCTAGATCCCCAACAGAAGCCTCGTCAGAGCTCTGAGCAGGGCTCCCCATTGGTCCCCTAGGTGGACTAATGAGGAAAGATCCTCCTCAGAATCCCTAGGAGAATTATCATTGGTCCTTCTAGATTCGTGGAGAAGGCTATACTCTCAGACAGAGAACAGTGATTCTAAGAGACAACAGTGCTGGAGTGTGGACAGGGAGGGCATCACAGTGCAGCTTCCCTAAATCTGAAAACATTCACAACGTTTACTGGCAACATAGAAAGTAAATGTCTCTCAGCCCAAGCCCATTCTATGCCTTATGCTTGGCATGTCAGGCTGGTACAGCTGAGGAAGAGATGCTTTTTTTTTATTTTTATATAAGTGAAGAAAATGGAAAAAGAAAAAATAATGCTTTCAGGCTTATGTTTTAGTGGCTAACTAAATAAGTTTCATAATAGTAGCTTTTAGAGAACCAGTCTTGTTCTTTGCATAGCCTATGCCTGAGGAAAGATAATAGAACTCTAAAAGCTCGCATAAGGAAACTTTTTTGGTTATCTGTTAAGAGGCAGCATTGGATTCATTATTTTTGCGTCTTCCTACTCTACTTTCCTTCTTAACCAATATGATACTAAACAATGTTCTGGGGATTCAGTGTGGATTTTATAAACACACCAAATTATCTCTACATACAAAATAGCAGTAATTCACCAAGCTAGGAAAACACAAAAACATACTGAATTTTCATGTGACTCCAATCTTCAGATATGAATTTAGATTAAGGTAAAACATTTCACTCGGCACTGCTTATGAAAAAATAAACAACACATTGCAGTAAACACTTATCCACATCTTCTGCTTTGTTTTTGTGCAGAGTAGCTGCTATAACATATTTTCCCAAAGCATCAAGACATGTCTCATCCCCTGCCTGTGCTAAGCAGATAAGTATTTTAGACCAGTGGGAAAATACCTGGTGTAATACACTTACTGCCAAGTTTCCAATAATTAATATTACTAATATTGTTCTAATATTGCATAGCCCTCAATTGGAAAATGTGAGGCATTCTTCTTTAGTATAAACATGGGTAGAAGACTAAAGCAGAAAAAAGAGTTAGGATACGGTAATTAATGTTTAGAATAAAATGTAACATTGAAGCACACCTGAACTGGGATGAAAAAGTGGTCTTTTACTTTCCTGTGACTTCTTCGTATCTTTGAGTGTTCGGGGTCCCCCCTCCCCCCCCCCCCCCCCCCCCCCAGTGATCTACTGTCACACTCAGAAAAATCTCAGACCGGCTTGGTCATGGGCTGCTGTAAATTTGCAAAATAATTGTATCATTTATGTGCACAGCTCCTGGTGGCGGAAGGAGCATGTATGGGACTGCGCATGCACAGTAGTCACGACCAAGCCGGGTTGGAATTTTGTCTGAGAGGGACAGTGGCACAATGGAGGGGGCCCCAAAGACACTAATAGGCTTCAAAGACAAGGGGGCAGGAAGTTTTGTTGTGCTTTAATAATATCAAATAAACACCAGTATATGATATCTTAGGCTTAAAAAAGAGCTATGATAATGTTTTCATGAGTATACAAAAGCACACATTCATCATCACCATAACACCACGTCTCTCCACATGTAGGGACTCCCCATAGGCCACCTCTAACACGCCTATACATATAATCCTGAGTTAATCCCAGATCACATGGAAGCATACATTGCCAGGATAAGATTCAGCAGTATGGCAGAATGATATAGTCTTAGATCAATGTGATTCTTGTCTGGAAAGCTTCCAGCTCATGAAGGTTCAGTACATTAAGCTTTATCACACACACCAATAACACAATAACTGGTTTTAGGAAGCAAAGCTGTACTTAAAGAGAAACCGTAACCAATAATTAAACTTCATCCCAATCAGTAGCTGATACCCTCTTTCCCATGAGAAATCCTTTCATCTTCACAAATGGATTATCAGGGGGCTTTGTATGGCTGATATTGTGGTGAAACCCCTCCCACAGTGTGATGTCAGGCCCATGGTTCTTACATCACACTGTGGGAGCCTTGTTGCATTGTGAGAAATTACAGCTGTTTCTAAGTACCAAAAAAGCAAACAGCATCTCCTTCCACTGACATCACCTGCCAGCAGTAAAAATACCACCATGTGATAATTGTCAGAATGTAAATCAGGTAGAAGAAAGATTTTACAATGGGCAAACACTGACCAAATTCATTTATACATAATTATTGTAAAAATTAAGCACGTTTTTTATTACATTATTTTCACTGGAGTTCCTCTTTAAAAAAAGGAAAGCAACCCATGCAAAATATTTTCCAACAGACATTCACAACCCAGTACTTGTTATTCTAAGTAAAAACTTGTTGATGCATTAGCCAGGATGTTAAAGAGAACCCGAGGTGGGATTTAATTATGTTAGTGGGGCACAGAGGCTGGTTGTGCACACTAACACCAGCCTCTGTTGCCCCATGGTGTGCCTCCAGGACCCCCCTGTGCGCCGCTATACCCCCCGCAGTGCTGGCGACACACAGCGTGTCGCCAGCACAATGTTTACCTATGCACTGTCTGTCAGCGCCGCTCCCCCGCGTCCTCCGTATCGGCGCTACCCGCCCACGTCACTTCCTTCCAATCAGCGGGAGGGAAGGGACATGGGCGGGTAGCGCCGATACAGAGGAGGCGGGGGAGCGGCGCTGACAGACAGCGCATAGGTAAACATTGTGCTGGCGACACGCTGTGTGTCGCCAGCACTGCGGGGGGTATAGCGGCACGCAGGGGGGTCCTGGAGGCACACCATGGGGCAACAGAGGCTGGTGTTAGTGTGCACAACCAGCCTCGGTGCCCCACAAACATAATTAAATCCCACCTCCGGTTCTCTTTAATGCATAAACCAGGCTTATGCATGTCTGCACAATTGAAAGTTACGCTGCACCATATGCCATCTTACCAGTCATCAATTTGTATAAGGTTTCAACATAAAGTACTGGCCAGGAAGATGAACATTACTTGTCCAGATACTGAAAAGAAGATATCAATTACTTATAGTTAAACTGTGAATAACAAATATTGTTATGCTGTAACTAGATATCTTGGTGGGTGTAATGTCCTTGTTCACCAACACATTTTGCTCACATCTGTTGTGCTTCATTGGGGTGAGATGAGGAGTGCTAAGCCAACACTAATGAAGAGCAGTGGCATAGCTATGGAGCTATGGGCCCCAGTGCAAGTTTTACATGGAGCCCAAGCACTCTATATGTAACACTTGATACAGCGCAACAAAAGTTGCCATGGTCATCCACAGTGCCAGAGGTGCAAGAAGGGGATGGAGAACAGTGTGTTAATGATTACTACTATTTAACCACTTGCCGACCGCGCACTCATACTGCGCGTCGGCAAAGTGGCAGCTGCAGGACCAGCGACGCAGATCTGCGTTGCCGGCTGCAGGCTAATTAATCAAGAAACAGCCGCTCGTGCGAACGGCTGTTTCCTGTCATTTCACGGCGGGGGGCTCCGTAAATAGCCTGCGGGCCGCCGATCGTGGCTCGCAGGCTAAATGTAAACACAAGGGGAAATAATCCGCTTTGTTTACATTTTTACAACGCTGCTACAGTAGCAGCGTTGTAGTAGATCAGCGATCCCCGGCCAATCAGCGGCCGGGGATCGCTGTCACATGACAGCGGGGAGCCTGTTAGAGGCTGCACAGGACAGATCCGTTCCTGTGCAGCCTCCGATCTCTCGGGGAAGGGAGGGAGGAGAGGGAGAGGGGGAATCCTGCGGTGGAGGGGGCTTTGAGGTGCCCTCCCGCCACGCACAGCATGCAGGAGCGATCAGACCCCCCCCAGCACATCATCCCCCTGGTGGGGAAAAAAGGGGGCGGTCTGGTCGCTCTGCCAGTCATTTCATCTGTGCTGGGGGCTGTAGAGCCCACCTAGCACAGATCTGAAAAAACAGCGCTGGTCCTTAAGGGGGGGTAAAGGCTAGGTCCTCAAGTGGTTAAAGCATCTATAGAAGTGATTATAACCACCACAGGACCAATAAACAGCTAATACTTTGGTTGAGGAAGGGCCCCATGGGGCCCCTCTGGCCCAAGGGCCCACGATGCGGTCGCTACCTCTGCAACCCCTATTGCTATGCCATTGATGAAGAGATTGCATTGCTTAGTGTGTAAACGTTCTTCTATTTCACCAAATAGAGAGTAAAAGCCTAGGGCACTCCAGTGTTGATTAAATTATCCAGGAGGCAAGAACAGGATGTCAACAGATGTTCTTAGTTAAAGAAGTGCACTATGGTGCTTTAAGGTTTGTGAAAGCTTTAAAATTGTATGTAGTTTTCTATGAATGTGACCTAAAGCATTATATAATATTCAATGAGGACCTTGACTTGTAGGTCTGGTAGATAACATTGTCTGGCTGCTTCCTTCAACCCCAAAGAATGGCAGGGCTTCAGGATGAATATGAGGTCCTCCTCTACCTCTTCCTACTCTTCTTCCTTCTGTGTCTAATGGTTAAAGACACATGACAGAGAGGAAGTTTCTACTTGCTTCTCATTTTGCTGGCCTATGCCCTTTTCCTGTGGTTTTCAGCAGTGACGACGGGAAGTTGCGCTTCAACGTGTATCAGTGGCACTAGTTCTAATTCACCTGATGACAAATCGCTTGTGTTGTGCGATTATTAAATATTCCCAGAGGCATTCAAACGTAACCTTCTGGAACACTATAATGTGAATGGTAACATGAAAGTCAATAGACTTAATGTTACCTTGATGGACGCATCCTATGTGCGGTCCTTTAGAACGAACAGCACAGCACCTAGTGGGAAAGGAGCCTTATGCTGGGAATACACGGTACGTTTTCCACGCTCAATTTCGCACCCGATCGTTTTCTGCGCTCGATTTCACGCCCGATTCTTTTATCTTCCATTCATTTTCCTTATCTTTTCCTATTGTTCCCTATGCGAAATCGAGCAGGAAATCCATCCTCTTTCTCCTCTTATCCTCTGGTTGTTTTAACCGGTTCAGCACCGCAGTGTCGAAAACCTCATGCATCCGAGCAATGTTCACCTCCCATTAATTCGCCAATAACTTTATTGCTACTTATCACAATTAATTCATCTATATTGTAATGATCTGCTCAGCTGCCTGTGCAGGCAGGCAGCTTTTTGACCATTGTTTAGGTTTGCATGCTGCAGGACTCTGGAAAGGAGAGCTTCTGTCAGTTTTGCAGCTTGTGCTTGCTGAGGAATTTGTATACGCTGTCATGCAAATTGCCTGGCCACATTCATTGGAGGCGTGTACTATAAGTACTATGTGTTTCCCACAATGCTACGCTGGTCATAAGGATTCCTTCCTGTAAAACACTCCTGGAGGAGTGTCAGCCTTACTCTCTGTTTGAAGATCAGCTTAGAGTTATTCTTGGAAAACTGCACTAGGCAGGTTTCCTTAGTGCAGTTAGGATTGGTTATCTGTTTTGTTTGTTCTGTTGCGATTGTCCTGTCCCAGCGGTGGTCGACAGGAAATCGTTCTGATCTCTGTTCTTGGAGTATAGCTGGTGCAGTGGTTGCTACCAGCTATCTCTTCTGATCTGTCTCACTTGGATCGCACTAGCATCTTGCGCTAGCGCTGTGGATTCTTCTGTTCTGTCTCCTTGGATCGCGCTAGCCTCTTTTCGCTAGTGCTGTGGATCCTTCTGTTCTGCCTTCCTGGATTGCACTAGCATCCTGCGCTAGTGCTGTGGATCCTTCTGTTCTGCTACTCTGTACCTGGATCGCACTAGCATCCTGCGCTAGTACTGTAGATCCTTCTGTTCTGTCTTCCTGGATCGCGCTAGCCACTTTCGCTAGTGCTGTGGATCCTATCTCTCGCTTTTCCCTGTTTTCGTGTGTCTGTCTTGTCTGCTACGAACACTTGCTGGAGGCTCGGTGAGGTAACCGTTAAGCAAGCGCTCGCGTCCTCTGTTACATGTTTGTCTGTCGATGGTTAGTTAGGCGTGCTTGTCTCTATTGTGCTTATCACGTGGAGACCGCGCATGAACGCGTGCACTGTTGCAAATGAGTGCGGTGTTCGCGTTCAGTTAGCGTTTGTTATTTTCCATATCTCCTCATTGTATGATGTGCTGTGCCTTGGCTATCCTCGTATTCTGTTCTGATCTGCCTTGTGTCACTTTTGGCAATCGCCTTTCTTGCGGTTGCGTTTCTGTTTTGTATCTGCTTTTGTGTGTGCGCTGTCGCGGGGTGGCGACTAGATTGGCGCACACACATACAACCTGTCCCTTTGCTCGTTCTCATTCGCAATCGCTTCTCTTGCGATTGTGTTCTGCGCTTCGTACAATTCCTGTTTGGCATTTGTGGAGGTACAGAAGATTGGTTCCTCTGCACTGCTCAGCGCCATCTGCCGACAGGAATTTCCCTCTACGGGTGCGTAGCACTTTTTGCTGGGTTCCTGCAATTATACGCTTGTGGAGGATTTCCGCCGTATCAGCGCACGCGTTGTGCGCTGATCACGGAGAAAGTTCCACAATCGTTACATATATCTTGTTTTTTCCGCCACAAATTAGGCTTTCTTTGGGTAGTACATTTTGCTAAAAAAAATAAAAAAATTCTAAATCCATTTTAACAGGAAGATTAAGAAAGAAATGAAAAAAATTCATTTTTTCTCAGTTTTTGGCCATTACAGTTTGAAATTAATATACGCTACCGTAATTAAAACTCATGCATTTTATTTGCCCATCTGTCCCGGTTATTGCACCGTTTAAATGATGTCCCTATCACAATTTATGGCGCTGATATTTTATTTAGAAATAAAGGAGCATTTTTTCAATTTGCGTCCATCACTACTTATACGTTTATAATTTAAAATATTATAATAACATACTCTCTTGACATGCATATTTAAAAAGTTCAGACCCTTGGGTAACTATTTATGTTGCTGCGCTTGTATTCCACTGGTGTCCAATACGCTCATGTAGGGAAAAAAACACAAAGAGGGAACATAGGGTGTAACGTATGAACTATTTCACCCTTGGTGTAACTTCACACACTACCAGAGCAAGTGAATAGGTCCCAAACGTGCCAGAAAGCAGCCTCCACCTCTTTGCGTAATCCAGTTTATTAAAACATATGAACCCTGCTAAAATTCTGCTTACAATGTAATTTCTTGTTTGCATAGCATATCATATAGAAGTACTTCACCGTAAACCTCAGCGCGTCCGCCGGCCTGGTGTAGCAAAGTCCTTACTTCCTGAACGTATGTGCGTGCAGAGCTTGGACGCACGCACATACGTTCAGGAAGTAAGGACTTTGCTACACCAGGCCGGCGGACGCGCTGAGGTTTACGGTGAAGTACTTCTATATGATATGCTATGCAAACAAGAAATTACATTGTAAGCAGAATTTTAGCAGGGATTATATGTTTTAATAAACTGGATTACGCGATGTTCAATTTTACATTGGCTCTAGGACTCCTTTGTTTGGCAATGGCTGCCGGGGTCTGTGCATGATAGCAAGAAATTTGAGGGTAAGCGGCCACTTCATAGGGAGAGGTGGAGGCTGCTTTCTGGCACGTTTGGGACCTATTCACTTGCTCTGGTAGTGTGTGAAGTTACACCAAGGGTGAAATAGTTCATACGTTACACCCTATGTTCCCTCTTTGTGTTTTTTTCCCTACATGAGCGTATTGGACACCAGTGGAATACAAGCGCAGCAGTATTGGACTATCTACATTGTGCAACGTCTACACAGAGGACACTGTTTGCAGCTTGGACTTTTTATTGAGTACTTTTTAATCGTGCGCGGCATTATCTAAGAGTTTGTAACTATTTATGTTGTTTTTGGTTTTTTTTATTGCATTTGTTTTCTTAATAACAAATGTATGTGGGTCATTTTTGGTGTGGGAGGGAAACAGCTAATTTTAAATGTAAAATAATATAATTGTTTAATGAAAAATGTATGTGGGTGCAGTTTACTATTTGGTCACAAGATGGCCACAGTCAAAAAAGTCCTGGATGCGGAGGATCTCGCATCCAGGAACTAAAAGAAGACGTAGAAGTTTCCTGGGGGCAGAAATACCACGCTCTCTCAATAGAAAGCATCGTTTTTTCTGCGGGGAAGTTAGATCAGTGAATGGGAATTATCCTATTCACTGATCGGGGGGCTAGCGGCACGACCGGGAGCGCGCCCAATCGCGCGCACCATGCGGCGGAAGCAGCAGAGCCTATCTGGACGAGTAAGTTCGTCCAGATAGGCCGAACTGGTTAAAATTAATTGCTTATGCATCTCTAAAGACTGCTTGTTGTAGCTGCTCAAAGTATCTGGGACATCTGGCATGAGACTCATTGCCCAATGAAAACTAACTACTCTGTATCTAGGAGGAAAAACAGAAAGAGGTGGTGTGAAAAGACCTGTGCCTGGTAGAGATGGCCGAACGGTTCGCCAGCGAACAGTTCCCGGCGAACTTCCGGTGGTTCGTGATCGCGGAGAACTTTTCCGAAAGTTTGGTTCGCCCCCATAGTGCACCATTAGGGTCAACTTTGACCCTCTACATCACAGTCAGCAGGCACATTGTAGCCAATCAGGCTACACTCCCTCCTGGAGCCACTCCCCCCTTATAAAAGGCAGGCACTGCCAGCCATTATACTCAAACATGTGTCTGCAGTAAATAGAGAAGGGACAGCTGCTGCAGACTCTCATAGGGAAAGATTAGTTAGGCTCTTGTAGGCTTCTCAGCTTGCTCCTTGCTGATTCTTATTGCTAAAATAGCACCCCACAACAGCTCTTTTGAGAGCTAATCTTGTTATTGTGATCTATTTTTTTTCTGTGTGTCCCACTGACACTTGTGTTGCATAGACACCCTTGATAATTCATACTGTGTGTGTGCCACTGCCAGGCCCAGCACATTCAGTGACTACCTGTCTGTGTGTGACAGGTGCACATTGTAATACTCAGTACTGCATATACCTACCTACCTACCTGTTGTTCACAGTGCACCCACCTTCCTACCTGAGTTGAGCGCATGCAGTGTCATTGTGCCTGTCCGCTACCTGTCTGTGTGTGACAGGTGCACATTGTAATACCTATCACTGCATATACCTACCTGTTGTGTTCAGTGCACCCACCTACCTACGTGAGTGCACGCAGTGTGATATACCACTCCGTGCATACCTGTTAACTGCACCTGTGTGACTGCACATTGTATTAGTCAAGTCAGTGCATACCTTTCACTTCATCCCCCCGATATGGACACAATGGACAAAACAGGCAGAGGTAGAGGCAGACCCAGAAAAAGACCACCCGGCAGGTCTGTGTAAGGTCATGTTAATGTGACTTTGTGCGGCCCTTGACCAAAGTACAGTGCTCAGAAGAAGACACGTCCCATCAACTCCCAAGATTGGCAGGACGTGGTTGACTATTTAACACAGAACACCTTATCTTCCGCAGCCACCAAAGCTACTACAAGCACCACATCCGTTGCATTTGACACTTCTCAGGAGTTAATTGGTGGGGAATTAACTGATTCACTGCCATTATTGTTACAACCAGATGAACGCGCTAAGCAAGTTACACCACCTCATATGTCTAAGTTAGGCGGCGACACTATGGACGTAACGTGTGAAGATGATAAAGTACCTGCTGTTGGTGCAGTTTTGGAGGTGTCTGAGGCAAGCGAAGCTGGGCAGGATGATTATGATGATGACGATGATACGGATGCTGCTGCTGTATTTAACCTCCTGCTGTCTATGTTCCCACCGCCAGGGTCCACAGAATTTTGCGCTGCTGCCATGCGCCACTAGCTATTACGCAACTACAATAGCTACATTTTGTTGTAAAAAAAATATATATTTCTGAGGTGTCTGGGTTGAAAACTGTGCTGTCCCACTTGTGTGTTGGACACAATGTGGGCTTCACGACTGCTGTCCGGAACCTCCTGTTGTATGGTGTTTATAATTACAGCCGTGATAGAAAAGCTAGGTGCCATGGCCTGTTACATTGCCTGCTGCCACACATCACTCCTTCTCCTCCTCCTGCTGCTGCTTTATTTAACCTCCTATTGTTTGTGCTCCCACCGCCCAGTCCACAGAATTATGCGCTGCTGCCATGCGCCACTAGCTATTACGCCACTACAAGAGCTACATTTTGTTGTAAATATATATATATATATTTCTGAGGTGTCTGGGTTGAAAACTGTACTGTCCCACTTGTGTATTGGACACAATGTGGACTTCACCACTGCTGTCCGGAACCTTCTGCTGTATGGTGTTTATTATTACAGCCGTGGTACCAACGCTAGGTGCCATGGCCTGTTACATTGCCTGCTTCCACCCGTCACTCCTCCTCCTCCTCCTGCTGCTGTATTTAACCTCCTGCTGCCTGTGTTCCCACCACCAGGGTCCACAGAATTATGCACTGCTGCCATGCTCCACTAGCTATTACGCCACTACAATAGCTACATTTTGTTGTAAAAAAATATATATATTTCTGAGGTGTCTGGGTTGAAAACTGTGCTGTCCCAGTTGTGCAATGGACACAATGTGGGTTCACGACTGCTGTCTGGAACCTCCTGCTGTTGGTGTTTATTTACAGCCGTGGTACCAACGCTAGGTGCCATGGCCCGTTACATTGCCTGCTGCCACACATCACTCCTCCTCCTCCTCCTCCTGCTGCTGCTGTATTTAACCTCCTGCTGTCTGTGTTCCCACCGACAGGGTCCACAGAATTATGTGCTGCTGCCATGGACCACTAGCTATTACGCCACTACAATAGCTACATTTTGTTGTAAAAAAAATGTATTTCTGAGGTGTCTGGGTGGAAAACTGTGCTGTCCTACTTGTGTATTGGACACAATGTGGGCTCCACAACTGATGTCCGGAACCTCCTGCTTTATGGTGTTAATTATTACAGCCGTGGTACCAACGCTAGGTGCCATGGCCCGTTACGTTGCCTGCTGCCACACATCACTCCTCCTCCTGCTGCTGCATTTGACCTCCTGCTGTCTGTGTTCCTGCCGCCAGGGTCCACAGAATGATGCACTGCTGCCATGCGCCACTAGCTATTATGCCACAAATTTAGCTATGCTGTTGAAGAAAACATTTTACAACAGCAGAGTTCTGTAAGGGAAAAAACATTAAGTTGGGTACAAAAGGAAGAATATGAACACAAAAAAAATGGTGGTGAAGAAGAAGAATAAGAATAAAAATAACCAGGTAAAGAAGAAGAAGAAGAAGAAAAAGAAGAAGAAGAAGAAGAAGAACCAGGTGAAGAAGAAGAAGAAACAGGTGAAGAAGAAGAAGAACCAGGTGAAGAAGAAGGAGAAGAAGAACCAGGTGAAGAAGAAGAACCTGAAGAAGAAGAACCAGATGAAGAGGAACCAGATAATGATGAAGAAGAAGAAGAAGAACCAGATGATGAAGAAGAAGCAGATGATGACGAAGAAGAAGAACCAGATGATGATGAAGAAGAAGAAGAAGACAAAGAAGAACCAGGTGAAGAAGAAGATGAAAAACCAAGTGACGATGAACCAGAAGAAGAAGAAAAAGCAGAGAAACCGAGAGCCCAATATAGTGTAGTATGTATTGGATCAGGGAGAATTAGTGTAGAGTAAGTATTATACTTACAAACATGGGTTACCGTTTAGGCAACCACTATATAGGCAGGTGGGGAGATTAGACCTGTCCCCACTCAGGAATAAGATGTCGCTCTCTGAAGAAGGAAAGGAGGGTTTGTCACCCTTCCAACCACCAAGGGTGGATATCTTGACAAGTAGATGTACAGAGGCGCCAAAAGGATAAAATATGCTAAAATGTTTAAAATATTCGGGTGGCAGCGGTGGACCGGCCACTCAGAAATAGACTCGATGCTGTCGCTTAAGATAAAGACAATTTATTCACATACTCCATGAACAGAACCGCAACGCGTTTCACGGGTATATTCCCGCTTCCTCAGGTAATAAACAAATAGGAGTACACAGTACAGTCTCAAGGTCATGAATAGCGCCTCTCTCCACAGAAGAAGAAGAAGAAAAACCAGGTGACGAAGAAGAAAAAGAACCAGGTGCCAGTGAAGAAGATGATGAAGATGATGGTGATGAGAAAGAAGATGGTAAAACAGAAAAAGAAGACAGTGAAGAAAAAGATGGAGAGAAGAAAAAGAAGAAAGTGAAGACGGCGAAGAAGAATAAACAAGAAATGCAGAAAAAAAGTTTTTCATCAATTTTTTTTTAAATTACACCTATTTAATTGTGATTTCCCTTTTAAAAAAAAATTGCTTTAAGGCCATCCGAATTCGTGATCACGACTATTACCCGAATTCAATTACCGATCATGACTCGAATTCGAATTCAAATCAAATTCTATGGTCATGATCACGGCCGAATCCGAATTTGACCCGGACCCGAATTAAAATGTGCTCAAATCGAATTTGGGTACATTTGAGCATCCCTGGTCACAGTGCAGTGTTAGTGCCGGGGACCCCACCTGTGTGTATTGTTAAAACAACCCACAGGTAAGTTGGCTTCCAAGTCACATATTAGTGGTAGGGCCCCTTTTGATTGGAGTGGACCTCATCGTGGTGAAAGGGTATTTTACGGAATGCCTTTGCATGCAAACCATTTCGGAAGCAAACATCCTCCATTATTGCAACTGAATGAAAATTGTTCAAATAGTTCAACTGAAGGTAAATGTCATGAAAGTTGTTTTTATCAATACTAGAGTTCAATAGTGGTGCTCAGCAGAGCTCGAATATTCGAGTAGCTCGAATATTCGAGCTCTTTTTCAGCTATTCGAGCTCGGTATTCGAGCTCCGAATAGCTGGAGCTATTCGAATGGGCTATCCGAGTACACTCGAATAGCCCATTCACTATTCGAGCTATTCGAGCAACCCGGCGCTATTCGAGCTCGGTACCGAGCTCGAATAGCGTCATAGCCCAGATTGATGTCCTTAGAGCCAATCAGAGGGCTCCCAGGCCCTCTGACGGCAGCCAATTACAGAGGGGGACCCTGGCCAGCCCCTACCCTATAAATAGCGGCCGCCATGTTCCGTTTCTCCATGCTTGCCTGAGACTTGTACAGAGAGAGAGTTGCTCCTTTGTGCTTTGGCTTAGCAAGTGCTCTATTGTGATCATTTACCTAGCGTTTTTGCTCACCTACACCTGCCATATACACCTATATTGTTGTTAGTTAGATAGACATTGTATTTTAGTTAGTAGCTTGTGTGTTACATTAGAGACAGGCAGCTGCTGCAAGCTTACAGGTTTAGGCCTCAGGGGGGCCTTGCCTCTGTGGGCAGCTGTCCTCTGTTTATTTCTCTCATCTATACCAGTATTTCTGCTGTCCTTTACTAATAGTATTGTAGTTATACTGTACTAGGAGTAGGACACTCACTGACTGTCACTGTTTATAGGCTACTAGCTAGCTCCTGCGTGTGTGCACTCACTCACTGTCTGTGTGTACACACACTCTATTTCCTTCTGATTACTGATAGATTATTGTTATTTAGTTGTACTTACTTACTACTTACTCTTACTGTACCCGTAGGGACACTCACTGTCACTGTTCATATAGGCTACTAGCTCCTGCGTGTGCGCACTGCACTCACTGTCTGAGTGTACACACACAACACACACTCTATTTCCTTCTGATCGCTGATTGATTATCGTAATTAGTTAGTTGTACTTACTGTTACTACTTACTCTTACTGTACTAGGAGTCTAGGACACTCAGTCACTGTCCATAGGCTACTAGCTCCTGCGTGCGTGCACTCACGGTCTGAGTGTACACACACCCACACTCCATTTCCTTCTGATCGCTGATTGATTATCGTAATTAGTTAGTTCTACTTACTGTTACTACTTACTCTTACTGTACTAGGAGTCTAGGACACTCAGTCACTGTGTTCATAGGCTACTAGCTCCTGCGTGCGTGCACTCACTGTCTGAGTGTACACACACCCACACTCCATTTCCTTCTGATCGCTGATTGATTATCGTAATTAGTTAGTTGTACTTACTGTTAATACTTACTCTTACTGTACTAGGAGTCTAGGACACTCAGTCACTGTCCATAGGCTACTAGCTCCTGCGTGCGGTCACTCACTGTCTGAGTGTACACACACCACCCACACTCTATTTCCTTCTGATCGCTGATTGATTATTGTAATTAGTTAGTTCTACTTACTGTTACTACTTACTCTTACTGTACTAGGAGTCTAGGACACTCAGTCACTGTGTTCATAGGCTACTAGCTCCTGCGTGCGTGCACTCACTGTCTGAGTGTACACACACCCACACTCCATTTCCTTCTGATCGCTGATTGATTATTGTAATTAGTTAGTTCTACTTACTGTTACTACTTACTCTTACTGTACTAGGAGTCTAGGACACTCAGTCACTGTCCATAGGCTACTAGCTCCTGCGTGCGGTCACTCACTGTCTGAGTGTACACACACCACCCACACTCTATTTCCTTCTGATCGCTGATTGATTATTGTAATTAGTTAGTTCTACTTACTGTTACTACTTACTCTTACTGTACTAGGAGTCTAGGACACTCAGTCACTGTGTTCATAGGCTTCTAGCTCCTGCGTGCGTGCACTCACTGTCTGAGTGTACACACACCCACACTCCATTTCCTTCTGATCGCTGATTGATTATTGTAATTAGTTAGTTCTACTTACTGTTACTACTTACTCTTACTGTACTAGGAGTCTAGGACACTCAGTCACTGTGTTCATAGGCTACTAGCTCCTGCGTGCGTGCACTCACTGTCTGAGTGTACACACACCCACACTCCATTTCCTTCTGATCGCTGATTGATTATTGTAATTAGTTAGTTCTACTTACTGTTACTACTTACTCTTACTGTACTAGGAGTCTAGGACACTCAGTCACTGTGTTCATAGGCTACTAGCTCCTGCGTGCGTGCACTCACTGTCTGAGTGTACACACACCCACACTCCATTTCCTTCTGATCGCTGATTGATTATTGTAATTAGTTAGTTCTACTTACTGTTACTACTTACTCTTACTGTACTAGGAGTCTAGGACACTCAGTCACTGTGTTCATAGGCTACTAGCTCCTGCGTGCGTGCACTCACTGTCTGAGTGTACACACACCCACACTCCATTTCCTTCTGATCGCTGATTGATTATTGTAATTAGTTAGTTCTACTTACTGTTACTACTTACTCTTACTGTACTAGGAGTCTAGGACACTCAGTCACTGTCCATAGGCTACTAGCTCCTGCGTGCGGTCACTCACTGTCTGAGTGTACACACACCACCCACACTCTATTTCCTTCTGATCGCTGATTGATTATTGTAATTAGTTAGTTCTACTTACTGTTACTACTTACTCTTACTGTACTAGGAGTCTAGGACACTCAGTCACTGTGTTCATAGGCTTCTAGCTCCTGCGTGCGTGCACTCACTGTCTGAGTGTACACACACCCACACTCCATTTCCTTCTGATCGCTGATTGATTATTGTAATTAGTTAGTTCTACTTACTGTTACTACTTACTCTTACTGTACTAGGAGTCTAGGACACTCAGTCACTGTCCATAGGCTACTAGCTCCTGCGTGCGGTCACTCACTGTCTGAGTGTACACACACCACCCACACTCTATTTCCTTCTGATCGCTGATTGATTATTGTAATTAGTTAGTTCTACTTACTGTTACTACTTACTCTTACTGTACTAGGAGTCTAGGACACTCAGTCACTGTGTTCATAGGCTTCTAGCTCCTGCGTGCGTGCACTCACTGTCTGAGTGTACACACACCCACACTCCATTTCCTTCTGATCGCTGATTGATTATTGTAATTAGTTAGTTCTACTTACTGTTACTACTTACTCTTACTGTACCAGGAGTCTAGGACACTCAGTCACTGTGTTCATAGGCTACTAGCTCCTGCGTGCGTGCACTCACTGTCTGAGTGTACACACACAACCCACACTCCATTTCCTTCTGATCGCTGATTGATTATTGTAATTAGTTAGTTCTACTTACTGTTACTACTTACTCTTACTGTACTAGGAGTCTAGGACACTCAGTCACTGTGTTCATAGGCTACTAGCTCCTGCGTGCGTGCACTCACTGTCTGAGTGTACACACACCCACACTCCATTTCCTTCTGATCGCTGATTGATTATTGTAATTAGTTAGTTCTACTTACTGTTACTACTTACTCTTACTGTACTAGGAGTCTAGGACACTCAGTCACTGTGTTCATAGGCTACTAGCTCCTGCGTGCGTGCACTCACTGTCTGAGTGTACACACACAACACACACTCTATTTCCTTCTGATCGCTGATTGATTATCGTAATTAGTTAGTTCTACTTACTGTTACTACTTACTCTTACTGTACTAGGAGTCTAGGACACTCAGTCACTGTCCATAGGCTACTAGCTCCTGCGTGCGTGCACTCACTGTCTGAGTGTACACACACTAAATTTACTTGTGATTACTACTGATTATTGTAACTGCTAGTTGTACTTCCTGACTGTTACTACTTACTTACTGTACTAGGGGACACTCACTCAGTCACCTCACCAACCAACCCACTCCATTAAAGTACCCCACTTTTCAGCCGCCCTTTTAAAAAACTTTTCTCTATACGCCCAAAACATTGAAGATGTCTGGAAGTGGCAGCCAGCGCGGTTTGGGCAAGGGGAAGGGCAGCAAGGGAATCAGGAGGAGAGGGAGCAGCATTGTGGCAAGCCGCGGCCGCGGGCGCGCCACCATGCACAGTTCCGCAGCAGCAGCAGCGTCAGTGGCTAACATTCCTCCCATAGCCACTGGCCGTGGACGCCTTGGGCGCCGCCCAGCAGGAGCATCTGCAACTCACGCTGCAGAGACACAGCAGCAGCAGCGTGTAGCACCTGCTCCCATTTTCCTCCAGCCGGGTCGGAAACGTCCCATTGAGGAAAAGGATGCAGACACTGTGGTGCAACTCATGACGGAGGATGAGCAGCCCGCCATCAGCTCTGCATCCGAGGCCTCCACCCTCACCCCCACCACCACCACCACCCCTGTTCGCAGCAGCCGCCCAGCAGGGTCTGGGGAGGAGGCCAGTTCACCGTCACTCGCCGACCTGTCATTCAGCAGTCTTTTGACCCCAGGCATCATGAGTAAATTGTCTGCTGTTGTTGGCGATCTTGAGGAGGAGATGCTGATGGGCACTTTGGGGGATGAGGGATTGGACAGCAAGACTGTGGCGACAGTCAAGCAGCCCATCCATGCATCAGGAGAGGAGTTTGGGGGGTCCTCATCCCAGCAGGACATGTTTCAGGAGGGGGAGGATGGTGATGACCCGGTGACAGACAGAGACTGGGTGCCACCACCTCCAGGGGATGTCGTCCTCAGCAGCTCTGAGGAGGAGGAGGAGGATGCTCTTGTGGGCCTTGCAAGGAGGCGCATCATTGCAAGCATTGGCAGCAGCAGTAGGCAGGTCCCACAGCCTGCTGGTGTCTCAGGCTCAGCAGCAGCAGCAGCAGCATCTGCCAGTACCACCACCAGCCGCACCCAAGCCCCCCAAGCCCCCCCCCCCCAACCACCACAGGGAGACAGGCAGCAGCGCTTCCATGCCGTAGGGGGATGTTTAAGTCACCAATCTGGCGATATTTCACCATGCCCACTGTGTACAGCAAGTACGCCACTTGCAACCACTGTCAGCGGAAGTTGAGCAGAGGTGCAGACCCCTTAAAGTTCTGCACCAGCTCGCTCATCAACCACCTTGTGGCTAAACATTTCCACCAGCATGAGGAGTTCCAGAGGCTGAAGGCATCTGGTGCTGGCAGTGGCACCACACCCATCACTGCACAGCCTTCAGCAGCAGCAGCAGCAACAGCAGCCACCCGCCCTCCTGCTCCTCCAGCAGCACCAGCAGGAGTGCGGAAACGCACTGCTCCTCCCCCCTCTGCAACTCCTGCCGCCGACACTGAGGCCTGTTCTGGCAGCCAGTCCTCAGTGGCCTCCTCTGCTGTGTCTGCTGATTCCCGTGTCAGCAAAAGGCCACGCCAGAGCCTTTTGAGCGAGTCCTTCCAGGGGGTGGTTAGGGCTCTGCCTCCCAGCAGCCGTCGCGTGCGGCAGCTGAACGGCTTGCTGGCACGGGCCATGTGCTCCCAACTCCTGCCGTACACGCTCGTGCAGGAGGGGAGCGACATTTGTGCGCTGCTTGCTTGCGCAGCCCCAGACTGGCAGCTCCCCAGCAGACACTTCTTTGCCCGCAAGGCCATTCCTGCACTGCACCGCTTTGTGATGGCCAATGTGGAGCGAGGGCTGGAGCACGCGGTTGGTGAAAGGGTCCACGTCACCATGGACTCCTGGAGCAGCCGCTTCGGGACAGGCCGCTACCTGTCCTTCACTGTCCACTGGGTCAGCTTGGTGGAAGGGGGTGAGGATGGGAGAGCAGCAGCGGGCACAGCAGCAGCAGCAACACAGTGGGTGGTGCCACCCCGCAGGGTCAGGGGAACTGCAGCAGGTTCCTCCGATCCTCTGCCATCCTCCGGCACACCTGGCCAAACCCCCCGCCTCAGCAGCAGCGTGAAGGCCCGCCACTGCCAAGCGCTGCTGCACTTGGTCAGCCTTGGGAAGACCAAGCTGACGGCAACCCATGTGTTGGCCAAACTCCAGGAGCAGGAGAGGATTTGGCTGACCCCCAGAGGCCTCAGAGTCGGAGAGGTGGTGGCCGACAATGGGGCCAATCTGGTTGCCGCAATAGACAGGGGAAACCTGACCCACATCCCCTGTCTTGCCCACGTGCTGAACCTGGTGGTGCAGAAGTTCCTGCGCACCTACCAGGGGATGGGCGAACTGCTGGAAACGGCAAGGAATGTTGTGCGTCACTTCCGGCGCTCGGCTGCAGCCTGTGCGAGCCTGGAAGACGTGCAAAAGGAGCTGGATCTGCCACGCCATCGGCTGATCCTTGACGTTCCGACTCGCTGGAACTCCACCCTGGCGATGTTGGAGCGTCTGGTTGAACAGAGGCACGCTGTCAAACAGTACCTTGCCCTGGCCACTGTTTCCGCAGCTCAGAGAAGGGACAAGACCAGCAACATCCCGTCCATCGTCCCCGATGATGACTGGAGGCACATGCAGCAGGTGTGCTTTGTGCTGGCTCCCTTCCTGCAGGCCAAAAACATGGTGAGCAGGGACCATGCTATGGTCTGCGAGTGGGTGCCCCTGGTTTCTCTGCTGAACAGGGCCCTCGATGCTTTGCTGGAACAGGGAGCGGCAGCCTTGGACCAGCAGGAGCGGCAACCAGCTGCGCAGTCCACCTCTGAGGGGGAGGAGGAGGAGGACTTGGTGGAGGTCCCTGACCTGGCTGCTGATGAGGGGGATCAGCACAGCGCAGCTGAGTTGGTGCGGGGGTGGAGAGAGGATGAGGCGGCAGAGGAGGAGGATGAGGACAGCACTGACGTCGATGTGCCAGCAGACGTGGCCCGCCTCTTCCCAATGGCAGCGCACATGCTGACGTGCCTGCGCAGGGACCCCAGGGTGATCCAGATGAAGCAGAGGGAGGAGATCTGGATCAGCATGATGTTGGACCCACGCCTCAAGGGGAAGTTGAGCCAGTTCCTGCCGCCTGCAGGAGGAGACCCAGCGCAACAAATAAGGAGCTTGCAGCAGGCCCTTGTTGAGCGCTTGGAGGAAGCCTTCCCCCAGCCTTCCACCCCCACTGTCCAGCAGCCAGCACAGAGGCAGCAGCAGGTGCCTGCATCCAGCAGCAGCAAGCGCCCCACAGACCTGCTGTCTCTCAGCCACGAGCTCTACAGGACTGTAGAGGCTCCGGCAGCAGTGACTAGAGAGGAGATGCATGCAGCAGCATCCTCCTCCGGTCACAGCCAGCGCCTGACCCGCATGGTGGCTGACTACATGGGGTCGTACAGCGGGCTTGACAGCGATGCCCCTGTTGATCCCATGGAGTATTGGGTCAAGCGCATGGAGATCTGGAGCGAGCTGGCGCAGTACGCCCTGGAAGTGCTGTCCTGCCCCCCTTCCAGCGTGCTGTCCGAGCGCTGCTTCAGTGCAGCTGGTGGCGTGGTCACAGAGAAACGCTCACGTCTGTCTCACAAGTCTGTGGACAGACTGACGTTTCTCAAGATGAACCAGGCGTGGGTGGAAGGCGAGTTCCTGGCCCCTGTTGTCGGCGAGAGGGGGACATGAACTGGCTGCCGGAACCATCGTTAATGTGCCTTACCACCCTTTACCACCTCCTGGCTCCTGCTCACTAAGCCAGCCTGGTTCACTTTGACTATTACGTCGCCTGCAGCCACACATTTTACACCTACAGTGGGCTGCTGTGTACTGCCCTTCT
Source organism: Hyperolius riggenbachi (assembly GCF_040937935.1). Taxonomy (NCBI): domain Eukaryota; kingdom Metazoa; phylum Chordata; class Amphibia; order Anura; family Hyperoliidae; genus Hyperolius; species Hyperolius riggenbachi. The sequence goes on from NC_090650.1 coordinate 337,283,039, forward strand.
GCTGTCTGTCTGTGTTTCCCACTGCCAGGGTACACAGAATTACCTTCTTCTGCTGCCACTCTGCCACCAGCTATTACGTCAAACAATAGCTATATTGGTTGTAAAACCAAAAACCAAAAAAACATTAAAAAAAAAAAAAAAGGTTTAATTTTTCTGAGGTGCCCGGGTTGAAAACTGTGTTGTCCCAGTTGTGTATTGGACACAATGTGGGCTGCACGACCGCTGTCTGGGACCTCCTGTTGTGTTTATTTACAGCCCTGGTATCACCGCTAGGTACCAGGGCTATTATGTCACGGCGAGCTGCCTGCCTCATTGACTGCCTGCTGCCACACACTCATCCTCCTCCTCCTGCTGCTGAATTTACCTCCTGCTGTCTTTGTGTTTCCACTGCCAGGGAGCACATACAATGGCGCTTCCAACATGCGTGCGCCCACCAGCTATTTGTTACGCTCAAAAATAGCTGCATTTCTTTAAAAAAAAATTGAAAAGAGACATACGTGAAGATGATGAAGAAGAAGATGAAAAAGAAGAAGAAGATAAAGAAGAAGAAGATGAAGAAGATGAAGAAGAAGAAGATGAAGAAGAAGATGAAGAAGATGATGAAGAAGAAGATGAAAAAGAAGAAGAAGATGAAGAAGATGAAGAAGAAGAAGATGAAGAAGAAGAAGATGAAGAAGAAGAAGATGAAGAAGAAGAAGAAGAAGATGAAGAAGAAGAAGAAGAAGAAGAAGAAGAAGAAGAAGATGAAGAAGAAGAAGAAGATGAAGAAGAAGAAGAAGATGAAGAAGAAGAAGATGAAGAAGAAGAAGATGAAGAAGAAGAAGAAGAAGATGAAGAAGAAGAAGAAGATGAAGATGAAGAAGATGAAGAAGAAGAAGAAGAAGATGAAGAAGAAGAAGATGAAGAAGAAGAAGATGAAGAAGAAGATGAAGAAGATGATGAAGAAGAAGATGAAAAAGAAGAAGAAGAAGAAGATGAAGAAGATGAAGAAGAAGAAGATGAAGAAGATGAAGAAGAAGAAGATGAAGAAGAAGAAGAAGATGAAGAAGAAGAAGATGATGAAGAAGAAGAAGAAGATGAAGAAGAAGAAGAAGATGAAGAAGATGAAGAAGAAGAAGATGAAGAAGAAGAAGATGAAGAAGAAGAAGATGAAGAAGAAGAAGATGAAGAAGAAGAAGATGAAGAAGATGAAGAAGAAGATGAAGAAGAAGAAGAAGAAGAAGAAGATGAAGAAGAAGAAGAAGAAGAAGATGAAGAAGAAGAAGAAGATGAAGAAGAAGAAGAAGATGAAGATGAAGATGAAGAAGAAGAAGAAGATGATGATGAAGAAGAAGAAGATGATGATGAAGAAGAAGAAGAAGATGATGAAGAAGAAGAAGAAGAAGAAGATGAAGAAGAAGAAGAAGAAGATGATGAAGAAGAAGAAGAAGATGATGAAGAAGAAGAAGATGATGAAGAAGAAGAAGAAGAAGATGATGAAGAAGAAGAAGAAAAAGATGAAGAAGAAGAAGAAGAAGAAGAAGATATAGAAGAAGAAGATCTAGAAGAAGAAGAAGAACGATAAAGAAGAAGAAGAACAAGTATATACAGTAACACTACTGAACAAAATTTAGGACACAACTTCTCTTTCCACATTTTTTTTTAAAGGAACATCCCCACATAATCACTTGCTGTTGTTACTTGGAAAAAAAGATGTTTCTTGCATCATTCACCCTCAAAACAAGTGTTGGAAGCTATTTAAGGCCAATTCGAATAGTCAGCTCGAATAGTGAGCTCGAATACCGACTCGAATAGTGAGCTCGAAGTCCGAGGTCGAATCGAATAGTAAAAATTATTCGACTCGAATATTCGACTGACCTCGAATAATTTACTATTCGAATTCGACCAAACTCGAATTTTAAAAAGGGGTATTTGAGCATCACTAGAGTTCAACCTATTATGTGTAGTTGAGAGTCTGCCTTCATTTTGAGGGTTTATTGGGGTCAGTTCAGCCCCTGCATATCTTGGTACTGCAGTTTGAATGTATGAAATGCACCTTTAATTTGCTGACAGGGTTCTGTCTGAAGACCATTTATAAGGCAGGTGCTGCTTGGAAGTGCTCCTACCTACTTTGTGTTTTTTTATCCTCGCAAGTGCAGCAGAATGAGCTCCATAGAGCAATTTAAATCAGTTCACTGCATCCTCACTCCCCCCTCCCAAAAAGTATTTTCCAGCTAACTAGCTAGGCCACCAGGCTAATGTACAATGTATAGGATCCTGTGTCCTGCATGACTGCTGCAGTGGCCCGTTAACACTGCAGTCGTTTGATTTTCTCCTGAGTGGGGTATGCAATGATTAGGAGGAATTTGGTAATTTGACGAACATCTACACTGTTTGAGTAAGGGCTGTTAACATCTCATGTTCCTTGTGTTCCTTGTGAATTGAGTGTTATTTCTGTTAGTTTTACAAGTGAGGGATCAGTTCCAGAACTGTCATCTTCAAGAGCAGGAGAGATGGTGAGATGAAGGTTGCTATAGCAACACCCCCATTGTTTTGTTATCACTTATATGTCACAGAGAACCTGTAGCTGATGTACTGTACATGCTCAGTTTAGATGACTGCTTAGTTAAACTCTGGACAATTGAGGACATGAATGCAGAGAAAGTGGTTGGAACAATGTCAAACTCACTAAAATGTGTTCATTTTGCTGAATGATGCTTTTTGAAAATGCTACCGTTGTGAAACATTGGGATAACTTTCAGGGAGATAGCTTGGCTGCCAACGCCATCTCAGCAGAGTCAGCAGACGTTACACTGGAAGTCAGCCTATGGTGGAGCTCGAAAGTTAGTGAACCTTTTTGAATCTGAATTCTTTCTGCCTAGATATGACCCAATGTATGATGTGCTTTTCACACAAGTCCTCGGAATAGATACTGAGAGCCCAGTTAAGCAAATGAGCCAAAGCATTATACTTGTTCATTAATTTATTAAAGATCACCTCCAGCCAAAAAAGGTCTGAATGGCAATTCATATATGTAGTCTATGCACTGTGAATAGTTAGATAAACATATAAAGTATACATCTGATACATCATATTGGATAGAACAGACTCACATTTCTATCTGTAAGTAGCACTTCCTTCTTCCTCCTGAAGCTGAAAGCAATGTGCCTACCTCTTCAGCCTGGTTAACTCCCCTGCCCCTCCCTCCCCTGTTGTCTGCCTGCCTGCCTGGATCAAATTACTTCTCTTTTCACTGTGTGTAGGAGAGAGAAGACACAGGAACACTGTTGTAGCCAGTTTTATGTCTGTTTGCTATCATTCTTATTTCAGATGTATGTCTGTCTGCCTAGATTACATCACATGGACATGAGGGGTGGAGTTATGACAATCCTCCAGCATCCTTTATAAATCCCCCAGCATCCTTTGCACCTATGGTTTGGAAAGAAAAAAAAGGCCCAAGGCCCAATTTCCCACTGGGGGCGGGGATTTCAAGACCATATGTGGAATACAGACCCTGGGGGTGAGAAAATCACACTTTATCATGTGTGAGTTTATATTTCTTGGCAATTTATTAGGTTTAAAGCAAACTGTAATTTATAATTTAGGTACCCTTTAAGTAAAATCACCTTAAGTTATATACAGTATTTGTGTGTGGAAAAAGTATGGGACATTTTTAAATTGTCAGATTATCTGAAGCAGAAATTATAGTCAGATTTTTCAATTAGTGGGGTAAAAATCAGGTGTCAGTGTCAGATAAACAGCTTTATGTATATAATAGACATTTTGTTCTTTAGAATAAAAATCTGTACTTCACAACACAGCTAAAAGGGAACCCCAGGTGAGAGGGATATGGACGCTGCCATACTTATTTCCTTTTAAACAATACCAGTTGCTTGAGAGTTATGTTGATCTTCTGGCATCCGCAGTGTCTTAATCCCAACCCTGAAACAAGCATGTGGCTAATCCAGTCAGAATTGAGTTAAAGCATCTGACCTGTATGCTTGTTCGGAGTTTATGCAAAAAGTTTAAAAACATAGGATCAGGGGGACAGCCAGGCAATGTGCACTGTTAAAAAGGTGATAAATATGGCAGCCGCCTACATCAAAAAAAGTGAAAAAAAGGTGCACCTCTTTTTTTAAATATCGATATTAAATACCAATATTTTACTATAGCTAAACCGAAGCCCATTCTCCCATTGAACTTCCGATGCCTAAACTTAACAACCCTTTCTGGGCGCCTAACCTTAACCAACCCCTGCCACCTAAACTAACTAAACCCTTCCCTAGCTAATCTTAAAGGACACCGAGGTGAAAATAAACTAATGAAATAAACGATTGTATCTATCTTCCTTCTCCAAAAAAAATAACTTTTTAAGATATTCCACAATTTTATTTTATGTTTAAATCTACTTTTTATGTTTTAACAGTCTTATTGTCACGATCCACATCTGCTGGTGACTTTATGGACTGCTTGCGTGAACTGCCTCCTTTCCACCAGCTGATGTCATTGTTCTCCTCTGAAAATATCACTTCAAGAACGTCTACTTGCCCACCAGCAGAGGGCTCTGCTCTCAGAACTGTGTGTGTTACAGACTATTGCTAGGAGGAGATGTGTCACCTGACCTTCCAGCAGCAGCATTTAAGGCCAGCACAAACTATACATCAGTGCTAGTTCATTGTGTCTGTGTTCCTCCTAGCCCTCTTAGCCTGAGTTTAGCAGCCTTTGTATCTAGTCCTAGTATCTAGCTCCTTGTTGCCTTACTCGTGTTTTGACTTGTGCTTGCCTTGTGATGATTCTCTGCCTAAGCAACTACCTTGTACTGTATGATCTGCTGGTTTATATTCTACTTGTATGACTATCCGTTTGCCTGTTTCCTTAAAGTGAACCTCCGGACTAAAAATCTACTCAGCAGAACTGAAAAAGGCTTGGTTTATCTTTAACAGTTTCACAACATCAGAACTTTGTTTTTCTTACCAAAGCATCATTTTAGCTGCATTTTTAGCTAAGCTCCACCCATCAAAGAAAACTGCCCGGGCTTTTTTTCCCTGATGCTGTGTAAAGCATGATGGGATTTCCTATGTTGTTATTTAAGTTGCCTAGCAACTGGGAGGGGTGATCAGCACACAGGACAGTTGGAACTGTGTCTCATGCTCCCTGTCACCTCCTTTCAACCAAAAAGATGGCTTCCCTCGTGAAATCATACATTTGCCTTGTCTTTTAAAACAGGGTGGGTAAGAGATTATATTATCTATCTATTTTAATTAACCTAACTAATGTAACTTAATGACAGTATGTTTGTTTAGGCTGAAGTTCCTCTTTAAGTACTGCATATTCTGTATATTGTATATATTTCTATATATTGTTATTGTAAATATCATTCAGGTTCTGGGGTTTGTGTGCACACATTTTGTATATATGTTACGGCTAGAACCCGAAGTCTGGCCACTTCGGGTTCTGGCCGGTCACAACGCAAAGTGGCCGGCTGATCCGGCCAATATACGAAATGCCTGGGAATTTCGGACTTTGGCCGGCCAGAACGCGTTGTGACTTACCTTGGCCGGCCAAGTCCCGAAGTTCCCTGCACCGCTCCCCCGCCAGCTGCTCTCCTCTCCCCTCCCCACCGCCAGCCAGGAAGCCCCGCTCCTCCCCCGCTGCCGTTCTAGACCTCAGATCAGAGCGACCGGCTGCAGAAGCAGAGAGAGACAGAGCAGCTCACGCGACCCGTCACCCGCAGGACGCATACACTTCAATGCAGAAGTTACATCATTGAACACTTCCGCATTGAAATGTACGGGTCCGGACGGGTAGTGCGCGCGCTGCTCTGCCTCTCTCCACCTCTCTGGTCGCCCTGATCGGAGGTCTGAGTACTAGTGCTGGCACTGGCAGCCTCCAGGAAAGCCCCCCCCCCCCCCCCCTCAGCCCAGCAAAGCACCCCAGCGTAAAAGGCACCCAGCAAAGCCCACCCCCAGCCATGCAAAGCCGCCTCCCCCCCCACCATGGAAAGCACCCAGAAAAGACCCCCCAGCCATGCAAAGCTGCCCCCCACCATGCAAATCACCCAGCAAAGACCCCCCCAGCCATGCAAAGCTGCCTCCCACCCACCATGCAAAGTGCACAGCAACAAAGCCCCCCCCCCCAGACCATGCAAAGTGCACAGCAAAGCACCCCCAGCCATGCAAAGCACCCTGCAAAGACCCTCCAGCCATGCAAAGCCGACCCCCACCATGCAAAGTGCACAGCTAAGACCCCCCCCCCCAGCCATGCAAAGCCCCCCCCCCCCGACCATGCAAAGTGCACACCAAAGCACCCACAGCCATGCACAGCCCCCCAGAAAAGACCCCCCCCCCACCATGCAAAGCGCCCCCAGCAATGCAAAGCACCCCCAGCCATGCATCCCCCCTCATCTGTGACTAATCACCACTGTAATTTGATCTCTCCCCCTGTCACCTGACTGCCACAGCAGAGCAGCTAATTTAAAAGCACAGGATGTTAACAATATGTCTGCTCCCAAGAAAGCAGGATGTAGACACACTGCAGATTTATTGCAGGATTTGCATCAGCTGTAACTAAGAAATGATTTTCTTTAAAAAGATTATTATGCTGTTGTGTGTATTTCGGAGCAGAGAGGACGTTCCGAGTGCCATTCATGGTGCTGGGCATGGTGCAGATTTCTGCCTTTTGAGCTTTGGCCGTTTCTAGAACTGGCCGGCCAATGTCAGAAATTCCCAGCATTTTGGACTTTGGCCGACGTCAAATCGGCCAGTTCTAGAAACGGCCGGCCAATTCTAGAATTGGCCGATTTCTGGTTTTGGCCGTAACATATACACTGGGTTACTCTGCATGGAAACCTTATGCAGAGTAGGCTAATTGTATATATCCCAGATTGCATGTGTATGCTCCTTGAATACACTTGCCTGCATGGAGACTATCCTGTATTGCTTAGTTTGCATTTGCCTACAGGGAGATTATATTGTACTCTTCAATGCAGATGTATGCTCTTTTATACTTTTGCATGCAAGGAGATTATATTGCAAATTCCAGATTGCTTGTTTATGCATATTGAATGCACTTGCTCATAGGGAGATTGTCTCCTATTACGTCTTGTATATTCTTGCATGTTTGTTGAAGTGCATGAGGTTTAAAGAGAACCTGTACTGAGTAAAAGTATTTAAAATAAACACATGAGGTAACTTCAAATGAACATTACATAGTTACCTTGCCATCAGTTCCTTTCAGAAGCTCACCATTTTCTTCTGACAATAATCCCTTCCAGTTCTAACAACATTTTGTCAGATCTGAAATATATCAGTTGCTGTCAATAAAATATCAGTTGCTGTCAGTTATAGCTGAGAGGAAAACTGATGTACCAGGTAATGTCAATGTTTCCCTATAGCTCAAGTGGGCGATGTTACAGTCTAACTGTGTGCTGACCAGAAAGCTGTTATGGGTAATGGCCATTTTCAAAATGGAGGACGGAAAATTCCCTCGATCACAGTGAACAAACAGGACGCGAGACAGGAGAAAGACACTGAGGAGTACACTACATGGAAAGTATGACTTGTGTATGCTTATTTTAACTTTTAATTTTCAGTTCAGGTTTTCTTTAAGAATGCAACTAATTTATGTTCCTTGCATTTGTTCATAAATTAAATTATTCATTTATTCCTGGCTTGATCTCTCAGTTTTTCCTCATTAGTGACATTTCCTGCATTATTACATCTTGTGCATTGCCCATGTTGTTTCATGTGCAATTCATAAATGCAATCATTACACTTATTGTGTTTGCTCAATGACACATTCATTGAAGTATGACAGAGCTAAAATCTATGAACTATTGACCCTTTGTATCTCTTCCCTGCTCTCAGAAGCCATTTTCTGCTAGGAAAGTGTTTTTCAGTTGGAATTTCTTATCAGTGAGGGTCACACTGTTGTCACTTCCTGTCAGGACTAAGTCAGCCACTTACATATCTGATATTTAACTCTTTCAGGCAGAAAAAGAAAAAAAAGGAACACAGCATACTTATTTGTGTGCTAGGCACTGTACATACCCATGTCTATCTCATCATGTCATCATGTCACATGTATCCTTTAACTCTTTACACCATGCCTAATCTTAACTGCCCAGACTGCCGCAAAAATTTAAAAAAAATCCTGAAAAAAAACATGAATTGCTGGTCGTCACCACAGGGACCCATTGAATGTATCAATAAGGGGGGACACAGGCACCAACTCCCATGGAAGAGGCGAGAGTTAGGCCATATGGGAGAGTGGTGTGTGAAGGTTGGGGGTTTTCACTCGACCTATAAAACCAGTTAGTATTATTCTATAACACTGATATTCAGTGTCAAACTCATATGCATGCAAGAGAAGGAAGCCACCAGCCATGAGAAGATTATGAATTTGTAAGCATTAGAATAGCAACGACACTTACTAGCAGGCCCTGGAAACACCTATAGGCATTAGACAGCCCAGAGCCGGTTTAAGGGCCCTCGGTGGGCCCGACTGACCTTCCCTTCCTGCCAATAAACACAACCGTGCCACCTCCTGAGGCCCCTGCAAATTAGTTACTTATAACTTACTTGTGTCTGTAGGCAGTGGCTGCACTGTCTGTGCTCTCTTTAGCCACACTGTCTGCCGCTCTATCCGGTGCATACTATGAGAACACACGCAGTAGTGTAACAGGAGACAGGCAGCATGACTGGAGAGCGCACAGACAGTGCAGCCGCTGCCTAGCGAGTAAGTTATAAGCAGCTAATGTGCAGGGGTCTAGCAGCGGGGGAAAGAATGGTTGCTAGGGACAGGGTCTGGTGTCACAGGGCCCCTGCAGAGGTCAGGGGGGCCCTTTGCCTCTATAGCAGCGCCTGCCCTAAAAATAAAACCATGTGAGCATCTAAAAATTATACTATGCCATTGCTGAATACTTTAAAGGCGTTTAGTCATGGGACTCTTAAATGTATAGCTAAAAGGTGATTTTTGAAAAAAATATATATATATTGTAAGGGTTTAACTTAGCAAGATGACCCAGCTTTACCTAAAGCTGTAACAGGTTTTATTATAAATGAAAGTAATTCATGAAGACTATGATTTCCAAAAATATATACAGTATCTCTGTTTGACCTTTGCTACATACAAGATGTTTTCTAAAACACTTTTTCCTCTTAGCATGATTATTAAAATAAACCCCCCAAAGTGTCAGCAAGTGTCATAGAAAGGAGATGTATGCTGCTAATTAGTGTTGATTGACGTTTTTATATTAAAGTATATCTGTCAATATATGTAACCACCCAAGGCATAGTGTATAAATACTTTTAAAGCACACCGACAGCATAGGAAAACAGGACTGATGCTACAGAGATAAAGACCCAAAATTTTAGTAAAGAGCTGAAATTTTGCATATGTGTAATTTTGTCTTGTAATTTGCAAACTGTAACTTGTAATGTTTCGCAAACTTGCAATGTATTTTTTGGATTGTAACATTATAATTTTGCATCAACTCTTAATGTCATGCATAATTTTGTGTTTACTTGTAATTTTGCAATTTATCATAATTATACGAAAATGTATTTTAATTGACCGTAATATTATGAAAATTTGTCACAATTATTGCGTAATTGTGCAAAATTACAAATTAACTATTATGAAAATGATCATAATTACAAAAGTAATCATAATTATGACAATTACAAGTATACTTGTAATAACCCAACATTTTACATAATTTTTAGTCATTACGATTTTGCCATTATGATCATAATGATAAAAATTACGAAAAATAACCTCTAATAGAACCAGAGTACTGGAGGCAGGGTAAAACACAGGCAGAACAGAAAATTCATATAACAACAATAGGAAATCTCAATACGAAAATCAAAGGGAAATTCATGCAACAGCAATAGGAAGTCTCAATATAAAAATCATATTGTGGAAGTCTCAATACCAAAATCAGAGGGAGATTTATAAAAAGGCAATAGGAAGTCTCAATACAAAAGGGGGGGGGGGGGTAAGGGTTAGGCACCACCGGGGAAGGTGGTGGGGGAGTTAAAGAGAAATCATAACCAAGAATTGAACTTAATCCCATATACCCCCTTTCCCATAAGAAATCTGTTCCTTTTCTCAAACAGATCATCAGGGGGCTCTCTATGGTTAATTTTGTGGTGAAACCCCTCCCACAGTGTGATGTCAGCGCCTCACAGCACTGAGGTCCTGATATCACACTGTGGGAGCCTTGTTGCATTGTGGGAAATAACAGCTGTTTCCAACTGCCAAAAAGGCAAGCAGCATCTCCTTCCAGTGACATCACCTGCCAGCAGTAAAAATATCACCATGTGATAAATGTCAGAATGTAAATCAGGGAGAGGAAAGATTTTACAATGGACAAACACTGACTAAATCATTAATACATAATTATTGTAAAAATTAAGCACTTTTTTATTACATTACTTTCACTGGTGTTCCTCTTTGAGTGTTAGTCACCAGCAGAGGGGGGTGGGGGCTAAGGGTTAGGTATAAGTAGAAAGAAGGTTAAGGGTTAGGCATTGGTAGAAAAAGGGTTCTGTGTGAGAGTTAGGTCATAGAAAAATATTGGTAAAGATTACCGTTATTTTACTGTCATAATTAAGTAGTAGAATATTAATGCTCTACCAGTGGCCATCTCTGACGCCCTTTTTACCAGGCACCTTTTTCCATGTACACTTCCCCCACCCTAACATTCAAGCCCATAGCAGTTTTTCCAAAGTAGTTACCTGTGAGGGGAAAGTGAACTAAACCTGTCCCAAATCTACAGACTCCTCATCTCCCCTATCAGATATTGATGCCCTGAAGACATTGCATTTGGATCTGCAGATCAGGGTAGAAATTTTGCAAACAAACTGTGTACAGTATTCTGTCCCACTGACCTATTTTTTAGGCGTGTTTTAAAGGGGAACTGAAGAGAGAGATATATGGAGGCTGTCATGTTTATTTCCTTTTAGACAATACCAGTTGCCTGGCAGCCCTGCTGATCCTCTGCCTCTAATACTATTAGCCATAGCCCCTGAACAAGCATGCAGCAGATCAGGCGTTTCAGTGGTTCAGACTTATAAGTCTGATCTGACAAGACTAGCTGCATGCTTGTTTCTGGTTTTAATCAGATACTACTGCAGAGAAATAGACCAGCAGGGCTGCCAGGCAACTGGTATTGATTAAAAGGAAATAAACATGACAGCCTCCATATACCTCTCTCTTCAGTTCCCCTTTAAGGGTAGGAAGCTACTGCTCTATGTGTGAGATCAGTGCAGACAGCTTAGTGCAGTCCATTTTTGCCCTTACCTGTCAGGAAAAAATCCTGAAAACAGGGATAGATTATGGAAAAATGGGTCCTAGACAAAGCTACAGCTTTCACACTTTGTTTGTCACCTGACCTTAAAGCGGAATATAACCCTGCATTTCAACTTTGCTCTAAAACATTATTTACAGTATATTATATGCAACCAGCATTTTTTTTTTTTTTTACTAGACCAGCGTTGGAAGGGTTACACAGTGCTTTAAAGTTCCTGGAGATTTCTGCAGACGCATCCGAAGCTGACAGATACATTTTGTTTACATAAATGTATCTAAGTGTTGAATGTGACTCATCTCTCTGACTGAGGAGGAGTTGGAGGACAGCCAAAGAGTGTGTAACATTTCTCAATAGATACATATAACTAAATAGACTGTAACAATCTGAACTTCTGCATATCTCTCCACGGAACTTTAAACCTCTGTGTTTAACCCTTCCAATGCTGGTCTAGTAAAAAAAAAATGCTTTTTGCATATAATATGCTGTAAATAATGTTTTAGAGCAAAGTTGAAATGCAGGGTTATATTCCGCTTTAAGTAAGATGAGAAGGTGCAATGGCAATTGCCTTGGTTTCCTTGGGGGTACTCTTGGTCTTCCTCCAAGCACAGCGTAGCACCAACATTTTAGATTAACATTTTAATCCCTACAGTCCTCTAACCTTAAAAGAAAGTCCCCACATTCCTAACAAAACTACCCTTGACCTTTGCCTAAAACAAGAAAGTCTTATGACCCTTACCTATCTTCCCAATGCCTATCCCTAACATTCCATATCAAAGTCTCACTGTATCTCCATAACCAAGCCTAACCATCCACCCAAAGCTTAACCCTACAAATCCCCCCAAAGTCTGCCATACCTCTAATTCTACTCACACTAAGCAAAGTTCCTTCTGAAATGAGAGGTATGTGGAGGCTACCATATTTATTTCCTTTTAAGCAATACCAGTTGCTTGGCTGTCCTGCTGATTCTCTGCCTCTTATGCCTTTAACCATAGAACCCTGAACAAGCATGCCAATATACTGTATATTATAGTATAGTATATGTATTTATACTGCAGAGGTTAAAATATTGTGTGTTATTTAACCCCATATATTTAAATGCTGTATAATTATGGCTCAATGGCTTGAGCTCGCTATTCATTGATAATGAAGAGCTGGAAACCCAAGAGCAACATAAATGGAAGCGGAAGTGCTATATCTGCTGTTAAACATTTTATTTGGGAGCCCATTAACATTTGCAAATGGAGTAAAATGGCTGCTCCCCATAATTCACATTTATTTGCATGACACAATGTTAACCTAAATAATTAAAAGATGATATTAATATCGTCTGCAGAATAACAAAGGTTTTTAAATCTGAAATAAAATAGCTGAAAACCATTGTGGTTTCCTTGCGATACTAGCTTGAACTGAACACACTCTCACTTTTGTTTCTACTTTGAAATTAATGTAATCCATTATCACTATGTTCAGTTAGTGTTTGGTACGATTCACACCAATTCAATTAGTATAGCTGAATCATTTAGATGCAGAATAAGCAATGCACACAGTGCTGGATGTGCAAGTAAACATTTGCTATTTTCACAGTGAGACTCTCTGAGAAACCTACCAGGATACATTCTTGACACATCCAATTGAAAAACTACCACTGTATGCAGTTAGAAGTCATGCATATTTATGCATGTTGGCTGTACTGTCATAAAAATCATAACATAAGCATAAAAATAATAACTTTATTAATGATGAAAGGAAGAAGCGGTAATATTAAAGCAGTTGCACGTTTACTGTTGCTATACCATCTTCACATGTATCACTTTCTCAAGAAAGTCTATTTAAAGTGCATACAAATGAACAGAACCCCTACAGCTAAAAGGTTTGCTTTCTTTTTCTTTTTTTTCAATATACGAATACTATAGAAGCAACGGACAATTCGGTCAATAAGCATCAGCTGTTTGAGGGTATCTCATCACTTAAAGAGACTATACAGTTTAAAATCAACATGCCATGTATCATGTTCTATTTAAAAGTAGAGATGGCCCGAACAGTTCGCCGGCGAATCTTCCAGTTGTTCGCGTTCGCCATGTAAGGTGAACTTTTCCGGAAGTTCGGTTCACCCCCATAGTGCACCATTAGGGTCAACTTTGACCCTCTACATCACAGTCAGCAAGCACATTGTAGCCAATCAGGCTACACTCTCTCTTGGAGCCACTCCCCCCCTTATAAAAGGCAGGCCCCGCCGGCCATTACACTCACTCGTATGCCTGCATTAATTAGAGGAGGGACAGATGCTGGCAGGCTCTCATAGGGAAAGATTTGTTAGGCTGTTGTAGGCTTCTTAGCTTGCTCCTGGCTGATTCTTATTGCTAAAATAGCACCCCACAACAGCTCTTTTGAGAGCTAATCTTTTTCTTGTGATCTATTTTTTTTCTGTGTTTCCCACTGACACTTGTGTTGCATAGACAGCCTTGCTAATTCACTGCCAGCCAGGCCCAGCACATTCAGTGACTACCTGTGTGTGTGACAGGTGCACATTGTAATACCCAGTACTGCATATACCTACCTGTTGTGTTCAGTGCACCCCCCTCATCACTGCATATACCTACCTGTTGTGTTCAGTGAACCCACCTCATCACTGCATATAACCTACCTGTTTTGTTCAGTGAACCCACCTCATCGCTGCATATAACCTACCTGTTGTGTTGAGTGCACCCACCTCATCACTGCATATACCTACCTGTTGTGGCCAGCATCATTTTTTCTAGTTTTCAAAGTTTGCCTCCCCATTGAAGTCTATTGCGGTTCACGAAAGTTCGCGCGAACTGAACCTTTCGCAGAAGTTCGCGAAACGAAAATTGGAGGTTCGGGCCATTTCTATTTAAAAGTTAAAATGCCTTCCCGGGCCTTTTTTGAGTAACTCACCCTCTGAGAACAAGTGTGAGTCGACTTCTGGTACTTAGCCCGGCCCCCTTGCAGACAGGTGCTGTGGGAGTTAAGTTTCGTCATCTGTAAGGGGCAGGACTTAATGCTGGAATAATATTGCCAAAATAACTTGGGAGGGCATTATAACTTTTTAACATGTACCTGAACTCAGAAGTTCCTCTCTGCTCTAAAAGATAAGCAACATCATAATAAACTTAACCACTTCAGGATCACAGGTTTTTCCACTTAAAAACCAAAACAACTTTCACATTTCAGCGCTCCTCCCATTCATTCAGCGATAACTTTATTGTTACTTATCACACTGAAATTATCTATATATTGTTTTTTTCACCACAGATTATGCTTTCTTTGGGTGGTAGTTTTTGCTCTGAATTCTTTTATTTTATATGCATTGTAAAGGGAATAATAAGGAAAAAAAGCTAAAAAATGATTATTTCTCAGTTTTCAGCCATTATAGTTTTAAAATAAAATGTGCTTTGGTACATAAAACCCACACATCTTATTTGCCCATTTGTCCGGTTTATTACAACGTTTAAATTGTGTCCCTAGTACAATGTATGGTGATAATATTTTAACTGGAAATTAAGGAGCATTTTTCCATTTAGGGATTTTTAATACTTTTTCACTTATTACAAGAACTTTTTTTGAAAAAATATACTCATGACATCCGCATTACAAAAGTCCCTAAGGTAGCTAGTTATGTAAAAAAAAATAAAAGATGTAATTTTTAAAAAAAAAAAAATTAACAAGTGTTTTATTTCTGTAACTGTGGGGCAGAGATGGAAGGGGTTAAAAGTAATAAAACAAAAAATAATAGTAAACTTGCTATGGAAAACAGTATAGTGGCATAAATAGGTGTATGTTACTTTTTGGCCACAAGATGGTGCTATTGAGACCGTGTTTCTATTAATAGAACACAGCCGAACACGGAAGTGTCGGGTCTGAGAGCTTATGCGTCGTTAACAAGCTCTCCGAAGACACGGGAACGGTGATCGGGATTGAGAATCAAAAGATTCTCACATCCTGATCACAGATGGAGGGGGCTGCGACGGTGGATCGGCTGAAAACAGCGCGGGCATCGTGAATACGACGGTAAGGCAGCAGTACGCATATCTACCCCCCTGATCCGCACGTGAAGTTTAAAGGGGCATGGATATGCGTACCAAGGATCCTAAAGTGGTTAAAAAAAACCTTTGTTACAGCTTACAGAACTCCTGCAATAAATCTGCAGTGTGTCTAGTTCCTGCTTTCATGGAAGCAGACAAAGGGTTAACATCCTGTGTTTACATATTAGCTGTGTCTGCCAAATTTCTGTGCTGACACAGTTGAGAGATCAAATTACTCTTGTGATTACTTGAAGATGAGGGGAAATTAGACAGGCTGTTTTCTCTAAAAACACACAGGGTGCATTTCTCTCTGTTTTCCTTGTGTCCTGTGAAGGTCCACTTTAAGAGAACATGATACATGGCATGTTGATTTTAGACTGTATAGTCTCTTTAAAGTGAATCTATGGTGAGATTGGAGACTTTGGAGGCTACCATTTTTTCCCTATTTTCCTGGTTGTTTATGCACCGATTACATGCCTGTAATACTTCTTGAATCACTTACCTAGAATAAGCGTACACATCAGCTAATCTAACGCAAGTGTAACTTCAATGGCTGCATGCTCATCAATGGTGGACTCGGAAACTATTGAAGTAAAAAGATTCAAGATTTGAAACCTTCAAACGTACCTTTAAAGATGCCCATTTTATGGTACACTTTTCAGTGAATGATTATTTTTTTTTAACCAGATCAGTTAGATCAAGTGAAAAGATTGTTTTTAATCGATCCACAGCATTAGCTGATCCAAACTATTTGCAATTGCAAAACCATTGTGATCAAATATATGTATCAACCTGAATGATCTGATGGACGTATGTCTTTTTTCAACCAAAATAACTATGTAACTATGTAACTATGTAACATACTGTATATTACGGACTATAAGATGCTCTGGACTATAAGACCCACCTAGGTTTAGAGGACAAATACCAAGGGGGAAAAAAATATACTAAACCTGGTGGATCCATGGTGCAGGCGCATCTTAAAGAGAACCCGAGGTCGATCTTCGTGGGGCAGATGGGACACAGAGTCATGTTCTCTGCCTAATTACATGGCTCTGTGTCCCCCAACCGCCGCTCTCTGCCCTCCCCACCAGATCAGCTTATTTCGGCGCGCAGCTCTGAGAGCCGAGCGCTGAAACTGGGCGTTCCATAGCAGCAATGCTATGCTGCGTGGGGCGCGTAGCGGTAATTCGGGGCTCTGGCGGCTGCCAGACCCCGAATTACATCTCATTCCGAGTAGCGACAACTCGGAGGGGGAATAGTATTTAACGCCGCCTCAGTATTTTGCAGCAGCAGTGAAAGCCGTCATTTGGCTCTCACCGCGCCAAACAGAGCGGCGCTGAAATGACATGCACCCCCTCACCACTGCCTCACTATAGCCCCCCGAGTTTAGCGACAAGATTTTTTGCAATCTCGGAGGTAAACATAGGGGAGAGGAATTCCCTGTTTGGGCAGCTCTCCCCCTGGCCACGCCTCCTGCCGCTCCCCTCCTCCTGCACGCTATAATAGACAACTCAGTCTCTCAGTGCAACGTCGTGACCCAGGGGTCACGCAAGTGAAAGTGGGCCATTACGGCCCACAGGAGTGGTAGGAGCGGCGGTTTTTGCGGCTACCTTATCCGCTCAGCCCTGCGGATCAGGTAGCCTACTTTTTTTTTTTTTTGATCCCACCTCGGGCTCTCTTTAAAGGAAACCAGAGATGCCAGCCACAGAAAAAGAAAAAAGATTTTATACATACCTGGGGCTTTTTCCAGCCCCATAACCTGGATCGCTCTCACGCTGCTATCCTCCGCTTCCTGGAACGGCTGGTACCGGGTCCCGTCACTTCCGGTGGACGCGGCCAATTGTCCGCATGATCAGGGGCTCCCTCCATATCCTTACACGTGCGGCTGCGCAGTATGCAGCCGCACGTGTAAGGGTATGTCGGGAGCCCCTGTGATGCGGCCAATTGGCCGCGTGCTGCCGCCGACTGGCCGAAACTACGGGACCCGTAACTGGCTGGAACAGGAAGCGGAGGACGGCGGTGTGGGAGCGATCCGTGCATATGGGACTGGAGGAAGCCCCAGGTATGTATAACTTCTTTTTGCTGGCGTCTCTGGTTCACTTTAAGGACCTTCTACCCCAATTATTATGTCCCCCTCTTGTGCCCTCCTTGTGTTTTCTTCTGTCCTCTGTCTCCAGTGTCCTCTGTCTCCAGTGTCCCCTGTCCCTGCATGTCATCGTGTGTCCTCTGCCCCCCTGTGTCCTCTGTCCCCTGTGTCGTCTCCCCCATTTTTGGGGAAGAAAAAGTGTGTCTTATTGTCTGAAAAAAAAGGTAATTCACTAAAAATTGCACCATTAATGGACACCTGAAAATGCTCCTCTTTAAATAAACTTAAAGAGAACCTGAACTGAAAAATAAAAGTCATAATAAACATAAACACGTCATACTTACCTCCTGTGTAGTCTACTAATGAATCTCTTTCTCCTCTCCTGCGTCCCATTTGTCCACTGAGATCGATGGAATTCTCTGCCCTCCATTTTGAAAATGGCCATTACCCCATGACAGCTTCCTGATCAGCACACTGTTAAACTGTAATATCACCCACTTGAGCCATAGGGAAACATGGACCTTACCTTGCACATTCAGTTGTTACTGACAGCAGCTGATATATAACTGACAGCAACTGGTATATTTCAGTTCTGACAAAATATTGTCAGAACTGGAAGAAGAAAATGGTGAGCCTCTGAGAAAAACTGACGGCGAGGTATTTATGTAATATTTATTTGCAGCTACATCATGTGTTTATTTTAAATAATTGTACTCACTTCAGGTTCCCTTTAAAGCCTCTATAGTTCACTTTCAGAGACACATCTACATCTAATCATTAGCTGTCACAAGACACACTCTCATCCAGTAGGTCTCCACCCTACTGCCAATGAGATCATAGGTTATAAACAGTGGTCCTCACTCAGATGTTTTTCGTCCCTGCAAAACTTATTGTCCCAAATACACATGTACCTGTATTGTTGGCTGTCTTGACACCATGCATGAACTATGCATGTATTTTGTACTTTTGTTGCTGGAGGTTCTGATTGTATCGTGCATGCACTATGCGCGTAATTATGATCCCATCTCTGTTTAGTAACGCAAAAGATGATGGTACGTTATAAATAAATAAATAAATAAATAAGATTTACATGGCAACTAGATAATTAGAATCCATAGAAGTTAACAAAGATGGAACTACCTGCATTTCACTTACTTAACGATTTCTTTAATTTAAAAACAGCACAAAAGGTGCTATAATAATCAATGACGTGCTAGCCTGATCTACTAAACCATAGAAATCTCAACTGCAATCCTTCATTTTGCATCCCCAGGCATTTGTGTTTGCCTGTGTGAAGTATAATTCTTCTGTGCAAAGGACACAAACTACAGCAATGTAAAATAATCCATTCCTGGTGGCCTCAATATTGCATCTCGTCTCTATGCCTTAATTACCGAAAAGAAGAGTTTGTATAATTTTATGTGAACATTAATTAGTCCCCCAGTAAAGCACTTTCACATTTCATGAACTTGTCTTAAATTACATTTAATTACCACTGAAATTATTATCTGCTACTTTCCACTGAAAAGAATGTGAGCTCATAGACAATGTCACATTAGTGTATGTGCATCATTGCACTAATTTACGGTACACTCCTACAGTTTATTTTTAAAAATGGGCTCAGGCAATCCTACAAGGTACCTGTTAAGCACATGTCTCAGAGTAGGAACACACTAGGCATAATCGCATACGCGTTTTCCATAGCACATAGTGGAAAATGCATATGCGATTCTGCCTAGTGTGTTCCTACCCTCAATTTGCAGGCATACTGCATGCAAATGTGCTTCAGCCTGATATTGGAGCACTTTATGATAATTTTCTCTGCATTAGGTATGATCAACATTATTTAATAATTCCATGTTTTGCTTGGCATTCACAAATGTGAATAGAGAAGAAAAAAGAGGCACTGTTGTTGCAAAAAAAGAGGTACCTTTTAATCCACGGTGTAACGACACATCAGGGTATACAGTGGGGGTGAGGGGGGGCTCCCCTCACCCCCACTGTATACCCTGATGAGTCTTTACACCATGGAGTAAAAGTTACCTCTTTTTTTGCAACTACAGTGCCTCTTTTTTCTTCTCTATTCACAACTGCATTGACTGTCTCTGAGCAGCACATTGAAGCAAGGAGTACGCAATCCGGTGAGCCCAGCTTCCTGTCACTCACATCTAGTGCCAGTCTCTTTCTTTTCAATATTGCATTCACAAATGTGCATTATAAGATATTACTTAAAGGATACTTGAACTGACATGAGGAATGATGAGAATAACATAGGTACATATACAGTAGTACAAGTCCTACTAAGAAATGGTCTAAAATCACTCTCTGTTTCCCTGTACAGAAAGTATAAGTGCTTAAGCTATAACAGTAGGAGAACAGAGGCGCCAGCAGGATAAAAATGGATAAAACCTTTAAAATTTGCTTGGAGGAACTGGTGGACTTACCTCCATAAAGCAGGCACAAAAGACTGTCGGAATAGTAGAAATCACATTTATTATATAATACCCCAAAAAGTGCAGTGCAATGCGTTTTGCAGGCCAAGCCCGCTTCATCAGGCTATAAACGTGGGGACAAAACAGAATTTCGGCAATAGCAGCTACACCTGATGATACCATTCATTGCCTAACTTAAAAGAAAAGGAGTAAGCTTTCTTCAGACTTGATTCCTCTACCATACAGAGATTATAAAATAATATTATAGAAATAAATGCTGATTTTTCTATGAACCCATTTAAAAACATGCAGAAAATGACAGAAGGTAGTTAAATCAGTACAACACCATAATTATAGCTTCAAATCTTTTGATTTGATTTTGGAAATTATTGGAATTTTGGTTCCAAGGCAATGTTGTTTACTAACTGGCAACAGCTGCAGTCATCACCCGAGTCTACAGATAATATAAATGCCTGGCAAATGGATAGTCAGTGCAGAATATGCATTGTTACCCATGAGCAATGTGCGTGGCCATTTTTTTTCAGTAAATATTGGGAATAGAAGTTTTTTCTGCATTGTAACTAGAGACGGTCCGAACCTCCGATTTTCGGTTCATGAACCGGGTTCGCGAACTACCGCGAAAGGTTCGGTTTGCGCGAACTTTCGCGAACTGCAATAGACTTCAATAGGGAGGTGAACTTTGAAAACTAGAAAAAATTATGCCGGCCACAAAAGTGATGGAAAAGATGTTTCAAGGGGTGTAACACCTGGAGGGGGGTCTGGGGGAGTGGGATAGATGCCAAAAGTCCCAGGGAAAAATCTGGATTTGACGCAAAGCAGTGTTTTAAGGGCAGAAATCACATTAAATGCTAAATTGCAGGCCTAAAGTGCTTTAAAACATCTTGCATGTATACATCAATCAGGGAGTGTAATTAGAGTACTGCTTCACACTGACACACCAAACTCACTGTGTAACGCACCGCAAACAGCTGTTTGTGTTGTGACGGCCGTGCTGGACTGGTGCGCACCATGGCGAGAGTGCAGGCCGTGGCGGTTTTCAAGCCCATATGGTCGCCGGGCTGTGGAAGCTCAATGACAGAACAACAGTGACTGTCCAGTGATGAGGTGGGTGTACTCAACACAACAGGTAGGTATATGCAGTGATGAGGTGGATGCACTGAACACAACAGGTAGGTATATGCAGTGATGAGGTGGGTGCACTGAACACAACAGGTAGCTATATGCAGTGATGAGGTGGGTGCACTGAACACAACAGGTAGGTTATATGCAGTGATGAGGTGGGTGCACTGAACACAACAGGTAGGTATATGCAGTGATGAGGTGGATGCACTGAACACAACAGGTAGGTATATGCAGTGATGAGGTGGGTGCACTGAACACAACAGGTAGCTATATGCAGTGATGAGGTGGGCGCACTGAACACAACAGGTAGGTTATATGCAGTGATGAGGTGGGTGCACTGAACACAACAGGTAGGTATATGCAGTGATGAGGTGGGTTCACTGAACACAACAGGTAGGTATATGCAGTGATGAGGTGGGTTCACTGAACACAACAGGTAGGTATATGCAGTGATGAGGTGGGTGCACTAAACACAACAGGTAGGTATATGCAGTACTGGGTATTACAATGTGCACCTGTCACACACACAGGTAGTCACTGAATGTGCTGGGCCTGGCTGGCAGTGGCACACACACAGTATGAATTAGCAAGGCTGTCTATGCAACACAAGTGTCAGTGGGACAAACAGAAAAAAAATAGATCACAAGAACAAGATTAGCTCTCAAAAGAGCTGTTGTGGGGTGCTATTTTAGCAATAAGAAATCAGCAAGGAGTAAGCTAACAAGCCTACAAGAGCCTAACTAATCTTTCCCTATGAGAGAGTCTAATGCAGCTGTCCCTTCTCTAATTAGTGCAGGCACACGAGTGCCGGCGGTGCCTGCCTTTCATAAGAGGGAGTGGCTCCACGAGGGAGTGTAGCCTGATTGGCTACAATGTGCCTGCTGACTGTGATGTAGAGGGTCAAAGTTGACCCTAATGGTGCACTATGGGGTCGAACCGAACTTTTGGAAAAGTTCACCTTAAATGGCAAACGTGAACCCCCGGAAGTTCGCCGGGTGCCGTTCGCCAGCGAACCGTTTGGGCCATCTCTAATTGTAGCAGAACACTTAAGATTGCTGCTCCTGGTAGCCTGAGCAAATTAAGCCCAGTGTGGGTGTTTAAACAATGTTTTTAACCACTGCAGCCCGCAGGTGTTTTCACCTCTAGCACAGACAGAAGCAATTTTCCCCTGTCAGCGCTCCTCCCATTTATTTGCCAATAATTTTATCACTACATATCACATCTAAATGATCTATATCTTGTTTTTTTAGAATTAGAATTTTTTTGGGTGGTGCATCTTGCTAAGAATTATTTTATTCTAAATGCATTTTAACTGGAATAATAAGAAAAAAATGGGAAAAAAAATAATTATTTCTCAGTTTTCGGCCATTATAGTCCTAAATGAAAATGTTCACTGTGGATAAAATCCACATATTTTATTTGCCAATTTGTTCCGGTTATTGCAACATTTAAAATATTTCCCTAGTACAATGTATGGCGTCAATATTTTATTTGGAAATTAAGGTGCATTTTTTCAGTTTTGCGTCCATCCCTAATTACAAGCCCATACAGGCACAAGATAATGGTAATATACCTTCACAACATACACATTAAAAAGTTTAGTCCCTAAAGTAACTATTTATGTATTTTTTTTCCTAAATGTGTGTTTCTTTTTGTTTTAGTTACTAGGAAGGGTGGGGGGGGGAGTCAATCAGTTATTATTTATTGTGTAATATTTTTTTTTATTGCTACTTTAATTTAACTTTTTGGACACTAGGTGGTGCTAAGCACTTTCTTGGAAGATTCCAGGAAGCGCTGGATCTTTTTTTTTTACACTCTGTGACATACATTTTTATCAATCAAGATGACTCCTTATTGGAGGCATCTTGATTTATTCACAGGGGATTGTTTGCCTCGGGGGGACACTCGTTCCTCTTCCGCAATCGATCCTCTGTAATAGCGGCAGGGAACAAGCCTCCTGCACACGGATATGCGTGCGCAACGGGCGCAACACCGCTGGATGGATATATCCGTCCAGATTGCCTTTGAGTGGCGATTTTTGGACGAATATATATCCGTCCAGATTGCTTTAAGTGGTTAAATGAAGCAGAAACAAATCAGTGGAGGTAATGAAACTGGGTACAACCATATTGAACTGGTGAAGATGCAGTAGATGTGTGTAACTCTGAATGAGAACTATTTTTTTATAGTGGAGTTGCAGAAAAAGGAAAAGATATAAAGAGAGAGGCCTATTTATAAAAAAAAAAAAGTCAGTTCTTGATAAGGCAAGCAAGTTATTAACCTCTGCATTGTAAAATATATATATAAGTTCAGGTGCGATAAACTTGATAGCATTTGCAGACACAAGCTGCTGTGCAAATTCCAGCAATCAACCCGATTGTCCTAATTCTGTCAAGTCTCTTAATTTCCTTGGCGGTTTATTTTTTCTGCAAAAATTGCAGAAATCCAATTTTTTAAATTTTTTTTTTTTTATGTTTCATGTAAAGCTACCAGAGTGGTAGCTACATGAAACTCCACTAGAGGGCGCATGTGTCCCTCTAGTTCGATCGTCGCCGGCAACAATAGCACACAGGGGAACGCGTATATAACGTGCTCCCCTGTTTGGCTTCTCCTGTCGCCATGGCGACGATCGGAATGACGTCATGGACGTCAGCCGACGTCCTGACGTCAGACGTCTCCGATCCAGCCCATAGCGCTGCCCGGAACTCATTGGTCCGGGCAGCGCAGGGCTCTGGCGGGGGGGGGGCCCTCTTGCGCCGCTGCGGCGGCGATCAAGCTGTACGCGCGGCTAGCAAAGTGCTAGCTGCACGTACAGCACTTTACAGGGTCAAAATCGCCCCACCAGGGGCTGAGATCTCCTCCTGCGCGGCATAGCCCGAGCTCAGCTCGGGCTTACCGCCAGGGAGGTTGATGTTCCTGTCCCTTTTTTATTATTATTTTTGTTTGTATAGCACCAACATCTTCCGTAGCAATGTACATAGTACAAAACCAACAGTGGGGAGCATAGATACATGAAACATTCAAAACTCTGTACAATCAGGACATCCGGCAGTACAAGTATAAATACATACATAGTTGATGTGTGGTTTGAGAAATCACCAATACTGGCGCAAGTTCAAATGGTAAATTACATCACAATAAGAAACAATAGCAGGAGATCCCTGCCCTTGCAAGCTTACAATCCAGAGGGTAGGGATTTGGAGACATTATGGAAGGTTCCAGGGATTGGAACCCATGTAGACATGCCATAGTGCCTCTAGTGCAGTGCAGCACTCGATTAACTCTTAGCAGAATAGACTGGTGAGGTTATTGGAAACTACATGCAAGCCAGGGGTTTTCAGTGGTATGGGACAAAAACAATGAGGGGCCTGCTAGCATTAACCTCCCTGGCGGTATAATTGCTTTTGGATTTTAGGGTTTTTTCAGCACATTTCAGACCCTAAAATCAGGAAAAAATCATGCTGTCAGAAAGCCAGCAGCCCCTGCTTTCACTCACCTCCCTGGAATCCAGCGCTGCAATTTCCCTTCCGTCCTCTGGGTGGCGCTGTAACTCTGTAGTGAGATCACTGACGGTGATCTCACCAGAGTGATTCAGAGCCTCAGAGGACCAGGAAGGAGAATGACTACCGACGTCTGGATCTCCCGGGAGGTGAGTTAAAACGCCCGCTGCACGCTATACTCTGCATTGAGCTCCCGGCAGCTAGCCCGAGCTTAGCTCGGGCTTACCGCCAGGAGGTTATGACTGCCAGGGAAAATGGAAGTATACCTTGTTATTCACGTATGTCGGTTTTCACTTTGATGTCAAACAAACCTTAGAATACATTAATATTTCTTGCTGTGTTTTCATGTTGTGCTGCAGCCTGTTTTATTCAAACAAGTTCAATAGCCATTTTTGATTCAGTTGTTGTCAATGGAGAGGCATTTGAGATTCATGAATTCATGACAAGCTCAGTAAATACATCTCAGATGCCACTGCTGTTTTTTCAGCATTTCTTTTCTAACGAGACTGCCAATGATTATGTTTATAAAATATGAAATGTTATTAACAGGGAACTGAGCCAAAAACCAGTGATGAACAAAAATGCAAATATTCTTTTCACATTAATGTTCACAAAAATAATGTTAAATTTGATTTTCAAGCAAGAATGCCATCAAAAATAAGTTTTGTTATTTTTCGTGTTTTAGTTTAATTATTGCAGTAAAAATATGGATTTTTCACGGCAAAAAGGTTTTTACATGTTTTTGTGCTTTTGGCGAATTATTGCTGTAAAATATTGAATTTTTCATTTTCACGAAAAACGCCAAAACACAAAAATACAAGCTATTTTTGTAAAATATCTTCCCAAAATTGAAAATAGCATTTTCAATGCAAAAATTACTTTTGCGAAAATTTATAAGCAACACTGGTTAAAACCACAGTTGGAATAAATATACTGTATTTTTCTGCATGTAAGCCACAGTTTTTCTTCCCCAAAATAGGGGATAAACTTAAAACATAAAAATAGGGGATATGCCAAACATACAGAAAAATTGTATTATCGTAAGAACAGAGGCGCCAGCAGGATAAAAGGTAATACAAGTTTTTTTAAATTTGCTGGGAGGCAGTGGTGGACTTACCTCTGGAAAGCAGACTCAAAATACTGTCTGAATTAAACAAATAAATGTATTATTGGTACCCCAAAAGATGCAACGCATTTCGCAGGCACAGCTCCCTTCATCAGGCAATAAGATAGGGGACAAACGCTTGTCAGTAGCACGAATAGCGCCTCTGTGAATAGCGCCTCCCATCATAATATGTTCAATAGATGTCAGATCATTTTAGTGTGAGTGAAAGTGACTAGCCAAGCAAGTGGTCCTTTCTGTACAAAACAGTGTAAAGGAAATGTTTCACAAATTGCAAGCCTACTTTCGGTCTTTTAATGTGCATAACATATAATTCTCTAAAACTGAGCTTTCTGAGCATTCCTTGGAAGAGTTGAGACATGACTATAAATGGAAAAGTACATTACTAATGATCACTTTTCTGACATTACCCACCATTGGCAATTATATGTGGATTGTTACATGTAATGCAATTCAACAATGTACCATAAATTATATTACCTTAGGGATATTAGGGATGCATACTTTCTCTCCTTCCTGTACGGTTTAACACTTTATTTTTTCTTTTCAGAGCCCAGTTCCAGTGCAATACTGTTCTATCTTCACACACTGTACCAGTATCCACTAGAAAAAGCTGAGATGTCACCAGAGGCAGGCAGGAGACGAGCCACACTTACTCTTAAGCATCACCTGCAGCTATTTAAAACAGCATTGATGGGATATCTATATCAAATAGGGACATCATTTATCAATGACTAATGTACACTACCCTGCCACACTGTATACTCATAATTACTCTATAGCGCATTCCTTTACAAACATAAACTATAGATATGCTCTGGTTTCTGCATTTCTGCAGGAACAGTTCATTGAATATGAATCTGGTGTTTTAAGATATAATAATATACAGCCTTGTAGTCATTAATGGAAAAAAACATGAACTTGTATATTTGATAATCATAAAAATTCCCTTAAAGTGAACCTAAAGTAACGTGTGACATTAGATAAACATATACACATCTGATACTAGCCCTACTAAGAAATGATGATGTAAACCCCCCTTCTGTTTTCCAGTACAGAAAGAGTTCAAATACTTTATCTGTTATCTATGCAAAAAAGCTTCTTTGAGATTGTCAATTAAATTTGTCGAAGTTAGTTGTGCTTTCTGAAGAGCTTTAACAGCCAAAGCTTCTTTGAGATTGTCAACTAAATTTGTCGAAGTTAGTTGTGTTTTCTGAAGAGCTTTAACAGCCAAGAAATAATGAGAGACGGCTTGAGATAAGATGTAACTGCAGGAACGCTCAAAGGATCATTAGATCCTCTTGTTTTACAGTTTAAAAACAGAGCGTGGATTCTAAACCGCAACTGTGACAGTCTGATGATATGTTATGAATAAAAAAATGAAAATAAAAATATAAAAATCTTTTCTTTGCTACGAATGTTCTATTTATTATCCGTACTACACATACAATTCATTATCTCATACATTTATTTTCACTTCAGGTTCACTTTAACACTGTGACAGTAGCTTTATGGCATAAATGATGCTTTTAATATTCTCTCCAAGCCAAACCTTTACCCCTCACATCATATTTTGTAACTCTAACTTTCCAGCAGGCCATACCCCATCATTATATGACTGTTGGAACCTGCAGAGTCTTACTACCATCAGCCAATTTCTCTCTGGTGGCAGATTATCACCCCTAACTACCCTCCAAGAGACCTACGACCTTCCTCCATCTGAGGTTTTCCTTACTAACCATATCTGACTATCACTTCCTCCACTCAGTGGCAAAAAGCAAGCAAGAAAAACAAATGAAGTCCTTTGAAGTAATATGACATATGGACCCGGAACAAAAGGGCGTTCTCTCATGGTTATATTCTGTGCTAAATGAGGCACCATAACTACATCATTTTGTTAAACTCCCTATTTGACATAGTTTTTGTTATTTGTACACATATTTGGACTTTATTGAGCATGTTGGTCAAAAAATATTGGTATCAGTGCAGAAAGTGTTTAAGTATGTTTGGGTATTAGTTGCGCATGATTTTATGAAAATAACCTTAACTGGACATGTCTGTATTATAAGCTGTTAACCAGATCTATGTATAATTTATTTATTTATGTATTCGAATTGTAATGTATTTATTAGAATTTACATCTAATAATGATTCAGCATTTCAGTGGAATTAAAGTCAGCCCTCTTGCATGGCCATTGTAAATGTGCAATTTCTATCTTTGGTTTCTGCAAATCTGTACTTATCTAACTTCTGTGTTGAGATGTTGAGATGATCTGGTCTGCTGGTAAAAAAAAGCATAATCCATTTAATACAGTGACATATATGTACGGTGCCTGGCTATTCATGGTTAGACTACACAGGAAGCAACATTTAGACATGATCATAGCCAACCGATGGAAATAAACTTATTTCTCAATAAATTGATAATGTGCTTCTCTGTGGATTCTCTATACAATAGAGACATTCTCCTAGGACATTTGGCCATCTCTTCACCTGTGTTCTGGATCCTTACCATGGTGCATGGATCTGATCCCTCTGAGTTTGAGATTACAGGGTAATTACTTATAATTCTACTTAAGAATCTATTTATCCATATTGTAATTCTTTGGACCCTCGTTAATTGTAAACCTTTCAGGCCAAAAGACGAGAAAGCAGCCCCAACTAGAATAGCGCTTTTTCTGCAATGCTATGGTTATGTTTCTAGCTATTTGGTTAAAAACTTGGCATAGAGATGCTTATGTTTATTGTATTAAATAAAAAAGGGCTTGATTGATTAATGAGAATGATGATGAAAAAATAAAACCACACTTGATTTGTGTTTTGGCAATACACACTCACACACACACTCACATACAAAAAAAACTCTTGGACTCCAAACGACTAAGATGGTCTATTAAGATTTTCCCTGCTCTACAGTAATCTTTCTAATTCTAGTTAATTGCTTCCTAAGCTCACATTAATTATTGCCTGCTTCCGTTCTATGCTTGTTGACAGTCTCCTCATTGTTTAAAGCATCATGCAGTCAAATTATACTTTATCAATGCTGTAATGCGTAACACCAAAGATAAGATAATGTTAACAAAACCCTTAATTATTATGCAAACAGAAACATCTTCCATGTAACTTTGTGTATCTATATGTATTGTTTGATATCTTTTTTTCTTTTGTTAGTACTCCTACGGTGCGTGGTTGGGTTTTTCTTATGTACACCTAGGTCCCTCCACTCATTCACTTTCAGTGCTTGCAGGAAAGGTCTGCCAATGCGTATGTATTGACTCAATGGTGTCCAGAGACTGCTCTCCCTGTGCGAGGCAAAGTAGGGAAGCATAGCAAATATATTTCCCTTCTGATTACCTAGCCTGTTCCTTTATGGATGTACAGTGGGATGCAAATGTTTGGGTAACCTTGTTCACTGTCATGATTTTCCTGTATAAATTGTTGGTTGTTACGATAAAAAATGTCAGTTAAATATATCATATCGGAGACACACACAGTGACATTTGAGAAGTGAAATGAAGTTTATTGAATTTACAGAAAGTGTGCAATAATTGTTTAAACTAAATTAGACAGGTGCATAAATTTGGGCACCACAAAAAAAATTAAAATTAATATTTAGTAGATCCTACTTTTGTAGAAATTACAGACTCTAAACACTTTCTGTAGGTTCCAACGAGAGTCTGAATTCTGGTTGAAGGTATTTTAAACAATTCCTCTTTACAAAACATCTCTAGTTCATTCAGGTTTGATGGCTTCCGAGCATGGACAGCTCTTTAACTCACACCACAGATTTTCAATTATATTCAGGTCTGGGGACTGAGATGGCCATTCCAGAATGTTGTACTTGTTCCTCTGCATAAATGCCTTAGTGGATTTTGAGCAGTGTTTAGGGTTGTTGCCTTGTTGAAAGATCCAGACCCGGCGCAGCTTCAGCTTTGTCACCGATTCCTGGACATTGGTCTCCAGAATCTGCAAATACTGAGTGAAATCCATGCGTCCCTCAACTTTGACAAGATTCCCAGTCCCTGCACTGGCTACACAGCCCCACAGCACGATGGAACCACCACCATATTTTACTGTAGGTAGCAGGTGTTTTTCTTGGAATGCTGTGTTCTTTTTCCTCCATGCATAACGCCCCTTGTTATGCCCAAATAACTCCATTTTAGTTTCATCAATACATAGCACCTTATTCCAAAATGAAGCTGGCTTGTCCAAATGTGCTCTAGCATACCTCAAATGGCTCTGTTTGTGCTATGGGCAGAAAAAAGGCTTCCTCTGCATCACTCTCGCATACAGCATCTTCTTGTGTAAAGTGTGCAGAATGGTTGAACAATGCACAGTGACTCCATCTGCAGCAAGATGATGTTGTAAGTCTTTGGTGTTGGTCTGTGGGTTGACTCAGACTGTTCTCACCAATCATCGCTTCTGTCTATCTGAGATTTTGCTTGGTCTGCCACTTCGAGCCTTAACTTGAACTGAGCCCGTGGTCTTCCATTTCCTCAATATGTGCCTAACTGTGGAAAAAGCTGAAATCTCTGAGACAGCTTTCTGTATCCTTCCACTGAACCATGATTGTGAACAATCTTTGTCTTCAGGTAATTTGAGAGTTGTTTTGAGACCCCCATGTTGCTACTCTTCAGAGAAAATTAGAAGAGGAGGGAAATTTATAATTGACCCCCTTAAATACTCTTTCTCATAATTGTATTCACCTGTGTATGTAGGTCAGGGATCACTGAGCTTACCAAGCCAATTTGCATTCCAATTAGTTCTAAAGGTTTTGGAATCAATAAAATGACACCTGCACCTGCCTAATTGTATTTAAACAATTATTGCGCACTTTCTGTAAATCCAATAAACTTAATTTCACTTCTCAAATGTCTCCTATATGATATATTTAATTGACATTTTTTAAAATAACAACCAACGATTTATACAGGAAAATCATTTATGACGATTAACAAGGTTGCCCAAACTTTTGCATCCCACTGTAATTCTGGGTCCAGCTTTTTCCAGCACCTGAAAGTGCAGTGATTCCCTGCTTGTAACCATAAGAACATTACGGTCTATGGTGGCACCCAACGCAGGCACTACGCATCTCAGACCCGGCACCGTGATCATCTGTCTCACTGCCAATGGCCTGTTCCTAAGCTCTCCCAGTGATCTCCAGTTCTTACCATAAAAACAAATAGGTTAGGTAGAATAAGGAACAATCATCCTTTAGAGTACCATATATACACTAAGTTCTGTGATGTCTGCTATGACCTGATCAAATTATTATTTATTGGATTTATACACTGTAGCGCCAATATATTATGCAGCGCTGTTCAATATATAGGAATACAATGATAACAGGGGTGAACAACACCACAATACAGGTACTACAATGCCAGATCATACACTGGAGTGGTAGTGCTAATAATATGAGTTCACATATTCTGGGTAGGGTGTACAATCAAGTATGATACACAATGGGAGAGGGCCCTGCCAAAGGCTTACAATCTAGAGGGAGAAAAAAAAAGTTTGCTTTTTTAAAACAGAAAGAATTTGCGATAATTCAGGTTGGAGTGAGCTTGAGATGTCTCCCAGGGCATCACTGCTGAATATATGCAAATTAACCATCGTACCCTTAGAAGCTAAACACATCTCCAGAACCTCTTGAATGCAATGATGTGTCAGCTTGTTAATTTGTACAGAGCCATAATAATCCAACATGCATACAGACTGTTTCGGATTGTTTGATCCTCATCAGTACATGGCATGGATTAATTTGGCTCTATGCAGTAGGGCTTGTAACACCGAGAGGTACAGACTAACCAGCAAGCTCAGGGTGACCCAGAACTCATTGGAGTGTTTAAGGGACTACAATGGTCCTAAAAGCCCCCTTACTAATCTAGAGGGAGGAGTCGCTTATTTTGATCAGAAAACACCTATTCAGAAAAACAAGAAATAACTGTGTTATCTACTGTTTTAGCAGTATTGTACATGCCCATATTCAGTTAAGTGTATGTCTCTGAGGGGCAGATGAAACAGAGAGTTGAAGGTTATGTATAACCACTTTCTATCTTGTCACCAACAGCAAGAGAAATTATCTTCCAGTAAGAAAATGTTAAAAATCCAGTAATGACTGGAACAACGTTTTGGATCCCAGGCAAGACACCCTTTGTCCTCTCCAATCATGTAAATAGGAGAATCGTAGCCTACATTAATTCATTTTGAAGGTATCAATAACAACTTGATAGGTTATGAAGAGAAATCAAATTGTTTCTCAAAGTACGTCTATACAAAATATATAGTTGATTAATTGAGATGGTTAGAAATGTCGATTTCCAATGCCGATGGATTTCCTCTTTCTAATAAGTGTCTTCTGAAATGTTTCCAAAAATCGCAATGTCCGATTTCTGAATTCTGAAGTATGTAATTTTTTTTAATAAAGCTAAATAATTGTAAAAATAAAAACAATTGTGGAAACCAGTCCAATTTTGTATGGGTTGTGAGCTCCTGATCACTCAATCCTCCTCAGGAGAGCGCTGCGCCGACGCACTCCTTCCGCCAGGTACACCACCCCTACACCACACAGTGTACAATCAAAAATGTTGAAAGAGGCACTATACATACCATACCTTTTGTTCCTGTTTATTAGCAATGTCAGCACACACTACATGTTATGGCTCCGCCCTTCATCAGCTGTGTATTCCTACCACCACCACCACCATCCTTTAAACATCCTGTTTCGACACTCCTCCCCATCTCGGGGGTGAGGTTACACACGTTCATCACCCCGAAGTGTAGTACATTGTTGCGTCACAATATTACCACAACTTATAGGATAATGCATCTTACCTATGATTAACTAAAACATACATAAAAAAAACATTTCTTTTCAAGGAGAAAAACAACAAACTATAATGTCTCTAGCCGAGGGAACTACCATTTCTGGTCTACTCTGGATAAATTGATGCAGAGCAGCGCTCTTTCATGATTATTCAAAAATTATTTTACATACCATTGACTTGTCAAGTTCATAGCAATTGACAGCATGCTTTCTTTTTTTTAAATTGTGGGATTTTGGGGGACCTACACTATGCAATCTGCATTTCCAACTGGCATCTATGATTAACTTCTGCATTATCTAACTGGTCTAATACTTCTGAGTCTTCTGATCGGCCTAACATTTCTGAATCACTGTAATGCCATACTTCCATGGAATACCAATTTCTGCATACTAGTTTCCACACACCTAAACAAAAAAACATAGTATTAAAATGTTAATAATCATGTAAAATGTCATACTACTTCACATAGGTCTTTTTGGGAGCATTTTCTCGTCTCAAGCTAAGACAAAATTGATTTTTCCCTCATCAGGCAACACTCAATACACTATAATAACAAAAAATGTTGCATTTAAAAATAAATAAATAAATAAAATGAAATATCACATTGAGTCTATTATACAGATTCTTTACTAAGCCCCTTCAAATGTTGCTGTATTTTATTGATCTTTTTTCAGATGGTTTTATAAATTGTTTGGAGACCACCTGCGGTAAGTTCATGTTGACAATGTGCATCAGAAAAAAGCAAGCCAGGAAGTTGCAATCATTAGCTACAACACTTAAAGGGACCCTGAAGTGATACATTTTGTTTTTACTAAGCCCTTTTAATTGTAACTATATTCTATTGATCCTTTTTTCAGATCGTTCTGTAAATTGATTGGAGACCACCTGTGGTAAGGTAATGTTGACAATATACATCAGAAAAAAATCAAGCCATGAAGTTGAAATAATTAGCTACAACACTTAAAGTGTAACCGAGGTGACTTGTAACATGATAATATAAACATGTATGTACAGTGCACAACATATTAATACAAAGGCTACCTTACTTGTTTTATTTTGCTGCCTCAAAGAGTTAATTTCTAGGCATGGAAGTGACAGCATTTGCCTTGTTGGTACCTTGTCGGGAATATAGTAAATCTCACTGATAAGAAAATTGGCCATAAAAGTTTTCCTAGCAGAATACAACTTCTGAGAGCAGGGAGGGATAGAAAAAGATCAATAGTTCATGTATTTTAGGGACCACTTGCAGACTGTAAAAAAAAAGAACCGCCGATCTATTGCAGCGCTGTACTGGGGACAGCCTTGTCACTTGGCTGTGCCCTGGAGCGGCTCCAAACGCGATCCCCTCTCGTAGGCTGATGCCTATGAGAGAGGATTGCCCTGATTGGCCATCGGGGGCAGAAAAAAAAAGTGACATTTATTTAAAATTAAATAACAAATAAATTAATTTTAATTAAAAAAAAAACCTGCAGCAGTGATCAGAGCCCACCAACAGAAAGCTTTGTTGTTGGCAAGTAAAGGAGAAAAAAAATCATTTGTGTGCTACATCATATGGCTCTGCAGCGAGCTGTTAAAGCTGCAGAGTGCTGAATTGTAAAAAATAGCGTGGTCATTAGGGGGGTGTAAGCCTGTGGTCCTTAAATGGTTAATAAAGTTGGTGTATGATAGCATTGGTGTGTGATTCAGACACAAGTGCAGCCGAAGAGATCAGCAGGACTGCCAGGCAACTAGTGTTGTTTAAAAGGAAATAAACATGACATCCCTCTCACTACAGGACCCCTTTAAATAATGGCAATTGCTTAGCTGTCCTCCTTAATATTTTGGCTGTGGTAGTGTCTGAATTGCACACCTAAAATATACATGCAATTTATGTAATCAGACTGCGGTCAGAGTCACCTGATCTGTATATTCATTCTGGATCAGAGGTTTGAAGTTTTAGAAGCACAGAATCAACAGACTAGCACAGCAAGTGGCTTTGTTTGTTTGAAAGGAAATAAATATGGAAGCCTCTAAATCCCCCCTCCTACAGGGCCTCTTTAATAATAAAAACATAACAAATACATTGTACATATGTATTCCTGTTTTAATCACAGGAAAAATATCAATGCTGTGCATCAAACAGCCAACACAAATCCTGGGAAACATCACAAATAATTTAAAGAATCATTGCGTAATGCATAATAGATAACACAATGCACCATTGCTTTCTCTTTAATCGAAACTGCAATTTTCAAGGTAATAAAAAATGATTAGCAGATTATTGTTGCTTAGGGAGAATCCATGAGCAGCTGTCAATTCTGGTTCACAGCTTACAAAATATTGCCTTGGTACCCGGAGGTCTGCTGCAAAGACCTCTCTGTGGAGTCTTAATGATACCTGCAATAAATTCTGCACGCAGCATTGGTGAGTAAAGGTAATCCTTGTTAATAACATAAGCAAAAGAAAAAATGACCTTACGCCAAGAATAGCTGAATGTTTTCAGTCATAATTAGCATTACCTGTCAAGCAACCCAGTGCTCTTTCTACTTGTCTTTCGACTTATATTTTCCTCATGATGTCCTATTTAGGATTTGCTTCAACTGCAAAAACTTTATTCAACTGACAGTGCCACAAAAAGCAGAACCCAGCCATCAGCCAAACCACTTATGGCACATCGCTGGAAGTGTAACATGATCCATTGACTTTAATGACCATTGCGTTGAGATGCGGTAGGAGGAGGTGATCAAAGTAACTCAATGCGGTAAGTGTAAAAGGGGCCTTAATGTTTAACCCAGATTTTGCTGCATATGGGCATGGCCGTGGCGGCAGCCCCAGGACCGCCTATCGCCAATTGGCGTAAAGTCCTGGGGCTGTGTTTTGCAGGAGATTGCAAGCAGGATGCGCGCGCATCTCCTGCTTGGTGGGCAGAGCGGAGCTCCGCCTTCAGTCTCCGAGCGGCAGTTGCCGCTCGGGAGACTGATGGATGGCGTAATCGCCGTCTATTTACATGTACAGCGCTGCAATCAGCAGCAGCGCTGTACTGGGGACAGCCCTGTGACACGGCTGTCCCCTCCTGAGCAACAGAGGTGATCGGCTGTCATAGGCTGAAGCCTATGACAGCTGATCACGGGGATTGGCTAGCGGAGTGAGGGAGGCAGTAGGGCTTACAATTTATAAAAAAAAAACACGACATTTTTGAAAAAAAAAAAAACAACAACAAATAAACAAACACAATGAAACAAAAAAACATTGGGGGGGGATGGGCAATCAGACCCCACCAACAGAGAGCTCAGTTGGTGGGGAGAAAAGGGGGGGAAGAATTACTTGTGTGCAGTGTTGTGCTGCCCTGCAGCTTGGCCTTAAAGCTGCAGTGGCCAATTCACTCAAAAATTGCCTGGTCTTTAGGGGGGGTTTAACACTGCAGTCCTCAAGAGGTTAATACTGAGGCTCCTCTAGCTACGTAATACTTGGGGGCACCTCCAGCTACTTAATACTGAGGGTACTTCTGACTACCTAATGCTAAGGGGCACCTGAAGCATCCTATAACGGGCAAGGGAAGTAAGGGGGAGGTGACAGCTGGGCCAGCCAGCACACTTGCGGTGCAGTTGGTGGGGGTTTGTAGATTCCTGGAGGGCGAAGTCTAAGGTGTCAGGACTTCTGTGCCTATAGGTTTCTCTGAGGTAAATCCAGGCCTGATTGCATTAGATGTTTATTATGATTTATCCAACTACCAAAACAAGAGCAACAAATTTCCTAAAGTGCTTTTCTCCCATAAGACTCAAAGTGCAAATACATGTCTTAGATTAGTAATTAGCAAAGGAGTGGATTGTGCTACAGAGGAAAATGGTACATCTTCATAAATGCTAGACCAAACAGATGGCCTTTTGTTCTGGATGTAAACACCTTCAGGGATGGAGTTGTCTTTATTGATTGTAGTTGAGATATCCAAATTGTAGAGGTAGTGTGATAGAAGGCACTGGCTCCAAAGATACAGCTAGCAACTGACATTCAAACACAAGAAAAAGCGGGAATTTAGCCTGCATAACATGTAGTCTATAGAGCAAACATTTCTGTACTTCTGTAGTGTGTTATCGTATATTGGGAAGTACGGTAACACTTGCCTTCTCATTTTTAATTGCCCTAGGAAACTAAACTGGATCAGACAAGTAGATCAAATGGCTGGTGCTGCTAATTGAATAGTGCTGAAAAAGAGAGAGATCATTTCACATGGAAAGCTCTCCCCCAGCCAGCTCCCTATGAAACATGTAGGGAAAAACGAGGGGTGGGAGCTGGGCACCCGGCAGTAATGAGGGTGAGCAACGCCTGCTCCAGTGTAGCATATGCAGGTCCTCACTTCTATGGCCGCAACATGACATGCACAGTGACGTGCTACCAGTGGAGAGAAAGGAAGAAAGTTCCCAATGTTACATGCAACCAAAAAGATACAGAGACTGGGCACCGTCCTGTTACTGCATTTATTCACTGTCCGCAGCCAAATGACATAATGTATTTGAATATAAGCATCAAACCTGTCAGCAGTCTTGCATCAAAAAAATCATCGATACATCCAGTGAGGCCTGTGGGAAGGTGTGGTGACCAGGGGGTGATGGATGTGCACAACAGCCGTTTCGCGCTCTGTAGCGCTTGCTCACGTGCGTATCCGGGCAAATGACGGCGCTTCTGAGTCTCGGATATCTTGGCCCGAGACTCCGCCCACAGCGCCGCCATTGGTCCGTAGGTGGAGGTCATGTGAATTTTTTTTTTTTTTTTTTTTTTTTTTTTTTAAATGCCTGGAACGGAATAGGTGTGCATGGGGTGGTGAGAGGGAACTTATCCCATTATGTAAAACATGTGGGGGTATTTGGTGAGGATCCTACATCGTTAGTCACTCTATTAAAACGTGAAACCACACAAGACTGCTACAGTCTAAACGTATTATAACATGTTAGTGAGTAAATATAAATATAAATATAGACCATTCCGTTTTATTGTTAAATTACCTATTCTCAAACTAAAACTAAAAACACTTCGAGGAGTCTCTATTCCAGGAGATAAAAATCGAGAAGGTATCTCGATACTGCACCTGACCATTGTCACTGCGGCATACTCTTCAAGAGAGTACACTAGTGGGACCGAGGCCACAATGCTATGTGTACAAGGAGGAACTAAGTTGTCGCCCTGGGTCAGCCATCAGGGCGACACTCGCCACCAGTTCGGCTGGATAGGTATGTGGCTCCAGCACATACATACCGTGTGCCTTTGTCACATTCTGTAACAAGGGGAAAGGGGGGCACCACGCCATGGGTCCCAAGGGTGTGGCGGGAGACATGGGGTGTGCAATAAAACGTGGGGCAACAATGTTGCACCAACCTATCCATGTCTTAAGATAGAGCATGGGACCATATTGTGATGGCTGCAGGGAGGGGGGCATTGTGCCACCACATTCCCAAGTGTGTCAGGTCAGGGCAAGACTGTCCCACGTGTATGCACCACCCCTAGTCCCACACCACACCATGAGGAGTTTGTTGGGACAGGGAAAGCCTATTGGCGGATCCCAGTGCAAATTGCACTGTTACTATGGGGTGCCCCGTATATCTTATATTGACATGAATATCCAGTCTATTATGGTGGGATGTCTTAAAATACCAAGGGGAATGTGGGCATGGTGGGAGCGGATTAGAGAGAAAACTCCTATGGGCTTACTGATGAGGAAGACAGACCAGGGCTAGATGATGAGTATTATCGGGGACTGAGGGAATCAGGGAGTGGGGGAGGGGGGGGGAAGAAAAATTGCCATGGAGAGAGGAGGGGAAGTGAGTGGAACGGGAGAGAGGTTTTCATATGGCAAGGATAAGGAGAAGGGTGGGCGGGTGTGGACCTCCCCAAAAGAGGTTGGCCGTCGTGCCTTAAGGGTCTAGAAAGCATGCCAATTCCAGTCTGTCATTGAGGCCTAAGGGCCCCATGGCATCCGTCTGCAAAATGATTCGCGACTCGCGTCTAGTTAGTTCGCGATCTCGATCGCCTCCTCGTCTCAAAGGTGCGACGTGAAAAAGGCCCGCAAACCTCAAACTGGAGGACCTCCCTCCATGTGCGCTACGAACATGCTCAATCAGACGTTGGCATCCCTTACCACTCTTTATGGAGCCATGGTGCTCGCCCACCCTCTCCTTTAAGGGCCTAGTTGTCTTGCCCACGTAAAAAAATGAGCATGGGCAAAACATAGCATAGGCAACAAATTTAGTCTGGCAGGTTATGAGAGTCTTTACTTCCCAATTCACTGCGCCCAACTGGTAGTTCGTGCCCTCCACCATGTATGGGCAGAACTTGCAGTGGCCGCAGTGACGGTTCCCTTTAGGGCGTCTGGCAGATAACCAATTGGAGGGGGAGGGTGTTCGGTACTCGCTCTGGACTAAGCTGTCTCCCAATGTGGGTGCTCGGCGGAACGCTACTCGTGGGGGTTTGGGGAAAATCTGTTGTAATATGGGATCTCTGGTAATCATGGCCCAATTTTTCCTCACAATCTGTTTGATCTGATTGGACATTGGGGTGTAATCAAAGGTGAAGGTAAATGTTCCTTCATCCTTCTTTTGCTTCCTCCTAGTTAACAAAGACGCCCGGTCCCTATTTCTGGCTTTGCTTCTCGCTGATTTAAGGAGGTCCCTCCCATAGTTTCTAGCTTCCAGGCGTTTGGTCAAATCATCAGACTGGACCTCAAAATCCGCCAAGGTGGAGTTATTCCTCCTCAGGCGTAGGTACTGGCCGTATGGCAGGGATTGCTTCACATGCCCAGGATGGAAGCTGTGCATGTGAAGCAATGAGTTGACAGCTGTTTGCTTTCTAAAACCCTCACAGATCAAATTTGCGCCGTCTGGCTTTATCTTTAGGTCCAAAAAATTGATCTCTCTATCGCTGAGTTCACTAGTAAAGCGCATATTGATGTTGTTAGAATTCAGGTAACTCATGAACATCTGGAACTCTCCATTTGTTCCCTGCCACACGGCCAGCACATCATCCACATAACGGGTCCATACCCTTATCCTGCTGCGGAAGGGATTTTCAGTGGTCCATACGTAATCCTCCTCCCAGGCACCTAGGAAGAGACCCGCGTAGGTACATGCCACAGAAGTCCCCATGGCCGTCCCAGAGGTCTGATGGTACCACCTTCCGTCAAACATAAAGGCATTGTGTGTAAGGACATACCGGAGACATTCCTCCAGGTAGTCCTTGTACCCGTCATCTTTGTTGGTCCTGTCCAGGAACCTGCGTACTGCACGTACGCCATCCTCATGAGGTATTCGGCTGTACAGGCTCTCCACATCTATCGTGGCCAGCCTGCAGCCGGGTCGCCACGTCACGCTTTCGACAATTTTTATTGCGTCCAGCATGTCCGCTAGATAGGCCGGGACTCCTCCCAGCAAGGGGCGCAAAAGATGATCCAAATAGCGGGAGAGGCGTTCTGTCAGGGACCCACATCCTGACACTATTGGTCTACCGGGGGGATCCGTCATAGATTTGTGCAACTTGGGAAGGTGGTACCATACAGGGTATCTGGGGGCCTGGGGAATTAGGTCAAGGGCTAACCTCTGTGACATGTACCCTAGTTCGACCCCCCACCGTAACAACGTACGGAGGGTCGATAGGTACCTGGGGGTGGGGTTACCTGGAAGGGCCTGGTAATATTCCCGGTTGTTTAGCTGTCTGTAGGCCTCTTGCGTATAGATGTCACTAGACATTACCACCACGTTTCCCCCTTTGTCAGCCTGCTTCACCACCAGGTCGCGGCGTTTCCTCAACCACTTAAAGGCCGATCTTTCCCTGACAGACAAATTGATGGAGGGCTCCTGGTAGCATATTGCCTTAATGTCTGCAGCGACCTGGTGGAGAAACTGGTCTGTGGGGGATCCGGGGGGAATGGCAATTGGCCGTGTAGATTTGCAAGCCCGGAAAGAGCTACTGTCACCCAAACTAAGGGGCACCATTCCCTCCCCTGGCTCCCACTGTGTGGAGTTCTCTCCCTCCTCCCATAGCTCCTCCAGTATCCGGAGTGCCTCAATCTCGGTCTCATTCCACACGACTATAGGGCTAAAACCCAAGGTCGATATGGGGTCTGCCGGTTTAATGAGGCCTCCTTCACTCTGTCCTTGGAGCTGTCCCGGGGTGTCATTCTGAAAGTACATTTGGTGTATCATCATCCTCCTAGTTGCTTTGTACAGATCTATGAAAAAGTCCACATAGTCAAACTTCTGTGTGGGTGAGAAACCCAGGCCTTTCTTCAGTAAGGTCACACATGACTCCGGGATGTCGACCCCAGAAAGATTGACCACCTGAAGTTCATCTGGAGACCCTCCCTCCTCCCCCTCTAAGCTTTCATTTTCCTCTTTTTGTTGGCAATCTTTCCGCCCGAGAGTCGGGCTGTCACTGAGGAGTCCCACGAGACTGTTCTTCCTATATCTATTGCGGTTTCTTCCTCCTCGTCGGACACGTTTCCTAAAGGGGCCGAGGCACATTCTGCAGGTTTTTCTGGTTTCGTTTTCGGTTTAGAACCTGGTTGTTGGTTTTTCCTTTTCTTTCTTAGTTGCTTTGGTCTTGGCCTCTCCTCACCCCTCTCTTGTTCGGTATCTGAACCAGAGTCTGTGGTCCAATAACCTTTCTTCCTCCTGGGTTTAGCTCCCCTGGCTGGAGCGCCTCCCTGACCCCAATCAAAGATTCTACCTCTCTTAAAATCGTCCTGGTCACAATGGAACTTTCTTAATTTTCTAGCTTTCAGATCGTTTTGGATAGGCAGGATACGTTTATCTATTTTGTCAATTATGGTATTGAAGGTATCCTCTGAGGTGGCATCAAACAGTTGGTCTCTGGTCTGCTGTAATTCCTCTGACACCTTATTGTGTTCTTCAATAGTGCGGATTCTCACAAACTCCTGCAAGGTTCTGCAGTAATCTAAGTGGGCCGTCTCCCACTTGGTCACAAAGTTCTTGTCCTCTTGGTACTCTGAGGGTTCTCTGTAGGACCTAAAACCACGTGCAATGAAACCCTCCTCCTTGTACTTGTTTAAAGTGGTCGCGGTCCAAAATAGTTTGGTCTCCTTTTCACAGAGGCTCCCCAACCTCAACTCTAACACCCTGGTCACCACACCCTTGTTGGCAGGCGTGGCGCATGCATTCTGGTCGAATATTGAGCTTGCACCTGCTCGTCCCTCTGA
Source organism: Hyperolius riggenbachi (assembly GCF_040937935.1). Classification (NCBI taxonomy): domain Eukaryota; kingdom Metazoa; phylum Chordata; class Amphibia; order Anura; family Hyperoliidae; genus Hyperolius; species Hyperolius riggenbachi. The sequence goes on from NC_090650.1 coordinate 337,324,676, forward strand.
AACACTTTGGCTGATCAAAGGGAAATCCAGGATTGAATCACTGTCACTTTCCACGATTCCCAGATCCACTTCCTGTGTGTTGACGTCCGTATTCATGGACATTGCCGGTGCTCCTAGCATAAGTGCAATTGCTTAAAGCTTGTAGGGAAAAACGAGGGGTGGGAGCTGGGCACCCGGCAGTAATGAGGGTGAGCAACGCCTGCTCCAGTGTAGCATATGCAGGTCCTCACTTCTATGGCCGCAACATGACATGCACAGTGATGTGCTACCAGTGGAGAGAAAGGAAGAAAGTTCCCAATGTTACATGCAACCAAAAAGATACAGAGACTGGGCACCGTCCTGTTACTGCATTTATTCACTGTCCGCAGCCAAATGACATAATGTATTTGAATATAAGCATCAAACCTGTCAGCAGTCTTGCATCAAAAAAATCATCGATACATCCAGTGAGGCCTGTGGGAAGGTGTGGTGAACAGGGGGTGATGGATGTGCACAACAGCCGTTTCGCGCTCTGTAGCGCTTGCTCACGTGCGTATCCGGGCAAATGACGGCGCTTCTGAGTCTCGTATATCTTGGCCCGAGACTCCGCCCACAGCGCCGCCATTGGTCCGTAGGTGGAGGTCATGTGAAGTGCTTCCTGTTGGAGTGCGGGAGGACTAAGGTACTGGCGGAAGTAGCCCACCAGAGAGTCCATACATGCGCCATTACTGGCATATGTGCTTAAGAGAATTTTTTTTTTTTTTTTTTTTTTAAATGCCTGGAACGGAATAGGTGTGCATGGGGTGGTGAGAGGGAACTTATCCCATTATGTAAAACATGTGGGGGTATTTGGTGAGGATCCTACATCGTTAGTCACTCTATTAAAACGTGAAACCACACAAGACTGCTACAGTCTAAACTTATTATAACATGTTAGTGAGTAAATATAAATATAAATATAGACCATTCCGTTTTATTGTTAAATTACCTATTCTCAAACTAAAACTAAAAACACTTCGGGGAGTCTCTATTCCAGGAGATAAAAATCGAGAAGGTATCTCGATACTGCACCTGACCATTGTCACTGCGGCATACTCTTCAAGAGAGTACACTAGTGGGACCGAGGCCACAATGCTATGTGTACAAGGAGGAACTAAGTTGTCGCCCTGGGTCAGCCATCAGGGCGACACTCGCCACCAGTTCGGCTGGATAGGTATGTGGCTCCAGCACATACATACCGTGTGCCTTTGTCACATTCTGTAACAAGGGGAAAGGGGGGCACCACGCCATGGGTCCCAAGGGTGTGGCGGGAGACATGGGGTGTGCAATAAAACGTGGGGCAACAATGTTGCACCGACCTATCCATGTCTTAAGATAGAGCATGGGACCATATTGTGATGGCTGCAGGGAGGGGGGCATTGTGCCACCACATTCCCAAGTGTGTCAGGTCAGGGCAAGACTGTCCCACGTGTATGCACCACCCCTAGTCCCACACCACACCATGAGGAGTTTGTTGGGACAGGGAAAGCCTATTGGCGGATCCCAGTGCAAATTGCTCTGTTACTATGGGGTGCCCCGTATATCTTATATTGACATGTTTTACATAATGGGATAAGTTCCCTCTCACCACCCCATGCACACCTATTCCGTTCCAGGCATTTAAAAAAAAAAAAAAAAAAAAAATTCTCTTAAGCACATATGCCAGTAATGGCGCATGTATGGACTCTCTGGTGGGCTACTTCCGCCAGTACCTTAGTCCTCCCGCACTCCAACAGGAAGCACTTCACATGACCTCCACCTACGGACCAATGGCGGCGCTGTGGGCGGAGTCTCGGGCCAAGATATCCGAGACTCAGAAGCACCGTCATTTGCCCGGATACGCACGTGAGCAAGCGCTACAGAGCGCGAAACGGCTGTTGTGCACATCCATCACCCCCTGGTCACCACACCTTCCCACAGGCCTCACTGGATGTATCGATGATTTTTTTTGATGCAAGACTGCTGACAGGTTTGATGCTTATATTCAAATACATTATGTCATTTGGCTGCGGACAGTGAATAAATGCAGTAACAGGACGGTGCCCAGTCTCTGTATCTTTTTGGTTGCATGTAACATTGGGAACTTTCTTCCTTTCTCTCCACTGGTAGCACGTCACTGTGCATGTCATGTTGCGGCCATAGAAGTGAGGACCTGCATATGCTACACTGGAGCAGGCGTTGCTCACCCTCATTACTGCCGGGTGCCCAGCTCCCACCCCTCGTTTTTCCCTACAAGCTTTAAGCAATTGCACTTATGCTAGGAGCACCGGCAATGTCCATGAATACGGACGTCAACACACAGGAAGTGGATCTGGGAATCGTGGAAAGTGACAGTGATTCAATCCTGGATTTCCCTTTGATCAGCCAAAGTGTTTCAGAGGGACGAGCAGGTGCAAGCTCAATATTCGACCAGAATGCATGCGCCACGCCTGCCAACAAGGGTGTGGTGACCAGGGTGTTAGAGTTGAGGTTGGGGAGCCTCTGTGAAAAGGAGACCAAACTATTTTGGACCGCGACCACTTTAAACAAGTACAAGGAGGAGGGTTTCATTGCACGTGGTTTTAGGTCCTACAGAGAACCCTCAGAGTACCAAGAGGACAAGAACTTTGTGACCAAGTGGGAGACGGCCCACTTAGATTACTGCAGAACCTTGCAGGAGATTGTGAGAATCCGCACTATTGAAGAACACAATAAGGTGTCGGAGGAATTACAGCAGACCAGAGACCAACTGTTTGATGCCACCTCAGAGGATACCTTCAATACCATAATTGACAAAATAGATAAACGTATCCTGCCTATCCAAAACGATCTGAAAGCTAGAAAATTAAGAAAGTTCCATCGTGACCAGGACGATTTTAAGAGAGGTAGAATCTTTGATTGGGGTCAGGGAGGCGCTCCAGCCAGGGGAGCTAAACCCAGGAGGAAGAAAGGTTATTGGACCACAGACTCTGGTTCAGATACCGAACAAGAGAGGGGTGAGGAGAGGCCAAGACCAAAGCAACTAAGAAAGAAAAGGAAAAACCAACAACCAGGTTCTAAACCGAAAACGAAACCAGAAAAACCTGCAGAATGTGCCTCGGCCCCTTTAGGAAACGTGTCCGACGAGGAGGAAGAAACCGCAATAGATATAGGAAGAACAGTCTCGTGGGACTCCTCAGTGACAGCCCGACTCTCGGGCGGAAAGATTGCCAACAAAAAGAGGAAAATGAAAGCTTAGAGGGGGAGAAGGGAGGGTCTCCAGATGAACTTCAGGTGGTCAATCTTTCTGGGGTCGACATCCCGGAGTCATGTGTGACCTTACTGAAGAAAGGCCTGGGTTTCTCACCCACACAGAAGTTTGACTATGTGGACTTTTTCATAGATCTGTACAAAGCAACTAGGAGGATGATGATACACCAAATGTACTTTCAGAATGACACCCCGGGACAGCTCCAAGGACAGAGTGAAGGAGGCCTCATTAAACCGGCAGACCCCATATCGACCTTGGGTTTTAGCCCTATAGTCGTGTGGAATGAGACCGAGATTGAGGCACTCCGGATACTGGAGGAGCTATGGGAGGAGGGAGAGAACTCCACACAGTGGGAGCCAGGGGAGGGAATGGTGCCCCTTAGTTTGGGTGACAGTAGCCCTTTCCGGGCTTGCAAATCTACACGGCCAATTGCCATTCCCCCCGGATCCCCCACAGACCAGTTTCTCCACCAGGTCGCTGCAGACATTAAGGCAATATGCTACCAGGAGCCCTCCATCAATTTGTCTGTCAGGGAAAGATCGGCCTTTAAGTGGTTGAGGAAACGCCGCGACCTGGTGGTGAAGCAGGCTGACAAAGGGGGAAACATGGTGGTAATGTCTAGTGACATCTATACGCAAGAGGCCTACAGACAGCTAAACAACCGGGAATATTACCAGGCCCTTCCAGGTAACCCCACCCCCAGGTACCTATCGACCCTCCGTACGTTGTTACGGCGGGGGGTCGAACTAGGGTACATGTCACAGAGGTTAGCCCTTGACCTAATTCCCCAGGCCCCCAGATACCCTGTATGGTACCACCTTCCCAAGTTGCACAAATCTATGACGGATCCCCCCGGTAGACCAATAGTGTCAGGGTGTGGGTCCCTGACAGAACGCCTCTCCCGCTATTTGGATCATCTTTTGCGCCCCTTGCTGGGAGGAGTCCCGGCCTATCTAGCGGACACGCTGGACGCAATAAAAATTGTCGAAAGCGTGACGTGGCGACCCGGCTGCAGGCTGGCCACGATAGATGTGGAGAGCCTGTACAGCCGAATACCTCATGAGGATGGCGTACGTGCAGTACGCAGGTTCCTGGACAGGACCAACAAAGATGACGGGTACAAGGACTACCTGGAGGAATATCTCCGGTATGTCCTTACACACAATGCCTTTATGTTTGACGGAAGGTGGTACCATCAGACCTCTGGGACGGCCATGGGGACCTCTGTGGCATGTACCTACGCGGGTCTCTTCCTAGGTGCCTGGGAGGAGGATTACGTATGGACCACTGAAAATCCCTTCCGCAGCAGGATAAGGGTATGGACCCGTTATGTGGATGATGTGCTGGCCGTGTGGCAGGGAACAAATGGAGAGTTCCAGATGTTCATGAGTTACCTGAATTCTAACAACATCAATATGCGCTTTACTAGTGAACTCAGCGATAGAGAGATCAATTTTTTGGACCTAAAGATAAAGCCAGACGGCGCAAATTTGATCTGTGAGGGTTTTAGAAAGCAAACAGCTGTCAACTCATTGCTTCACATGCACAGCTTCCATCCTGGGCATGTGAAGCAATCCCTGCCATACGGCCAGTACCTACGCCTGAGGAGGAATAACTCCACCTTGGCGGATTTTGAGGTCCAGTCTGATGATTTGACCAAACGCCTGGAAGCTAGAAACTATGGCAGGGACCTCCTTAAATCAGCGAGAAGCAAAGCCAGAAATAGGGACCGGGCGTCTTTGTTAACTAGGAGGAAGCAAAAGAAGGATGAAGGAACATTTACCTTCACCTTTGATTACACCCCAATGTCCAATCAGATCAAACAGATTGTGAGGAAAAATTGGGCCATGATTACCAGAGATCCCATATTACAACAGATTTTCCCCAAACCCCCACGAGTAGCGTTCCGCCGAGCACCCACATTGGGAGACAGCTTAGTCCAGAGCGAGTACCGAACACCCTCCCCCTCCAATTGGTTATCTGCCAGACGCCCTAAAGGGAACCGTCACTGCGGCCACTGCAAGTTCTGCCCATACATGGTGGAGGGCACGAACTACCAGTTGGGCGCAGTGAATTGGGAAGTAAAGACTCTCATAACCTGCCAGACTAAATTTGTTGCCTATGCTATGTTTTGCCCATGCTCATTTTTTTACGTGGGCAAGACAACTAGGCCCTTAAAGGAGAGGGTGGGCGAGCACCATGGCTCCATAAAGAGTGGTAAGGGATGCCAACGTCTGATTGAGCATGTTTGTAGCGCACATGGAGGGAGGTCCTCCAGTTTGAGGTTTGCGGGCCTTTTTCACGTCGCACCTTTGAGACGAGGAGGCGATCGAGATCGCGAACTAACTAGACGCGAGTCGCGAATCATTTTGCAGACGGATGCCATGGGGCCCTTAGGCCTCAATGACAGACTGGAATTGGCATGCTTTCTAGACCCTTAAGGCACGACGGCCAACCTCTTTTGGGGAGGTCCACACCCGCCCACCCTTCTCCTTATCCTTGCCATATGAAAACCTCTCTCCCGTTCCACTCACTTCCCCTCCTCTCTCCATGGCAATTTTTCTTCCCCCCCCTCCCCCACTCCCTGATTCCCTCAGTCCCCGATAATACTCATCATCTAGCCCTGGTCTGTCTTCCTCATCAGTAAGCCCATAGGAGTTTTCTCTCTAATCCGCTCCCACCATGCCCACATTCCCCTTGGTATTTTAAGACATCCCACCATAATAGACTGGATATTCATGTCAATATAAGATATACGGGGCACCCCATAGTAACAGTGCAATTTGCACTGGGATCCGCCAATAGGCTTTCCCTGTCCCAACAAACTCCTCATGGTGTGGTGTGGGACTAGGGGTGGTGCATACATGTGGGACAGTCTTGCCCTGACCTGACACACTTGGGAATGTGGTGGCACAATGCCCCCCTCCCTGCAGCCATCACAATATGGTCCCATGCTCTATCTTAAGACATGGATAGGTCGGTGCAACATTGTTGCCCCACGTTTTATTGCACACCCCATGTCTCCCGCCACACCCTTGGGACCCATGGCGTGGTGCCCCCCTTTCCCCTTGTTACAGAATGTGACAAAGGCACACGGTATGTATGTGCTGGAGCCACATACCTATCCAGCCGAACTGGTGGCGAGTGTCGCCCTGATGGCTGACCCAGGGCGACAACTTAGTTCCTCCTTGTACACATAGCATTGTGGCCTCGGTCCCACTAGTGTACTCTCTTGAAGAGTATGCCGCAGTGACAATGGTCAGGTGCAGTATCGAGATACCTTCTCGATTTTTATCTCCTGGAATAGAGACTCCCCGAAGTGTTTTTAGTTTTAGTTTGAGAATAGGTAATTTAACAATAAAACGGAATGGTCTATATTTATATTTATATTTACTCACAACATGTTATAATACGTTTAGACTGTAGCAGTCTTGTGTGGTTTCACGTTTTAATAGAGTGACTAACGATGTAGGATCCTCACCAAATACCCCCACATGTTTTACATAATGGGATAAGTTCCCTCTCACCCCCCCATGCACACCTATTCCGTTGCAGGCATTTAAAAAAAAAGAAAAAAAATATTTTTCTCTTAAGCACATATGCCAGTAATGGCGCATGTATGGACTCTCTGGTGGGCTACTTCCGCCAGTACCTTAGTCCTCCCGCACTCCAACAGGAAGCACTTCACATGACCTCCACCTACGGACCAATGGCGGCGCTGTGGGCGGAGTCTCGGGCCAAGATATCCGAGACTCAGAAGCGCCATCATTTGCCCGGATACGCACGTGAGCAAGCGCTACAGAGCGCGAAACGGCTGTTGTGCACACCCATCACCCCCTGGTCACCACACCTTCCCACAGGCCTCACTGGATGTATCGATGATTTTTTTGATGCAAGACTGCTGACAGGTTTGATGCTTATATTCAAATACATTATGTCATTTGGCTGCGGACAGTGAATAAATGCAGTAACAGGACGGTGCCCAGTCTCTGTATCTTTTTGGTTGCATGTCCCTATGAAACATGTTGTACCTCTTTTTATCGAAATAAACCTTAGAACTTTAATACATTGTGACCCAGCAACCTATGCTGCCTACATTTCCTGTAAGCGAGACTAGAAGTGCGTACACACGCCGGACTGGAGGCAACGACGGGTCCGTCGTTACCTCCCGGGCCCGGCGGATCGCTCAGAAGCAGCCATATCAGTCTGCCGATAGTGCGTACACACGCCGGACTGTCGTTGGCACGCCCACCCAGCGGGAGGTAACGACGGACCCGTCGTTGCCTCCAGTCCGGCGTGTGTACGCACCTTTTGACTCTTTGCAGCTGGCTCTGATTACCATACAATGTAGCCACTCACATTAATACCTTGTGGGGAAACCAGGTTCAAGTCCAGTTCTCTCTGAGTTGAGATGTCTCTGAGCACCTACACCAAGAACGTCCACAAAATGCCTGGTCCTTGGCTTGGAAGGACACTTGCTTAGTCACTGATTAGCCTTGTACAGACACACCAGCTACCCTTACCGGACGATACTTGTCTAGGTGGAGCTTATTTCAGCATTGTGTTCAGTAAATGTATATGCTTTCTTGTCTTATACTTTCTAATTTTTCAATGCTTTTATGTTTTTGTTTTATTTTTACTGGTATCTACTTTTGATTACCTCCCATCAGCTGAATATTTTAGTTGTACTGTACTTTAGTTATTACATCTTGCTTAATAATCCTTTTGTGTCAGTGAGGCAGAGCTCATCTAATCAAAACAATAAACTGTAATCTCGTTTTCTCCGTGTGACCAAAGTTTCTAGCAGTAGCGAGAAGATAAGGCTTCTGTGTTCCAGTTTCAATTTCCTCTTTCCCAGCATAGGTTCAAGAAGTAGTATACTGTTTTATAACTATTTTATTGTTACTGTATTATTATTATTATTTTTTTTTAAACAATGCCAAAATATTACATAACAAAGTATTACAGCAGCATATGTGTATGTAAGATTGTTAATGTGGGATAAAACTCCAAATTAACTGAAAAAAAATCAGCCAATGAGAAATTACTTATTTAGCCTGCCTACCTATCCTGTTGTTTCTACTGTTCACTACTACTACTGTTTAAATGTAGAAGAAATGTGATACGAAAAACAGAGAATATTTTGCTAGTTTCCATCTTTACTGTTTCTCTGTGATGCCAAAAGCGACATCACTTCTGCCCCCTTTTTTTTCGACCCAGCCCAGTGTTTATTTTTCCTCCCTACCGCCACAGCTTACTGTCCCTACACCAGCAAACAGGCTTGTATCATTGTGTAGTCTATTCAATGGGAGAGGGGGATTCAATTACCTTCTTCTGGTCATTGTGTCATTATCTTGTCTGTAAGAAGCTTTCTGTTATGTTAGGTACACATGCTGCAATTTTTTTACAGATTCACTGTCGGATCAATTATTTCCAACATGTCCGATCTGATTTCCGATCAATTTTTTTGGACAATTTTTCATAGAAGTGAATGGAAAATTTGATTGGAAATCAGATCAGACATGTTGGAAATAATCGATCTGACAGTAAGGCCCGGTTCACACTGGCAATTTAGTGGTAAACGGAGCTGTGAAAATGGATCTGAATAATAGTAGATCAGATTCGTTTTCACTCACTTGCCGTTCAGCTGTTTCAGTTCCTTTTCCCCACTCCCCGCCAGAATCCAACACCCAAAGTAGATTTTGCTCCTTAGAGTGAAGAAACGTTCTGTTTTCTCATTGCCCCATATTCAGTGTTTCAGCTTCCGTTTCCGTTCCACTGGGCTCGGAGGTGTAACGCTCGGTGAAGCACAGAGAGGTCTGATTACCGGTGATCTGCAGTATCACGGGAAATACAGACGTATACCAGATTATATGTGATCTGCAGTATCACCGATAATCCAATATACTAGCTAACCTCTGGTCACCTGAGTAGAGTGTTGTGATTGGTGCAACAGTAATGCAGAGGACAAGCCTCAGTGCAGCAAGGAGAACTGCACAGATTCCTTCCGCCGGTCTGAGCTCTCCAAGATGGGAGGAGTCAGACTGACAGTGGGAAGGGAAGTCCGAAAGTGACACTCAGGCGGAAGTGTCACTAACAGGACGGGGAACCGCCTCCAATCGTGAGGTCGGTTCTCGAGGTCAGACAAGCCAGGTCGTAAACAGACGGACAGATAAGTACAATATCAGTAGGCAAAGGCGGAGTCAAAGTACAGGCAGGGTTCGGCAACGGGGTGTCAGAAATATCGGGGTACAAAATCAGGAGGCAGAGGCGGAGTCAAAGTACAGGCAGGGTTCAGCTACGGGGTATCAGATATAACGAGGTACAAGGTCAAAGTTCAGGAGGATAGTCGAGGCAGGCAAAGGTCATAACAGATAATCACAATCAAACTAGTACTTTAAGCTATCAACAGAATCTAGCTTAGTGTAGGATTACAGCTCCAGCTGGTCCCGGCACACTAACGGATCTGACTACGGATCTGGGTGCTCCCACATATGTGAACGCAACGCCAGACGGGGAGCAAGTGAACAGCCAGCAGTATATGTACTCGACCCTCTTCCCAGCACCTCCCTAAGTGCTGAACCAATGGGAAGAGGAGTCAGAGTCAGCTGACCAGCCTGGTCAGCTGACTAGTCCTTGTAAAAGATAAATTCTTCCTGAGTGCGCGCGCGCGCGTCACTCTAACACCTGAGGGACTACGAGTCCCAGCCTCAGCAGCCCCGCTCTGCGGAGTCTCCGCAGCGGGGACATGCGCGTCCAACGTAGCGGTGACCCGGCGCTCTGCCTGCCTCTCCACGGGGACAGCCGCCTCATGCTGGGAGGAGGCGGCTGCCTCCCCGTGTGCGCGGCCACTGGACGCGGAAAGAGCCGCCGACCGCTGGCTCATGGCGGCGGCTCTTCCGCGTTTTCTCACAAGAGGACTGTAAAAATTGCTGCAGGAGGAACTGCTGCAGGGGGGGGGGGGGTAGGGGAGGCAGGGGTAGGTGAAGGGAAAGGGAAAAAAATGTGAACATATAGGAACCTATTTTAGAAAAAAAGGGGTTTACGTATATATTTGGGGCACTAACTATTTTTGCCAATTTTTTGTTTTTAAATGTTACAACTCCGTTTAGTCACTAACTTAAAAAGGAGTTATAATGAAAAGACTCTCCCTGATTTATACTCTGAAATTTATCACAGATGGCAACATCTTTAGTACTGGCAGGTGATCTCTGCGGAATGTTTGTTTCAGAGAATTTCAAAGCCTGTACAAAATAAACCTGGCCACCCAGAATGCTCTAGGAGTGAGAATTCCACAAATCTAATTAGCTTTACCGTAAAAGTTACCCTTCCCAAAAGAAAGCACATTCTAAGAGAATATTAATATTATTTGGTATTTTAACAAAATTATTTGGTAATAATGATAAATGCCCTATTGAGTTATGTAAAAGGTAATTTTGGTAATAAATCCATTTTAATAACCTTGTGTCATTTCCATCTAAATTGTGTTTTAAAGTTAACCTCCCTGGCGGTAAGCCCGAGCTGAGCTCGGGCTATGCCGCGCAGGGGGAGATCTCAGCCCCTGGTGGGGCGATTTTTATTCTGTAAATTGCTGTGCGCGCAGCCAGCACTTTGCTAGCCGCGCGCACAGCTTGATCGCCGCCGGTCTGCGGCGATCGGCCGCACGCAGCGGCGAAAGAGGCCCCCCCCCCCGCCAGAGCCCTGCGCTGCCCGGACCAATGAGTTCCGGGCAGCGCTATGGGCTGGATCGGAGGTGTCTTGACGTCAGGACGTCAGCTGACGTCCATGACGTCATCCCGATCGTCGCCATGGCGACAGGAGAAGCCAAACAGGGGAACGCGTTGTATACGCGTTCCCCTGTTTGCTATAGATGCCGGCGACGATCGCACTAGAGGGACACATGCGCCCTCTAGTGGTGTTTCATGTAGCTACCACTCTGGTAGCTTTACATGAAACAAAAACAAAAAAAATAAAAAAAAAAAAGTTTTTTTGCCAATTTGGCAAAAAAAATTAACCGCCAGGGAGGTTAACATTGCACACTGACATGCTTAATTAGAGATACCTTCCAATTAATTATGAACACTTAAAGCACCCCAGGAGACAAACTCTACCCATTGAATGGCTTTAATTTTCCTCCTGGCATTCCTTTTCTCCACCTGGATACCCATTAGCTAAATTTCTAAGGATGTCTTTTATGTTATAACTTGGTTAAATGCCCAACCTATTCTAGTTTTGAATTTGACAGCCATGCAATCTACTTAGAAGAAATATGATTATATATCTTTATTAAGCCTGTTGGGGGCAAATGAGTCCAAATCATAGATCGTGTGAGTTTAATTTCTGGATAATTCCATTATATAATCACTACCTGTCCACAGTGTATCCATCCACCTTGTGGATGCCACAGTAAGAAAATCCATTTAGTGAACAATTGTGCACTTATAGTGTAAGGATAAGGGATAATGTTTGTGAATTTGTAACAATGTTCTCAGAGATGGACTTTTAGGACTCTTTTCATTCTGCCCAAAAATTGTTTTGTACATGGACAAGTTAATACATACAGTAGATCATCCCAGCTGTATAAGCCATTATTGATCATCTGATCTTAATTTTTTTTTATTACTGATAGACACAGCTTCACACATCGCTTGCACCCCCATGCCATTCTGCAAATTACGCACAAAACACAATTTTCGAAAGAACCGCTATTTTTGTTTTGTAGGAGCCCTGCTAACAGTGAGTGGTATCATTGTACCAAACTTGGGTGCCTTTTTAAAGGTGAACCTGGGGATATCAGATAAAATCAGGGCCAGTGCAATATCTTTTTTGAGGAGGTTTCAGTGTCTTTTTACTATCTTGTTTACTATGTTTGACTGTGTAGAATAATTCATAATGATGTTTGGATTTTTTTGGTTGAATATGCCACCTCTAGGCAGCTAAAACATTTAGATCCCTAATAGTTCTTTTTTTCTGTAACCTGATCTAAAGGGTAACCTTTTTTTGTAAATCTGGCTTGTAAAGTCTAGGCCTCCATGTCCTAATCCAGTGTTTCTCAAACCTGTCCTCTTGACTCCCCAACGGTGCATGTTTTGCAGGCAACCTCACCTATGCACAGGAGGGGTAATTAGTGAATCAGGTACATGGAATCCACCTAGCTGAGACACTAATTACATCACCTATGCATCGGTGAGGTTGCCTGCAAAACATGCACCATTGGGAAGCCACAAGGACAGGTTTGAAAAACACTGTCCTAATCCAAAATCCTTGAAAATGTCTCCTTAACCTCCTTGGCGGTAACCCCGTGTGTGACACGGGGTAAGCCGCCGGAGGGTGCCGCTCAGGCCCTGCTGGGCCGATTTTAATAATTTTTTTTTTGCTGGACGCAGCTAGCACTTTGCTAGCTGCGCCAGCACTCTGATCGCCGCCGGCCCCTTTGCGATCGCCGCTATCTGCTGCGGCGCGGGCCCCCCCCCCTCCAGACCCCAGCGCTGCCTGGCCAATCAGTGCCAGGCAGCGCCGAGGGGTGGCCCGGGACTCCCAATGACGTCCCGACGTCATCCCGCCCCGTCGCCATGGCGACGGGGGAAGCCCTCCAGGAAATCCCGTTCTATGAACGGGATTTCCTGATCGGAGATCGCCGAAGGCGATCGAAGCGGGCGGGGGGGTGCCGCTCAGCAGCGGCTATCATGTAGCGAGCCCTCGGCTCGCTACATGATTAAAAAAAATTTTTTTTTAAAAAAACCTGCTGCGCTCCCTCCTGGCGGTATTTTTCATACCGCCAAGGAGGTTAAACAAACACATTGTGCTTTTGGTGTATTATTGAGCCACTTTAAGAAATGGAATTGTGCATACATTTCCTTCTTCTGCAAATATAGTTATGCCTAAAAAGTCCACTTACTATATTCTGCCACAAAGTTGAAATTATAGTTATTCAAGTAAGCCACTTGATGCATTTTTGAAGTGTCTCTTGATTGCTTATCCATATGAAGCATTGTCAGTTAAATGCTTCCAAAGTATAAGGCTTGCTCCAGATAGTCCTAGTCCACATCAAACATGGGGGGCTTATTTAACACATTCAGTCCTTAAGCCCCGTCTACACCATAAGAGATTGCAGCGATCCGGAGGCTCGATTAGCCGCCGGGTCGCCTCTTCTGCGTGCCTGCCGCGTCTCCGCTCTCCGCGCGTGTGCTGCATTCGATTCCCCGCTCGTCCCCGCCGGCGCAGCTTATCTTCTGCTCAATTCCCTGCCATTGTCCCCTCGCGGGGAGCGAGCAGGGAATCGGCAGTGCGGAGATCTGTCCTGTCGGATCTTATCAATCGAGCCGCATCAGCGGCTCGATTGATAAGGAGCATCGCGGCCGCATCTACTCGTGTAGATGTGGCTTTAGATCTTCTGTCTTTTCTCCCTCCTCAGCATGGTTTTAATGTGGATCCGAGATAAACTTTTACTCATTGCATAATTATGTTCCTTTCATATAGTTTATAGGGCATTCCTCAAGCCTAATACTCTTTTGTTTTGTGTTAATACTCTAATTCCCTATAAACTAAACAAGCCTCTCCCACAGCTTCTCCGGAGAGACTTGGCACTCTCAGCCTTAGTAGCAAGGGCTTATGGGAGCTCAGTCTGGGCAGGAGGAGGAGGTTACTAGCCAGATATTTCATAGACAGAGGGGAGGAGGGAGTAGGAGAGGGGAGTGAAGTTTTCACAGGCTGAGGGCTGGAGATACAGATCAGCTTGCCTGAGTGTAATGTGACAAACAGAACATGGCTGCTCTCATTGTATCACAGGAAGAAATAATCATATACTATTGAAGCTGTTTGTAGCTAGATTTGCTCTGTAAACTATATAAACTTTAGATAAGACATATAGACAAGTTACTTGTTATAGTTCGTTTTTTCATCTCGGATCCGCTTTAACTACTTTGGCCTCCTGGACGTACTAGCTACACCCAGGAGGCCATGTGCACTCCCGGCCCGCGGTTCGCTAGCCAGGCAATCAGTGAATCGGGCAATGGTGCCCGATCACTGATTGCTCTCCCCCCGAGAAAAAACGTCAGCTTCGCACGGAAGCTGAGGTTTTTCTGTTCCTATTTCCCGCGACGTCACTCTAAGCGTCCGTGTTATGCTTAGAGTGACGTCATTGTAAACAAACTCATGGCTGCCATCTTGTGGCCAAAAACCTAACTGCATGAAAATGCAAAACAAAATTTAAAAAATAGACCAATATGTACAAACAAAATTAATTTGCATCCCACCCTCCCAAAAATACCCACATAAAATGTTTAATAATAAAAAAAAAAACATTACAATTAAAAAAAAACAACACATAAATATTTACCTAAGGGTCTGAACTTTTTAACCACTTTACCCCCGCGCGTACGTATTTCTCCGCCCCTTTTTCCATACTTTAAAAACCAGGGACGGAGAAACACGTACTTTCCGCGTTCCCGACGCTGCCCGCGCTCCCGCTCGTAAACACGCCGCCCGCCGCTAGTAAACACGCCGCCGCCCGCTCGCCCAGAGATCAATGAACGGGAAAATCCATTCCCGTTCGTTGATCTAAGCCCCGCAATGATCAGCTGCTCTCCTATGGGCAGCGCGATCATTGTGAGAAAAAACTCACGTGTCCAGCCTCCTTATTCTTCCTCCAAGCTTCCGGAAGGAAGCTTGGAGGTCGCATTAAAACAAAAAGTTACTGTGGCCATCTTGTGGCCAAATAGTAAACTACACCCTACACATTTTTCACATACAAATAAATGACTTTTACACATAAAATTAATTCATTACCTCCCACACTCCCCATTTTTTTTTTTTGTAATTAAAAAAAAATTAAAAAATTTACAATTAAAAAAAATACATAAATAGTTACCTTAGGGACTGAACTTTTTAAATATTTATGTCAAGAGGGTATAACACTGTTACTTTATAAACTATGGGCTTGTAATTAGGGATGGACGCAAAACTGAAAAAAATGCACCTTTATTTCCAAATAAAATATTGGCGCCAAACATTGTGATAGGGACATAATTTAAATGGTTTTATAACCGGGACAAAAGGGCAAATACGTTTCATGGGTTTTAATTACAGTAGCATGCATTATTTAAAAACTATATTGGCCGAAAACTGAAAAATAATTATTTTTTTCCCCACATTTTTCCTATTTTCCCATTAAAACACATTTAGAAAAAAATAATTCTTGGCATAATGTCCCACCTAAAGAAAGCCTAATTGGTGGCGAAAAAAACAAGATATAGTTCATTTCATTGCGATAAGTAATAATAAAGTTATAGACAAATGAATGGAAGGAGCGCTGAAAGGTGAAAATTGCTCTGGTGGTCAGGGGGTAAAACCCCTCAGTGGTGAAGTGGTTAAATATCTATGTAAACATGAAATATTTCTATTTTTTTTTTTAATTATAAGCTTGTAAATAGTGATGGATGCAAAACGGAAAAAATGCACTTTTATTTCAAAGTAAAATATTGTCGCCATACATTGTGATAGGGACATAATTTAAACGGTGTAATAACCGGGAGAAATGGGCACATACAATACATGAGTTTTAGTTGTGGAGGCATGTATTATTTTAAAACTATAATGGCTGAAAACTGAGAAATAATGCATTTTTTCAGTTTTTTCCTTATTCTTCCTGTTAAAATGCATTTACAGTAAAGTGGCGCTTAGCAAATGTACCCCCCCAAAGAAAGCCTAATTGGTGGCGGAAAAAACGAGACATAGATCAGTTCATTGTGATAAGTAGTGATAAAGTTATAGGCTAATGAATGGGAGGTGAACATTGCTCGGATGCATAAGGTGAAAACGACTGAAGGCTGAAGTGGTTAAGCATGTCCAGAGAATTAGTCATTTTTCTTTGTTTGTTTGTTTTATTTAAAGCAAGATACTGCAATGATGGTTTCTAATGTTCCAGTTTGTCAACCATGTGACTATATGGCATGTTTTCTGTTTTTAGGACACATGAGTGGGGACCATAACAATCAGAAATAGTGGTGTATGGCTCCTATTGTGTTCTTTTGCTGGCAGATGAGGCAGTGAGTCTTGACATCTGATGCAGGTGTGGACAGGGCCGGGCCGAGGCATAGGCTGGAGAGGCTCCAGCCTCAGGGCGCAGTGTAAGAGGGGGCGCAGAATTCATTCAGCTGTCATTCCTAATTGTGTTTGAAGCAGAAAGAAATGAGAAAAGGGGATACATGGCAGTGACTGCAAGCCAGATAACTACATATTAAGGTGTTGGGGAGGTTGTGGGCCCTGTGGCACCTCTTAGTCTAATAGCAATCAGTGTGTGATGGCTGGGGTGGCAGGGATGGAGGGGCGCACTTTGGTGTCTCAGCCTTGGGTGCTGGAGGACCTTGTCCCGGCTCTGGGTGTGGATAGGCCTCTGAAATGAGACTTTGACAAATGGTAAGCTCGTGTGTATTTTAATGGTGTTTTTGAAGGTTTTTGAGGTTCGAATCATTGGTGGTGGCCATGGTACAAGAGTGCGCCAAAGGTGAGGTGAAACTCATGGGAAGTAATGGATTAATGAGTGATTGAAGTTGACCAAAATAGAGGAAAGGAGGGTTTCATGTGATGTGCGAAGGTTGCAAGTGTGATAATATCTAAAAGCTAGTGAGAAGATGTATGAGGGGGACAACTTATACAGAGTATGAATAAGGACACTGCTCTAATCCCTCGCCCCATTCATCCATCTCATATAGAAGAAAGAGAAGGCATTGACCAACAATGATAGTACCATTTCCTCCCACAATGGCCCGCAACTTATGCTAAAACCCCCTAGCAACAAAATAATGCTACCCTATAAAATAGCATAGCAGAGGAAAGTTAATGGGGGTAACCACCATCCTTCCCTTGAGTAGTGCAAAGGGATTGAGTTTATGGCAACAGGACTAAATGCATGGCACAGAAACAGCAGCAAGAAGAATCACCATCAGGCATGAGATCAGTGGAGGCAGCAGATAGAAATTAACTAGAATGAACAAGTAATCAAATATAAAAAAGGCCAGGGTGAGGGCGGGCAGATATCAGTAGATAACTAGTAAATCAGCCAGGTCAGGACAGGTAGAAGATAGTGGATAACCAGTAGAGAAGTTTAAACATATGAGTCCCCTTTAGAAGAACATTAGTGTTACACTCCTCCACACCTCCATACAACAATGGCTCCTCTAATGGTCTCACAACATCCTCCAACATTGTCCCCCTACATTTCGTGTTCCTTACCTCTCCTTCTAGATTGTAAGCCTTTGGGCATGGGCCTCCTCCTTTTGTGTCCTACCTGATCATGCACCTCCATTACTGTGCACCCATGCTATGCATTTTGAGTGAACTCAACTTGCCTAATCTCCATGCTCCCATCCAGTGACTGACTAAGCATTACCTGGTACTCATACTGTGCTGTGTGATCTGGTCTTTCTTGTATTCCTGTATTGTCATATTGCTGTATGTTACCCCTAAATATTGTCTGTAACCTAAACTAATGTCCAGCGCTGCGTAATATGTTGGCGCTTTATAAATATAATAAATCAATCAATCAATTGTCCAGGGTGCTTTCTGGGACTGCTTAGATGCTGTCCTCTTGTCTCCTGTCCATGTTACACTCCTGCAAAGGCACCTCTGTCCCTTCTGTGCCCAACAGGCGCCATGTCATTTTGCCTGCCAGCTCACAGAATCTTAGTTAATCTGTACCCAAGTCCAGAGCATGTCATACAGTCTATATGCTAGTTCAGCCTGAGCCAACAATCAGTCTGTACATCAGTCCACAGCCTGTCAGTCAGTAAGCTTGCCAGCCTAGTCCACAAATGTCAGTCAGTCGGTTATGTCAGTTCATTCTATCAGTCCAGTCCGCAGTCTGTCCTCTCCATCTACTCATGTCAGTCCTGTCCACTTTCTTTCTTCTCAGTTCACTCTGTCACTTAAAGAGAAACTGTAACCAAGAATTGAACTTCACCCAATTAGTAGCTGATACCCCCTTTCCCATGAGAAATCTTTTCCTTTTCACAAACAGATCATCAAAGGGCTCTGTATGGCTGATATTGTGGCAAAACCCCTCCAAAGTGTAATGTCAGTTTGTTAATGCCCATCCTGCCCTCTCCCCATTTTCCAACACTGGTGGGGCAAACTCCTGCGTTATGCCTTCCATTAGGGGTGGCAGCCCACCATTCCTTGCATCTTGCTCTGGTAGACCTAAAGTCACTCCATACCCTTGGAAAAGCCCATAACTGCCATCAGTGCTGGCCATTAGTGATGCTCAAATACCCCTTTTTAAAATTCAAGTTTGGTCGAATTCGAATAGTAAATTATTCGAGGTCAGTCGAATATTCGAGTCGAATAATTTTTACTATTCGATTCGACCTCGGACTTCGAGCTCACTATTCGAGTCGGTATTCGAGCTAACTATTCGAGCTGACTATTCGAATTGGCCTTAAATAGCTTCCAACACTTGTTTTGAGGGTGAATGATGCAAGAAACCTCTTTTTTTCCAAGTAACAACAGCAAGTGATTATGTGGGGATGTTCCTTTAAAAAAAAATGTGGAAAGAGAAGTTGTGTCCTTAATTTTGTTCAGTAGTGTTACTGTATATACTTGTTCTTCTTCTTCTTTATCTTTCTTCTTCTTCTTCTCGATCTTCTTCTTCTATATTGTCTTCATCTTCATCTTCATCTTCATCTTCTTCTTCATCTTCTTCTTCTTCTTCTTCTTCTTCTTCTTCTTCTTCTTCTTCTTCTTCTTCTTCTTCTTCTTCTTCTTCTTCTTCTTCTTCTTCTTCTTCTTCTTCTTCTTCTTCTTCTTCATCTTCTTCTTCTTCTTCATCTTCTCCTTCCTTTTCAATATCGTCTTCTTCTTCTTCACGTATTTCTCTTTTCAATTTTTTTTTTAAAGAAATGCAGCTATTTTTGAGCGTAACAAATAGCTGGTGGGCGCACGCATGTTGGAAGCGCCATTGTATGTGCTCCCTGGCAGTGGAAACACAAAGACAGCAGGAGGTAAATTCAGCAGCAGGAGGAGGAGGATGAGTGTGTGGCAGCAGGCAGTCAATGAGGCAGGCAGCTCGCCGTGACATAATAGCCCTGGTACCTAGCGGTGATACCAGGGCTGTAAATAAACACAACAGGAGGTCCCAGACAGCGGTCGTGCAGCCCACATTGTGTCCAATACACAACTGGGACAACACAGTTTTCAACCCGGGCACCTCAGAAAAATTAAACCTTTTTTTTTTTTTTTAATGGTTTGTTTGGTTTTTGGTTTTGCAACCAAAATAGCTATTGTTTGACGTAATAGCTGGTGGCAGAGTGGCAGCAGAAGGTAAATCATCTGTGTACCCTGGCAGTGGGAAACACAGACAGACAGCAGCAGCAGGAGGAGGAATGGAGGAGTAGGCGAGCAGCTATTGTTTGACGTAATAGCTGGTGGCAGAGTGGCAGCAGAAGGTAAATCATCTGTGTACCCTGGCAGTGGGAAACACAGACAGACAGCAGCAGCAGCAGCAGCAGGAGGAGGTATGGAGGAGCAGTGTGAGTGTGGCAGCAGGTAGGCAGCGTGACATAATAGCCCTGGTACCTAGCGGTGATACCAGGGCTGTAAATAAACACAACAGGAGGTCCCAGACAGCGGTCGTGCAGCCCACATTGTGTCCAATACACAACTGGGACAACACAGTTTTCAACCCGGGCACCTCAGAAAAATTAAACCTTTTTTTTTTTTTTTTAATGGTTTGTTTGGTTTTTGGTTTTGCAACCAATATAGCTATTGTTTGACGTAATAGCTGGTGGCAGAGTGGCAGCAGAAGGTAAATCATCTGTGTACCCTGGCAGTGGGAAACACAGACAGACAGCAGCAGCAGGAGGAGGAATGGAGGAGTAGGCGAGCAGCTATTGTTTGACGTAATAGCTGGTGGCAGAGTGGCAGCAGAAGGTAAATCATCTGTGTACCCTGGCAGTGGGAAACACAGACAGACAGCAGCAGCAGCAGCAGCAGGAGGAGGTATGGAGGAGCAGTGTGAGTGTGGCAGCAGGTAGGGAGCGTGACATAATAGCCCTGGTACCTAGCGGTGATACCAGGGCTGTAAATAAACACAACAGGAGGTCCCAGACAGCGGTCGTGCAGCCCACATTGTGTCCAATACACAACTGGGACAACACAGTTTTCAACCCGGGCACCTCAGAAAAATTAAACCTTTTTTTTTTTTTAATGGTTTGTTTGGTTTTTGGTTTTGCAACCAATATAGCTATTGTTTGACGTAATAGCTGGTGGCAGAGTGGCAGCAGAAGAAGGTAATTCTGTGTACGCTGGCAGTGGGAAACACAGACAGACAGCAGAAGGGCAGTACACAGCAGCCCACTGTAGGTGTAAAATGTGTGGCTGCAGGCGACGTAATAGTCAAAGTGAACGAGGCTGGCTTAGTGAGCAGGAGCCAGGAGGTGGTAAAGGGTGGTAAGGCACATTAACGATGGTTCCGGCAGCCAGTTCATGTCCCCCTCTCGCCGACAACAGGGGCCAGGAACTCGCCTTCCACCCACGCCTGGTTCATCTTGAGAAACGTCAGTCTGTCCACAGACTTGTGAGACAGACGTGAGCGTTTCTCGGTGACCACGCCACCAGCTGCACTGAAGCAGCGCTCGGACAGCACGCTGGAAGGGGGGCAGGACAGCACTTCCAGGGCGTACTGCGCCAGCTCGCTCCAGATCTCCATGCGCTTGACCCAATACTCCATGGGATCAACAGGGGCATCGCTGTCAAGCCCGCTGTACGACCCCATGTAGTCAGCCACCATGCGGGTCAGGCGCTGGCTGTGACCGGAGGAGGATGCTGCTGCATGCATCTCCTCTCTAGTCACTGCTGCCGGAGCCTCTACAGTCCTGTAGAGCTCGTGGCTGAGAGACAGCAGGTCTGTGGGGCGCTTGCTGCTGCTGGATGCAGGCACCTGCTGCTGCCTCTGTGCTGGCTGCTGGACAGTGGGGGTGGAAGGCTGGGGGAAGGCTTCCTCCAAGCGCTCAACAAGGGCCTGCTGCAAGCTCCTTATTTGTTGCGCTGGGTCTCCTCCTGCAGGCGGCAGGAACTGGCTCAACTTCCCCTTGAGGCGTGGGTCCAACATCATGCTGATCCAGATGTCCTCCCTCTGCTTCATCTGGATCACCCTGGGGTCCCTGCGCAGGCACGTCAGCATGTGCGCTGCCATTGGGAAGAGGCGGGCCACGTCTGCTGGCACATCGACGTCAGTGCTGTCCTCATCCTCCTCCTCTGCCGCCTCATCCTCTCTCCACCCCCGCACCAACTCAGCTGCGCTGTGCTGATCCCCCTCATCAGCAGCCAGGTCAGGGACCTCCACCAAGTCCTCCTCCTCCTCCCCCTCAGAGGTGGACTGCGCAGCTGGTTGCCGCTCCTGCTGGTCCAAGGCTGCCGCTCCCTGTTCCAGCAAAGCATCGAGGGCCCTGTTCAGCAGAGAAACCAGGGGCACCCACTCGCAGACCATAGCATGGTCCCTGCTCACCATGTTTGTGGCCTGCAGGAAGGGAGCCAGCACTAAGCACACCTGCTGCATGTGCCTCCAGTCATCATCGGGGACGATGGACGGGAAGTTGCTGGTCTTGTCCCTTCTCAGAGCTGCGGAAACAGTGGCCAGGGCAAGGTACTGTTTGACAGCGCGCCTCTGTTCAACCAGACGCTCCAACATCGCCAGGGTGGAGTTCCAGCGAGTCGGAACGTCAAGGATCAGCCGATGGCGTGGCAGATCCAGCTCCTTTTGCACGTCTTCCAGGCTCGCACAGGCTGCAGCCGAGCGCCGGAAGTGACGCACAACATTCCTTGCCGTTTCCAGCAGTTCGCCCATCCCCTGGTAGGTGCGCAGGAACTTCTGCACCACCAGGTTCAGCACGTGGGCAAGACAGGGGATGTGGGTCAGGTTTCCCCTGTCTATTGCGGCAACCAGATTGGCCCCATTGTCGGCCACCACCTCTCCGACTCTGAGGCCTCTGGGGGTCAGCCAAATCCTCTCCTGCTCCTGGAGTTTGGCCAACACATGGGTTGCCGTCAGCTTGGTCTTCCCAAGGCTGACCAAGTGCAGCAGCGCTTGGCAGTGGCGGGCCTTCACGCTGCTGCTGAGGCGGGGGGTTTGGCCAGGTGTGCCGGAGGATGGCAGAGGATCGGAGGAACCTGCTGCAGTTCCCCTGAGCCTGCGGGGTGGCACCACCCACTGTGTTGCTGCTGCTGCTGTGCCCGCTGCTGCTCTCCCATCCTCACCCCCTTCCACCAAGCTGACCCAGTGGACAGTGAAGGACAGGTAGCGGCCTGTCCCGAAGCGGCTGCTCCAGGAGTCCATGGTGACGTGGACCCTTTCACCAACCGCGTGCTCCAGCCCTCGCTCCACATTGGCCATCACAAAGCGGTGCAGTGCAGGAATGGCCTTGCGGGAGAAAAAGTGTCTGCTGGGGAGCTGCCAGTCTGGGGCTGCGCAAGCAAGCAGCGCACGAATGTCGCTCCCCTCCTGCACGAGCGTGTACGGCAGGAGTTGGGAGCACATGGCCCGTGCCAGCAAGCCGTTCAGCTGCCGCACGCGACGGCTGCTGGGAGGCAGAGCCCTAACCACCCCCTGGAAGGACTCGCTCAAAAGGCTCTGGCGTGGCCTTTTGCTGACACGGGAATCAGCAGACACAGCAGAGGAGGCCACTGAGGACTGGCTGCCAGAACAGGCCTCAGTGTCGGCGGCAGGAGTTGCAGAGGGGGGAGGAGCAGTGCGTTTCCGCACTCCTGCTGGTGCTGCTGGAGGAGCAGGAGGGCGGGTGGCTGCTGTTGCTGCTGCTGCTGCTGAAGGCTGTGCAGTGATGGGTGTGGTGCCACTGCCAGCAGCAGATGCCTTCAGCCTCTGGAACTCCTCATGCTGGTGGAAATGTTTAGCCGCAAGGTGGTTGATGAGCGAGCTGGTGCTGAACTTTAAGGGGTCTGCACCTCTGCTCAACTTCCGCTGACAGTGGTTGCAAGTGGCGTACTTGCTGTACACAGTGGGCATGGTGAAAAACCGCCAGATTGGTGACAGAAACTTCCCCCTACGGCATGGAAGCGCTGCTGCCTGTCTCCCTGTGGTGGTTGGGGGGGGGGCTTGGGTGCGGCTGGGGGTGGTACTGGCTGATGCTGCTGCTGCTGCTGCTGAGCCTGAGACACCAGCAGGCTGTGGGACGCTGCCAATGCTTGCAATGATGCGCCTCCTTGCAAGGCCCACAAGCGCATCCTCCTCCTCCTCCTCAGAGCTGCTGAGGACGACATCCCCTGGAGGTGGTGGCACCCAGTCTCTGTCTGTCACCGGGTCATCATCATCCTCCCCCTCCTGAAACATGTCCTGCTGGGATGAGGACCCCCCAAACTCCTCTCCTGATGCATGGATGGGCTGCTTGACTGTCGCCACAGTCGTGCTGTCCAATCCCTCATCCCCCAAAGTGCCCATCAGCATCTCCTCCTCAAGATCGCCAACAACAGCAGACAATTTACTCATGATGCCTGGGGTCAAAAGACTGCTGAATGACAGGTCGGCGAGTGACGGTGAACTGGCCTCCTCCCCAGACCCTGCTGGGCGGCTGCTGCGAACAGGGGTGGTGGTGGTGGTGAGGGTGGAGGCCTCGGATGCAGAGCTGATGGCGGGCTGCTCATCCTCCGTCATGAGTTGCACCACAGTGTCTGCATCCTTTTCCTCAATGGGACGTTTCCGACCCGGCTGGAGGAAAATGGGAGCAGGTGCTACACGCTGCTGCTGCTGTGTCTCTGCAGCGTGAGTTGCAGATGCTCCTGCTGGGCGGCGCCCAAGGTGTCCACGGCCAGTGGCTATGGGAGGAATGTTAGCCACTGACGCTGCTGCTGCGGAACTGTGCATGGTGGCGCGCCCGCGGCCGCGGCTTGCCACAATGCTGCTCCCTCTCCTCCTGATTCCCTTGCTGCCCTTCCCCTTGCCCAAACCGCGCTGGCTGCCACTTCCAGACATCTTCAATGTTTTGGGCGTATAGACAAAAGTTTTTTAAAAGGGCGGGTGAAAAGTGGGGTACTTTAATGGAGTGGGTTGGTTGGTGAGGTGACTGAGTGAGTGTCCCCTAGTACAGTAAGTAAGTAGTAACAGTCAGGAAGTACAACTAGCAGTTACAATAATCAGTAGTAATCACAAGTAAATTTAGTGTGTGTACACTCAGACAGTGAGTGCACGCACGCAGGAGCTAGTAGCCTATGAACACAGTGACTGAGTGTCCTAGACTCCTAGTACAGTAAGAGTAAGTAGTAACAGTAAGTAGAACTAACTAATTACAATAATCAATCAGCGATCAGAAGGAAATGGAGTGTGGGTGTGTGTACACTCAGACAGTGAGTGCACGCACGCAGGAGCTAGTAGCCTATGAACACAGTGACTGAGTGTCCTAGACTCCTAGTACAGTAAGAGTAAGTAGTAACAGTAAGTAGAACTAACTAATTACAATAATCAATCAGCGATCAGAAGGAAATGGAGTGTGGGTGTGTGTACACTCAGACAGTGAGTGCACGCACGCAGGAGCTAGTAGCCTATGAACACAGTGACTGAGTGTCCTAGACTCCTAGTACAGTAAGAGTAAGTAGTAACAGTAAGTAGAACTAACTAATTACAATAATCAATCAGCGATCAGAAGGAAATGGAGTGTGGGTGTGTGTACACTCAGACAGTGAGTGCACGCACGCAGGAGCTAGTAGCCTATGAACACAGTGACTGAGTGTCCTAGACTCCTAGTACAGTAAGAGTAAGTAGTAACAGTAAGTAGAACTAACTAATTACAATAATCAATCAGCGATCAGAAGGAAATGGAGTGTGGGTGGTGTGTGTACACTCAGACAGTGAGTGACCGCACGCAGGAGCTAGTAGCCTATGAACACAGTGACTGAGTGTCCTAGACTCCTAGTACAGTAAGAGTAAGTAGTAACAGTAAGTAGAACTAACTAATTACAATAATCAATCAGCGATCAGAAGGAAATGGAGTGTGGGTGTGTGTACACTCAGACAGTGAGTGCACGCACGCAGGAGCTAGTAGCCTATGAACACAGTGACTGAGTGTCCTAGACTCCTAGTACAGTAAGAGTAAGTAGTAACAGTAAGTAGAACTAACTAATTACAATAATCAATCAGCGATCAGAAGGAAATGGAGTGTGGGTGGTGTGTGTACACTCAGACAGTGAGTGACCGCACGCAGGAGCTAGTAGCCTATGGACAGTGACTGAGTTTCCTAGACTCCTAGTACAGTAAGAGTAAGTAGTAACAGTAAGTAGAACTAACTAATTACAATAATCAATCAGCGATCAGAAGGAAATGGAGTGTGGGTGGTGTGTGTACACTCAGACAGTGAGTGACCGCACGCAGGAGCTAGTAGCCTATGGACAGTGACTGAGTGTCCTAGACTCCTAGTACAGTAAGAGTAAGTAGTAACAGTAAGTAGAACTAACTAATTACAATAATCAATCAGCGATCAGAAGGAAATGGGGTGTGGGTGTGTGTACACTCAGACAGTGAGTGCACGCACGCAGGAGCTAGTAGCCTATGGACAGTGACTGAGTGTCCTAGACTCCTAGTACAGTAAGAGTAAGTAGTAACAGTAAGTAGAACTAACTAATTACGATAATCAATCAGCGATCAGAAGGAAATAGAGTGTGTGTTGTGTGTGTACACTCAGACAGTGAGTGCAGTGCGCACACGCAGGAGCTAGTAGCCTATATGAACAGTGACAGTGAGTGTCCCTACGGGTACAGTAAGAGTAAGTAGTAAGTATGTACAACTAACTAACAATAATCTATCAGTAATCAGAAGGAAATAGAGTGTGTGTACACACAGACAGTGAGTGAGTGCACACACGCAGGAGCTAGCTAGTAGCCTATAAACAGTGACAGTCAGTGAGTGTCCTACTCCTAGTACAGTATAACTACAATACTATTAGTAAAGGACAGCAGAAATACTGGTATAGATGAGATGAGAGAAATAAACAGAGGACAGCTGCCCACAGAGGCAAGGCCCCCCTGAGGCCTAAACCTGTAAGCTTGCAGCAGCTGCCTGTCTCTAATGTAACACACAAGCTACTAACTAAAATACAATGTCTATCTAACTAACAACAATATAGGTGTATATGGCAGGTGTAGGTGAGCAAAAACGCTAGGTAAATGATCACAATAGAGCACTTGCTAAGCCAAAGCACAAAGGAGCAACTCTCTCTCTGTACAAGTCTCAGGCAAGCATGGAGAAACGGAACATGGCGGCCGCTATTTATAGGGTAGGGGCTGGCCAGGGTCCCCCTCTGTGATTGGCTGCCGTCAGAGGGCCTGGGAGCCCTCTGATTGGCTCTAAGGACATCAATCTGGGCTATGACGCTATTCGAGCTCGGTACCGAGCTCGAATAGCGCCGGGTTGCTCGAATAGCTCGAATAGTGAATGGGCTATTCGAGTGTACTCGGATAGCCCATTCGAATAGCTCCAGCTATTCGGAGCTCGAATACCGAGCTCGAATAGCTGAAAAAGAGCTCGAATATTCGAGCTACTCGAATATTCGAGCTCTGCTGAGCACCACTGCTGGCCATGACAGTTAGCTAAAGATAGAAAGAAGTGAAGTATCCAGCAGCAGTAGATTGGGGAATCACAGGTCTGCCCAGAGCTGTTCTGTCCCAATTAAGGAGAAGATAAAGAAATTACATCTCCCACACATATAAGTAATTAGAAGCTATTACTAGAAAACATTAACATGCATTCTTCTAAGATGACATGATTGTTTACACTCATGCGAAAAAAAGGAAAACAAACTGTAGAAAATATGTTCCCTTCGATAGGCATGTCTGGAGACTGAGGACTTCATCCGCATGCACTTCATTTTCACTCAATGAGCTTCAAACCCCTCCAGTCTTCTGCAAGTTAATTAATGTTAATTGTCTTTACCTGCGAGACTCTTTCATCTTACAGTCAACAGAAGCTTATTGCTGAAAGCATCAGATTTTTAAATAACAGTGGTTACACTCGGTAAAGTTCTCAAGTATTGCCATTGTGTTTATTACATATTTCCTCTGACAACAATGATATTTTGTAACGCATATTTATGCGACATACATGCGTTACAACTCATAAAGAAAGTAGTGATAATAAAAAAATATAGCTTTCCAACTAGAAACAATTTACACTCCAAATATTTGACAGCTGCTGTACATAAAGCAATAGAAAGAAAAAATGTATGCTTTCATTTATGACTGTACTGCTGATCCCTTCCTGGCCTGGCCTTTCCGTACAGTCCACTACAGGCTATTATGGTATGGAGTCTCTTCTGAACACAATGATTGATGATGATGGCATTGGCGTAGTGGCACAGTGGTGTAGTGGTTAGCTCTCTTGCCTTGCAGCCCTGGTTCACATCCCAGCCAGGTCAATATCTGCAAGGAGTTTGTATGTTCTCCTGTGTCTGTGTGGGTTTCCTCTGGGCACTCTGGTTTCCCCCTAAATTAGCCTTTGACTGTGAAACAGTCAGTAGTCAGTTCAGGTTTATTGCATATGATATATGTCTATATGACTGGCAGAGATTAGATTGTGAGCCCCTCTGAGGGACAGTTAAGTGAAAATATATTTTGTACAGTGCTGTGGAAGATGACTATATAAACACTAAATAATAATAAGATTTTTTTTTATTGATAGAGCCCAACTCTATTAATGCATTTACAATCAGGGAGAATTGAAAGACTGAAATGGAAGGAAGGCAATGAGATTTGAGCAGATAGCAATGGTAGCATGGTGATGTATTGGATAGACAATAGGCAAGACACAGATCATTTATATTGCACTTTCCACCTGGTGGGCTCAAAGCACCAGAGCTGAAGCCACTAGGATATGCTCTATAGGCAAGGTCTCCTACTGAATAGATGCTGATTACTGAGCAGGCACTCTTGCCTTGCAGCACAAGGGTCCAGTATGTGCAAGGACATCATCTGCAAGATGTTTGTATGTTCACCACATACAGTTAAGTTAATTGGTTCCCCAAAAATTGGCCTAAAACTAAGTACACAATTCAGAGTATTGTCACCCACAGGGTGGGGACTCAATCCCTCGAGCTTCAATTTTGGGATGACATCTGTACAGATGCATTCCTAACCTAGATGCTTGCAACACATCTGTTGCTATTGAGGGAGGGGGAGGTCCAACACATGATATAGTGAGTACCAGCGGGGGGAGGTGAGTAAGAGAACAATGTGCTTGGGGATCGGTCAGGTGTCTGACACTGCTAAAGGGTCACTGTGGGAGATTTTTGGGCAATGTTAGGGGGCTCCCATACACATGCTAGATTCTCACCTGAGGAGGTCTTAATCAGCCACCCTGCCAGGTTTTAATACAGTGTGTGTATGTAGAGTTAGACTATGATAAGGATATTAGACTGTGACTATGGTAGAGATTAGATTGTAATGGTACCCATACCCTACGACGAATTACTGTCGAAATACAGCAGATTCAATCACTGTGAACGAATCTGCTGTGAAAACGTTAATGCAAATGTTGATCGTTTGACTGATTTCCACCCGAAATCGATCGATTCAGTCGATCAGTCCAGCTGTTCAGGTTTATTGCATATGATGAATGGTTGTTTGTTTGTGTAAATATAGCACTATATGCACTTTCATGGTTCCAAGTAGGGCTGATATGCACTGTTATACACAGGTTTTTTGCACTTTATAATTCTTACTGAACCCAGGTTCATCTACGAGGGGGCTCATTCTCTGAGCCCCCAGTGGTTACAGATTGTACATTCACTGAGATTGAACATAATAGATTATCATATCTAGCAAGCCCATTATGTTGAATATGGCTGGAAATACAATATCATGCTGTTTTTAGATGTTTTTATAAATGTTTTGTGTATCATTGATATGTGTTTGCAAAGATCATAATAAAAAATGTTTTTGATTGATACATCTGGTCTGCAGTGGTGCTGTTTATAGGGGTATCTTTTCTCTTATAGTATTATGTATATATGTTCTACCCCAGCACACGCAGTCAATATTACTTGGGGTGCTGACAAACTCTTTTGTCTTATTTGTCTATGTTTGCACATATTTTAAATTTTACAATTTTTTGCCATAGTGCCCCTTTAATGTAACTATGCATATGCTGTGGCAAGTAGTTTCACAGCAAAATTTGGAATAACGATGCAAAATCGTAATGTGAAATGTCTAACTTATGTGAAATGATACGTAATTTGGCAATGGCGCATCATTATTCAAAATGCAAAAAATTAACTTTCTTATGACCATAAACTTCAATGCATTTGTGCAGAAATGGAAAAGGATTCCTTTGAATGTGATTTTGCATAACTTATTAACTTAAAGAAGAACTGCAGTGAAAATAACGTAATGAAAAAAGTGCATACGTTTTACAATAATTGTTTATAAATGATTTAGTCAGTGTTTGCACATTGTAAAATCTTTCCTCTCCCTAATTTACATTTTGACATTTATCACATGGCAACATTTTTACTGCTGGCAGGTGATGTCTGTGGAAAAAGATGATGCATTCTTGGCAGTTGGAAACAGCTGTTATTTCCCACAATGATACAAGGCCTAGTGCTGACATCACACTGTGGGAGGGGTTTTACCACAATATCAGCCATATAGAGCCCACTGATGATCCGTTTGAAAAAAGGAAAAGATTTCTCATGGGAAAGGGGGTATCAGCTACTGATTGGGAAGAAGTTCAATCCTTGGTTAGTTTCTCTTTAACTCCTTCCCGACCGCCCAATGGCGGTAGGCATTGGGAAGGTGGCTCCCCCAGGACTGCCTCACGTTGATCGGCGTCAAGTCCTGAGGGCAAAGATTAGTGGGGATCATACCCCGCTTGAGTGACGGAGCTCTGCTCCATAAACAGTCGGCCAGCCACGATCATTGATGGCAGACTGTTAAAAAAAGAAATGGCTGTTTTTTTTCGTTGTATAGAGCTGCGATCTAGTGCAGCGCTGTACTGGGGACAGTCTTGTCACTTGGCTGTCCCCGGATCGGCTCACCACGCGATCCCTCTCTTGAGAGGTGATCACCCTGATTCGTTCTTGGGGGAGGGGAAAAATGCCATTTTTATTTTAAAATAAAAAATAATTAAATAAAGCCCACAGCAGCATTCAGATTCCACCAACAGAAATCTCTGTTGGTGGGCAGAAAAGGAGGGCAGATTGTGTGCTAAGTTGTATGGCCATGCAGCACACTGTTAAAGCTGCAGTGTGCTGAATTGTAAAAAAAAAATAGCCTGGTTACTAGGGGGGGGGGGGTGTAAGCCTGTGGTCCTTAAGTGGTTAAATTATAATTATAAAATAGATGAAATTACGCAAAAGGAAGACACTTATGGATGATACTAATGGTGGCCATATATCAGGCGACTTGGTGGCCGATCGACCATCTGAACAGCCAGATCTGGACATCCAAATTCCTCTTTTCCCTCCCAACCTGCAGAATTGTGAGCGGACACTAATGAGAGGGTTAACTCACCTAATCACCAATTCCAGCACTGTCACACTTCTGTACCGTGACATTTATATATTACTCCTGTGTTCTGGACTTTATCTCATTCTGCCCTGGAATCTGCATACCCATAAGCACATCATTATAGGACTAACAACCTCCTGGTCTATTCTCCTGGTCCTGGAACCTGCATACCAATAAGCTATAGTCAGGAGTGAGCCTGTGGTGCCTGGCACCTGGGTGCAAGATTTTCTCTGACGCCTATGGGAGTGGTTAAATTAACCGCGCCCAACCACATAACCCCACCCATGTCCTGCCTAATCACACCCACACCTTCCACCTCTTTACGCATGCATGTGATACCCCATTCCTACCCCTCTTCCATGGGCTTCCTCCTGGCGGGCTTTGGCTTCCTGCGAGTCTGCTAGTCTCTGGACTGACTCAGCCTGAGAGGCTCTGCGAGTGCAACGCAGTCACACACTGCGTATTTATGGCTGCCTGCGGCCACCCTACTCTCGCTCGCTGTCGTCGGCTTCTACCCCTGCCAAGCCCAAGCATGAGGTGGGCTGCCTGTATCTTTCACGTTGCGCCTCGCAGCCTGCCAGTGTTGCCAACCTTTTACATTATTTTTTTACTGACAAATACCTAAAAATTTACTGACAAAAGATTATTTTTGCTGACAAAATTTCCCCACTAAATGCACATAAGAGACAGCGTTTCACCAGTTAATGCACGTAATGACAGACAGCCTTTCATCACTAAATGCACATAATGAGAGACAGCTTTTCCCCAGTAAATGCACATAATAAAAGACAGCTTTTCACCAGTAAATGCACGTAACAAGAGACCGTTTTTTCACCAGTAAATGCACATAATAAGAGACCGCTTTTCACCAGTAAATGCACATAATAAGAGACCGTTTTTCACCAGTAAATGCACATAATAAGAGACCACTTTTCACCAGTAAATGCACATAATAAGAGACAGATTTTCACCAGTAAATGCACATAATGACAAACAGCTAGTGTCCCCAGTATATGTAGCCAGGGATATATGTGCCCAGTATATGTAGCCAGGGATATATGTGCCCAGTATATGTAGGCCGGGGTATATGTCCCCAGTATATGTAGGCAGGGGTATATGTCCCAGTATATGTAAGCAGGGGTATATGTCCCAGTATATGTAGGCAGGGGTATATGTCCCAGTATATGTAGCCAGGGGTATATGTCCCAGTATATGTAGGCAGGGGTATATGTGCCCAGTATATGTTGTCAGGGGTATATGTGCCCAGTATATGTTGTCAGGGGTAAATGTGCCCAGAAATGTGTTGTCAGGGGTATATGTGCCCAGTATATGTTGTCAGGGGTATATGTGCCCAGATATATGTAGTCAGGGGTATATGTGCCCAGTATATGTATGCAGGGGTATATGTGCCCAGTATATGTAGGCAGGGGTATATGTCCCCACAGTATATGTAGGCAGGGATATATGTGCCCAGTATATGTAAGCAGGGTTATATGTCCCCAGTATATGTAGGCAGGTGTATATGCCCCAGTATATGTAGCCAGGGATATATGAGCCCAGTATATGTAGGCAGAGGTATATGTCCCAGTATAAGTAGGCAGGTGTATATGTCCCAGTATATGTAGGCAGGTGTATATGTCCCAGTATACGTAGGCAGGTGTAGATATCACAGTATATGTAGGCAGGGGTATATGTCCCAGTATATGTAGGCAGGGGTATATGTGCCCAGTATGGGCTTGATTCACTATGCGGTGCTAACCTACTTAGCACGTCTAAAGGCTTTAGGCGTGCTAACCAGGGTGCTAAGTAGGTTAGCACCGGTTTTCTCAATCAGATTGCGCGCAAAGTCCTATGCGCGCGCTAAGTCCCATAGGCTTTAATGGGCACTTCGCGTGGAGCGCCCTGCACTCTGCGCAGTGCGCGCGTAAAGTTTTACGCGCATAAAGCTTGTTTAGACATGCAAAGGGGGTTTTCACAGGCGTGCTAACAGTTAGCACTGCTTTGTGAATCAAGCCCATTATGTTGTCAGGGGTATATGTGCCCAATATATGTAGTCAGGGGTATATGTGCCCAGTAAATGTAGTCAGGGGTATATGTGCCCAGTATATGTAGGCAGGGGTATATGTCCCAGTATATGTAGGCAAGGGTATATGTGCCCAGTATATGTAGGTAGGGTATATGTCCCAGTATATGTAGGCAAGGGTATATGTGCCCAGTATATGCAGGCAGGGGTATATGTGCCCAGTATATGTAGGCAGGGGTATTTGTCCCAGTATATGTAGGCAAGGGTATATGTGCCCAGTATATGTAGGCAGGGGTATATGTCCCAGTATATGTAGGCAAGGGTATATGTGACCAGTATATGTAGGCAGGGGTATATGTGCCCAGTATATGTAGGCAAGGGTATATGTGCCCAGTATATGTAGGCAGGAGTATATGTCCCAGTATATGTAGGCAAGGGTATATGTGCCCAGTATATGTAGGCAGGGGTATATGTCCCAGTATATGTAGGCAAGGGTATATGTGCCCAGTATATGTAGGCAGGGGTATATGTGCCCAGTATATGTAGGCAGGGGTATATGTCCCAGTATATGTAGCCAGGGGGTATATGTGCCCAGTAAATTTAGGCAGGGGTATATGTCCCAGTATATGTAGGCAAGGGTATATGTGCCCAGTATATGTAGGCAGGGGTATATGTGCCCAGTATATGTAGGCAAGGGTATATGTGCCCAGTATATGTAGGCAGGGGTATTTGTGCCCAGTATATGTAGGCAGGGGTATATGTCCCAGTATATGTAGCCAGGGGGTATATGTTCCAGTATATGTAGCCAGGGAGTATATGTCCCAGTATATGTAGCCAGGGGGTATATGTGCCCAGTATATGTAGGCAGGGGTATATGTCCCAGTATATGTAGGCAAGGGTATATGTGCCCAGTATATGTAGGCAGGGGTATATGTCCCAGTATATGCAGGCAAGGGTATATGTGCCCAGTATATGTAGGCAGGGGTATATGTCCCAGTATATGTAGGCAAGGGTATATGTGCCCAGTATATGTAGCCAGGGGGTATATGTCCCAGTATATGTAGCCAGGGGGTATATGTCCCAGTATATGTAGCCAGGGGGTGTATGTCCCAGTATATGTAGCCAGGGGTGTATGTCCCCAGTATATGTAGGCAGAGGAATATGTCCCAGTATAGGTAGGCAGAGGTATAGAGACCCCGTTTAGGTAGTGAGTGACAGGAGCCGCCCCCCCAGCAGCCGCCGCTCCCGCACCCCCCTCACCTTGCAGCAGCGTCAGACCTCGATCAGCGGGCGACCCGACCAGTAAGAGGGCGCTGGACGCACCCGCTCTATATGCGGAAGTGATGTCACTTCCGCATATCAGTGCGGCGTGCTAGGTCCTAGCGCCCGCACTGTTGGTCGCCGCCTGATTGAGGTCTGACGCGGCGCTGGCAGCGCTGGTGGCCAGAGGGAGGGAGGGAGCGGCGGCCACAGGGAGAGAGCGGCGGCCAGGCGGCGCCTCTTAGAGACAGGCGCCTGGGTGCCTTGCACCCACAGCACCCGCCCAGGCTCGGCCCTGGCTATAGTTTCTGGGCTTCCATGTTATCAACATCTCCTGCTATCTTCTGGATTGCTGTTGCTACTGAGATTCATGTGACTATTACCAGTTCTACTCATATACTTTCTGTGCCTTGTTACCTGTCTCACAGAGGATCGCTGGTATATATTCAGGTCTCATATTTTATGCAAAATCTACTTACAAAGATTCAGTGTGTGTGGTTAGGTCACTCTTTGGAAGTGTTAACTAGTCGGCCGCATTTGCATACAGTGTGTACCTGAATCCTATATCAGCGAGTCCTGACAGTCACATGATGCCATTGCGGCCATGGGGACCCGACACTGGAATCGCCAATTAGATGAGTTAATCTTCTTGTTAATTTCCGCTCGCAACTATGTAGGGAATGAGGGAGAAAGAACATGAGGAGAGGAATGCAGCCCATGGTCTGCACCCTGCGGCCCAGCTGCTTAACGTTTTCCCAACTCTGCTCCAGGCCATCCAGAGGCTTTTCCCCACCAAGGAGAGTGTTTACCTTTTTTTCTTTTTTTTTAAACGTTACAGGTAGGAATGCGGCCCACCATCCTCAGCCTGCGGTTCGGGCAGGATACATGAAAAGGCAACTGTATGGTAGTTGCTCTCAGCAACAGCTATAAGCAAGCTCATACCCTTGCTAAGTGCCTTTATAAGTAGAAAGCCAGGAAATATGTGTCAGAAAACAGAAAAGTAATGCATGGAGAGAGAACCACAACAGCAACATCAACAGAAAAGCTTCAGTCATAGCCCTGTAACCTTGGATATCTTAAATGGATTTCATATATTTTTAGTTTCTTTTTCAGCCATTATGTTGCGGTAATTTGTCTTTCTTTTGCATTTAATGATGAGGACCATGCTATTATTTTGAGCATAGTGAGGTAGATGCTGAATATAGAATCTATAAATGAACATTGACTTTTCTCAAACAGCTATTACTTATTATGTAACTCTGTACTGTATTTTAAATGGTGTATATACTGAGTACATTAAATACATTCACAAAGAGATGGAGGAGGCACTTGCTAAACCTTATTTTTCATGGTTCGCCCTTTGGAACATGGAGTATATAGAATGGCTCAGTACATGAACAAGAGTGTTGCCACTGCTTTTTTACTTTCACTGGAAACTGAGGGGCTTTCAGAGATGCAGCTGTTTTCCTTGGCTTGTCTTAACTCAAATATGAAATATGTATATGTTGACCTAAGTTCCTCGTATGGCACATATATGATCTGGTGTGGACCAAGGAAACGGAGGTTTGGAAAGTCACAAAGGAAAACAGCACCAGGAGCCAAAAGTGCAATATGTCTATACACAAAAAAAAATGTGTAAATGAATACACTCAAAAATTTCAGGTTGTAGGAAATCAATCAATCACCGATATGGCTAATGCTGGGTACACACTATGAGATTCTCCTATTGATTTACGGTCAGATCGATTATTTCCAACATGTCCAATTTGCTTTCCGATCTACCTCCGAGCGTTTTCCGATGAATTTCCTATTAAAGTGAGCGGAAATTGATCGGAAAATGCTTGGAAATAAATCGGAAAGCAAATTGGACATGTTGGAAATAATCAATCTTACAGTAAATTGGCCAGAAAATCTCATAGTGTGCATCCAGCATTACAGAGGAAAACACGCCCCACCTTGGGTCTGCAGAGGTCACAGATCCCACCCCACTCAGGTTCACAGAGGTCACATTTCTGGTAGATTGGGAAGTTCATAGGAATAAGGGCTTTTCAAAGCATACAACCTCCAAATAGACGTGTTATAAGTACAAACCTAAAACGGTGGAGGCACCCAAAAAGGTAAAAAAAAGAATTAAATCTACATAAAAAAGTAAGGTATGGTAAGCTTAACTCTCCTGTGGTGATGTAGCACATGTAGCAATAAAAAACTCAATTGGGATTTCAAGAGTTTATTGCACAAAAGGTTCAGACAACGCATTTCTCCGGTATGTTTGCTTTATCAGGTGAATTAAAACCATCAAAAAGTGCCTCTTTGCCGAAATGTTGTAGACTCAAGCATTATCTACTACATTTTGGCTAAGATGCACTATGTGATTGCTTTTATTGACCTGATGAAGCACGCCCAAGAAACGCGAAGTTCAATCTTTATTTAAGTACCTTATGTCCTATAAGAATACAAAATCACCCATGTGGCAAGTCTATAATTATAAATCCAGCACGTTGAAACAAAAAAGTGCATAGTCATAACCCCAATGTGGTTGAAAGATGGTACGGCAATGGCCTGTTTCGGTCTCCAGCAGGACCTTTATCAAGTATTAATTAAGCACATAGGAAACATCAGGTAGCTGCAGAGAAAGGAGACAGCAAGAATAAATACATTTGAAACAGTGGCTGGGCTGGTTTGTACCACCCTGAGAGCAGTGAACAAAAATAATATGTGAAAAGGCCAATACCCAAGCATAGGGTCGTATTCCCTGATGATGAGAGAAGGCTGAAACTAGTCGGGACGAGAGCGGGCCGGGCACCACTGACACCACTGATCGTTTTTCTGGCTCAGATTACCACAAGGGTGGGAAGCGAGGTTTCCAGGAGAGGGTCTTATAGAGGCATGGGACCCTCCAGATGTGAGTGTTCTGATTTGTACCTGTTGTGTCGTGTTTAATAAAAAGATTGGTTTTACTTCCACTGAGAGAAACTTCTCCCTGCTTCCTTTTTTTGAGTGTATATATTGCACGATAGGACTGCAGAGTAAAGTAGCACATCTCTGGAGGTGGATGGGAGTGCTGCAAGCATACAACAGCATAAGTCTTGGCGCTGTGTTATTCCATGAATACCCAAGCATAAGAGCAAGCACTACACTGGTGCTATAACCAATAACCATGCACTTTTTATTTTGAAATACTGGATTTATAATTATAGACTTTGTGTTGTTTGCCACATGGGTGCTTTTGTATGTTTATGTTAGATATAATAAAATGTATCTTTAAAGTGCTTTAATGAAGATTGAAATTTTGTATTTATTTTCCAGTTGGTCTCCAGTTCCAGTTGGTAAGAGTTAAACATTATTACTGTGGTGATGTTGGCTATTTATTGAGCTGTTTTTATTATTTAGCTTTAGTTCTAGTTTAAACTGTACCTGAAAAGACAATAAAAGCAGACAATATTAACAGATGACCCCCTGTATGCCACAATGCACAATCTCTGTGTATCTACATATTCTAAATGTGATGTAATATGTACTGACTGACTGCAAATGGGAATATTATTCAAGGGTGAATTATTTCTCCTCTACCCATCATAAATGCATAAGAGAAAATGATGATGCCTTGAAAACAAAAAAAGTCGATTCTTTGAACACTTGTTTAGAAATAATTAAGAAAAACTGAAATGCAGAGACCATGCAAGCTCTTGTGATCTGGGCCACCTTTACCTTTACTGTTATGCATTGCAGCTCACTGTACTGTGATTATTTGTACCTGTGTGTATCTGTTGGGTCTGGATCACATAGAAGTGAGAATATTATGGAGCGCTTGTGTGTCTTTGGCCTTTTGATTACATTCACCTCATTACAGCATCATATAGGTGAATGTGAACAATGTGGACAGATTCAATCATTACAAATTTATAAAGAGGTGACATTTAGCTGAAAGTTTAACCTTGTTTTATACAAAGACGCTTATTAGCACTAATGGTGCTGGTTGGGGAGCAGTATTTATCAAGGATTACTGTGATCCTTGGCAAGTTCATTGATTCCATAATGCAGCACACAGATACATCACTAACGGGTGTAAGGACCACAAACACTTGGTGAATTGATTATTGTGGTCAGCTAAACTGCGTGCTTCCGAGGAGAGATGAGGGATTGGGTGGCTCTGATGCTGAGACTGCTTACGGCAGAGGAAGATTACACAAGATTACATATGATGATAGATGATGATAAAAGACGGACATATTGTATGTTAGGGTTAGGTATTAATTAGGAAGGGTTAGATTAGAGCAGGCCTGGACAAAGTTGAAGTGGCCTGGACTGTCGGCTGTAAACTGTGGGCCACATTTCTTTTTTTTTTTTATCTCCTTCCCTCCCTGCAGAGTTGCGAGCGGGCAAAAAAGGGAGGCATATAGCAGTCCCATGGATACTGCGCTCTCATTCATTTGTGAAATATATCAGTCCCATGGATACTGCGCTCTGATTCATTTGTGCAATATACCAGGGCGGGTTGACTCTCCTTATGTTCCTCTCCACTGATCTGATGACCCTCTGTAGTTTCTATCTGTTCCTGGTGGAGGAGCCTGCGTACCAGACCAGGAACAGAGGGACAGATTCAATGGTGGTGGTGTAGAAGCTCATCAGGGGCTCCACGGCCATTCCAAAGTTCTTCAGTAGGTAGAGGAAGAATAGTCTCTGCTGCGTTTTTTTCTGGGTGGAGGCGGTGTTTGCCTTCCAGCATAGGTCGTTGGAGATGCTTGTGCCCAGGAGGCGTATATGTACTCTATGTACCTTTAAGCGGAATATAACCCTGCATTTCAACTTTGCTCTAAAATATTATTTACAGCATAATATATGCAAAAAGCATTTTTTTTTTTTTACTAGACCAGCATTGGAAGGGTTAAACACAGAGGATTAAAGTTCCGTGGAGAGTTCAGAATGCAGAAGTTCAGATAGATACATTCTATTTAGTTGAATGTATCTATTGATAAATGTTACACACTCTTTGGCTGTCCTCCAAGCTCCTTCTCAGTCAGAGAGATGAGTCACATTCAACACTTAGATACATATATGTAAACAAAATGTATCTATTTCAGCTTCGGATGCATCTGCAGAAATCTCCAGGAACTTTAAAGCCCTGTGTAACCCTTCCAATGCTGGTCTAGTAAAAAAAAATGCTGGTTGCATATAATATACTGTAAATAATGTTTTAGAGCAAAGTTGAAATGCAGGGTTATATTCCGCTTTAAGTGGGAAAAAGTTGCCTGGACTTACACATTGCTGAATCTCCTAAACTGTTGTTTGATTGAGTCAGAGATACCTGACTTATTTCCAGCCACATGCATTTATAAAAAAAAAAAAGTGTACATGTATCTATTCACCATTCAACTTTTTTAAAGGGCACCTGAAGTGAGAGGGATATGACAGCAGGGGCGGACATACGGCCAGCGCACGAGGGTCCCTCGAGTTCCGTTTCTCCAGGGGCCTATAAGTGTCGCCGGGTTATTTTATTATTTTTTTTTAAAACTTATTTTCCCCCGATGGGCCCGACTCCTATCCTGCCCCACCTGGGGAGGCCGCCCTCCTATTATGAGCAGCGGAAGAGAGGCGTTTACAGAAAGGCTATGGTGGGGTAAATTAGACGCTAGAGGTCCAACCTTTCGCCGGTCTTCACTGTCTCCTCTGTATGTCACTCGCAGTGCTTCCTGGTTTAGTGTGAGCAGGAATTACAGAGGAGACAGCGTAGACCAGGAAGCTGGACCTCTATCTTCTGCTTTACCCCGCCGGCACCTTGCTGTAACCGCCACTCATAATAGGAGGGGGGACACCCTGGTGAGGCAGGGAGCAGAGGAATCGGGGCACCCACTAGGCTAGCTAACTACCCACCCAACTACCTAACTGCCTACCCTCCCACCCGGCTACCTAACTGCCCACTCGGCTACCTAACTGCCCACCTGGCTACTTAGCATCTTAGTATTTGCCCACCCGGCTACCGATCTGCCTACCCTCTTACCCGGCTACCTAACTGCCTACCCACCCACCCGGCTACCTAATTGCCTACCCGGCTACCTAACTGCCTACCCTCCCACCCGGCTACCTAACTGCCCACCCGGCTACCTCTCTGCCTACTTTCCCACCCGGCTACCTAACTGCCCACTCAGCTACCTATCTGCCTACCCTCCCACCCGGCTACCTATCTGCCCACCCTGCCTACCTGGCCATGGGCGTCCCTACATAGGACAAAA
The DNA here is from genome assembly GCF_040937935.1 of Hyperolius riggenbachi. NCBI lineage: Eukaryota > Metazoa > Chordata > Amphibia > Anura > Hyperoliidae > Hyperolius > Hyperolius riggenbachi. Next base: position 337,364,931 of record NC_090650.1, read on the forward strand.
TGGGGCATTCACACTCCCCTGGCTAGCTGCTGCCACCTGAACCCGGAAGTGGCCGGCCAGCCCGCCCTGGGGTGGTAGCGGAGAAAGAAGAGAAGCGGCGGGCACATCAGCGCTGCCTGCCACATCACTTAATTCAAAAGGGGGGAGCGAGAGAGGAGGAGCCCCAAGGTGAGGGAAGGAGGGGGAGACGTCCTCCCTTCCCCACCGCTTCTCTTCTCTCTCTGCTGCCATTGGGGACACCTATAGATCTGGCTATCTAAACTGGGGACACCTACAGACCTGGCTAAAAACAATGGTGCATGAGCCAGCCTGGGGCCCCGGGAACTCTCACTGCCCGGGGCCCCAGAACCAGCATCTAACACCATATGTGAGCGCAGCCAAAACCTTGGAGCTGCCACCTCCACGGCCTGTCTCCTACTGCTCTAAAACTTACCAAACACACAATTGGAGAACCTGCTGCTTTATAAAGCCTGCAGGCTGCTTATAAGCCAATGAGAAGTGCACACATAATACACCTAGCTTGCAGTGATAATCAAGCAAAAGCTGAGCAAGTCAGCCAATTAGTAGGAGAGGGCTTCAGTTGCATATAGACAATGGCTATATGACCAGCAGGGGGCACCAGCGTGCAGGATATTCCCTCTCATCTGCCCCCCTCCTAACTAAACTGCATGGGATACTACAATGATTAAAAACAATGGTGCATGAGCCAGCCTGGGGCCCCGGGAACTCTCACTGCCCGGGGCCCCAGAACCAGCATCTAACACCGCAGTTTAGTTAGCTTCTCATTGGCTTATAAGCAGCCTGCAGGCTTTATAAAGCAGCAGAGAACTGTTTGGGAGTGAGGTTCTCCTATTGTGTGTTTGGTAAGTTTTAGAGCAGTAGGATACAGGCCTTGGAGGTGGCAGCTCCAAGGTTTTGGCTGCGCTCACATATGGTGTTAGATGCTGGTTCTGGGGCCCCGGGCAGTGAGAGTTCCCGGGGCCCCAGGCTGGCTCATGCACCATTGTTTTTAATCATTGTAGTATCCCATGCAGTTTAGTTAGGAGGGGGGCAGATGAGAGGGAATATCCTGCACGCTGGTGCCCCCTGCTGGTCATATAGCCATTGTCTATATGCAACTGAAGCCCTCTCCTACTAATTGGCTGACTTGCTCAGCTTTTGCTTGATTATCACTGCAAGCTAGGTGTATTATGTGTGCACTTCTCATTGGCTTATAAGCAGCCTGCAGGCTTTATAAAGCAGCAGAGAACTGTTTGGGAGTGAGGTTCTCCAATTGTGTGTTTGGTAACCTACAGACCTGGCTATCTATACTGGGGGCACCTGTCACTACCTAAACGGGGGGGCACCTGTCACTACCTAAACTGGGGGGCCCTGTCACTACCTGAACTGGGTTGCACCTGTCACTACCTAAACTTGGGGGCACCTGTCACTACCTAAACTGGGGGGCACCTGTCACTACCTAACCTGGGGGCCCTGCCACTACCTAAACTGGGGGGCCCTGTCACTACATACGCTGGAGGGGGTCCCTGTCACTTCCTGAACTGGACGGCACCTGTCACTGCATACACTGGGGGGCTCCTGTCATACCTAAACTGGGGGCTCCTGTCACTACCTGAACTGGGGGGCTCCTGTCACTACCTGAACTGGGGGGCACCTGTCACTACCTGAACTGGGGGACCCTGTCACTACCTAAACCGGGTGCTCCTATCACTACATACACTGGGGGTGGGGGTCCCTGTCACTACCTGAACTAGAGGGCACTTGTCACTACATACACTGGGGGTTCCTGTCACTACCTAAACTGGGGGGCATCTGTCAATACCTAAACTGGGGAGTATCTGTCAATACCTAAACTGGGGAGTATCTGTCACTAACTGAACTGGGGGGCTCCTGTCGCTACCTAAACTGGGGGGCCCTGTCACTACCTAAGCTAGGAGGCTCCTGGTGCTACATAAACTAGGGTGCACCTGTCACTACCTAAACTATCCAGGCCAGCCAGCCCAGCATCACCACTAACCAACCAGCCCAGAATCACTGTAAAAAAGGCCACAGCATCACCACCAGTCAGGCCAGCATTTACTTCAATCAGCCAAGCACAGCCCAGCATCACCGCATCACCGCCAGCCCAGCCACAGCATCACCGCCAGCTCGGCCACAGCATCACCGCCAGGCCTTTCAGCCCACACATCATCCCCAATCCAGCCAAAAACAGTATTGCCAGGCACAGCAGCAGGGACGGATCTAGGGGGGGGGGGGGGCAAGCGGGTCTCTTGCCCCAGGCGCAGTTTGTTGAATTCTTAAAAAGGCGGCAAAATGTGGATGGGGAATGGCAGTTTAGGCGCCAAAACCTGACTTGCCCCAGGCGCAACTTGGGGCAACTTGGTCTAGATCCGTCCCTGCACAGCAGCCAGTAGAGGAGAATTCAGAAGCCACGTGAGAGGTGTCTACCATATTAAGGGGGCATTCTGCCTATTTATGTGAAATGCTGCCTATTTATGTGGCTCATGACTGCTGAATTTGTCTTGTTGGGGCCTCATGGTTACTGAATTTGTCTTGTTGGGGGCCTCATGGTTACTGAATGTCTTGTTGGAGGCCTCATGATTGCTGAATTTGTCTTGTTGAGGGGCCTCATGATTGATGAATTTGTCGTGTTGGGGGCCTCATGATTGCTGAATTTGTCTTGTTGGGGGCCTCATGATTTGTTGGGGGCCTCAAGATTGCTGAATTTGTCTTGATGGGGGGCCTCATGATTGCTGAATTTGTCGTGTTGGGGGCCTCATGATTGCTGAATTTGTCATGTTGGGGGCCTCATGATTGCTGAATTTGTCTTGATGGGGGACCTAATGATTGCTGAATTTGTCTTGTTGAAGGTCACATGATTGCTAACTGCGAGACTATAGAAAAAGCTGAATCATCATCATATGAGACAATAGCATAAAACCTACTTTTTAGCTTTTTAAAACAGAAAATTAAACTGGGAGGTTCTAAAAAAATGAATACATTTTTCAGGAGTAGGATGGATGAAATTGTTTATCTTCACAGTTTATTTACAACTTGGATTTTCCATAATGTTCATGTATGAGTTAAAACGTTTGTATTTAGTTTAACCACTTTGTCCTCCTTGACGTATAAAAACGTCAAGGAGGACAGGCGCGCTCCCGCGGCCGATCGCGCGCGTGCACGCGCACTCCCGGCCGCAGAGTCGGTAGCCACGGAATCAATTTATCGGGCTATGGAGCCCGATCATTGATTCCTCTCCCCCGCTGAAAAAGCGACAGCTTCTCTCGGAAGCTTCGCTCTTTCTGAAGCTGTGTCTCTCTAAGCGTACATTGTACGCTTAGAGTGACGTCATGTAAAAAAAATCGAGATTGCCATCGTGTGGCCAAAAAGTAAAACTACAAGTAAATTCCCAAAAACATTACAATACACCAATATTTCCCCAAATAAAACACTTTTATATCCCACCCTCCCAAAAATGCCCACATAAAATGTTTAATAAAAAAAAACAAAAAAAACATTACTATAAAAAAAAAAAAACATAAATATTTACCTAAGGGTCTAAACTTTTTAAATATCTATGTAAAGATGAAATATTTCTTTCTATTTTTTTTTTTATAAGCTTGTAAATAGTGATGTATGCAAAACGGAAAAAATGCTCTTTTATTTCCAAATAAAATATTGTCGCGATACATTGTGATAGGGACATAATTTAAATGGTGAAATAACTGTGACAAATGGGCAATAACAATACGTGGGTTTTATTTATGGAGGCATGTATTATTTTAAAACTATAATGGCCGAAAACTGACAAATAATGAATTTTTTCATTTTTTTTCTTATTCTTCCTGTTAAAATGCATTTACAGTAAAGTGGCTCTTAGCAAAATGTACCCCCCAAAGAAAGCCTAATTGGTGGCGGAAAAAACAAGATATAGATCAGTTCATTGTGATAAGTAGTGATAAAGTTATAGGCTAATGAATGGGAGGTGAACATTGCTCGGATGCATAAGCTGAAAACGACTGAGATGTTAAGTGGTTAAATTGCTGTTGGCACTTTGCAATAGATAAGTGACTTTTGGGTTGCAGTTTGGGCACTCGGCCTCCAAAAAGTTAGCCACCACTGTCCTAATCTAATGTCCCACCATTGCTAAGTTCATGTAAATTTGTCTCCACCCATGACCACACTAGAGTTGGGCGAACAGTTCGGCTGTGTTAGCCGAACTGCAGCCGAACTGTTCGGCTGCCCAAGCTGTCATTTATCTGTGGCTCTTACTACTTCCGGGTCGCAATGACCCGGAGTAGTACGTCTGCGCTGGCCCGCTCCCTCTAGACCACACCCACATTTGGGTCCATGACCACACTCATTTTTCGGCGCGCACGCTATACGCGCTGCACAACGTACCCCCATTTTTCGGGATGAGCCCCCAATTTTCGGCGCAGCGCACTACACGCACCGCACCACTTCTTCCCCCTCCCCCTTTTTGCCTATCTATCTATCTATCTATCTGCCCACTCAGCGAGCTATCTGCCCACTCTCTCACCCTGCTAGCTATCTGCCCACCATCCTAACCCCACCCAGCTATCTATCTTATCTGCTCCCCCTCCCCCCACCAGGCTATCTGATCTGCCCCCCCCCCCCCGGCTATCTATCTTATCTGCTCACCCTCACCAGGCTATCTATCTATCTATCTATCTATCTGTCCACCCTCCCACTCCCACCAGGCTATCTTTGCCCACCACCACCAGGTAATCATCCAGCCACCCACCCACCTTCCCTACCTGGCAATTGTTTAGCCCACCCTCCTTAAGTGTTCAGGCGCACTATGGTCAGTCGGTATCGGTAAGCACTGACATCTACAGCACTTTACAGAGTACATAGTCATGTCACTGACTGTCCACAGAGGAGCTCGCAATCTAATCCTACCATAGTCCTAGTCTAAAGTCCTACCATATTATTATTATTATTATTATTATTATTATTATTATTATTATTATGTATTTATATAGCACTGGCATCTTCTGCAGCACTTTACAGAGTACATAGTCCTGTCACTGACTGTCCTCCGAGGAGCGTACAATCTAATCTCTGCTATATGAATAGTAAGTAGGACATCATTTTTTTATTAGGAGAAGGGGCTTCATTCAAAGTTTCCTGTTGATGTCCACTGTCAGTGAATTACTAACTGCTGCCAAGTTCATGTACTTTTGACCCTGCTTATGACCCATCATTACCGCGTCCACTTTCCAGTGCACGAACAAGCCAATTTTTTGCCGTGGCGCAGGTCGCCTTCCCCTGCGGTGGATCTACCACTTGCATAACACCTGCAAAAACAAAAATCTTGGAGCCACCCCCTGTTTACAGTCCACTACCTTGTCTTCCCAGTATACCTTCTGCCTCCTAGCTCACTCACCCTCTGGACTGGGTTCCAGCCAGAAAGTCTAGATTGCACACTGCCACTGCAGACTGCACCATCTTTGCAGGGCCGGCGCTACCATAGAGGCAAAGGGGGCAATTGCCACAGGGCCCCAGAGCCTATAGGGGCCCCCAAGGTGTCTCCCCATCTTAACTCTTGCTCCCAGGGGGGTTTTGCAAAGTTTTTGGCAGAGTAGCCAAACCTGTGCTGGCGGGCAGGTGAGACACTATACTGCCAAAGACTCTGCAGGGGCCCCAGGAAGCACAGTTAAGCTGGAAGGGGATTGGAATGGAAGGGTCAGGAGCCATCTCATGGGCCCAGGAGGGAATTGTGGCTGCAACAAAGGGCTCTTAATTCTGCTTTTTGTTCAGGGGGTGTTTGTTGGGGGCCCTGCAGCCCTGCATCTTTGCCTAGATTTATTTGCATTTGCTGCAGTCAGCTCCACACCTCAGTCAGAAACATCTGATTTGCATGCTTGTTCAGGGTCTATGGCTAAATGTATTAGAGGCAGAGAATCAGCAAAGTGCATTGTTTAAACAGTTAAAAGTATAAAAGACAGAGCCTGTCATGTCATGCTCTGTCTTGATGCAGGATTGGGGTTAAGTTTTGCTTGTGTTCAATAACCTGTATAATGCAGATGCTACATGTATGCATCAAGAAATATTTCTGGGCCTCAGGGAAGGTTGCTATAGACTGTGTTGGTAAATATATGCAATGTGTAACCACACCCAATTTTGTTATGGCCACACCCACTTTTAGCTGCCTGTTAGGGGCCCACAATTGTTAATTTGCACAGGGGCCCACTGCTGGCTGTGTCCGCCACTGTATGACAGCTGGCATATTTGTTTCCTTTTAAACAATGCAGATTGCCTGGCAGTCCTGATGATCCTCTGCCTCTAATACATTTAGCCATAGACCCTGCACAAGCATGCAGACCAGATGTTTCTGACAGAAGCCTGACTAGATTAGCCGCATGCTTGTTTCAGGTGTGTGATTCGGACACTTTTGATGCCAGAATGATCCAGCAGGACAGCCAGGCAACTGGTATTGTTTAAAAAGAAATATTGCAGCCTCCATATGCCTCTCACTTCAGGTGCCCTTTAAAAAAAATCTTTTATAAATCTGTTTTTCTTATGTTTGTTTAATATATGTATTTATTATCATCTTAAAAATGCAACCAGTAAAAAGATCCGGTCACGAATGGTCAGTTGCAAGAATCTGATTCCTCAGTTTTAAAGCGGACCTGAACACAAAACTTCCTCTCTGCTCTAAAAGATAAGCAACAGCATAATAACCTTTAAATAAAAAAATCCTTTTAACAGATGATACAAATCCTGCAATAAATCTGTAGTGTTTCTACTTCCTGCTTTCATGGAAGCAGACATAGGGTTAACATCCTGTGTTTACAAATTAGCTACTCTGCCGAGGCAGACAGCTGACAGCTGAGAGATCAATGTACAGTTGGGTTTAGTACCAGATGAGGGGGAAATTAGACAGGTTAAACTCTCTAAATACATACAGGGTGCATTTCTCTCTCTTTTCCTTCTTTCCCATCAGCCTGACAGGAGCCGAAGGTAGAAATAACAATTATAGAAAAGAATAAAAATACACTTTACTGATAATAATACAATAAATGCAGTGGCAGTGGCGTAACTAGAGATTATGGGGCCCCATAGCAAAGCTTTCATGGGGCCCCTTCGATGTAGGCACTCTTGTGCAATGCCACCTGCCCCTACCCTATGGATATGAGTTAACTGGGCAATTTACATTCTCATGCAATCTACACTGTATACATAGCTCCCAACATTTTAAAATAAGAAATCGGGACACCGGCCACAAACCCCTAACCACATCCCTAACACACCGCCTAAACACACCCCCTAGTCACGCCTACCATAGTTATTTTTTTAATTAATATTGCCCTTATATTTTTTTTAATAAATATACCCTCATACACCCTGCCCGTGAGTGGGGAGGAGGGTAAGGGTGCCCGTGGGTGGGGAGGAGGGTGAGGATGGGTGCCACTGCAAAAAAAACTGATCGAGGCTCCAGCCGTGCCTAAGTGGGATGCGGGATGCGGCCATTGCATTACTACCTCCCTACCTCCCTCCCTTGAGATCTGCCCCCCTGTGTCCCCCGTTAGCAGAGTGCGCAGGGAGCGGAGGCGGGCTGTCATCTTACCTGTGTCCATGCACGCGTAACGTGTCTTTATCCAGCTTCCTGTTTCCTGTTACATCACAGGAAGCACAGTGAAGCCGGACATCGGTATGCGTGCATGGACGCAGGTAAGATGACAGCTCGCTCCGCTCGCTGCGCACTCTGCTAACGGGGGACACAGGGGGGCAGATCTCAAGGGAGGTTGTAATGCTATGGCCGCATCCCGCATCCCACTTAGGCGCGGCTGGCGCCTCGATCCGTTTTTTTTAACTCGCTGCCCACTGCCGCCCGGGACTTGGGGGGCTCATACCGTGATAGCGGGAGAGCCCCCCCAAATCGTGACCGTCCCGACGAGATCGGGACTGTTGGGCCCTCTGCTTTATACAGTCCATGGGCACCGAGACAAAGTCAGAGCCTGAAGAAACACAAGAATGTTAATAGTGAATACATCAAGTACCACTTTCTCCCCCCCCCCCCCTCCTGCTCCAGGGCCCCCAGCCGCTATTACTGCTATTAGGGAGTAGGGACACCGTATGTAAAGGATTACCACTATTCAATGCACATATCAAGGTGTTCATTACCAGCATAGCACCAATAAAAAGCTAATAAGATGGATGAAGAAGGGTCCCTAGTGGACCCCTCTGGCCCAAAGGCCCCGGTGCCGTCGCAACCTTGGCATCCATCTATTGCAACAGCACTGAATACATGTTTAAAGTAGTGCTGAAAATCTTAACAGGATTGCCTTTCAGACACTGCCTCCCAACAGTTAAAACTGTTATCTCAAGTAAAAAAACTTTCTGGCCGCAGTCCACCTTTTAAAAATAGCATGCTGTTTCTTCCTCTCTAGAGAGAAAGGTACCATTAATAATAATCCACTTAATAATCACAAAACAAGTATCCATCTGTTACCGATCCTTCCAAGTGTTCAGAAGAAAATTACTGTTAACCCCTTCCATACTGTTTGTCAAGTCAATATTATATAAACTGTGCAATACACCAATAAATCCCTATCTAATCAACAAGTAAAAAGTTTGACTTAAGGTGGCCATACACGTATAGATTTGCAGCAGATTCGACCATCAGATAGACTTCTGTCAAATGCCTGTCAAGTTGAATCTGACAAGAATCTATCTAATGTGTGCCACACACTAGGAACAGATTTCCAATAAATTTCAGAATTAAATCTACTGGAAATCTATTGAAAATCAATCTAAATGCAAGATTGGACCATTAGGCCCGGTTCACATTAGCGTTCGCTATCCGGATTTTCCGGATCTGATCCGGACCGCATACTGTACAAACGGAATGTACGTTCCGCATAGCAATGTAAAGTCTATGCGGACGTTCACACACGTCCGTTCCGTACGTACCGGAGCCGGATCGGATCCGGACTCTTTTCCAACATGCGCTATTTTTTGGGTCCGGATCTCCGGCCCACGCACCCGGACCGGAGCCGGACCTGAGCCTGACAGCACCATCCGGAACACAGAAACCAATGGGAAACGGAAGGCACAGAACACACTGCCTACAAAAACCTGACGTTCTACCCCACTTCCTATGCGTATCCAAGCGGCCATTTCGGATGGGGACACATGGGCCAAGCATGTCTGGAGTGGAGCAGCAGTGACAGACGTGCTGGAGCTGTTTGGCAGAATGTCGGAGGTGGAGGTGAGGCCTACAGCGGAGGAACCTGATTCTACAGGTGCACCAGGTGCACCTTCTGCTGACCCCAACATTTTTTTCTTAAAATTTCGCTATTTTTTGCGCACGGATCCGGATGGCAGCCTGATGCATGCCTGATGCAAACGGACCGGATCCGGATCAGATCCGGATCGGAACCGTACGGTTCTGATCAGGATAAGGTCAGGATCAGGTCAGGATCCGATCAGGATCCGGTCCATTTACTTGCCAAAACGCAAGTGTGAATGGGGCCTTAGATTCAATGTAACTCTATGGGCCATCGATCTGCTGCCACCAGCAGATTGACCTAGATTTTCCATCCTGTCCGATAGATCAAATCGATCGAAATTGGCTGCAAATCTATTTCTGATCGATCGATTGATTCCATAGAATTGATCGATCGATCAATAGCTGAAATCGACCAGTGTATGGGCCCCTTTAGACAGCCACAACCATCTTAAAAGTACAGCTTAATATTAACAGTAGCTATTCCAACTTCAGTCTCCTAAAACATTTGCACAGTATTATATACAGTGTGTGGCCAGTGACAGAAACACTCCCATCATGTACAAAAACAAACGTCATTGCACAGAGACACTACACGTGCTACGAAGTATCATACATTCTGTCCCTAAACTGACTAATATGAGTGAGTAAGTAAGGCCCGGTTCATATCTGCTTTTTTTGTGCGGAGCCAACCATACGGATCCGCCATCTGGATGCTGGAAAATGGTCCGTTTTTACAGCCAGTGTGCTGTAAAACATCCTATTCCATAGGATCCTATTGTGCTGCAAAACCTTCTGTTTCCATTCCGCTGAGTGAAACGGTCTGGAAAATTGGGTCCTGCTGCATTTTGTTGTACGTTCAGCGGAACAGATAACGGAACCGTATGGCCGGTTCCGTTGGCAAATGCTAATGTGAACCGAGCCTAAGTGAGTAAGTGCATTTTAAAAATGGCTATCCAACATATGAGATCTGCAAATGTTTTCATCAGATTGGATCTTTGAGAATCCTACAGTCTGTTCTGGATCTGTGAGGTGAATGAAAGGCGAAACAGCGTTCCTCGCTCATTTTAGCCACTTTGAATAACATTTCTTGTCTGTATCAGAACTCACTGTTATTATTTTTCTTATTTATTTTATGTATTTTATTTATATAGCACCAGCAACTTTCCTGGTGCTGTACAACAGACTCAGGGGCGTAGCAATAGGGGTTGCTGAGGTAGCGACCGCATCGGGGCCCTTGGGTCAAAGGGGCCCCGAGGGGCCATCCCCCAAGCACAGTATTAGCTCTCTATTGTTCCTGTGCTCATAATAATCACTTCTATAGATATGCTGAACAGTGGTAATCATTAACAAACTGTACCCCATCCCCTTCTTGCACCTCTGACACTGTAGTTGCCATTGGCAGGTTTTGGTGCACCATGTCAATTGTTATGCATAGAATGCTTGTGGGGCCCCATGTAAAACTTGCATCGGGGCCCACAGCTCCTTAGCTACGCCACTGAACAGAATGCAGGGTATAACAATACAAAATAAACAATACAACAGTTAACAATACAAGACAATAGTGGATTACAGCTGATGCAATTAACAAATCAGCTACAGATTTTAACATAATGGTGTAAGATATGTGCGGCTTAGTAATATACAGCATTGAGAGCCAGAAAGGGGAAGAGTACCCTGGCCAAATGGCCTTACAGTCTAAAGGTTTAAGGTATAGGACAGTAGATAAGGGAAAGCTGTGCATGAGATGGTAAGAATGGTGGTCTGTGGCTGAAGCGTCCAAGGTAGGAGAGTATGCTAGCCTGAAAAGGTGATAACTCATGGAAAAGCTTCTGATCAGTTTAATGGTATGAAACATTTTGAATGCTTTATTTGCCGGTCATGATCATATGCTAAAACAGGAAGTGATTCCAAAAATCAGGGCCTTTCAAGTCTGTTAGCTAATCAGACTGATCAACTGCTTTTCTCTATGTTCTACTCAGGACAGTTTCTAGGCTTAATTGCATCCAGGGCGAGGGTGTAAAAATTGCACCCCCTCCCCCCATGGAGCCAGGCATAGGTGCCCGCAGTATAGGTTAGCCAGCTATAGGTCCCCCCCAGTATAGGTAGTCAGGCATTGTCACCCCAGTATAAGTTAGCTACGTAGATGCCTCCAGTATAGGGTAGCCCAAATAGCTGCCATTAGTATAGGTTAGATAGGTAGGTGCCCCCATGTCCAGGTTAGATAGGTAGGTGCCTCCAATATAGGTAGTGTCGTCAGTAAATTTGCCCCTAGTATAGGTTAGATAGGTAGGTGCCCCAGAATAGGTTAGATAGGTGGTTCACCCAGTATAGGTTAGATAGGTAGGTTCACCTAGTATAGGTTAGATAGGTAGGTTCACCCAGTATAGGTTAGATAGGTAGGTTCCCCCAGTATAGGTTAGATAGGTAGGTCCCCCCAGTATAGGTTGGATAGGTAGGTGCCCCCAGTAAAGGTTAGCTAGGTAGGTGCCTCCAATATAGATAGCCAGTATTAGAGATGTCACGAACCTGCAGATTTTGGTTCACGAACCACGAACACAAACTTGCGAAAAAGTTTGCAAACCGGCGAACATCGCGAACCGCAAATCGCTGGGCAGGCAAACTTTCAAAACTACAAACACTAATTCTGGCCACAAAAGTGATGGAAAAGATGTTTTAAGAGGTCTAACACCTGGAGGGGGGCATGGCCGAGTGGGATACACGCCAAAAGTCCCGGGAAAATTACAGATTTGACGCACAGCAGGGTTATAATCCCTAAAGGGCAGAAATCACACTGCATTCCTAAATTGTAGGTATAAAGTGCTTGAAAACATCTTGCCTGTGTATACATGGATCAGGGAGTGCAATTAGTGTACTGCTTCACCCTGACAGACCAAACTCACTGTGTAACGCACCGCAAACAGCTGTTTGTGTAGTGATGGGCATGCTGGACTGGTGCGCACCATGGCAAGAGTACAGGCGATGGCGGTTTTCAAGCCCATATGGTCGGGCTGAGGTAGCTCAATGACAGAACAGTGACTGAGTGTCCAGCTGATCGAATTTGGTTTGTCCACAATAAAGCAACGATCTTATTATCTTCTTGGGTCAGGTGTGCCCCCCAACACGCTCATATAGCCAGTCATTGCTTCATTGTGATATGCAAGCCCCTTCACCATGGCAAGGTAACAATCACGAAGGGCAATTGACACATGTACATGCCTTTTGTTTTGTTGTTGCAGCCGCAGTGCAGCCAGAAAAATGAGGCAGGCATGTACACGCACCAGAAAAAATATTATAGTGGCTGCTGCTAGCAGTGGCCTTAAAATTTCAGGAATCCACCTGGAGTCCTGGATCCTGTTGGTGGTGGCGGAGAAGGCAGTCAAGCGGCCTGCAGGCAAAGATGCTGTGTGGGGACCAACTTAGTCTTGGGGCAGGCAGTCACACGGCATGCAGGCAGAGATGCTGTGTGTAGGGACAGACTTAGTCTTCGCGCAGGCCTGACCGTGCTTTGTAGACCAGGCATCTGTGCTTAGATGGACCCTTGACCCAGCGCTGTGTGCCAGAGATGACACCACTTGCCTTTTAACATCCTGGCCTATTGTAGATAGAAAGGATCATAAATAGTTCATGCAAAGTCTTTTTTGGTGCAAAAATATCAAAAATGCTTTATTGACACAGATACATAAAAAGGTTCCATAAATTCTCTCTGTAAGGGGCTCCTTATGGATATATAGTATCTTCCAAAAACAGGAATATAACAACCAAAAGATCTAGTGTAGACTTAGTGCAATACAAATGAGGCAACGACACGCTCGTTTCGGGCACAAAGCCCTTCGTCAGGCCCAATGCACAAAGCACTATCTATTGATCCTGAAGGGAATGCATGACAGGAGCATCAGAGGGTGGAAAAGACATCTGTAGCAACCAGATGTATACAGCACAATCCTGAAGGCCAGAAAACAAACAACTCAGCTGCTAAACCAGGAGTGGTACAGTTTGGGAATTGTCTTTTTTTTTTTTTTTAATAATTGCGGCCTGGTATCTTCCACTGCTGTGTTTGGCTTTGCTTTCGTGTGCTGCTTTTCCTCAGGTGGTCATCTCATTGGAGTTTGTGCTTTTTCATCATGTGCCTTCGTAAGGTAGTTGTCCCTACGCGGGTCTTGGTCTTTCCACGGCTCAATTTTCAGTGGCAGAGAGTACAGATGGCATTGCTCTCATCTGAAGCAGACATACAAAAAAATGTCCACACTGCTGAGCCCTTGGATGATGGCACTTTGGTGATGGCTGCTGATGGAGTGTTAAGTGGGGTGCCAGAATCAGAGCAGGAGGAGGAAGATATGTCACACTTCTGTGCAGAAGCTGAGGAAGATGAGGTGTTCTGTGTTAAATAGTCAACTACGTCCTGACAGTATTGGGGGTTGATGGCACGTACCTTCTTCTGAACATTGTACTTTGGTCGAGGGCCGCACAAAATCATGACAGCATGACCTCGAACAAACCTGCCGGATGGCCTGCCTCTGGCTCTGCCTGTTGTTTTGTCCATATTGGGGGGGGGATGAAGTGAAAGGTATGCACTGACTTGACTAATACAATGTGCAGTCACACAGATGCAGTGAAAGGTATACACTGACTGCTTTATAAAACAGCGTGCGGTCACACAGATACAGTGAAATGTATGCAGTGACTGCTATATAAAAGAGCGTGCGGTCACACAGATGCAGTGAAAGGTATGCAGTGACTGGTATTATAATACAATGTGCAGCAGTCACACTAAGCACTGAATGTGCTGGGCCTGGCACAGTATAGCAATTAGCAAGAACCAGTGGCGTACCTAGGGCATTTGACACCCGGTGCTGAGTATTAAATGACACCCCCCCTCCCTCCCCGCCGCCAGGAAATAAAAAGGAAAGGAGCGAGTGTGCATGCTAAGCATACCATGGTGGGTAATGCCAGGTATAGGTATCATGGAATAGTTGCCCCTAGTATAGGTTAGCCAAGCATAGGTAACCACAACATAGGTAGCCTAGTATAGATGCCTGCAGTATAGGTAGCCTATAGGTAGCCTAGGATAGTTGGCGGCAGTATCGGTAGCTTAGTATAGTTGCCCTCAGTATTTGTAGCCTAGTATAGTTGTGGCTATGGTGACACCTAGAGCAAATTTTGGGTCCCGGAGGCACAGCATGTAGCCAAACCCCCAGAAGTCAATAAATAGTGGCAAGAGATGGTGCAGTTAGTGGCAGAGAAAGAAGTAGCAGCAGGGGTAAGTAATATATTGGACATAGGCTAGACAGCGTGGTAAGTGTAAGGAGAATCTAGTTGGTAGGTTAGTGTTAGGAATAGGTAATGGGGTTAGTGCTAGTGCCGTGGCAGAACAGCTAAATTGTAAACACAGGATGTTAACCCTATGTCTGCTGCTATGAAAGCAGGAAGTAGACACTGCAGATGTATTACAGGATTTTTATCAGCTGTAACAAAGAAATGTTTTTCTTTACAGGTTATTATGCTGTTGTTTATCTTTTAGAGCAGAGAGGAAGTTCCGAGTTCAGGTCAGCTTTAAATAAGCATACAAGATAGAAAATAAGCATATCCTTGATCTACAATACCCTTTCTGCATAGAGGTTGAACATTCTCTCTGTCTACAGTGGTCTCCTGTTTAAATTCACAGAACAAATGAGGAATAACAAATTCATGAATCCTAGCTCATGCATTAGCAACTTCTACCATTATTGCAGGATTGTATCTTTCTGATACCCCCATATATGCAATACTGCACCCCACAAAGCACTGAATTTTACTCCCCAAAGCATTAACTACCAACAACAACTAAAACTGAAGTTTGACCTCTGGTGACTGCTCTGCAGAGGTATTGTGCTGTATACTGCCTTTTAATTACAGTATTCCCAAATGCATAGGCAAGAAGGCAAAGTGTGACCTAATCATGGAGACTGCTGACAAAGCAAACATTCGAAGCAAGGTGACAAAGCACATATGCCTCTCTCACTCCTCACAGAGATCAAAGGGAGCTGTGATAAGCAGTCAGCACGGGAGTGCCTGCAGGGACAGGCAGATGGGTGCACTCAGTATGCAATGTATAAATAAGAGAAACATGCAGAGAGTGAGGAGTTATACAGGGAGTATCCCACTCTTGTCACTTCCATGAGCATTCTGCAATCAGCAGCATTAGGTTCACTGCTATAATAAGGGGGGTGGTGCTCGGCATAGTTGTTGCTGGATAACCTGGCAGAAGAGGTTCGATTTTCCTTCTCTTGAGAGAGCCAAGGTTGCCTCCAGGCTCCAGCAGCAGCTCCTGTTGGAGCTTGGAGGAAAAACGTTCACACCCAGCAGCAGACACAACATGGGAATCAGCAGCTACTTGCAGCTCTATGCTAAGTCTGAGGTGCTGCCGCTATTCCAGCACTCACTCCACAGTTTCCACTCACTGCTTCTGCTTCCAGCTCAGCGTGTGCAGCGGCTCCCACAATGCAACACAGCTGGAAGTCAGGGACTGGTGACGACGGAGGCGGGGCTGACCGGGGATCTGAGGCTGAGCAGCATTGGCAATCCATGCAAGAGGAGGTGGAGACAATATTCGTAGCTCAGCTAAGCTGTGCAAAATGAATTGAATTTCCAGCGCAGCGGCGTAGGTCCTGGCTGGCCTTTTTGACACCCCCTCCCAGCCTGTCACCCGGAGCGCCACGCCCCCCTGCGCCCTATTGACGGTACGCTACTGGCAAGAACCAGCTCCGACAGACAGGGCTGTATATGCAGTGTCAGTGGGCCACACACAAAAAAAAGGGCACATCACAAGAACATTAGCTCTCAAAAGAGCTGTTTTGGTGGTGCTTTTCAGCAACATATATCAGCAAGGAGCACGCTAACAGACCTCCTAACTATCGCTTTCCCTATCTCTCCAATGTCTCGCCCTTCTCTCACTAATACAGCAGCACACAGAGAGAGAACATGGCCAGTGCTGATGCCTTATATAAGGGGGAGGGGGGCTCAAGGAGGGAATGCAGCCTGATTGGCTGCCATGTGTGTGCTGACTGTGATGTAGAGGGTCAAAGTTTAGCCCAATGATGCAGTATAGGGGGCGCATAAAGTTCGCGATGCGACCGCAAACCCGCGTTGTTTGCGTGAATAAGTTCGCATGTGAACCATTCGGGACATCTCTAGCCAGTATAGGTGCCCCCAGTATAGGTTAGATAGGTAAGTGCCCCAGTATAGGATAGATAGGTAGGTGCCCCCAGTATAGGTTGGATAGGTAGGTGCCCCCAGTATAGGTTGGATAGGTAGGTGCCCACAGTATAGGTTAGATAGGTAGGTGCCCCACAGCGGCAGGGGGAGCGGGTATAGCGTAGTTATAATTTACCTTCTGCCGCAGATCCCCCGCAGCCTCTATCTCCTTCCTGTCCTAGGCGTCTATCGCATTGGTAACAGCGCCCCCTGTGATGACAAGCGGTCATGTCATCACAGGGGGTGCTGTTACCAGCGCAATGGATGCCTGGCCTGGGAGAGGAAGGAGATAGAGGACACGGGGGATTGGTGGCGGAAGGTGAGTTGTAATTACTATGCCTGATCCCCCCCACTGCTGCGCCCCCCCTCCTGTCGCTCAATCCGCCCCCCCGGGCAATTGCACTATTTGCATGCCCATAGAA
Organism: Hyperolius riggenbachi; assembly: GCF_040937935.1. Classification (NCBI taxonomy): domain Eukaryota; kingdom Metazoa; phylum Chordata; class Amphibia; order Anura; family Hyperoliidae; genus Hyperolius; species Hyperolius riggenbachi. Next base: position 337,381,842 of record NC_090650.1, read on the forward strand.
AGGGGGCTGGTTCTACTACACACAAACAATCCTTATGTTTAATATTAATAATCATGCCTTTTGATTTGTGCAGTGCCCTTGTTGTCTGAGCTTGTTGCCCTGACTTTGGCCTGCAATGTGTTGTGCTTTAATATTAGCAGCCCTAATCTCAACCAGTTATCAGCTTGCATTCATTTCCACAGCAAGAACAATTGGGGATAAAGAGGCACCCAGATATAGATAAAAACTAGGTTAAAAACAATAGTAAAATTCAAAAGAAGAAATGAGCTGGCTTACCTCAAAATGACAATCTTTTGAGACAGAGAAATTATGCTTTTAATGCTTTAACCTCCCTGGCGGTAACTCTGAGCTCAGGGTAGGAAAAATATGTCAGGAGCGGTAACCTGTATTCTGTGGCTCTCCTGGGTCCCGCGCGTGATCGGTGCTGTCCAGCGGGACTTCAGGGCTCTCCTGCCGGCCACCGGGATCCCCATCTGCCTGGATTTTGAGTACTCTTTGCCTGCCGTCTGCACCAACCTCTGCCTGGATTTTGACCACTCTCTACCTGTCGCCTGCACCGACGCCCGCCTGGATTTTGACTACTCTGCCTGCCGCCTAAGACTGATAGCAAAGGGAAAAAAAGTCTGAAAGGAATCATGCTTCTACTGCCCCGATTGTGATGTCATTCCCTGTTTCAAAATACTGTATACCAAACGCTGGTGGTTTATTAGGTAGGTACATACTGTATAGTCTGGTGCCTTATTTCTACAGTTTCACCATTTTTTTAAGTTTATTCATAAATGTAAATATTTCAATAATTTTGCGTTGTAGTCTTTTATTATACCTGGGATGTCTATAAAAACTTTATTCTGACATATTTTGGTGAGTTATGACTTAAGAATTGGAGGCCTAAAATTCTTGAAACTTTTTTACCGCTTTTAGACCTCTAAATCCAGACAAAAATGCACCACCAGAAAGATTAATACATTTCTCTGTCTCAACCTTCCTCAAGTGGTTGGTCCCCCCGCACCCTGTCTTTGTGAGTAGCCCTTTTATTCAATTGCATTGTGCCCATATTATAGAATTTACTACACTGTTTGGGCTCCCGTTTATGTTTTTCTGAGTCCGTTTCTTTAGGGTGTTGCTACACCCCACCCCACTTCATTTCCACAGCAATCTCACTTGTTCTTGCAAGCCAAACTGGAAGCTCCATACAATGGAAACTCTGCATGAGCTCAAAAGATCCACTGTTGATACAACTTTAATTCAATTACCTTTGCTCTTCATTGGTGGAGAAAAATGGGCAGAAGTCCCCAACCCCGACAGACTTAAAGTCTCAGACCACCCCCATTTGTGCGATGTGCAATGACGCAATTGGGCACCAACACATGCAAACAAGGAGAATGTACCAAACCTTAAGAGGATGTCAAAGAGGACCTGGGACTGGTGACCGGTTCGGAGACTACATTCTTCAAGCTACACCAGTGTTTGTGCAAGTGGGTTCATTTTCCCCTTTAATTTGGCACTGTGCTTTGACCAATGCTAAATAAGAGCATTATTCTTAATTTTTATTGTATAAAATGTGTTCCTTGATTGATTTCTAAGGAGCGCTTATCTCTCTTCTCTTTGCACTAAGCAAAAATTTTTGCAAGCTTTAGCAAAACTGGAGCAATATTTCTCGACATAAAGACAGCATCTTTTGCTTGCAAAACAATTTACAGCATGGGCAACTTCTGTAGAGAGAATAGACAGATAATAAACACTCAAGCCTCAGTTGTGTTGAGCCTGCAGTAACTGTGATAAATTCAAGTTACCATCTCTAATCAAAAATAGAGAAAGCTAAAATAACTTTAGGATTTTGAATGCTTTAAATTACACAGTGAAAGCCTACTCATTCTAAGAAAGATTTTGCTCGATATAAGGCGCAATCTCGAGTCCCCTAACACACAAAATGTAATTTGCCACATAATAAAAGAGAAGTTATTATGAATAATTCCTTCTTTGGAAGTAAAATCAGACTATTAAGTCTGCAGTCTTTTCAGGATTTGCTTTTAACAGTTACTTGACAAAGGACATTCTTTATTCACAGTTATTTTGTTGACAAAAGCATGCAACTACTTACCCATGCATTGGACCTGTTTTACTAAGCTTGGAGGCTTGGGCCTCGATTCATCATTGTCTTTGAGATAACTTTTTCCAGTTTGTTAAATCACCAAATTTGAAGTTTATCGATTTCTAGTTGTATTCATCAAGGTTTTTCCGCATTCGGTATGAATTTTGATAACAATTCGGTAACCATTCGGTAATGTGTCTCTATTTCCATTTTACAGCGATAATTTAACACAAGACCATAAGATTCCCATGGAATTGTGGGTAAAAGGCAGTCCTTTGAACACTACGTAGCAACATTCTGAATAGGGCTTAACACCTGGACCAGAATTCTGGAAGTGGTTTGGGACAATCCCACAATTTCACCAGTTGCGGCTTGATAGGCGCCTTATATAAAAAAAATATATAGTGCAGCTAGCAAATTAGTTAACCCTGGCACTGCCTGTGTTCTCTTACAAGATGATTCAAGAGAAATGCATATGTCCTGGAATAGCAAATAAATCCATTCTCTTGCAAATTGATATGGTTCTAGACCTTATTCTTGCCCTTCCGAGCCTTTGAATCACTCTCAGCTGATACATAACCACTTCAAATGGCTCCATCTTCTCTGTCAGCAATGATCTGACAGAAATAATGACAGAGCAGTGAAGGAGATAACTAATCCTAAATGTAACGCTAAACCACGCCCACTTTCATTTTCTTGAATTGCACCTATTTTCCGTTTTAACGCATCACTAATGAATGATTACCGAATGCTCGCTAACAGCTGTAGATAAATGTGATGAATCCTGAAATCAACTTAACGAATTCGGTATTTTACTGTCGTTAACCAATTCGATAAGTCTTGATGAATCGAGGCCTTGGTGGTAGGACCACTGAACAGATGGCTATGTGGTCAGCAGGTACACCTTTAGAATCCCAGGTTGGAATCCCCACTAGGACATAATGTATGTGGATCTCTATGTTCTCTGGTTGTTTTCCAGTTCCCTACTACACTCCAAAAACAAACTTTTAGATTAGTTATTTTCCCTCAAATGCTGGTGGAAATGATAGAAGGGGCTGAGGTGTGACTACAAATCATAAGGTCCCAAGCAAAACTTTGATGGGGCCCCCTAATGTCCACACCCCTTCCATTGCCTCCCCCTGGTGACCCTCCCAGCCTGTGGGGCCCATCTTGCAAGTGTCATAAAACAGGTGTGGCTACCATGATCTTCACACCCATAACAAGTGTAGCCACAAAAACATCTGGGCTGAAGGATAGACTCTTATATTGGAGAGAGGGAAGATAAATAGTTGCCCCTCAACCCCCCTACAAACAGATCTGGGTCCTTCTATGGTTGTAGGGGCTGCCCCCTATAGTTACACCCTTGGGTAGGGATGTTAGATGTTGAGTATTGCTTAAAGGACAACTATCAAAGTTAACAAAAATTCTAAATACAATAAATACATACATGCCACATACATTCCAGTAATTACTAGCAAATAGCACTACAAAGGCTGTTTTTACCTTTTCCTTTATTTATGTGAAGAAAATGAAACGTTTACAGAAACAGTTACTGTGGGCATTACTATGGAGGACTGTGTCCAGCATATCCATCATACAGAGACAGTCCTCACTGGCTATAATCCTGTGACTAAAATGCCTTCAGAACGATATAAAGCAGAGATATAGCATCAAATAGTGTGTAAATAACTCATCAGCTACAGCTCTGTGTGCCTGGGTCTCTGCCTTACATAGTTCTAAAGTAAACAGAGATTGCAGCCAGGAAGAGCTCATTCTGAATCAGCTGTTCACATGATCCATGAAAAAGCTGTGTGTGTGGGCAGGACAGAAACAAACAGTAAATCATTCATCTGTGAATAGTGATAGGGAAGTGACACCTATCTATATGGTACAGTCCTGCAATACATTGCCGACTTTTGTAGCAGAAAGCTGACACACAAGATATTTATTTCACAAAGGCTTTGATAAGAGACTTCTGAAAAAGCTTTCTATTGTTACTGGCTAAAAGCTCTATAGGTATGTGGGGTTTACAGAATGATAGGGTTTTTTTTGTTTGTTTGTTTGTTTGTTTGTTTTTTGATAGTTCCTCTTTAAAGTAAACTTCCAGACTAAAAATCTACTCAGCAGCACTGAAAAGGCTCCGTGTTTCTTTAACAGTTTCACAGCATGAGAACTTTGTTTTTCTTACCCAAGTCTAATTTTTAGCTACACAGAAGCTAAGCTCCGCCCCATCAAATAAAACTGCCCTGGTATTTTTCGCTTGATGCTGTGCAAAGCATGATGGAATTTCTGATGATGTTGTTCTTGTTTCCTAGCAGCTGGGAGGAGTGATCAGGATACAGGACAGTTGAAACTGTGTCTTATGCTTCCTGTCATCTCCTTTTAACCAAAAAGATGGCTGCCCCCATGAAATCACAAACATTTGCCTGTTCATTTAAAACAGGATGGGTAAAAGATTATATTACCTATCTATTTAAATTAACATAACTAATGTAACTTAATGATGTTTGTTTAGGCTGAAGTTCCACTTTAAGGACAGTTAGTAATTTGAATTGTTCTGTATTCTCCGTAAAGCTCAGTGGAAGGTGAGCCAACACTAAGTAATGCATGATTTTGCCTGAAAATGCATCATTTAAAGGAAACAGGAAGTATAGATTACATACTGTATTATCTTACATAAAAGTCCAATGCACAGAAAACGCGTGCCTGCATGAACTGACGTCATCTAGTGCAGTGATCCATCTGTCAAGTGCTCCCTATGTGAGCAAGTCATCAAAAACAAATAAAGTGAAGATTAGCTCATCTATCACATTTGCCATTGAAAATTCATTTTTTTAAATAAATAAATAATATGAGCGAATGAGAATACTCCAAACCAGACCTGTTACAAAACTCAGAAAATTGAAGCTGAGAATAAGATGAAAAAATGATAAAATCAAACATAAAGTCAGTGAAACAGCATGTAAAAGCAATAGGTGGTTCCAGAGGTATAAATCATATGCAGCCTTTTACAGTAAAAGCAGCACTACGGCCCACTCATACCTCCCAATCCTCCCCATTGTTTCTTTAGTCAGATAGGCGGATTTATAGACAGTGATAAAACTCAGGATCTCAATGCCTTTTCACGTTGGTTTAGAATAAAAATATATTATTACATATATATATTCCCTAGAATCACTGACCGTTTTAAGATAAAGATTTGCCTAAGATAAAAAAATATTCACTGAATATTTTGTATAAGTTTTGTCATCAAATGCCCCATTTTTGTTAGGCTAACTTCACATTGGGCAGCAATGCAACGCCACGGGTAAGCAGTGCTGCATTATATCTGCGCTTTGTGTCACATACAGTGAAGCACACAGACAATGAAAAGTATGCTTTACTGTTACTGCTAACACACCCATTTTTCGGTATTGCACTGCATGCAGTGTGTTATGATGCTGCATGCTGTTACAATACAAAGCATCCGCTGCATTGTGAACAACGCATAGATGATGCAGTGCAGTGTAGCAAGCCAGGTTACAACCTCACCACTGTGAACGTAGCCTTATTTTTCTTCCATAGGACTCAGAGCTTATTTTTTCAAAACAAACCATGCTACTCTTTCCAAGGAAAGAAGATCCAAACTTTGAACTGAACATATCATATCTGTTTCTTTAACCCCCTTGCCGTTCCAATTATTGCAGCAAGGGGGCAGCGCAGCACTTTTTTTTAAAAAATCATGTAGCTAGCCTAGCGCTAGCTACATGCTAGCCGCTGAGCAGCGGCATCCCCCTACCTACTCCGATTGCCTCCGGCGATCTGCGCAAGCAGGAAATCCTGTTCAGAATGGGATTTCCTGCTTGGCTTCCCCGTCATCATGGCAACAAGCGTGACGATCATTGACGTTGTGACATCAGAGGGAGTCCCGATCCACCCCTCAGCGCTGCCTGGCACTGGTTGGCCAGGCTGCACAAGGGGTCTGGGGGGGAGGCGGCGCGGCGGGTAGTGGCGAATCGGTGGTGAGCAGCGGCGATCGAGTTATGCACGCAGCTAGCAAAGTGCTAGCTGCGTGCAATAAAAAAAAATTGTGAAAATCGGCCCAGCGGGGCCTGAGCAATCCTCCTGCGTGGGTTACCCCGAGCTCAGCTCGGGATAACCAGCAAGGAGGTTAAGCCTGGTACACACTTTCAATTATAATTGGCCCACTGCTCATAGTATTCATATCTGTTGACCTTCATACTTCACAGAGATTGTAAAATTGTTTACTGAGTGGCCAATCTTAATTGAAAGTGTGTACCAGGCTTTAGCCTACTTCACAACTGTGTTTTTGCCGCATGAGGCCTGGAACTCACTAGGAAGCTGTTACTAAGCAGTTACTAAGGCCTCTTTCACATTACATTGCGTGCAGGAGCCGTTCTCCTGCACGCGGTGATAGGCTGCGGCGTGTCGTCGAGAATCTGCGGTGCGACGCTCAGTAGCGGCGGTAGTAATTAATTAACCCGACGAGGAAGCGTCAATTCCCGACGTTAAAATGCTCGAGTACGTTGTAACGCAACGCATCGAAACGCAGAGTCATGTGTGAAAGGTAAAATGAAAGTTTATGGACTTTCATTTTACCTTGGACAACGCAAAGTTTCAACTTTGCGTTGAACCGCTTAAAAAGGGCTGTAGTGTGAAAGAGCCCTAAGCAGTTGTAATTTGAAAAGCTCTTGCTGATGTAATGTTATGGGTGTGATCCCACTTGAGCGATGTGATTTTATAAAAATCCTCCATAGCATTGCATTAGCAAGAGCTTTTTCAAATCACTAGCACTTAAAGAGGAACTCCAGTGAAAATAATGTAATAAAAAAAGTGCTTAATTTTTACAATAATTATGTATAAATGATTTAGTCAGTGTTTGCCTATTGTAAAATATTTTAAATCCCTGATTTATAGTCTGACATTTATTACATGGTGACATTTTTACTGCTGGCAAGTGATGTAGCTGCTGCTTGCTGTTTATGGCAGTTGGAAACAGCTGTAAACAGCTATTTCTCACAATGTAACAGGGTTCACAGACAGGAAACTGCCAGAAGTGCCTCGGTACTCAGAGCTTCTTGTGGGAGGAGTTTCACCACAATATCAGTCATACAACGCCCCCTGATGGTCTGTTTGTGAAAAGGAATAGATTTCTCATGTAAAAGGGGGTATCAGCTACTGATTGGGATAAAGTTCAATTCTTGGTCGGAGTTTCTCGTTAAAAAAGGCTGCTAGTGGGTTTTAGTCCTTAGGGTGCATACTAGCATCCACATTTTATTGGGCAATGATTGTCAATTTTACCACTACCGTGTACTATGAGAGCATAGAATAGCAAGAATGACTGCAGCCATACTAGTCCTAGGGAGCCCACAATGTGTGAACAGTGTCTTGGGTCGTTTCATTTATTATGAAGTCCACAACGATGCATTTCCTTCCCCAAAATCTGCACAGGAGCAGTGTTTTCAAACTGCACATATACATTCATACTTCCTCTCTGCTCTAAAAGATAAGCAACAGCATAATATCCTTTAAAGAAAAAATATTTATGTGTTACAGCTGATACATATCCTGCAATAAATCTGCTGTGTCTACTTCCTGTTTTCATGAAAGCATACAAAGGGTTAAAGAGACCATGTAACAAACAAACAAAAAAGTGCCCCGGGGGTACTTACCTAGGGAGGGGAAAGCCTCTGGATCCTATCGAGGCTTCCCCCTTCCTCCTCCATCCCACGGTGGTCTCGCTATTCCCCTCCGAAGCCACAGAGGACAATTTGTCAGGCTGTGTCACAGGCGTAGCAAGCGCCAGCAATATTTACCTTCCCCGGCTCTGGCGCAGTAGCGGCTCTCGGCTCAGGGTAAGGTGGAAATAGATGATCTCAGTTGGGTCCGCTCTACTGCGCCGATGCAGCCAATTTGCACCTGCGCAGTAGAGCGGACCTGACTGGGATTGGCTATTTCCGGCTCATCCCAAGCCACGAGCCGCTGCTGCACCTTCGCTGGAGCCGGGAAGGTAAATAGTTACATGCTTGCTGTTCGGAGGGGCCCAGCGAGACTACAGGGGAAGTCTCAATAGGGTCCAGAGGCTTCTCCCTCCTGAGGTAAGTACCCCCCATGGGCACTTTTTTGGTTACAAGTTTTCTTTAACATCCTGTGTTTACAAATTCGCTGCCCTGCCTTGGCAGTCAGATGACGCAGCTGACACAGCTGAGAGATCAATCTACAACTTGTGATTATATGGATTATATGAAGAAAGAGGATGGATTCTGGCACTCCAGTTGCAGAGGTAATTTATTAAAGCACGGTAAAAAATTAGAACAGGTTACAAACACGCCTATGTCAACAGCTGTTTTGTGTGATCTCGCTCCTCCTCAGGACACCAAGGCACTTGCCAACTTGTGATTAGTCACAGATGAGAGGGAATTAGACAGGCTAAACTCTCTAAATACATACAGGGTGAATTTCTCTATGTTTTCCTTCAGTCGAGTCCTTCGGAAAAGAGTTCAGATCCACTTTAAAAGACTTACGCTGAGGCCGTTTAGCAACAATTATGGTCCCCAGCAGCAAACTTCCTAAACAAGTTCCCTCATTGGACTCTTGTGCCATTGTAGAGTACAGCCAGATGGGATGAATACAAATTGATTGCAATTTGGCAAAATATTCGTAACTGGCTGGAAGCTTTTTTTCCATTTGTGAAAGTTTGGCCAAAGCATTATGAATATTAATCAGCACTCCAATTAATACAATGTTTAGGGCTCAGGGTATAATTACAAAAAGATAAAATAAATAAATGAATAGAAATGAAATATATTGCTTCCAAATCCCATTAGTATAGTGTAAGTGCCAGAACACAATTGCCAGCCCTTTATCATGTAAAATAATAAATGTGACATAATTTTGAGGCTAAAATGGCACACAAAGTACTTATTTAGAGATGGCAACTTTTTTCTTTATTTGTGAATTTTAAAATAGTCAAAAAACATGCACCATGTAAAGACGGAAGTGAAAGATATTTTCTGTTTTAAATATAAAGAAAAAGATAAAAGAAATTCTTGCTTATCATTTTCCCCATTTGCTTGAATTTGCATATATTTCTTTACTTAGTAATGTTATTTGTAACAAACTCAACAACCAAGAACAAATAGTTGCTTTCCAACCATCAGATCACAAACTGCGCATTAGCTTTGCTGCCCAATAAAGGTAAAAGTGATGTACTTCGTGATTTTCACTCACTTATTGTAATGCTGGGTTACCATACTTTCTGACCACCCAACGCAACAAGGCTAATAAGCTAAAAACAGGGAACGCCAAGAGCCCCAATAGTGTAATACGTACTGGGTAAGGTGGCAATAAATTCGTATTGCTAGATACTCACAAGTCAGGGTCACCAGCAGTAAACCACTGTAAAGGCAGGTGGGGAGATTATCCTGACCCCACTCAGGATTAAGAAGTCGCTCTCTGTAAACAGGAAAAAAGGGTAGCAACCCTCCACCCTGTCACAGAGGTTCTTAACTTGAATCCTTGTGCAGATCGCTTGATACTCCTCCCTATATTGCCTGATGAAGCGGGATTGAGCCTGTGAAACGCGTTGCAAATTTTTTAGGGGGAGTTTCTAATAAAATGTGTTTGACTGTCTGAATCACAGTCGTTGTCGTGTCTGCTTGAGTGGAGGTAAGACCACCACTTCCTCCTTCATTTTTGTCATTTGAGTTGGTTTTTAAGCTCATTTAATATAATTTTATACTTTTGGCGCCTCTGTTCATTGTATACAAGGCTAAGAAGCTGAATAATGGAAGAGGATACACAGGTTGTCCAGAGCAACTGCAGCTCTGGGCTTCCGATATCACTACAAATAAGACACAATAGCAGCACAGTGCGATATTGCGCTGCCTATGGTCTGAGCAACCAGACAAAGAACGAACAGACAGACAGAATGCTAGCAAGACTAAGTGCCGCCCTAGCGATAGCAAACATTCAGACAGATACAAGACAGGACTGTAGATTGGAGCATAACCAGTAGCAATCACCGTTCACAGTCACATCCACAGAAGCAGAGCAAGCAGGTTAACAACCAGTCACCAGCAAGCATCCACACAGGCAAGACTACGGGAAAGAACGTAACTAATAGCAACCGCAGCCTATAGTTATGTTCCCAGAAACTAGAGTAGCAGGAATACTAGCAGTCACCAACGTGGTGATGGCAGAATCCAAGCTATCAGGATAATGGACTTTACTGACCCATCGCGGATGCAGCGAATGTCCATCAGGCATGGAAACAAGGCAATACACAATAATACAGAAAAATAGCAAACGGCTCAACTAACGAATAAATGTATATTAACAAGTCTGCATATATATTTATCAAGGAACTAGCTAGAGCACAAGTAATAAGGTCGCACAGATTTGACAAAGTGCCCAACAGACCAGCGTACTGACCGCTATGTCGGGCGGGGTCTAAAATGGGAGTCAGACTTTTATGTGGACCTCAGCCAATGAGTGCAGGCATGCAAATTCCCACACAGCTGAATGGTAATCACTCAATCCTGAGCTGGTCTGATCCTCTTTCATAAGAAATACATGCAGTATTATGTAACAACATGCATGTAGGAAATCCAGGGCTATCCGGCCGCAGCTCAGCTGCATCAAGCAATAGGTGGAATGATGACAGCATCCCAAGGTGCCCTGAACTGCAGAGCGATCGCAAATGACAATGAGACTCATTGCGAATGCACAACCGAATGCAAGCAGATACGTCAGAACTGCCCAGTTGCAGCTCCGCTGCAAGCAACAGAACACGCTACAGGAGGGATCCTGACACTTAGACTCATTTGTATACCTGAGCTCATGAAAATAGGTATAGCTGCTCACAGACCGATGTCTCAGAATAGGACAGTTATTCCTATGACTACAATTTTTGGCACCACATAGCCAAAAGGTTTATTTTGGTGTTAATTGATTATTTGATCAAAAAGATCATCTTAATTAGTCAGTAAGGTTAGTCTGAGAGTAGTTAGGAGTAGGTTAAATGTTAGGCTTAAATTTTAGGTTATGGTTATTATTAGCATTTAATATTTATATAGCACTGATATCTTATATCTTCCGCAGTGCTATACAGAGTATATTGTCTTGTCACTAACTATCCCTCAGAGAGGCTCACAATCTTATCCCTACTATAGTCATAAGTCCATTGTAGTCAAGGGCAAATTTTAGGCATAAATCAATTAACTTATCTGTATGTTTTTGGGATATGGTAGGAAACCAGAATACCAAATTAAAATGTATTTCCACCAAAGGTCCTACACATAAACAGGACGGTTCTAAAATTGAACTGTATCCCTTCTGTTGCAGGTTCAACGCTGCATCTAACAGGATACAGTGAAAATACAGAAGACAACACACCAGATTTGCTATCCGTTTTGCAGAGTTCAGTAGGGATCTCTCCAGTGCCTACTTAAAGGGAACCTGAGACAGGGGAAAGAAGAAATTTCTTCCTGGGACTTCCTCCAGCCCCCTCCGGCCTGATTGCTCTCACACTGCTGTCCTCCGCCTTCTGGATCCTCCGTAACAGGTCCCGTAAGTTTGGCCAGTCAGGGCTTGCTGCGCATGCAGGGGCCAGCTGCGTGTGCACCCTGTCTCGCTCCCATGGCTGGGAGCATTCTGCATCTGTGCAGGCGCAGAATTCTCCCAGCCAGACAGGGCGAGACGGGGACTGCGCGCAGCCGCACTGCGCATGTGCCAACAGGCCGAACTTAAGGGATCCTTTGCCGAGGATCCAGGAGGCAGAGGACGGCAGCCTGGGAGCAATCAGGCAGGAAGCCCAAGTTTGTATACATTTTTCTATCCCCCTCTGTCTCTGGTAACTCTGCTTCTCATCTCATCCACCTCTCCCTCCAACCTCTGATGTCCCTCTTTGTCAAAGGGGGAAGTTGGGGGCCTGGCAGCACTCAGTCCTGCATCCAGGACTTTTCAGGAGTTTCATTTTTCCTATCCATAATGAGTTTATCATTTGTTATTACTAGAACTTGAGGCTCAGTGTCTTAGCTGCTAACCCATTTGTCTCCTCCCCTAGTGTATTCACTGCACCACCTTTTAGATTTTAAGCTCACAAAGGCAGGGATCTCCCCCTAGTAGAGGAGGCTCTATATCAAAGAGGAGGGAGAAAAAAACAAAGCCTGGTTAAAGGTAAAGCATCAGAGGAGAAGCATGACATGAACACAGCAAATGGAGGCAATATATATAAGATCCCCTACATAGGTATAAAAAACACCAAAAAAGAAAAAAAAATATTTTTTTGTTTTTTTTCTCCCTCCTCTTTGATATAGGGCCTCCCCTGTGTGTATTACGTGGTCTCTTATTTCTTCTCCGTTTCCTTTCCACTAGTTTTCTCCTCACCTCTTATTTCTTCTTTTTTCCTTCACTTCCTCATCTATGTTTCACCCTTTGGTTCACACAGGTTCTTATTACACTTGCCTCCACCCTGTATTTGGACTCGCTTCCTCCCCTTCCTTTTCCTTTCTTATTTTTACTTCCCTGTGACAAGAGGCTAAAAAGCTGATGCGTGGGTTTTGTCTCCACTGGTTCGCTATTGTCAGACTGCAGCAATTTTCATTACTATTTGTATCCGTTATGCCACATTGAGCTCCCAAGATGACACGTTTGCTCTGTTTTACACATGGAGCGGGGTAGCATCTCTGGTAACCATGATGATGCTGCTAGGGGCAGTCTTTTGTGAAGTGAGTGTCGTCATTGACCCCTTTAACACTGCGCCACAGTATAGCGAATACCATCCTTAGTTTCCATGACGATGTACTCCTCCACTCTTCTTTGGGAGTTCAGATCCAATCGGGGATGGGAGGCGGGCCCTACACAGCAGACTGGAAGACGTATATATTCCCTGCCGCTTGCTCTAGTAATTGTGCACACTAGGCCTCGAAAGAAGTTTGGCTAACGCCCCACGAAATGGTCATAGGGCTGTGCAGCCTCTGGCGCCCACAACTGCCTTCCCATCACCCAGCAACAGCACCTACTATAAGGCCCCATTCACACTTGCAAAACACAAAACGCTAGCACTTTTGCTCAGGCGATTTTTGGCGTTTAATGCGAAAAAAAATCACCATTCACACTTGGCGATTTTTTCACGATTGCGATTAGCGCTTCTACAGCACTTAGCGCGGTCGCCGGTTTGCATAAATCGATTGGAAATAGTGCAGGCTACAAGTTTGTGTTTGGTGATTTGCGTTAATCGCCTGTGATTAACGCAAATCACCCAAGTGAGAACAGGCCCATAGGGTATTATGGAACTAGCGCTTTAAAAAATCACCGGCAAAACACTTAAGTGTAAATGGGCCCTAAGCATATCTTTTTGCACATTTTTGCATTTGAGCTGCATTTTTAATCCTAATGCATTGTTTTTTCTATACTGCACTGCTGCACTTTGTGTCAATCCATTCTGCTATTAAAGCTATAGTGCCAGACATTTTCTTGCTCTTTAGATTGTACTATGTTGTGCAAAGGAAGATTTTGATAACATAAATAACGTACAATAATAATTTTGCTATATTAGAGGCATACTAATCCAATATAGCAAAATTGCTTAAACTGCACCTCTGATGAAAATACAATTGTGAGTGGTAGGGATGAGCAACTGAATTCTGTGGAATTTTGCGGTTTACATCTAAATTCAGCTTTACGAATCAGAATTCGGTGTTCACAGTGGCAGAGTTTTGAATACCGTGGAATCCATCCATTTACATTAAACTCGATACCACCGAGGTTAGTGGTTAATTTCAAAGTCCACAAATCACCATATTATCACCAAATTTGTTGGGAAAAAGTAAAGAAAAGCCTTGTATTTGTAAAAAGCTTTTTCTTTACACATGTTAACATTTTTTCTACAATACACATCAATATAGATACCAAATTTTGAGTCTTATATATAGTTTAAGAAAATGGAACGCAGAACCTTATCGCGCGAAAAATTCGCGTTATCGCGCAAACGTCAATTTTTGCGCGAGATAACTTTTTTCATGCTAAATTTCGCACAAAGCACTTTTCACAGAGAGATAACAGTTATCACTGCTTTGTGAATCAAGCCATAGTTGTATGAGTTGTAATCAGTTAAGAAGAGCTGTCAGCCATACTATCTCAGAAAAAAACACATATATAAGTAGATAAATACTTGCTCTACTTGCATAACATATGTATTGCATTGTCCACGTTTTGATTTTTCTACAGTAAAATAAGAGAAAATCCTTCTTAGCATTTCCCATTCTAACGTTGGTTATTTTAAAGCCAATGATAATGTCATTTCCTCCCTTTCTCTTCTCTGCCTGATTGTGTATGCATTGCCCGCCATCCAAGTGCATTGTCTCAGCAATCGTCTCAGCAATCAGAGAGGAACAGAGGTGTGGGAGGGGAAAACTGGAGGGAAAGAGGCTTCAGCCAATCAGGCAGCATTAGTTAAGTCTGGAGGGAAAGTAGAGAAGCAAAAAAGGACAACCCAGCATGCCCTGCAACTTCCTTTGTGCATACCAAATTTTGTGTGTACCAAATGAGAGTCAAGTAAACTGGGGAATGATCATTTATCAACAGGAAAAGTAACAGTGATTTTAACTTTTGGATTGCCTGGTTAGCATCCTTATTACTTGTTTACTATATAAAAATAAAGAATTGATTTTTGATTGTATGCCCGACAGTTACACTTTAACATTAGGGAGGGTCAACGAGGTGCAAATAATTCTTTGAAATTGATGCTCATTTCGCGGCAAATTTTAATTTTTTGCCAGCTTGAAAATGCAGCAGCAGCATTTAGTTGGTCTGATTTCAAGCTGCATGAATTTACATTGTATAACCAAAAACAAAACTATGCATCAACGTAATTATTTGCATCCCATTGACCATGCCGATTTATCAGTCAGAATTATGCTACAACAAATTCACCTGTAGTTGGACTACTGAGAAAAAGTAATGTAGAGCCCTGGAGTCTTAGCCCTTACAGTGGGAAAAAAAAGAAAAAAGACATGGCCGAGTTCTAAGTAAGATTGGGACTATATACATTTATTTTATCATGTAACTTCAGGTACCCTTTAAATATGGTAAAATGAGAATTACATATATTGCTGAAAGTGGATATTCCTGCTTCAGCATTAATCAGAAGTCTCTACATTCACGCAATCTCGATTTTTTTTCCTTGACATTTTAAATAACTGCTATTTTCCACCTCTGAGAATATAAAAGCACTTATGTGATCAATAGCAATTTCATTTAATCTGTCGTCTGACATGAGTGAGATTGGATTGTGTGTATGACTCTCAATTGTTAACACAACATTATATCAAGTATTTCTTTGAATATTGCCGTACATTATAAAAAATGATTCCAATCTAAATGTGTTAAAAAGTTATTTATGTGAAACGGTGGCTGAGCACAGCTCTGTTGTCAATGAAATTACCATAATGTAATAGGTTACACTAACCAAACCTTCAGCTGACTAGAGAATTAATTGCTAAAACTTCTAAGAACAAGAGACAAAGCAATTTCTCCAATAATTTAGTGCAATCATTCATGCTTCTAGACACAGGTGTTGGCTAAAAATCGCTTGTGTTGGCATTCGGCGAGTCTAAGTGGCTAACATTTTTTTCATTATCCTGTTGATTGCATGAATTACACATTACTGTATACAGAGAATGACTATTGTATGAAGCTGAAAAGCAGGCCAAAGTGGCGTACAAATGAGATAAGTAGACATGGGTAATCTGTGTAACATATTCCAACGCATGACTCACCAAACCTCTAGCTCATCATACAAGTTCATTAAAAAGCTTTTCTTTTATTATAAAGAATAGAGGGGAAACAGAAAGATACCTAATTGTATACTATAAAACACATGTGGCATCTAGAAGTCTGGTACTAATAAGCATATATTTTTATAAAGGATACTATGACTTGTACAAGGACAAGTACATAAAATATTAACCCGTTATTCATTTAGCCCTACTGTGCTATATGGTCTTATAATATAAGGGCTACAACACACATTATAATGTCCTGTCTTTACAAAACAGATATTAACCACTTGAGCCCCCGGGTATTTTCACCTCAAGGACGGAAGCGATTTTCCACTGCCGGTGCTCCTCCCATTCATTTGCCAATAACTTTATCACTACTGATCATACAGAAATGATCTTAATCTTGTTTAGGGTTTTTGGGTGTTATATAGTAATTGCTTTATTTTCCATGCATTTTATAAGGAAATACAAGAAAAAAATACACTATTTTTTTTAATTCCATCGCCTATAGTTTTAAAATAAGCAATGCTACCATACATAAAACTCACACATTGTATTTGCCAGTTAGTCCTGGCTATCACAACATTTAAATTATGTTCCTTGTATAATTTATGGCAACAATATTTTATTTGGAAATAAAGCTGACTTTTTTCTATCTTGTGTTGTTGTTTTTTTTATCTGGTCAATATTACAAGCCAGTATTATTATTATTTTTTTTTTCTGTGTTTGTTTGGTAACTGGGGGGAGGGGGTTAAAAGGGATTAACTTTATTAATTTTTAATAAAAAATTAACCCTGAGTGTATTTTTACTTTTCACAACTAGATGACGCTACAAACACTATCCTGGGATACCAGGAAGTGTTGTTTTTAATCACTTTACTTTCACTATTATGAATGGACATAGCCCCTGATCGAGGTCATGTCCATTCATTCCAGGCACTGCGATTGGAAAGAATTCTGAAGTGGACAGCACTCCTGTAATGTTTCTTGTCAATGTGCCCAGGTCAAAGGGTCCCCCAGCACTAGGGGCCCACACTATATCCAAGGAAAGATGAAGACCGGCACCATCAATAAATGTATTATCCACTTCAGCCTATCTGGACAAATATGTTCGTCCAGATAGGCTGTGTTGCTTTGCGCGTGATCGCGCGCGCTCCCGCCGCCTTTCATTAGCCCCCCGATCAGTGAATGGGAATATAGTTCCCATTCACCGATCAAAGTCCCCCGCAGAAAAAACCAGGGTCTCTTACAAGAGACCGCCGTCTTTCTAAAAAAAAAAAATTCCGTCCTCTTTCTAGTTTCTGGATGCGAGATTGTTCGCATCCAGGAATTTTTTTGACTGTGGCCATCTAGTGGCAAAATAGTAATTTTTTATTAAACAATTACATTATATTACATTTAAAATGAGCCGTTTCCCTCCCACACCAAAAATTACCCAAAAACCTGTTTTAATTAAAAAAAAAAATTAATGACAATTAAAAAAAAAAAATAGTTACCCAAGGGTCTGAACTTTTAAATATACATGTCAAGAGAGTATACTATTATATATTTTTAAATTATGGACTTGTAAATAGTGATGAACCCAAATTGAAAAAATGCACCTTTATTTCTAAATAAAATATCGGCGCCATCAATTGTGATAGGGACATAATTTAAATGATGTAATAACCGAGACAAATGGGCAAATAAAATACATGAGTTTTAGTTATGGTAGCATATATTAATTTCAAACTATAATGGTCAAAATGAGAAATAATGCATTTTTTCCATTTCTTTCTTAAAGTGGATCTGAGGTGAACTTTTACTCATTGCATAATTGTGTTTCTTTCCTATTGTTTATGGCGCATTCCTCAAGCCAAATACTTTTTTGTTTTAATACTCTAATTCCCTATAAACTAAATAAACCACGCCCATAGGTTTTCAGAGAGCCTTGGCAGTAGCAAGGGCTCATGGGAGCTCAGTCTGGGCAGGAGGAGGAGGAGGTGTTACTAGCCATTGATTTCAGAGGCAGAGGGGAGGAGGGAGGAGGGGGGATAAGGCTTTTTTGACAGGCTGAATGCTCAAGATACAGATAAGCCTGCCCCTGTGTAATGTTTACAAACAACATGGCTGCTGTCATTGTATCACAGGAAGAAATAAAAATGTTCTATTAAAGCTGTTTGCAGCTAGATTTGCAGTGAAATTCTAAACTTTAGATAAGATATATAGACAAGTTACTTGTTATAGTTAGTTTTTCATCTTGGATCCGCTTGAATCTTCCTGTTAAAATGGATTTAGAAAAAAACAATTCTTAGCAAAATGTACCACCCAAAGAAAGCCTAATTAGTGGTGGAAAAATGAGATATAGATCAATTCATTGTGAGAAGTAGTGAGAAGTAGTGATAAAGTTATTGGCGAATGAATGGAAGATGAACGTTGCTCGGATGCATAAGGTTTTCGACACTGTGGGGCTGAAGTGGTTATTGCTCTTTATTTATAAAAGATACATAGACAAAGGCACTGTGATTGGATCAGGGAACATTAGATCCCCTTCACCAATTGCCGCCATGTAAATGCCACCCAGAACAAGCAGCAGACATGTGCACATGCGCGCCTACCCATCGCGGACACACTGGATGGGCACCTCCAATCTGGACAACTATAGTCTTCCGGATAGAATTAAGTAGATAAATTGAGCAACATTTGCTGTAACCAAGCATGTAACAGTTGGAGGTGGAAGGGTCGAGGTCTGGAGACCCCACTTTGCTCTCCATCCATAACATGCAGAATAGCCGATGGAGCAGCATACATTGCCTGGCTCCAGCACTCTGTCACATTCGCCCTCCTCTCTTCACATCACTGGCCGGCATCCAGCCACATATCCTGACCACTGGCTGTTGTTAACTGGAAGCCCTCTACCTTCCTCAAGGCTCCCACATATTGCTTTTTCTGTGATTAATTACACTTTTCTGCCCGCCTGTTGTCACCACACACATGCTAATCTGCTGCCATCGAGGGTGCTGTTACAGAACAAACTGGTATTGCACATAATGACCACAGTTTGCAGAATACTGACACTGAGATAGGAACTGTAGTGTGCAAAAGGTTTCTATTATAAACCATATCATGCAAATAAGATGCAAACCATATGCAAACCCAACATATACAGTGAATCTTCCACAAACCAGACAAAATAGTGTGCATACATACAAACAAACCCTGACTATCTGACTAACTATTTACAAGCACATATGCACAGGAAAATATATACAATAGCGCAGTATCACAAGGAGCAGGCAAATACAGGTCAAAACGGAGTATCAGGGTCAGCAGCGGTAAATCAGTTACAGTGGGTTGCAAAAGTATTCGGCCCCCTTGAAGTTTTCCACATTTTGTCATATTACTGCCACAAACATGAATCAATTTTATTGGAATTCCACATGAAAGACCAACACAAAGTGGTGTACACATGAGAAGTGGAACGAAAATCATACATGATTCCAAACATTTTTTACAAATAAATAACTGCAAAGTGGTGTGTGCATAATTATTCGGCCCCCTTTGATCTGAGTACAGTCAGTTGCCTATAGACATTGCCTGATGAGTGCTAATGACTAAATAGAGTGCACCTGTGTGTAATCTAATGTCACTACAAATACAGCTGCTCTGTGATGGCCTCAGAGGTTGTCTAAGAGAATATTGGGAGCAACAACACAGTAAAGTCCAAAGAACACATCAGACAGGTCAGGGATCAAGTTACTGAGAAATTTAAAGCAGGCTTATGCTACAAAAAGATTTCCAAAGCCTTAAACATCCCACGGAGCACTGTTCAAGCGATCATTCAGAAATGGAAGGAGTATGGCACAACTGTAAACCTACCAAGACAAGGCCATCCACCTAAACTCACAGGCCGAACAAGGAGAGCGCTGATCAGAAATGCAGTCAAGAGGTCCATGGTGACTCTGGACGAGCTGCAGAGATCTAAAGCTCAGGTGGGAGACTCTGTCCATAGGACAACTATTAGTCATGCACTGTACAAAGTTGGCCTTTATGGAAGAGTGGCAAGAAGAAAGGCATTGTTAACAGAAAGCATAAGAAGTCCCATTTGCAGTTTGCCACAAGCCATGTTGGGGACACAGCAACCATGTGGAAGAAAGTTCTCTGGTCGGATGAGACCAAAATGGAACTTTTCGGCCAAAATGCAAAACGCTATGTGTGGCGGAAAACTAACACTGCACATCACTCTGAACACACCATCCCCACTGTCAAATATGGTGGTGGCAGCATCATGCTCGGGGAGTGCTTCTCTTCAGCAGGGACAGGGAAGCTGGTCAGAGTTGATGGGAAGATGGATGGAGCCAAATACAGGGCACACTTGGAAGAAAACCTCTTGGAGACTGCAAAAGACTTGAGACTGGGGCGGAGGTTCACCTTCCAGCAGGACAATGACCATAAACATAAAGCCAGGGCAACAATGGAATGGTTTAAAACAAAACATATCTATGTGTTAGAATGGCCCAGTCAAAGTCCAGATCTAAATCCAATCGAGAATCTGTGGCAAGATCTGAAAACTGCTGTTCACAAACGCTGTCCATCTAATCTGACTGAGCTGGAGCTGTTTTGCAAAGAAGAATGGGCAAGGATTTCAGTCTCTAGATGTGCAAAGGCAGGTAGAGACATACCCTAAAAGACTGCTGTAATTGCAGCAAAAGGTGGTTCTACAAAATATTGACTCAGGGGGCCGAATAATTACACACACCCCACTTTGCAGTTATTTATTTGTAAAAAATGTTTGGAATGATGTATGATTTTCGATCCACTTCTCACATGTACACCACTTTGTATTGGTCTTTCACATGGAATTCCAATAAAATTGATACATGTTTGTGGCGGTAATGTGACAAAATGTGGAAAACTTCAAGGGGGCCGAATACTTTTGCAACCCACTGTATAAACAAGGTACAGAGAAATGAGCAGAGACGAAGTCTGGACTAGCAAGGTTCAGCAACAGGTAAACAGATCAACACACAAGGTACAAGGATCAGGAATCGGGAGTGTCCAGGAACTTATTATGAACAAAGTTCTGGCAATTACTTGGAGGAAGAGGCAGTCTTAATTTTAGTACATGAAACAGAAAGCAGCTGGTGGTAACTAGTGTTGGGCGAACAGTGTTCGCCACTGTTCGGGTTCTGCAGAACATCACCCTGTTCGGGTGATGTTCGCGTTCGGCCGAACACCTGGTGGTGTTCGGCCAAACTGTTCGGGTTCACCCGAACGGCTCATTGCCTGGCCGAACAGGGCCCCTGTTCGGCACGAACAGGGCCCTGTTCGCCCGAATACTGCCCCCTATGGGGTCGCAGGCATAAGGGGGGAGCATGCCCCGATCGCGGGGGGGGTCGGAAATTCCCCCCACCCCCTCCGCTAGCGCTCCCCCCTCTGCCCGCTTCCCCATTCAAAAGTTAGGAAGTGAAACTGTACCTGTGCGGTAGTGGGTGGCTGGCAGTGGGCGACACTATGGAGTGACTGAGGAGGAGGAGGAGTCCGGAGAGTGACGCGTTGAGGGAGGCCGGGCAGTGGGCGGATCAGCAGTAGTACGGTACTACTGCTGAACCGCCCGCTGCCCGGCCTCCCTCAACGCGTCACTCTCCGGACTCCTCCTCCTCCTCAGTCACTCCATAGTGCCGCCCACTGCCAGCCACCCACTACCGCACAGGTACAGTTTCACTTCCTAACTTTTGAATGGGGAAGCGGGCAGAGGGGGGAGCGCTAGCGGAGGGGGTGGGGGGAATTTCCGACCCCCCCCCCCGCGATCGGGGCATGCTCCCCCCTTATGCCTGCGACCCCATAGGGCCCCCAAAAGCGGGATGTTCGGGGAGTTCGGGGTTCGGCCCGAACATGCCGAACATTGCGGCCATGTTCGGCGAACTTTCCCGAACCCGAACATCCAGGTGTTCGCCCAACACTAGTGGTAACTGACCAAAGTCCCATTAGAGGCAGGCCAGACAAATAACTGGAAGTCCTTAGTACAGGAAGCATACAGCCACCTGCTGGTGAAAGGCAGAACTTCAGGGCTGCTAAATATCCACAAAGCCCTGTGCTGGTGGCACAGTGAAAGTCCAGGGTAGTCCAAGTAAATACTGCCACCAGCAGGGAGGAGAAGTCAATGCATAATTCCTAACATTAACCTTCCCCCCTCCCCCGAAGGAGTGTCCTCAGGACGCTCCACAATGTCTTTAGAAAATTCCTACCATGGTCCCACATGATGGCGGGCAACAAATACCTTGGCCAGAAGGGTCGCAGATGCCAAGGTAGGGTGGGCAGGGAGGAAAAAAACATTAATTTTGAAACCTTGGTCTCAGAATGTTGTGATACAAACTGTAAATCTTCAGGCAGGAAGTCGGACGAAAACCTGAAAAACGTCACACAGGACCCAGAAATCAGCAAATAATATAGTATACAGCAAACCGGAACACAGACAGGAAACCATCAAGCAGAGAAAGAGGTAAAACAGGAGACCAGAGGACATCAAGCAAGGTATTAGGCTTGGCAGGTCTCAGGCTAAGTAGCAAACTGGCAGGCATCAGGCTGGACAGGAGACTGGCAGGCATAAGGCAGAACAGGAGACTGGCAGGCATCAGGCTGGACAGGAAACTGGCAGGCATAAGACTTGGCAGGAAACTGGACAGGAGCAAGCTGAACAGGAGACTGGTAGGCACCATCAGGCTTGGCAGGAGACTGGACAGGATGAGGCTTGGCAGAAGACTGGACAGGATGAGGCTTGGAAGGAGACTGGACAGGATCAGGCTGAACAGGAGACTGGTAGGCACCATCAAGCTTGGCAGGAGACTGGACAGGATGAGGCTTGGCAGGAGACTGAACAGGATGAGGCTTGTCAGGAGACTGGACAGGATGAGGCTTGGCAGGAGACTGGACAGGATGAGGTTCGGCAGGAGACTGGACATAATGAGGCTTGGCCGGAGACTGGACATGATCAGGCTTGGCAGGAGACTGGACAGGATCAGGTTTGGCAGGAGACTGGACAGGATCAGGTTTGGCAGGAGACTGGACAGGATCAGGTTTGGCAGGAGACTGGACAGGATCAGGCTTGGCAAGAGACTGGACTGGATCAGGCTTGGCAGGAGACTGGACAGGACAGGTGTCATGATCGCTGCTGCAGCAGGTATTGCTGGAAGTAGTAGTGCTGCAGCTCAGGTAGTTCTGATCTCTTTCCATGCAAGCTGCATAGCTTTGTCTTCCTTTCCCTGCTGTCAACTTGTGACTGATTATCATTCACCTGTGTGGGAATCTGCATGTCTGCTCCCATTGGATGACCTCAGTATAAAGATCTGCTTCCTGCAGGACTCCTCGGGTTTTCATAGCTTCAGTTTAAGCCTGTCTTGCTGTCGCTTCAGCCCCCGATCGTGTTTCTTGTTCTAAAGATACTTTGCTGGTTTTGCATCATATATTGGTTCATTGCCCATATATATGCATACCAGCACGTTTATTATTTTCCTTGTATTCGTGTTACATTGATACATCAGTGACGCTGATATATACGTACACGAACTGTTTATATCCTGTGTTCAGTTAGTCAGTTCCAGCACGTTTTGGTGGTTGCGCGTATCGTGATCACCCGTGCTGAGCTAGTTATCCTGTTCCTGGTCCTGTTTGTGGATTGCGTTCATCTCTGCGAGGAGATAACGAATCCTTCTGAATCCTGTCCTGTTACCTTTTGTGGATTGCGTTCATCTCTGCGAAGAGATAGCGAATCCTTCTGAGTCCTGTTCCCTGTATCGTTCCAGTCCTAAGTCAGTGTTCCTGCTTATGTCATATATCGGTTCATTGCCGATATATACATATGTTAGTCAGACGTTACAAATAGTTTCATTGATAGCTGTAATTGTAATACGCTAGGAAATCATACTTATTGTATATTTATCTGTGTTACGTTCATCTATCTTGATCCTGCTATTTCCTGACTATCCTGTCCTGTCTTTGTGAGGCACGCCATCGCCGCTACGCATTGGCTGCCTCATTCCAGTCTGTCTTGTTGTGGACGCTTGCTGTCACTAAATAGCGGCTAGCTAGCAAGCGTTCATTCTGTCTACCTGTCCTGATCTCCTCAGTTCTGGTTTATGCGCTCAGCGCTACTTTGCGCTGAGACGTTATAGCGAAAGCATTGTTTGTGGCTGTCGGATCTGCACCGGCTCTGTGCGCCACAATCTCCTTTTGGAGTCAGTCCTCCCCTCCACTATACTAGGGATAGCCTGTTTCCTTGTGCTAGTGTGTGTACCTCCTCCACGTCAGCTCATGCGTTGCATGCTGACTGTGGAGAATACACCACCAAGCCTTACATTATGAAAACCCCATTACCAATCCCTATTGTGGGGGGGATTTCCAGAAATTATGACACTGTTTGTCAGGGGTCCTGCTCCTTTAAAAAATTTGAAAAGCTTGGTCCTGAAGTTACAGACAAATTTATATCAGAATTAGTTAAAGTTCTGGCCAATCCCGACTTTCGGGCTTCTGCAATTTCTACCTGGTCTGATTGGATCGTTTGTGCTCTTTTTAAGGGCAAACTTTTTGATTGGGCAATTGATGTCTTAGATCACACTCAGTTTAGACAAAGTCCTTTGCAATTTATAGCTTTTGTAATTCACAATTGGTTGCGCATAGATCCATTGCCTTTTCCTCTTAATGAACTCCTGGCAGCAGGCCAATCAGCTGCTCCTTCAATTGCTTGCAAAGATGATCAGCAAGCAGAAAGTGTTACTGATAATTTTCTTGCAGCCTTGAATAAATCACCAAAAACAGCAGGGTCTAAGGCAAAACGCAAACGTTCTAAGAAACGTGTCCGATCTGCAGAGTCGTTATCCTTAGCGACTGAGACCTATAATGAGATTCTGCCATTAACAGATAATGAAATGCAATTGTCTTTCAGGGGAGTTAAATGGACTTATGAAACTACTAATGAACTTTCATCACTGGCTAGGGAAAATAAAGATTTTTGTTTAAAATAATTATCTGAGTATGATTATGAGGAGATATTACAGAGTATAGAACAAATCAACTTATTTGTGAAGCAAGGAAAGTTTGCATACACTACAGTTCAACACTTGCTACAGGTATTGGAGATTCTTAAGAATAAGGAATCTGCCAATCACCTGCTAATTAACCCAATATATGTCCCTGCCACAATCATATCTGCAAACTGTAATCTGCCTGTTAAGTATGCTTGGAATCCTCCATTTGAGAAAGGAGAGATGGAAGCTCTGGTCAATGAATGGAAGAATGATTCAAGTACATTTTGTCAATTTTACAGTGCAAAGAGTGAATTAGTATTGAATGCATGCTTTAAGTCTGCCTATAACCTAATAAAAACTGGTGTGTGTGGGTATGACTTTGTGGCTCCATTGATCGATGTGTGGAAAATGATTTTGGACGATTTTTATGCGATTCAATCAGTTGATACCAGGGAAGACACACTGTCAATTGGAGACTGTCCCACTTCTCCAGTTACTGAGTCCCTGCCATGTCTTGTGAGTGTTCCTGTAACTCCACCCTGTACCATGGATAACTCAGTGTTACTTCCCAGTAAAACAGAAGCCACTGATACTTTCTTAACTTTGCCCTGCACAAATTTCTCAGCAGAGAATCCAGAGGTCCTGCTGACTTCTGAGTCCAGCCTAGCCAGTACTCATGAGTCTTTGTTCAGTGAAACAGACACCAGAAAAATCTTGCCTGTCTCTGCAAACACTTCTGCAGAAATTACCTGTGTTAATAAAGTTCAACTCCTGTCTGATCCAGCAGATGCCAATAGATGCACTACATCAGTTTCCGAGTCCCAGCAATCCTGTCCAGAAACCTCAGAACCCCAGCATCTGAATTTTCCAATTTTACAATTGAATGGTGATTCAGATGCGCAAACATTGTGTTTTGATCTTCCTGTTTCTACACCTCACTCTAGTTTCGTGAATAACTCAGAGCGTCTGCTATGTGAATCCGAAATCGCAGAATTATTACCGTGTTCAGAAAATGTTCCAGTAAATTTGCCCTGTACCATGAATTGTGCAGTAGATCTCTCCAATGAAACTCAGGTCACAGAATCATTATGCTGTCCAGCAGGTGCTTCCATGGTTTTGCCCTGCAATATGGACTGTGCAGTAATCCTGTCCAGTGAAGCTGTGGTCGCAGAGTCTTATGCTTCACCCAGTACTTTGGATACTTCAAACCCTCTAGCAGAGGAGTCTGAGGCACTGCTTACCTCAGTTGGTGTTGCAGTAATATTCACTTGTCTAGCAGCTGTTTTGGAATTACAGTCTGCTCTAATAAAACTTGATGAATTTCTGCCCAGCAAAGCAGAAGCCATTGAAATATTTTCCTCGTCAGCAAGTGTGTTAGATACCTTGCCCTGTACACAGTCTGATTTAACCAATGGTGTTGAGTCCCTCTCCAGTGTTGTAACAGCCGAGGAACTCCAGCCCTGTCCTCTGAATGTTTCAGAAGTCTTGCCCTGTAACATGGATAATTCTGATTCTCTGGTCAAAATAATAGAAATCTCAGAATTTCAGTCCGGTCTGATGAGTGTTCCTGAAACCCAGCCCTGTATCCTGAAAGATTCTGGTTCTCTGGCCGCTGTGGCAGAGGTTCCAGAGTCCCCTTCCTGTCCAGGGAATTCCTCAGTTTTGCCTAGTCCAGTGGGGGCTGCTGCAATACTGACTTGTTCTGCAGTGCCTCATGAGCTCCAATCCAGTGTATTAGATGAGTCTCTGTCCAGTCCAGAGGTAGTTGTGGAGTCCCTATCTGGTTCAGTGCATACATCAGAAGATTTGTCCTGTCTTGTTAGTGCCCCTGAATCTGATTTGTTACTGACTTTGCTGGAATCAGCGACATCTAAGTCTGATCCTGCATTCTCGTGTAAAAGTCCAGTAGTTGCGAAGTCTAGTCATGATGATTTTTTTTTTGGCCAGTCCTGGTTTTGGTCCTGTCTTGGCTGACCCTGAGGCTCACAGTTCCTTGACATGCCCAGAGGTTTCTCTTGTGCCAGTGTGCCCAGATGTTCTTTGTGTGCCAGAATGCCCAAGTGTGTCTAAGGTGTTAGCGTGCTCTGATGCTTCCTTAGTGGGAACATGTTCTGATGTTGCCAGTCTGCCTGCATGCCCAGAGATGGTTCTGGTCCCTGAAAACCCTGATCTTGATGTTTGTCCTTGTGGCCCTGACTCGGGAATTGCCCTAGGTTCCATAGGGGTTCTTGATAGTTCTCCATGTGAGCCTAAGGGGCGTTCTGACCTATGGGGATCTCTTTGGAGCTTCAAGGTGTTCTGGGAGGTCTCTGAGAAAACTTGTCCTGGTGCCTTGGACTGGTTCAACAGTGGGTTTTGTGTTGGTAAAGACAGTCCCGGTGGGCATTGCAAAGGCTTTGGCGTTTTTGAACGGTTCCTGGAAGGCGGTGGGTATCGCTCAGGGAGTTTCGGAGGGCTTTCTTCTGGAAATCATGGTTCTGATGGGTGTCACACTGGGGCTTGTAGTACTGATGGGCATGGTTCTGTAGGTTCTGGTTCTGATGGGTCCAGTCTTGTGGGGACTGATTCTGGAATTCGGTCTTGCCGGGCTGTCCCGGTCATCATGAATTATCAGTCAGACTGTTTTGTTGGGAATTTCAGTTTTGAAAAGCGTCTGGAATCCGCTTTTAAGGGCGGGGGTACTGTCATGATCGCTGCTGCAGCAGGTATTGCTGGAAGTAGTAGTGCTGCAGCTCAGGTAGTTCTGATCTCTTTCCATGCAAGCTGCATAGCTTTGTCTGCCTTTCCCTGCTGTCAGCTTGTGACTGATTATCATTCACCTGTGTGGGAATCTGCATGTCTGCTCCCATTGGATGACCTCAGTATAAAGATCTGCTTCCTGCAGGACTCCTTGGGTTTTCATAGCTTCAGTTTAAGCCTGTCTTGCTGTCGCTTCAGCCCTCGATCGTGTTTCTTGTTCTAAAGATACTTTGCTGGTTTTGCATCATATATTGGTTCATTGCCCATATATATGCATACCAGCACGTTTATTATTTTCCTTGTATTCGTGTTACGTTGATACATCAGTGACGCTGATATATACGTACACGAACTGTTTATATCCTGTGTTCAGTTAGTCAGTTCCAGCACGTTTTGGTGGTTGCGCATATCGTGATCACCCGTGCTGAGCTAGTTATCCTGTTCCTGGTCCTGTTTGTGGATTGCGTTCATCTCTGCGAGGAGATAACGAATCCTTCTGAATCCTGTCCTGTTACCGTTTGTGGATTGCGTTCATCTCTGCGAAGAGATAGCGAATCCTTCTGAGTCCTGTTCCCTGTATCGTTCCAGTCCTAAGTCAGTGTTCCTGCTTATGTCATATATCGGTTCATTGCCGATATATACATATGTTAGTCAGACGTTACAAATAGTTTCATTGATAGCTGTAATTGTAATACGCTAGGAAATCATACTTATTGTATATTTATCTGTGTTACGTTCATCTATCTTGATCCTGCTATTTCCTGACTATCCTGTCCTGTCTTTGTGAGGCACGCCATCGCCGCTACGCATTGGCTGCCTCATTCCAGTCTGTCTTGTTGTGGACGCTTGCTGTCACTAAATAGCGGCTAGCTAGCAAGCGTTCATTCTGTCTACCTGTCCTGATCTCCTCAGTTCTGGTTTATGCGCTCAGCGCTACTTTGCGCTGAGACGTTATAGCGAAAGCATTGTTTGTGGCTGTCGGATCTGCACCGGCTCTGTGCGCCACAATCTCCTTTTGGAGTCAGTCCTCCCCTCCACTATACTAGGGATAGCCTGTTTCCTTGTGCTAGTGTGTGTACCTCCTCCACGTCAGCTCATGCGTTGCATGCTGACTGTGGAGAATACACCACCAAGCCTTACAACAGGATCAGCTGTGCAGGAAACTGGCAGGCATCAGGCTGGACAACAGGTTGGCAGGTCTCAGGCAGAGCAGGAAACTGGCAGGCTGCAGGCGAGGCAACGGGCTTGGTACCAACAGGACAGACAGTAGATTTGGCACCATCAGGAGCATTAGCAGCAAAAGTCTCCAACAGAACACAGAGTAGGGACACCAAGAGCCAAAAATAGTGTAGTATGTACTGGTAGTTGAAATAAAGTATGATAGAGAAATAAGCTATACTCACAAAGCAGGGTTACCTTAAAGGCAACCACTGTATAGGCAGGTGGGGGATTAGACCTCACCCCACTCAGGATTAAGAATTCGCTCTCCGTAGATAAGGAAAAAAGGGGGTAACACCCCTCCACCAGGAGTGGACTTGATATAGTGTAGTATGGATACAGAGGTGCCAAAAGCATAAAAGCATCTAAAAACTTTAAAACATGAAGAGGCAGTGGTGGAGCTACATCCTCCAAGCAGACACAAAAATTGCCAATGTGTGTGTCAAATACAACAAGCTTACTTACATACTGGGGGGGCAATGCAATGTGTTTCGCAGGTTTGATCCCCTCCATCAGGCAATAACAACTGAGAAATAGCATATGTAGTCAGTAGAAGAGCCAGGCACCTCTGTGAGTACAGGCAGCATACCGCCTCACCTCTGTGTGGTGCCTGACTCTGTGAGGTGCCTGGCTCATTGTTATTGCCTGATGGAGTGGGATCAAACCTGTGAAATGCGTTACATTGTCCCCCGGAGTATGTAATTAAACTTGTTTTGACAAACATATTGGCAATTTTTGTGTCTGCTTGGAGGAGGTAGGTCCACGACTTCCTGCTCATGTTTTAAACTTTTTAAAAGTCTCTAACAGCAGGGCAGCAGCAGAAGTCTGTAACAGCTGGGAAACAACAGTAATCTTAGACAGCTGGTCAGCAGCAGAAGTCTATGACAGCTGGGCAGAAGCAGAAGTCTGTGACAGCTGGGCAGAAGCAGAAGTCTGCGATGGCTGGGCCGCAGCAGAAGTCTGTAAAAGCTGGGCAGCAGCAGAAGTCTGTAACAGCTGGGCAGCAGGTTGCATAACCTCAGGCAAAACAGAAGACGGGATAACTTCAGACAGGTTAACAGGTTGGGAAGCTTCAGACAGGACAACAGGCTGAGTAGCTTCAGACAGGGCAACAGGCAGAGTAGTTTCAGACAGGGCAAAAGACTGCTTAACCTCATGGATCTGGACCATTGGTTGAGCATTTGGCTGGGCCATTGGCTGAGCACATAGCTGGACCGTTAGCTGAGACCCCCAAAAAGTCTGTGCGGACTGGAAGTGAAACTGAAAACTGAGACTGGGTCTGTGCGAGCTGGAACTGAAACTGTGCAGGCTGGATACAAGGTTCTGTAGGCTGTATACAAGTTTCTGTAGCTTGAGGCAAAGTCTCTAAAAGCAGGAAGCAAGATTCTGCAGACTGAGAACAAGATTCTGCAGGCTGGGTGCAGCTTTCTGCAGACTGGATGCAAATTTTTGCAGATTGGGGCAAAGTCTCTGCAGGCTGGGTGCACGATTCTACAGACTGCTTCAAAGTCTCTGCAGGCTGAAGGCAAGGTTCTGCAGACAAACAGGCTGGGTTGGGTTCTGGTGTATGCAAAATCTGCAAGAGTTGTGAAATGAAGGCTAGAGTCTGTATAACTAGTGTCAGAGGAACATTGGCTGGAGGCTGCACTAAACAGGAGTTGACGGAGGACAAAGTTAATGGAAGCTGTACAGAAGGAAAGGTGATTAAAGGCTACACCAGACAGGAGTTGGATGGAGGCTGCACCAGACAGGAGTTGGATGGAGGCTGCACAGGAAGCAAGATGACCAGAGGCTGCAATGGACAGGAACTGACTGGATGCTGCACTGAACAAGCATTGACTGGAAGCTGTAATGGACTGGAATGGACTGAAGGCTGCACGGGAGGCAAGATAACTGGAGATTGCAGTGGACAGGAACTAACTTGAGACTGCACAGAAGGCGAGATGACTGGAGGGTACATGAGACCTGAGTTGACTGGCGTTATGGAAGCTGTTTTGCGCCTAGTCTTGGTGACCACTCTGGAAACTGTAAAGACAGCAGATTCTCTTGATGTAGCTGGATACTGCCAGGACCAAGATGTGGGCCTGATAGCAGTTTGCATTGGTGCTGATTTTACAGGTTTTTTTAACTATTGCAGGCTCTGAGTTTTGGACACAGGAAGAGGTATATGGAAAGTGAGCAGAAGAAAGAAAGTGGGAACGGGAAGAAAGGATTTCACGCCAGGCAGTGATCAGAGCAACAGCTGATCTTTGCTTACAAAGCTTATGTTTCAACAAAGATTCAGTTGCATGTATACATGCAAATACATACGCTTCACTCTTTTCAGAATCAGGGATAGTCGTAGTGAGCCAACTTCGCTATGCTGGAACTACGTGTAGTTTTCCGCAACTACGCGTAGTACAAATATTCCTGCATTACATGAACTACGCTATGAAAGCACCTACGCAAGTACGCTTTGAACTACGCAATAGCGCGTAGTAAACATAGTCGTAGGTGTAACACCATGCTCCCATGCGGAATTCTTTCCACATTAACTCTAGTGGTACTACGCATGCGTTACCCGTTTCTATGTGTAATGTCTAGCTGTTATGCGGAAATGTTGGGCCTCCGATTTCACTTTCCAAAATCTCACATTTTTTCAAAGGGCGATGGCTCAGCAGGGGCACATTCTCTAACATTGTAGGGACTCTTAGGGGGATCATGACTGGTGAGTTTCGGGCCCTTAGGCCAAAGAGGTCATAGCCTAGGGTCACAAAAGCCTGTTTACTTAATGGTGGCGATTCTGACAAATATAAATCGCAGCCATGGCCATTAGCAAACTCTGAATCTCACGACATGTCTCATGCAGGTAGAAGGCATATTGTTGTACTTGCACTCCAATGTTGGGTTCTCTACATCTCTGCAAACCAGAATTATGGGGGTCCAAAAGTGCTAAATTCCGCCATAGGCTTTCATTGGGCCTCCTATTTCACTTTCCAAAATGTAATATTTTTAAAGGGCGATGGCTCAGCAGTGGCACATTTTCTAGCATTGTAGGGACTCTTAGGGGGATCATGACTGGTGAGTTTTGGGCCCTTACCTTACCGTTCAGCAGAAACCTGCGCTTTTGTACCCTGAAAACCTAGGCCCCAATGAAAGTGTAAGGATCTCCAGTTCTGCCTGTCATTGCAGTGATGGGCTGACTTTGCATTGGTTTCAGTCTGCACATTACTGCAATGGAATTGTATGCAAGTCTGTGAGGATTCCCAGTTCTGTTTCTCACTGCAGTTATGGGCTGGCTTTGCATTTGGCTCAGTCTTGCTGCAGTGAGATTACATGGAAGTGTCTGAACACCTGCAAGGTGAGGGCCTTGTTAGCGGAGTACTTAAGATCCAGACTTCCCAGCAGCCTTTGCTGTCGTATTGTTTGTCCTCCCTGCTTGTGCAGCCTCAGGTCTTGTTCCTGTCTTGCCTGAGTCCTTGGAAATTATAATCCGTGTGTTTGCTCTTGTCCTGTATGCTGTATTCTGGATGAATATCTACATACCTGCTGGTGGACTTGAACTGATTAACACTGTCTGGGTAAATATTCCTGCAAAGCTGTTTCATGAGCATAATGTCGCATGCTTGTTCCTGAACTGTCTGGAATCTACTCTGAACGTTTTCATGTACATATCTTCACTGTAAATAAAACATCACTTTGCATCAAATCCTAGGCGTCTGCATCTTTGGGAGTTCATCTGCACGAAGCTAAGCCTCGCCAGACAGAATGCCTGCTGGTGAGCATGACAGAAAGCCTTTGGGGGATTTTAGCACTTTTGCACTCCCGTAACTCTGGTTTGCAGAGATGTAGGGAACCCAACATTGGACTGCAAGTACAACATTATGCCTTCTACCTGCGTGAGACACTTCGTGAGATTCAGACTTTGCTAACGGCCATGGCTGCGATTTATGTTTGTCAGAATCGCCACCGGTACCTTTGCAAAAATAAACAGGTTTTTGTGACCCTAGGCTATGACCTCTTTGGCCTAGGGGCCCGAAA
Source organism: Hyperolius riggenbachi (assembly GCF_040937935.1). Taxonomy (NCBI): domain Eukaryota; kingdom Metazoa; phylum Chordata; class Amphibia; order Anura; family Hyperoliidae; genus Hyperolius; species Hyperolius riggenbachi. Next base: position 337,414,697 of record NC_090650.1, read on the forward strand.
CTCACCAGTCATGAGCCCCCTAAGAGTCCCTACAATGCTAGAAAATTTGCCACTGCTGAGCCATCGCCCTTTGAAAAAATTTGAGATTTTGGAAAGTGAAATAGGAAGCCGAATGAAAGCCAATGGCAAAATTCAGCATGTTTGCACCCCATAACTCTGGTTGATTTATCACCCACCAACTTAAGCAGTTAATAGCACAGGCCCCTTATATCCTAGCAACACCAAATTTGCAGGATATGTTAAAAAGATAGTGGGAAACAATATTTAAAAAAAAATTTAAATTGTTATTTTTGGGGAATGTTCTGAGTGTGGGAAATCTTAAAAGAATAATAGCGTGGAGTCCCCCCTCCCGAGCCCCTGTAACCCCTTGTCCCCCATGAGGGCTGGGATAGCCAGAATGCAGAGCCCCGGCCGACTGGGGCTTTGCACCCTGAGCTATACCAGGCCGCATGGTCCATGGATTAGGAGGCTTGGGGGGGAGGGGCGGACAAGCCTCCCCCCCCCCCCAGAGCACTTGTCTAATCCATGGACAAGGGGCTCTTCCCCACCTCCAGTGCCCCAAGAAGGAGATAAGGGCAACGACTCCCTGGGGGGGGGGGGGGTTCATGGTGGCATCTGGGAGTCCCCTTTAAGTAGGGGACCCCAGATGCCCACCCCCCCTCCCAGGAGAAATGAGTATAGGGGTAAAAAGTACACCTTACCCATTTCCACAAAGGGTTAAGTGAAATAAGAACACAAGCATGAAAAAGAAAAAAGTATTTTAATGATCTTAGTTAACCAGAAATACTTACCTGTACCTTTAAAAAAAAATTCCCACGCCAATATCCTCGGTAACGATCCAACGTATACAGTATCCTCCAATCTTGCGATCTCCAATTAAGTTGATTGAAGATCTTCCACGGCAATTAACTATACTATACCTTGGAATGCATCCTGCCGACGCATAGCGCCAGCTCCCGCTGTCCTCCCCACCTCCTCCTCACCTGTCACCCTCACCTATCCTGGCACCTGGTGCACCCATGGGTGCACCGAGTGCGAGCCTAGGTGAGGGGTGACAGGTGTAGGCAGGTGGGGAGAGACAGCGGGAGCCGGCGCTATACGTCCGCACAGGACGCATTCTAAGCTATAGTAAGCTCATCAATGAGCCGGTTCTTTTTGTATTAAATCTAATGAATCATTACCGAGGAAACTAAGCATACAAAACTATGCACCTATTGTGGAAACTACGCCTGTCAACTCAACTACGTTGGAGAGCGTAATGTGCGAAGTACGCGCAGTGTACGCCTAGTGACATGTGTCTACGCGTCACTACGCAAGTAAAACTACGCGTGCGAAACTATGCATAATACGTAGTAAGTACACGTAGCAAACGTAGCTACGAAGTTCGGTGGAATGACTACGCGTATTTTACTAAATGTAGTTTTCAACATACGAAATACTACGACGATGCGTATTCGTCAACTACGATGCGTAGATTCGCATAGGCGTAGTTGCGGCTCAACCCTGTTCAGAATAACATTCACAGAATCCTTCCATTTCACTCTTCAAAAAAATCAAACAAATTATCAATCTGGTCAGAGGTGAACACAAAATCAAAATGTTCCTTTATGGAAGACTGACATTTAGGCAATTTATCTGCAGTGGACTAAGGGTTCTGAACTAGGTGGGAGGTATTCAGAGGGTTAACAGGAGGTTTGCATAGTGACACGATTTCTGAATATGCATTAATCAGGGCATGAGCTTACTCAGGCTTACATCTTCTTTCAGGCAACAGACTCTCAACAGCACACCAACCGCACACTTACATCCCAAAACACATACAGAGCTTTGCTTAACATAGAATTCAAAAAAGGCTTTTCTGTCTGTCTTCAAATAACAATAGTACATGTTAACTTGTTCAGAAGTAAAATTAACCTGAACTGAACTCCCAACAGGTAAGGCAGGGGCTGTGGAACCTGCAGAGATAATCTTGCATGCATTTCGCAACAAGGAGACTTTGCCATACTTGCATATTCCCTGAGTGATCAAGGAATGGAGGGAATCAATACAAGCCTGCACAGTCTGTTTATCTTTGTTTGAGTAATAATCAAGAAAACATTCCCTGTCATCCTCAAACAAATTAATCAGAGCTTCTATGGCATAGTTGTCAAAAGGTGGTTCATAATCTACTTTGGTCATTATCAGGTTTCAGGCAAACACTTGTTACTTTGGGGGATGCAAGGTCATTCCAGAGCCTGGCTAAATTCTCAATATCTTTGGTGCAAAAGATTCCCACTTTAACATAACTATAAGCCTGGCTAATTAACTGCTGCAGTTCAACCTTAGGAAAAGCAGCAAAATCAGCATGACACTCAGCCTCTTCTTCATCCCCCAGCAATGCATAATAATACATGCATTGTGGGCATGCCCGTTTCTAGGGCCGTGCAGGGCGTGCCGCCGCCCGGGGCACTGTTGGGAGGGGGGCGCTGTAATGGAGGGGGGGGGGGGTCCGGAGCCGCGGGGAGGGCAGCCCAACCTCTCCCTCCCTCTCCCGGGCCGCCCTCGGTGCTCCCCCCTCAGACGCATACTCAGGCAGGAAGCGCCGCTGTTTACAACTCACCTCCCTGGCTCCAAGCACTGCTCTCTCGCCGCAGGTCTCCTCTCTGTATACACGCTGATACACACGCTGCCGGGGCTGCCGGAAGCAGCGTGTGTATCAGCGAGTAGGCAGAGAGGAAAAGACCGGCGGCGAGAGAGCAGCTGTAATGATCGCTGCTGCAGCAGGTGTTGCTGGAAGTAGTAGTGCTGCAGCTCAGGCAGTTCTGATCTCTTTCCATGCAAGCTGCATAGCTTTGTCTGCCTTTCCCTGCTGTCAGCTTGTGACTGATTATTATTCACCTGTGTGGGAATCTGCATGTCTGCTCCCATTGGATGACCTCAGTATAAAGATCTGCTTCCTGCAGGACTCCTCGGGTTTTCATAGCTTCAGTTTAAGCCTGTCTTGCTGTCGCTTCAGCCCCCGATCGTGTTTCTTGTTCTAAAGATACTTTGCTGGTTTTGCATCATATATTGGTTCATTGCCCATATATATGCATACCAGCACGTTTATTATTTTCCTTGTATTCGTGTTACGTTGATACATCAGTGTCGCTGATGTATACGTACACGAACTGTTTATATCCTGTGTGCAGTTAGTCAGCTTTCCAGCACGTTTTGGTAGTTTGCGCGTATCGTGAGCACCCGTGCTGAGCTAGTATCCTGCTCCTGGTCCTGTTCGTGGATTGCGTTCATCTCTGCGAGGAGATAACGAATCCTTCTGAATCCTGTCCTGTTACCGTTTGTGGATTGCGTTCATCTCTGCGAAGAGATAACGAATCCTTCTGAATCCTGTTCTGTTACTGTTTGTGGATTGCGTTCATCTCTGCGAAGAGATAACGAATCCTTCTGAATCCTGTTCTGTTACTGTTTGTGGATTGCGTTCATCTCTGCGAAGAGATAACGAATCCTTCTGAATCCTGTTCTGTTACCGTTTGTGGATTGCGTTCATCTCTGCGAAGAGATAGCAAATCCTTCTGAGTCCTGTTCCCTGTATTACTCCAGTCCTAGTCAGCGTTCCTGCTTATGTCATATATCGGTTCATTGCCGATATATACATATGTTAGTCAGACGTTACAAATAGTTTCATTGATAGCTGTAATTGTAATACGCTAGGAAAACATACTTATTGTATATTTGTCTGTGTTACGTTCATCTATCTTGATCCTGCTATTTCCTGACTATCCTGTCCTGTCTTTGTGAGGCACGCCATCGCTGCAATCGCATTAGCTGCCTCATTCCAGTCTGTCTTGTTTTGGACGCTTGCTGTCGCTAAGTAGCCGCTAGCTAGCAAGCGTTCATTCTGTCTACCTGTCCTGATCTCCTCAGTTCTGGTTTATGCGCTCAGCGCTACTTTGCGCTGAGACGTTATAACGAAAGCATTGTTTGTGGCTGTCAGATCTGCACCGGCTCTGTGCGCCACAATCTCCTATTGGAGTCAGTCCTCCCCTCCACTATACTAGGGATAGCCTGTTTCCTTGTGCTGGTGTGTGTACCTCCTCCACGCCAGCTCATGCGTTGCATGCTGACTGTGGAGAATACACCACCAAGCCTTACATTATGAAAACCCCATTACCAATCCCCATTGTGGGGGGGATTCCCAGAAAGTATGACACTGTTAATTATGGTTCCTGTTCCTTTAAGAAATTTGAAGAACTTAGCTCTGAAACAGAAAATGAGTTTTTCTCTGAATGTGCCAGGTTCCTGGCCAATCCTGATCTCCAAGCGACTCCTGTTTCAACCTGGGCACTCCAACTAAGTTATATTTTGTTTAAAGGGGAATTATTCCAGTGGGCATTTGATGTTCTCAATCATTCCGATTTGAAAGAGAGACCGCTGGAATTTCTAGCGTTAGTGATTGATAACTGGTTGCGCATAGATCCATTGCCTTTTCCTCTTAATGAACTCCTGGCAGCAGGCCAATCAGCTACTCCTTCAATTGCTTGCAAAAATGTTCAGCAAGCAGAAAGTGTTACTGATAATTTTCCTGCAGCCTTGAATAAATCACCAAAAACAGCAGGGTCTAAGGCAAAACGCAAACGTTCTAAGAAACGTGTCCGATCTGCAGAGTCGTTATCCTTAGCGACTGAGACCTATAATGAGATTCTGCCATTAGCAGATAATGAAATGCAATTGACTTTCAGGGGAGTTAAATGGACTTATGAAACTACTAATGAACTTTTCTCCCTGGCTAGGGAAAATAAAGATTTTTGTTTAAAAGAATTATCTGAGTATGATTATGAGGAGATATTACAGAGTATTGAACAAATCAACTTATTTGTGAAGCAAGGAATGTTTGCATACACTACAGTTCAGCACTTGCTACAGGTATTGGAGATTCTTAGGAATAAGGAATCTGCCAATCACCTGCTAATTAACCCAATATATGTCCCTGCTACAATCATATCTGCAAACCATAATCTGCCTGTTAAGTATGCTTGGAATCCTCCATTTGAGAAAGGAGAGATGGAAGCTCTGGTCAATGAATGGAAGAATGATTCAAGTTCATTTTGTCAATTTTACAGTGCAAAAAGTGAATTAGTATTGAATGCATGCATTAAGTCTGCCTATAACCTAATAAAAACTGGTGTGTGTGGGTATGACTTTGTGGCTCCATTGATTGATGTGTGAGAACTGATTTTGGATGATTTTTATGTGACTCCGAATTCGCAAATTTGGCGTTCTGACCCGCCTGCTTCAGCACCTTTGGCTGATTCAGCAGGTGATTCGGAGCTCTTTTTGTGTGAAATTGAAGTTCCTGCAATTCCACCCTGTACCATGGATAACTCAGTGTTACTTACCAGTAAAACAGAAGCCACTGATACATTCTTAACCTTGCCCTGCGCAAATTTCTCAGCAGAGAATCCAGAGGTCCTGCTGACTTCCGAGTCCAGCCTAGCCAGTACTCATGACTCTTTGTTCAGTGAAACAGACACCAGAAAAATCTTGCCTGCCTCTGCAAACACTTCTGCAGAAATTACCTGTGTTAATAAAGTTCAACTCCTGTCTGATCCAGCAGATGCCAATAGATGCACTACATCAGTTTCCGAGTCCCAGCAATCCTGTCTAGAAACCTCAGAACCCCAGCATCTGAATTTTCCAATTTTACAAATGAATGGTGATTCAGATGCGCAAACATTGTGTCTTGATCTTCCTGTTTCTACACCTCGCTCTAGTTTCGTGAATAGCTCAGAGCATCTGCTATGTGAACCTGAAATCGCAGAATTATTACCTTGTTCAGAAAATATTCCAGTAAATTTGCCCTGTATCGTGAATAGCTCAGAGCATCTGCTATGTGAACCTGAAATCGCAGAATTATTACCTTGTTCAGAAAATGTTCCAGTAAATTTGCCCTGTACCATGAATTGTGCAGTAGATCTCTCCAATGAAACTCAGGTCACAGAATCATTATGCTGTCCAGCAGGTGCTTCCATGGTTTTGCCCTGCAATATGGACTGTTCAGTGATCCTGTCCAGTAAAGCTGTGGTCGCGGAGTCTTATGCTTCACCCAGTACTTTGGATACTTCAAACCCTCTAGCAGAGGAGTCTGAGGCACTGCTTACCTCAGTTGGTGTTGCAGTAATATTCACTTGTCTAGCAGCTGTTTTGGAATTACAGTCTGCTCTAATAAAACTTGATGAATTTCTGCCCAGCAAAGCAGAAGCCATTGAAATATTGTCCTCGTCAGCAAGTGTGTTAGATACCTTGCCCTGTACACAGTCTGATTTAACCAATGTTGTTGAGTCCCTCTCCAGTGTTGTAACAGCCGAGGAACTCCAGCCCTGTCCTCTGAATGTTTCAGAAGTCTTGCCCTGTAACATGGATAATTCTGATTCTCTGCTCAAAATAATAGAAATCTCAGAATTTCAGTCCGGTCTGATGAGTGTTCCTGAAACCCAGCCCTGTATCCTGAAAGATTCTGGTTCTCTGGCCGCTGTGGCAGAGGTTCCAGAGTCCCCTTCCTGTCCAGGGAATTCCTCAGTTTTGCCTAGTCCAGTGGGGGCTGCTGCAATACTGACTTGTTCTGCAGCGCCTCATGAGCTCCAATCCAGTGTATTAGATCAGTCTCTGTCCAGTCCAGAGGTAGTTGTGGAGTCCCTATCTGGTTCAGTGCATACATCAGAAGATTTGTCCTGTCTTGTTAGTGCCCCTGAATCTGATTTGTTACTGACTTTGCTGGGATCAGCGACATCTAAGTCTGATCCTGCATTCTCGTGTAAAAGTCCAGTAGTTGCGAAGTCTAGTCATGATGATTTTTTTTTTGGCCAGTCCTGGTTTTGGTCCTGTCTTGGCTGACCCTGAGGCTCACAGTTCCTTGACATGCCCAGAGGTTTCTCTTGTGCCAGTGTGCCCAGATGTTCTTTGTGTGCCAGAATGCCCAAGTGTGTCTAAGGTGTTAGCGTGCTCTGATGCTTCCTTAGTGGGAACATGTTCTGATGTTGCCAGTCTGCCTGCATGCCCAGAGATGGTTCTGGTCCCTGAAAGCCCTGATCTTGATGTTTGTCCTTGTGGCCCTGACTCGGGAATTGCCCTAGGTTCCATAGGGGTTCTTGATAGTTCTCCATGTGAGCCTAAGGGGCGTTCTGACCTATTGGGATCTCTTTGGAGCTTCAAGGTGTTCTGGGAGGTCTCTGAGAAAACTTGTCCTGGTGCCTTGGACTGGTTCAACAGTGGGTTTTGTGTTGGTAAAGACAGTCCCGGTGGGCATTGCAAAGGCTTTGGCGTTTTTGAACGGTTTCTGGAAGGCGGTGGGTATCGCTCAGGGAGTTTCGGAGGGCTTTCTTCTGGAAATCATGGTTCTGATGGGTGTCACACTGGGGCTTGTAGTACTGATGGGCATTGTTCTGTAGGTTCTGGTTCTGATGGGTCCAGTCTTGTGGGGACTGAGTCTGGAATTCGGTCTTGCCGGGCTGTCCCGGTCATCATGAATTATCAGTCAGACTGTTTTGTTGGGAATTTCAGTTTTGAAAAGCGTCTGGAATCCGCTTTTAAGGGCGGGGGTACTGTAATGATCGCTGCTGCAGCAGGTGTTGCTGGAAGTAGTAGTGCTGCAGCTCAGGCAGTTCTGATCTCTTTCCATGCAAGCTGCATAGCTTTGTCTGCCTTTCCCTGCTGTCAGCTTGTGACTGATTATTATTCACCTGTGTGGGAATCTGCATGTCTGCTCCCATTGGATGACCTCAGTATAAAGATCTGCTTCCTGCAGGACTCCTCGGGTTTTCATAGCTTCAGTTTAAGCCTGTCTTGCTGTCGCTTCAGCCCCCGATCGTGTTTCTTGTTCTAAAGATACTTTGCTGGTTTTGCATCATATATTGGTTCATTGCCCATATATATGCATACCAGCACGTTTATTATTTTCCTTGTATTCGTGTTACGTTGATACATCAGTGTCGCTGATGTATACGTACACGAACTGTTTATATCCTGTGTGCAGTTAGTCAGCTTTCCAGCACGTTTTGGTAGTTTGCGCGTATCGTGAGCACCCGTGCTGAGCTAGTATCCTGCTCCTGGTCCTGTTCGTGGATTGCGTTCATCTCTGCGAGGAGATAACGAATCCTTCTGAATCCTGTCCTGTTACCGTTTGTGGATTGCGTTCATCTCTGCGAAGAGATAACGAATCCTTCTGAATCCTGTTCTGTTACTGTTTGTGGATTGCGTTCATCTCTGCGAAGAGATAACGAATCCTTCTGAATCCTGTTCTGTTACTGTTTGTGGATTGCGTTCATCTCTGCGAAGAGATAACGAATCCTTCTGAATCCTGTTCTGTTACCGTTTGTGGATTGCGTTCATCTCTGCGAAGAGATAGCAAATCCTTCTGAGTCCTGTTCCCTGTATTACTCCAGTCCTAGTCAGCGTTCCTGCTTATGTCATATATCGGTTCATTGCCGATATATACATATGTTAGTCAGACGTTACAAATAGTTTCATTGATAGCTGTAATTGTAATACGCTAGGAAAACATACTTATTGTATATTTGTCTGTGTTACGTTCATCTATCTTGATCCTGCTATTTCCTGACTATCCTGTCCTGTCTTTGTGAGGCACGCCATCGCTGCATCGCATTAGCTGCCTCATTCCAGTCTGTCTTGTTTTGGACGCTTGCTGTCGCTAAGTAGCCGCTAGCTAGCAAGCGTTCATTCTGTCTACCTGTCCTGATCTCCTCAGTTCTGGTTTATGCGCTCAGCGCTACTTTGCGCTGAGACGTTATAACGAAAGCATTGTTTGTGGCTGTCAGATCTGCACCGGCTCTGTGCGCCACAATCTCCTATTGGAGTCAGTCCTCCCCTCCACTATACTAGGGATAGCCTGTTTCCTTGTGCTGGTGTGTGTACCTCCTCCACGCCAGCTCATGCGTTGCATGCTGACTGTGGAGAATACACCACCAAGCCTTACAGCAGCGCTTGGAGCCAGGGAGGTGAGTTGTAAACAGCGGCGCTTCCTGCTTGAGTATGCGTCTGAGGGCGGAGCACAGAGGGCGGCCCAGGAGAGGGAGGGAGAGGTTGGGCTGCCCTCCCCGCGGCTCCGGCTCCCCCCTCCATTATGGGGGACAGCTACCTATCTAACCTACGCTGGGGGGCAGCTACCTATCTAACCTATACTGGCGGGCACCTACCTAATCTAACCTACCCTGGGGGCAGCTACCTATCTAACCTATACTGGGGGGGCACCTACCTAATCTAACCTACGCTGGGGGGCAACTACCTATCTAACCTATACTGGGGGGCACCTACCTAATCTAACCTACGCTGGGGGGCAACTACCTATCTAACCTATACTGGGGCGGGGGGCACCTACCTAATCTAACCTACGCTAGGGGGCAGCTACCTAATCTAACCTATACTGGGGGGCAGCTACCTAATCTAACCTACTCTGGGGGGCACCTACCTAATCTAGCCTACACTGGGGGGCAACTACCTATCTAACCAACACTGTGGGGCAGCTACCTATCTAACCTATACTGGGGGGCACCTACCTAATCTAACCTACACTGGGGGGCAGCTACCTATCTAACCTACACTGGGGGGCAGCTACCTAATCTAACCTATACTGGGGGGGGGCACCTACCTAATCTAACCTACACTGGGGGGCAGCTACCTAATCTAACCTATACTGGGGGGCAGCTACCTAATCTAACCTATACTGGGGGGCAGCTACCTAATCTACCCTACTCTGGGGGGCACCTACCTAATCTAACCTACACTGGGGGGAAGCTACCTATCTAACCAACACTGTGGGGCAGCCACCTATCTAACCTATACTGGGGGGCACCTACCTAATCTAACCTACACTGGGGGGCAGCTACCTATCTAACCTATACTGGGGGGCACCTACCTAATCTAACCTACTCTGGGGGGCAGCTACCTATCTAACCTACACTAAGGGGCAGCTACCTATCTAACCTACACTGGGGGGCAGCTACCTACCTAATCTAACCTATACTGGGGGGCAGCTACCTAATCTAACCTATACTGGGGGGCAGCTACCTAATCTAACCTATACTGGGGGGCAGCTACCTATCTAACCTATACTGGGGGGCAGCTACCTATCTAACCTATACTGGGGGGCACCTACCTATTTAACCTATACTGAGGCGCACCTACCTATCTAACCTATACTGGGGGGCAGCTACATATCTAACCAATACTGGGGTGGCAGCTACCTATCTAACCTATACTGGGGGCACTTATCTAACCTGTATTGGGGGCACCTACCTACCTAGCTAGCCTATACAGGTGGCAACTATACTGGCTACCTATATTGGAGACACCTACCTAAATAACCTATGCTGGGGGCACCTACCTATCTAACCTATGCCGGGGGCAACTATTCTGGCTACCTATATTAGAGGCACCCACCTAGCTAACCTGTACTGGGGCACACCTATACTGGAGGCACCTACCTGGCTAACCTATAGCGGGGGCAACTATACTGGCTCACCTATGCCTGGCTACCTATACTGGGGTACCTATTCTTGGCTACCTATACCGGGGGTACCTATACTAAGTGCAACTAGACCTGGCAAACCTGTACTGCGGGCCCCCATACCTTGCTCCGGGGGGTGGGGTCCCGGGGGGGGAGCGCAATTTTTACACCCTCGCCCTGGGTGCATTTTAGCCTAGAAACTGCACTGATTGTGGATGCATCTTTGGAAGCAACAGGCATCAGTGCACTGTATAACTGCAATGGCCAGTATAGATGGCCAGAACTTACTGTTATGAAACAAACAAACAGGTATTGCATGGAATGACCACAGTTTGCAGAATACTGACACTGAGACAGGAATTGTAGTGTGCAAAAGGTGTATATTATTAACCATACCAGGTATCAGGTGTATCCAGAATCTTAGACCTATAATGATCAAAGTTCTGGCAATTACTTGGAGGAAGAGGCAGTCTTTAATAGTCCATGAAACAGAAAGCAACTGATGGTAATTGACCAAAGTCCCATTAGAGGCCTCTGCAGGCCAGACAAAGAACTGCAAGTCCTTAGTACAGACAGCATACAGCCACCTGCTGGTGGAAGGCAGAACTTCAGGGCTGCTAAATACCCATAAAGTCCTCTGCTGGTGACACAGTGAAAGTCCAGGGTAGTCTAAGTAAATACTGCCACCAGCAGACAGGAGAAAGAAATGCATAATTCCTAACAGTTGCCCACTGCAGCTTCACGACTGCTACCTGGAACCTGCTGCTGCTGCCACAGGTGTGTAATTGCCTTCCTGATTTGCCACAGCTTACCACACATGCTAACCTGCTGCCATTGTGGGTGTCTGGGCTGAAAACTGTGCTTTCCCAGTTGTGCTGATTCCTGGTGTTCTTCAGGGTTCATGGGTGACCATAACTAGTCAATTCATGTTTTCCTTTTTCTTTTAGGTTATAGAGAATTTTATTAATTATAGGATGGGAAATTCAAGTTTAGGAGGAATGATGGAACTCGTTAAGAGGCGTGTGTTCCCACAAAATGGGATTATATTAGTCCAGTGGAGGAATATAAGTAGGCAACAAGGGGAGGTTGGGATATTTTATATTTAGAGGGAAGAATAGAGAGTGGCTTGTTTTTGAGCTAATAATGCTGACATTACCCATTGTGCTTCTATTACATATACTATAGCACACTAGTAACCAGTTCCTTGGCAACATGACTAGAATGAAATACAGGACAAATTGTACCTTTTCTCAGTCATGCCAACCTAGCTGCAACAAACATAAAACAATTTGAATAAGAATTTCATAATAGCTATTTGCATCTGCTTTTATAACATACACTATCATTCAAAAACTTAAGGTCACTTAAAAATGTCTTTGTTTTCCATGGTAGCATTTATGAAATGAATCTGAATAGGAAACACTGTAAAATGAATAGGAAATATAGTTATTTCCAACATTAGAAATAATGATTTCTAATAGAAATAATTGTTACCTTCACTTTCAACTTGCTTACTTCTTCTTTAAAGGACAGCTGTAGTAAGAATAATATGGAGACTGCCATATATATTCCTTTTTTAACAATACCAGTTGCCTGGCAGCCCTGCGGGTCTACTTAGCTGCAGTAGTGTCTGAATCACACCAGAAACAAGCATGCAGCTAATCTTGTCAGAACTGACAATAATGTCAGAAACACCCAGAGCCGGGACAAGGTTCTCCAGCACCCAAGGCTGAGACACTAAAGTGCACCCCCCCCCCAGCTGTCACACACTGATTGATGTTAGACTAAGGTGCCCCAGGGCCCCCAACACCTTAATCTCTAGTTATCTGGCTTGCAGTCACTGACATGTATCCCCTTTTCTTGTTTCTCTCTGCTTTAAACACAACAGGCAAATGATAGCTAAGTGAGTTGTGCGGCCCCTTCTACACTGCGCCCTGAGGCTAGAGCCTTTCTCGCCTCTGCCTCGGCCCTGGAAACACCTGATCTGCAGCATGTTTGTTTAGGGTCTATGGCTAAAAGTATTAGAGGAAGATGATCCAAAGTTTAGCCAGGCAATTGGTATTGCTTAAAGGGAACCTAAACTGAGAAGGATATGGATTTTTCCTTTTAAATTTTTTTAAATAAATATTTACATTACTATTTTATTAATACATTTTGCTTGTTCCGTTTTTTTTTTTAAACCCCTCTCACCCCCCAGCCGGCCAATCCTGGCGATCGGCTGTCATAGGCTTCTGCCTATGAGAGCTAATTGCTCTCTTCCGTCCCAGGGGAAACAAGCGAAGCCAGCGGATAGGTAACTTACCTGTCCACACTCCAGCAATGTGACCTCTCTTGACCCTTCTTCATCTCTGAGGCTTCAGTGGTGTTTCTAATCTGACTAAACTGCAGCCCTCCTTATCTCTCGACAGTTCCTCAAGACCTGAGACTGCTGCCTTGGTTGCCTTGTACCTACAATCTGGTTCCAAGCAAGCCCCTTCTCCCAGGGGCCATTGTCATGCCCCTGCCTCTAAAGCTTCTTTCTATTGTAGTTAGAGCTAGTTAGCTCTGCTCTGTGAAGGGAGTAGTACACAGTATTGTATAAGATCTGCTTTTTCTTTTGAAAACAAGGTGATATCTACATGACCCTGAATGTTTGAAAGGTAATGTGACTCAACTGTGACCTTTAAAAACCACACCCATTTCTATTAACAATATTAGAGTTGGGATGCTAAGAGCAGTCAAATACATACAGTGTGAAAGGTGGATCATTTGAAAAGGAGGTAAGCATAGAGAGTTTTTGCATTTATCAGTCCATTAAAAATATGAGTATCTCCCCCTTTTGTGTCCTAAGTTTGCTAAAAAATGGCGTTCATTGTTACAATTGTCTGTAATTACTATGTCTAGTAATTACTGTATTATGTACCAGTGTATATATATATTGCGTATACCATTGTCTGTATTATTATGTACCCCATGTTTGTTTCTTGTTCTGTACAGCACCTCAGAATATGTTTGCTCTTAATAAATCAATAATAATAATAATTATTATTATTTTTCAGCTCTTTGGCTTCTTTATCCAACTCTGAAATTGGCCAGTCATGATGATCGTGTGTTTGGAGATCACACTGATTGCTCTACAATCACCTTTTCATTACAGAGATTTTGAGTTGCAATATGCCCCCAAAGACAGCAACACACGCGGCTAAATAAAACAGAAAATTTGTATTCTTGCAGCATGGAATATGTGTTGCCAAAAGATTAATTTACTGCATAAAAACAGTATGGGGTTAAGAAAGTCAGTAAAATAGTGAACTGGCTAATGTTTGTTGGTTTTAAATGACGCACATTGTAAAATCGCATAGCTTTTTACTGAACCTAAGCTTTGATTGAGAACATTCGGATGTAAACAGTTTGCTCATCGCTTTAGTAAGATTAGTGATAGTGGGAAAGTTAAAAGATGCTGATAAAATGATATATAAATAGTTTGTCAAGGTCCTATAGTATATTCATATAAGCCTTATAAAGAACAAATTCCCGTGAGAAGCAATGACCCCTATATCTTCTATTGTTCCATTTCTGTCTAAGACCTGTTTGGCATGCAGAGAAAAGAACACAAAGCACACATCTATTACTCAAGTGTGCATGAGTCCCGAGAGAGAGAAAACACTAAATGTACCAAATTAGGACTGTAAATATAAAGCAACAAAGTACATTATCACTCTGCACGCAGTGCAAAATGATGTGCATCTGATTAATAACAATGCAAGGTGTTATTTTCATAGATAAACACAAATGTTTATTTTAATAATTATTAAAAGTATTGCCTACATAGTTGTCTGATCTTCATATTTAACCCATTGATACTAACAACTGTCCGCTTAATACATCAATAGTCTAAGGCCTGGTTCACCTTGGCATAATAAACGGTTCGTTTAGTGGACCTTACCGCAACTGATGTAAACGGAGACAAATGGATCCAATGGTAACCAATAGATTTGTTCGACAGTTTGGCATGTTCTGCATGTGCCCAATGGAACTGAAATGGAGACTGGAGCAGTGCATGGGAGCCAATGACAGAATAGATGTATACAACGCACTGGCTTTAAAAACTAACCTCTCTAGCCACTTCCTGTCAACTCTCTATGATCCAGCACCATCTTGGATTGCACATATGCCCTGCACTGATAGATGATTGGGATTTTTCTCAGTTTCTGCAAATTGTTTAACAACATGGCATAAATCAGGCCATGCAGCAAAGGGCACTTTATTGTGCAAGGCCTACTCTGCACTTTATGATAAGAGGCACTCTGAATACAGTAACCTTCAGAAGTGCAGGAAGGCCAAAACACACACAGCCTGTCTTTAGCCCACACACGCATGGCCTGTTTACCTGCAGCTCACACACACAGGGCCTGTGTAGCTGTGGCCCCCACACGCATGGGCGTCCGCACATATGGCAAAACCGGGCATCTGCCCGAGCCTGGCCGCCCGCTGCCCCCCCCTGGCCGCGTGCCCGTGCAGCCAGCAGGAGGGGAACACGCAGAGAAGAGAGAGAGCGCTATGGGCACAGTGGGGAAGGGCGGACGTCTCCCCCCCCTTCCCTCACCTTAGGGGTCTCTCTCTCCCTCGCTGTCCCCTCCGGAATGAAGTGTGCAGCGGCTGGCAGCGGTGGGCGTAACTTACCTCCTCTCGCTCCTGCGCCGGAAGTTCTGGTGCCGCACTCTGGTCTGGATCAGGCCAGAGTAGCGGCTAATCCATCCGGCGCGTGCGACGAGAGGAGGTAAGTTCCGCCCACCGCTGCCAGCCGCTGCACACTTCATTCCGGACTCCGGAGGGGAGAGCGAGAGAGGGAGGGAGAGCCCCCTAAGGTGAGTGCCCATAGCTCTCCCTCTTCTCTCCGCTGCTCCCCTCCTCCTGCACACATGGCCACTTTTTCTGGGGACATATCCCCCTGGCTACATATACCGGGACATATACCCCTGCCTACATATACTGGGACATATACCCCTGCCTACATATACTGTCTGGGACATATACCCCTGCCTACATATACTGTCTGGGACATATACCCCTGCCTACATATACTGTCTGGGACATATACCCCTGCCTACATATACTGGGACATATACCCCTGCCTACATATACCCCTGCCTACATATACTGTCTGGGACATATACCCCTGCCTACATATACTGTCTGGGACATATACCCCTGCCTACATATACTGGGACATATACCCCTGCCTACATATACTGTCTGGGACATATACCCCTGCCTACATATACTGTCTGGGACATATACCCCTGCCTACATATACTGTCTGGGACATATACCCCTGCCTACATATACTGTCTGGGACATATACCCCTGCCTACATATACTGTCTGGGACATATACCCCTGCCTACATATACCCCTGCCTACATATACTGTCTGGGACATATACCCCTGCCTACATATACTGGGACATATACCCCCTGCCTACATATACTGGGACATATACCCGTGCCTACATATACTGGGCACATATACCCCTGGCTACCTGTTCTGGGGACATCTCTACCCCTGGCTACCAGTTCTGGGGACATCTATACCGCTGGCCACCTATTCTGGGGACACCTATAGACCTGGGGCTACCTATTTTTGGGGAACCACTGCTGTCAGATTGAGTGTATTTTGGGGAACTGCTGCCAGGTGAGAGGTGTCTACATATTAAGGGGGCATTCTGCCTATTTATGTGAAAAGCTGTCTATTTATGTGCCTCATGACTGCTGAATTTGTCTTGTTGCGGGCCTCATGGTTACTGACTTTGTCTTGTTGGGGGCCTCATGATTTGTTGGGGGCCTCAAGATTGCTGAATTTGTCTTGTTGGGGGCCTCATGATTGCTGAATTTGTCTTGTTGGGGGCCTCATGATTGCTGAATTTGTCTTGTTGGGGGCCTCATGATTGCTGAGTTGGTCATGTTGGGGGCCTCATGATTGCTGAATTTGTCTTGATGGGGGGGGCCTCATGATTGCTGAATTTGTCTTGTTGGGGGTCACATGATTGCTAACTGCGAGACTATGGAAAAAGCTGAATCATCATCATATGAGACAATAGCATTAAACCTACTTTTTCTGCTTTTTAAAACAGAAAATGAAACTGGGAGGTTCTAAAAAAAATGAATAATTTTTTTCAGGAGTACGATGGATGAAATTGTTTATCTTCACAGTTTATTTTCAACTTAATTTTCCATAATGTTCATGTATGAGTTAAAACGTTTGTATTTAGTTTAAATTGCTGTTGGCACTTTGTGATAGTAAAGTGACTTTGCAGTTTGGACACTCGACCTCCAAAAGGTTCGCCACCATTGTCCTAATCTAATGTCCCACCATTGCTTAGTTCATGTAAACTTGTCTCCACCCACGACCACACCCACATTCTGGTTCATGACCACACCCATTTTTCGGCGCGGCGCGCTACGCGCGCCGCATGACGTAGCTCCATTTTTTGGCGCGCTACGCGCGCCACACAACACCAGCCCAAATTTTTAACTCCCCACTTTTTGCCCCCCCCTGGAAAATTTTCTGCGGACGCCCATGCCCACACGCATGCCTTGAGTACCTGTGGACCACACACAAATGGCCTGTGTCCCTGCAGCCCACACACTTAGCAGCTTTACCAAATGCCGAGCCACAGTTCCGAATTTAGGAGACACCAGGTGCTCCCAGCCTACCACATGCTCATGTCCTTTCTACCCTTTGTGGATAAAGTCCCAGGGGTAGTATGCTCTCATGCCTATATAGCTTGTTAGAAGCTGTGAAATTGCATATGGATCCCCCTCTTCAATCCCAACAAAGTCATTATAGACTACCTACCACCTTACAATCAGAGTCTCAAAGCTATAAAGGGTATAGAGGGAGTGGATTTGAGGAGCGAAGGTACACACCATTAGGGACAAATTCTAGTAGCTCAGAACCCCTACAGCTCAAAACTTCCAACCCAGAACCCCTACACCACAACATTTCTTTGGCTCTGGTTCTGCCCCCAAAATGTAATATATGTAGCACAAGTACAACTTTTATTTGCCCTTCAGCCCAAAGTTTCTGCTAAATTGGACTGAATATGTTTGCACAAATCACTAAATATTGTGTTTGAGAACCTCCCCTTTGACCTTGCCTTTATAACCTGCCTGGCAGGAACAGTAATGTGTCATGACTTTTACAATTAATCAGTTGCTCTCAGTTATAACTGAAAGAAAACTAATTTTCAAAGTAAAGCCCATGTTTACCTATGGTACAGTTCACACTTAATGCGTTTTAACTGAAATCTTTATCACAATGCACTGCTATGGAAAAAACGCGTACTAATGCACACTAACGCATACCAGCGCACACTAACGCACACCAACTGATTAAGTGTAAATGGGCCCTTAGCCTATTTCTGGCTGACATCCTGGTTGTCTGGGTCAATCATGACATGTTGCTTTTCATGTGGGATAAGTTTAGAAGGCAATGCCTAAGGACTGTGTTCCCATCATACCTGCACCTACAAATGTTTACCTATGGCCAAGGTAATGGACATTGTTCCTTATAAAAATAATTATATGTTATGTTGTTTTTACAGTGACTGGATAGTGTACTGGTTAAAGGATCTGCTTCTTACACAGGAGACCACGTCTCGAATCTTGGCTCTTCCTGTTTAGTAAGCCAGCACCTATTCAGCAGGAGCCCTTGGGCAAGACTCCCTAACACTGCTACTCCTATAGAGCGTGACCTAATGACTGCAGCTCTGGCGCTTTGAGTCCGCCAGGAGAAAAGCGCAATATAAATGTTATTTGTCTTGTTGTGTCTTGTTGCATGTTGAAAATGCATTTCTTTATTTTCCACATTGGAAGACTTGCTGACAGAGGCGGGACAAGGTTCTCCAGCACTCAAGGCTGAGACACCAAAGTGCACCCCTCCATCCCTCCCCCACAGCCGTCACACACTGATTGCTACTAGACTAAGAGGCGCCACAGGGCCCACAACCTCCCCAACACCTTAATATCTAGTTATCTGGCATGCAGTCACTGCTGTGTATCCCCTTTTCTTATTTCTTTCTGCTTCAAACACAATTAGGAATGACAGCTGAATGAATTGTGTGCCCCCTCCTACACTGCGCCCGAGGCTGGAGCCTCCCCAGCCTATGCCTCGGCCCGGCCCTGCTTGCTGATATATGTTGAGCTGACTTCCATGTTGGAAGATTGTTGCTATTGGTGGTCAATGAATTTTTGATTTGGTTTTCCTCAAAAAATTGGTGTTGTGTTGTGCTTGAAACTAAAACTGTGAAATAATATGTATGAAAAAAAGGTTCAATACGTTGAAAATGGTACCGTATGATAATGGGATAAACACATTACAAATCAAAAGACTCATCTCAGAGTGATCATAAGTTGTTCTCCTGGTGAGACAGCTTTACACAACTGGGTGTCCACCTTCTTCATGTCATGCTTCACAAGCACCAGGAGGTGATCAAACTTACATGGGGTAGAAAGGCGGTTGGATGAATAAATTGAACTGGAAAGAGGTTACAATTTTAGTGTGTTGGGTTTGTGTGTGTGTGTGGGGGCAGATGAGAGGGAATATCCTGCACGCTGGTGCCCCCTGCTGGTCATATAGCCATTGTCTATATGCAACTGAAGCCCTCTCCTACTAATTGGCTGACTTGCTCAGCTTTTGCTTGATTATCACTGCAAGCTAGGTGTATTATGTGTGCACTTCTCATTGGCTTATAAGCAGCCTGCAGGCTTTATAAAGCAGCAGAGAACTGTTTGGGAGTGAGGTTCTCCAATTGTGTGTTTGGTAAGTTTTAGAGCAGTAGGAGACAGGCCTTGGATGTGGCAGCTCCAAGGTCTTGGCTGCGCTCACATATGGTGTCAGATGCTGGTTCTGGGGCCCCGGGCAGTGAGAGTTCCCGGGGCCCCAGGCTGGCTCATGCACCATTGTTTTTAATTATTGTAGTATCCCATGCAGTTTAGTTAGGAGGGGGGCAGATGAGAGGGAATATCCTGCACGCTGGTGCCCCCTGCTGGTCATATAGCCATTGTCTATATGCAACTGAAGCCCTCTCCTACTAATTGGCTGACTTGCTCAGCTTTTGCTTGATTATCACTGCAAGCTAGGTGTATTATGTGTGCACTTCTCATTGGCTTATAAGCAGCCTGCAGGCTTTATAAAGCAGCAGAGAACTGTTTGGGAGTGAGGTTCTCCAATTGTGTGTTTGGTAAGTTTTAGAGCAGTAGGAGACAGGCCTTGGATGTGGCAGCTCCAAGGTCTTGGCTGCGCTCACATATGGTGTCAGATGCTGGTTCTGGGGCCCCGGGCAGTGAGAGTTCCCGGGGCCCCAGGCTGGCTCATGCACCATTGTTTTTAATTATTGTAGTATCCCATGCAGTTTAGTTAGGAGGGGGGCAGATGAGAGGGAATATCCTGCACGCTGGTGCCCCCTGCTGGTCATATAGCCATTGTCTATATGCAACTGAAGCCCTCTCCTACTAATTGGCTGACTTGCTCAGCTTTTGATTGATTATCACTGCAAGCTAGGTGTATTATGTGTGCACTTCTCATTGGCTTATAAGCAGCCTGCAGGCTTTATAAAGCAGCAGAGAACTGTTTGGGAGTGAGGTTCTCCAATTGTGTGTTTGGTATGTTTTAGAGCAGTAGGAGACAGGCCTTGGATGTGGCAGCTCCAAGGTCTTGGCTGCGCTCACATATGGTGTCAGATGCTGGTTCTGGGGCCCCGGGCAGTGAGAGTTCCCGGGGCCCCAGGCTGGCTCATGCACCATTGTTTTTAATTATTGTAGTATCCCATGCAGTTTAGTTAGGAGGGGGGCAGATGAGAGGGAATATCCTGCACGCTGGTGCCCCCTGCTGGTCATATAGCCATTGTCTATATGCAACTGAAGCCCTTTCCTACTAATTGGCTGACTTGCTCAGCTTTTGCTTGATTATCACTGCAAGCTAGGTGTATTATGTGTGCACTTCTCATTGGCTTATAAGCAGCCTGCAGGCTTTATAAAGCAGCAGAGAACTGTTTGGGAGTGAGGTTCTCCAATTGTGTGTTTGGTAAGTTTTAGAGCAGTAGGAGACAGGCCTTGGATGTGGCAGCTCCAAGGTCTTGGCTGCGCTCACATATGGTGTCAGATGCTGGTTCTGGGGCCCCGGGCAGTGAGAGTTCCCGGGGCCCCAGGCTGGCTCATGCACCATTGTTTTTAATGTGTGTGTGGGGGGGACTTATAGGGATATAGACATCTGGTAATAACTGTAAAAAGCTTCAGGTGGATTCTCAAGTCCTGCTGTAACGATTTGTGTCAGCAAGCGACAGAATTCTGATTATTAGGTGATCTGCAGTATCACCTATACTGCAGATATATACCTGATTATAAGGTGATCTGCAGAATCACCTATAATACTGGTATATCAGAAGCTGATGTGACAACAAATACAGGAGGTGTTTGGTGCAACAGTAATACTGATAAGAGCAACACCTCACCAGAAGCTGGTGGGTACAATCAGTATAATGCCTCTCTCCAGAGACAAGGGCCCTCTGGTGAGAGTAGAGTAGTCAGACAGATCGGGTTCGGCAACAGACAGACAGGTGCAGTACAGAATCGGGAGGCAGAGTCAGAAATATATAACCAGGAAGGTTTGGCAACAGGATCAGATGAGCAGAGGTACAGAATCACTTAGAAAGAGAGAGGTCAGAACAAGCCAGAGTCATACACAAATAATATCACTTATAATAATAATATCACAGTAAGGTTACAATTAAGGCTATCAAACAATTCCTATCTTGTGTGAAATCCCCGGTTTCCTCTCGGATCAAAGCACACCGTAAGTATCTAAGGGTCTGAGCGCTAACACGAAGTATTCGCAACAGCAGACAAGTTGCGAGTGACACAGTACGGCTTATGAAGCAGAGGAGACCCTTCAGGCACGCCCCCAGTGATCATCCACTGAGGAGCGGCGAGCGTCTTCTCTGACGTCAGCCGACCAGCCGGTCAGCTGACGCGCCTCCTACCCGCATAAAGGTCCCGTCTATGCGCGTGCGCGTGACAAGGCAACCCTATGTGCAACTGACAGTTTCGTCCTCGGCGTGCTAGACGCCTGAGGCCTAGACATGCTGCTAAACAGGGGGCTGGAGGCAGCTGTGGTAGTAGCGCTATTTCCCGCAGCTGCCTCTCCAGCGTTCATTACACCTGCCTCCTTCACCTGCCTTTCTATGAGTAGTGGGTGCACCCACCACCTCCTGTGAATGTGAGGCCTATGGCCAACATAATATGCAGAGACCAATAAAGAGGCTATCCCAAGACAGAAACAAACAAAAATAGACAGGTTCCATTTTCAAAAAAGCAATTTAAGAACTGCTGCTTTTCTCACAGAGTATGTTCTCACATTCTGCAGGACACACACACACACACACACACACGAACACACACACACACACACACACACACACACACGAACACACACACACACACACACACACACAAACACACACACACACACACACATGAACACACACACAAACACACACGAACGAACGCACACACACACAGAGACACACGAACACACACACAAACACGTTTCCTAAATGAGCTATTTTAGCAACTTCCTTTTTAAAACAGCACAGAAACAGATGCAAAGCAGAACAGATTGGAAACCAATGTCAACAGATCTGTATCTGTTCCATTTTACGGATCCGTTTTCTGTTAAGTGCCATTGTGAACCAGGCCTTAAACTGCCCAGAGCAAAAAGTGCATGATTTGCTTTCTGCAATAAAAGCACAAAATATCAGCTATATACAGTATAACAGTGTACCATAACTATGAAAATCTATAATGCATAACAAGGATAACTAGGACTTAAATACTATACTAACACAAAACAAGTAGATCAGAATGTTACCCTGGAAAGTAGAATGTTGAAAAGATTAGCAGTAGAATCCTCTATATTTCTCCCATCTCTCCATTTTGTACACTTTTCTTCCCTTGCCAGTCTTTTCCTGCAGTCTTATGCAGCTTCCATTGGCTCACTGTCTCTAGTCATGTAATGTTGGTGACAGGAGACATTATCACTTTGTTCTTAGCCTAGTATACAGTGGCTTTCAAAAGTATTCGGCCCCCTTGAAGTTTTCCACATATTGTCACACTACTGCCACAAACATGAATCAATTTTATTGGAATTTCACATGAAAGACCAATACAAGTGCTGTACACGTGAGAAATGGAATGAAAATCATATATGATTCCAAACATTTTTGACAAATAAATAACTGCAAAGTGGGGTGTGCGTAACTATTCAGCCCCTTTTGGACTGAGTGCAGTCAGTTGCCCATAGACATTGCCTGATGAGTGCTAATGACTAAACAGAGTGCACCTGTGTGTAATCTAATGTCAGTACAAATACAGCTGCTTTGTGGCGGCCTCAGAGGTTGTCTAAGAGAATATTGGGAGCAACAACACCATGAAGTCCAAAGAACACACCAGAGAGGTCAGGGATAAGGTTATTGACACATTTAAAGCAGGCTTAGGCTACAAAAAGATTTCCAAAGCTTTGAACATCCCACGGAGCAACGTTCAAGCGATCATTCAGAAATGGAAGGAGTATGGCACAACTGTAAACCTACCAAGACAAGGCTGTCCACCTAAACTCACCGGCCAAACAAGGAGAGCGCTGATCAGAAATGCAATCAAGAGGCCCATGGTGACTCTGGACGAGCTGCAGAGATCTACAGCTCAGGTGGGGGAATCTGTTGATAGGACAACTATTAGTCGTGCACTGCACAAAGTTGGCCTTTATGGAAGAGTGGCAAGAAGAAAGCCATTGTTAACAGAAAAGCATAAGAAGTCCCGTTTGCAGTTTGCCACAAGCCATGTGGGGGACACAGCAAACATGAGGAAGAAGGTGCTCTGGTCAGATAAGACCAAAATGGAACTTTTTAGCCAAAATGCAAAACGCTATGTGTGGCGGAAAACTAACACTGCACATCACTCTGAACACATGATCCCCACTGTCAAATATGGTGGTGGCAGCATCATGCTCTGGGGGTGCTTCTCTTCAGCAGGGACAGGGAAGCTGATCAGAGTTGATGGGAAGATGGATGGAGCCAAATACAGGGCAATCTTGGAAGAAAACCTCTTGGAGTCTGCAAAAGACTTGAGACTGGGGTGGAGGTTCACCTTCCAGCAGGACAACGACCCTAAACATAAAGCCAGGGCAACAATGGAATGGTTTAAAACAAAACATATCCATGTGTTAGAATGGCCCAGCCAAAGTCCAGATCTAAATCCAATCGAGAATCTGTGGCAAGATCTGAAAACTGCTGTTCACAAACGCCGTCCATCTAATCTGTCCATCTAATCTGACTGAGCTGGAGCTGTTTTGCAAAGAAGAATGGGCAAGGATTTCAGTCTCTAGATGTGCAAAGCTGGTAGAGACATACCCTAAAAGACTGGCAGCAGTAATTGCAGCAAAAGGTGGTTCTACAAAGTATTGACTCAGGGGGCTGAATAATTACGCACACCCCACTTTGCAGATATTTATTTGTAAAAAATGTTTGGAATCATGTATGATTTTCGTTCCACATCTCACGTGTACACCACTTTGAATTGGTCTTTCATGTGAAATTGTGAAGAAACGCGGAAGAGCCGCCGCTATAAGTCAGCGGCAGGCGGCTCTTTCCGCGCATAGCATGGCGGAATGTGGAAAAACCGCCGCGTCTGACGCAGCGGTTAGCACGCATGGGCTTGTTGTGAACAGGCTGACCCAGTGCGGGGAGGCCGCCGCCGGTGCTGATGGCGGTGCGGCCAACCCAGCACACAGGTCAGCAAACACATTACAGGACAGTACTGGTGTGGCTGGGACTGATAGTCCACCAAGGTTTAGAATGACGCGCATGCGCGCAGAGAGGCAGAACTTATATGGCAGTCAGAAAAGGGTCAGCTGACCAGGCCGGTCAGCTGACAACTCTGCTTCAATTCATTGGTCCAGCACTTAGGGAGGGGCTGGAGAGTGTTTTAGTATATATACTGCTGGCTGTTTAGTTGCTGGTTGTCTGTCGTTGCGATCACAACGTGGTAGCACTCAGGCCTTGTTCGTATCTGTGTTCTAGCATAGTTTCCAAAGGTGTTGACGATCACGGACCTCACACCTTAGCGTTAGGAATTGAACTGTATTATTTGTTATGACCTTTTGCCTGCCTGACTATCCTCCTGTATTCTGATTCTGTACCTTGCTAGTTTCTGATACCCTTTTGCCAAAATCTGCTCGTACCTGAACTCTATATTTGCTTTCTGACTCTGTACCTCGCTACCTCTGAAACCCGTTGCCGAACTCTGCCTGCTTATTGGATTACGTTGCCGTCTTCTGAATCTGTACCTTATCTGTCTGTGTGTTTACGACCTGGATTGTCCGACCTCGAGAACTGGCCTTACTGTTAGAGGCAGTTCCCAGACCTGTTAGTGACACCCCCTCATTGGTGTCACTCACGCTCTGTCTTTCCTACTCCTAGCCTAGCTCCTCCCCGGGAGAGTCTAGGCCATAGGAAGGAACATACTTCCGGGCAGTTCTCCGTACTGCTCCTGCACCTCCTCCTGAGGTGCCGTTCTTGAAGTATACTGTTACACCAAACACTCATACCACTCAGGTGTCCAGAGGTTAGTAGATATATCTGATTATCGGTGATACTGCAGATCATCTATAATCGGGTATATTCTGTATTCTCGGTGATACTGCAGTTCACCGGTAATCAGACCCTCTCTGTGTTACACCGATCGTTACAGAACGACAGACCCAAACAATATGGACGCACGCACTGACCATCTGGGCGCACTTGCTGCTTCGGTGGATAACATCAATCAAGTGCTGGGTAGTCACCAAGCGTTAATTGATGCCCTACCAGGGTCTGTACAAACCCTCCACAGACGTCAGTGGATGAGGTGCGATCCCCTCCTAGCGTTGACATACGTATGCCCGTACCCGAAAGATTTTCAGGCCACAGATCTGACTTTCGAAATTTTAGGAGTAGAGTGTTGTCTTATTTTGAGTTGAGACCCAGATCCTCGGGGACCGAGACCCAAAGGGTCACATTTATTAAAACCTTATTATCAGGCGATTCTCAGACATGGGCATACAGTTTGCCCACTGGGGACATAGCCCTTACCTCCGTAGAGGAATTTTTCAAAGCCATGGCAATAATTTACGACGACCCGGACCTTGCCTCGACCTCTGAGCGGAAGCTCAAGCTTTTACGGCAAGGCAAAGGTCCGGTCGAAGATTATGCAGCTGAATTTAGAAGGTGGTCAATTACTGCCAGGTGGGACACCTATGCCCTGCTAGATTGTTTTCTGTCAGGTTTATCTGATGAGGTCTCTGATCTGATGCTGAGTCAGCCCGAGCCCAGAACAGTCGATGAGGCCATTTCATCGGCCATTCGCATCGATCGCAGGCTACACTAGTGTTGGGCGAACACCTAGATGTTCGGGTTCGCGAACGTTCGCCGAACATCGCCGCGATGTTCGGGTGTTCGCGCCGAACTCCGAACATAATGGAAGTCAATGGGGACCCGAACTTTCGTGCTTTGTAAAACTTCCTCACATGCTACATACCCCACATTTGCAGGGTAGGTGCACCTTGGGAGTGGGTACAAGAGGAAAAAAAATATTTGAAAAAGAGCTTATAGTTTTTGAGAAAATTGATTGTAAAGTTTCAAAGGAAAAACTGTCTTTTAAATGTGGAAAATGTCATGTTTCTTTGCACAGGTAACATGCTTTTTGTC
Organism: Hyperolius riggenbachi; assembly: GCF_040937935.1. Taxonomy (NCBI): domain Eukaryota; kingdom Metazoa; phylum Chordata; class Amphibia; order Anura; family Hyperoliidae; genus Hyperolius; species Hyperolius riggenbachi. The sequence continues at coordinate 337,440,972 of NC_090650.1, forward strand.
GCCATGCAGTCATAAATGTAATACAGAGAAGAGGTTCCAGGAAAAGGGACCGGTAACGCTAACCCAGCACCAGCAGCAGCACACGTGATGGAACAGGAGGAGGAGGCGCAGGGGGAGAAGGCCACGCTTTTTGAGACACAACAACCCAGGCCTTGCATGAGGACAAGAAGCGTGCGGATAGCATGCTTTTTACCGCCATGCAGTCATAAATGTAATAAAGATGAGAGGTTCCATAAACAGGGACCGGCAACGCTAACCCAGCAGCAGCAGCAGCAGCAGCACCACACGTGATGGAACAGGAGGAGGCGCAGGAGGAGAAGGCCACGCTTTGAGACACAACATCCCAGGCCTTGCATGAGGACAAGAAGCGTGCGGATAGCATGCTTTGTACCGCCATGCAGTCATAAATGTAATAAAGATAAGAGGTTCAATAAACAGGGACCGGGCGGCAACGCTAACCCAGCAGCAGCAGACGTGATGGAACAGGAGGAGGCGCAGGAGGAGAAGGCCACGCTTTCAGGCGCAACTCAGGCCTTGCATGAGGACAAAAAAATGCGTGCGCAAAGCAATGCAATGAGTAGTTTTCAGGACACAATGGGCTATTCGGAGGAGCTATTCCCACCCCCACAATCTTCTACCTGTGAAATGTGAATGGAACAGCCACAAATGTTGTGCCCGGATTCACAACCTTTTTCTGTGGAAAATGCACCTCGCACTGAAATGCAAGGCGAGGCCGAGGATGAATATGACGTCAACAACTCAACATGACGCAAAATGGGGGCGGAACAGAAAGCTGCTTTCAATGTTTTGAAGGCCTTAATTGCCTCCGGTGGCCAGTTAGATGCATCATTCATCACACCCAAATCCCAGAGCAATGTGTGCAGGAATTTGAATCGCAGGAGGTGTACCGAGATCATCTGGACAAGTGACCAAGTGACCAAGTGACCAAGTGACAAGTGACCAAGTGACAAGTGACAAAGTGACAAAGTGACCAGTGACAAAGTGACAAAGTGACAAAGTGACTGACAAAGTGACAAAATGACAAAGTGACAAAATGACAAGTGAGAGGTTGTTCTGGGGAGCTCTACTCCACTGCACACAGTCACATATGAGGAGAGGTCTCGTCGGGACTGCTGATCCTCCTCAGCTTGCTCAAAGCCTTGAGGGTTCCTGAAGATCCTCTGCTTGGAGTTCCCCGGGGTTCAGCTTGGTGTCGGGGTCGGCGGCGTCCTCCTCACTCCAACGTGGCAGATCTACTGTTGAAGGGAAAAAAAAAACATTTTTTAAAGTCCAGTACCGCTTCTGAAGGACTCACCAAGAGATGCAGGAGCGCTTCAATCTAGCGCACCATCGCTCGCTGGGTGATGTCCCTCCCTACGCGCTGGAATTCTACGCTGCACATGCTAGCACGCTTTTGCGCAGTGCCGAGGCGCATTCCAGCAGCTAGCTACCAAGCTTCTGTGGATCTGATTGGGCCACCATGTTGGATCTCTGCCAAGTCCTCCAAAATTTTGAGCAATCCACGTTGCTTGTGACTGAGCAGTGACAACTCTACAGTCAGCATTACAATACCACTGCTGAGTTTACTGAAGAAATCAATGTTGAAGATGGAAACCGCTGGCATGATGCAAGTGGGGGAATCTGAAGATGAAAACGATCAGCGTGATGATACCAACATCAGGCAACCTGCCTCAGGAAACGCTGGTCCCAGCTATGACAAAGAACAGGACGAGGAACAGCTGGAGTTGGAGCAGGAATTGGATGCCCCCACTGCCGAGGGACAGAGCGGTGCACGTTGGACTTCCACAATTTAGCGGGAATGGACAGCAGAGGAGGAAGAAAGTGATGCTGGTGACGAATATGGTGCATCACAACAATCACAACGCTCACAAGAACATGAAGACAGAGGAGTCTGGCAGGATTCTCTGGCACACATGGCTCAATTCATGCTAGACTGCATTGAACGCGGCCCGCGCATTATTCACTATTCATTATTATTCATTATTCTGGACAACACCAATTACTGGGTTTATACCCAGTTTATACAAACACAATGTTAAAAAACTGATTGAAGAAAGTGTCAGACATGTCAAAAATGGAACAATTCCAGCAGGCCCTTAAGGATGGAGACTTTAGAGAGGAGATTGACATCCTCCTCCTTCTCTAGCCAGTTGTACGCCGACAGACTGACTTCAGCAAACCCAGGAGGACCAGGAGGGCAGCAAAGAACACAAGCTGCTGCTAGTGCCCAAAAGGGAATGGTATTGGCAGTGTCCTTGGAGTGGGAACATTTTCTGACACCCATGCAGCAGCCCACAGAACAGCAATCGGGCAGTTCCACGTCCTCCAACACCAATCGCCTGGAGAAGATGGTCAAGGACTACATGTCAGATGGCGTAGCTGTGTTGAACAATCCATCTGCAGACAGACGGTGAGTGTGACAGCACAGAAGGACCATGGCAACTCACTCATAGTACCACAGTTTGATAGTGCTGCCCAAAAAGTTATATGGATCCGTGGACCCGGGCAGTACTGGGAAGTGGGAAGGCAGATTTTAGTACCTAAACACACGATACAACATGTTTTCCGGGGTCGGACTCTGAGGCACATACAGATGGTCCCGATCATCATCCTCATCATACAACTCTTCTCCTGAGTCTGACCCACCCACCACCTCTGCCACCCCAACATCCCCAGACACAGACCCCTCATCGTCCTCAACATTAACTTGGGATGCTGGCCTGAGCCCGACCTCCTCCTCCACATCAGGCCCCATCATCTCCTTAATGGCAGCCCTCAATAATCGCTCTGGCGCCGGACCGATGGACACAACGTTCTCCTCCGGGGAGGGCTGCTGCTGACCACTGGCTGCTGGGGTGGATGTTATAGCTTGCGTGGGGCGTTGGCTGTTGCTGTTGTTGGGAGTGCTGCTCACAGCGGAGGTCCCTGAGGAACTCATGGTGAGCTCATATAGTGGTTGACGTTGAGTGGAGTATTACTGATCCCAGCAATATACACACTGACTGGCAGAGTACGCAATGCTATATAGTGGTTGACGGTGAGTGAAGTACTACAGATCCCAGCAATATACACAGTGACTGGCAGTACAATGGTATGGGTGGGTGAGCAGAGTACTACAGATCCCAGCAATGCTATATAGTAATGGGGTGACTGAGTGAGCGGCAGTGTACTACTGTTCCCAGCAGACACAGAGTGGCAGTAAACACAATGCTATATAGTGTGGCTGAGCGAGCGGTGTACTACTGTTCCCAGCAGACACAGAGTGGCAGTAAACACAATGCTATATAGTGTGGCTGAGCAAGGTACACAGAGTGGCAGTAAACAGAATGCTATATAGTGTGGCTGAGCGAGCGGTGTAGTACTGTTCCCAGCAGACACAGAGTGGCAGTAAACAGAATGCTATATAGTGTGGCTGAGCGAGGTACACAGAGTGGCAGTAAACACAATGCTATATAGTGTGGCTGAGCGAGCGGTGTACTACTGTTCCCAGCAGACACAGAGTGGCAGTAAACACAATGCTATATAGTGTGGCTGAGCGAGGTACACAGAGTGGCAGTAAACAGAATGCTATATAGTGTGGCTGAGCGAGCGGTGTACTACTATTCCCAGCAGACACAGAGTGGCAGTAAACACAATGCTATATAGTGTGGCTGAGCGAGGTACACAGAGTGGCAGTAAACAGAATGCTATATAGTGTGGCTGAGCGAGCGGTGTACTACTATTCCCAGCAGACACAGAGTGGCAGTAAACAGAATGCTATATAGTGTGGCTGAGCGAGGTACACAGAGTGGCAGTAAACAGAATGCTATATAGTGTGGCTGAGCGAGCGGTGTACTACTATTCCCAGCAGACACAGAGTGGCAGTAAACAGAATGCTATATAGTGTGGCTGAGCGAGGTACACAGAGTGGCAGTAAACAGAATGCTATATAGTGTGGCTGAGCGAGCGGTGTACTACTATTCCCAGCAGCGACACAATGACTCGGGGGACCCTGGCTAGCGTGGCTGGAGCGCGAACTACCCTGCCTGCCTACCCAAAGCTAAACCCACAGACAAATGGCGGAGATATGACGTGGTTCGAGTATTTATTTACCCGAACCACGTGACAGTTCGGCCAATCAGAGCGCGTTCGGGTCCGAACCACGTGACCCGTTCGGCCAATCACAGCGCTAGCCGAACGTTCGAGGAACGTTCGGCCATGCGCTCTTAGTTCGGCGATGGGGCCGAACGGTTTGGCCGAACACCATCAGGTGTTCGGCCGAACTCGAACATCACCCGAACAGGGTGATGTTCTGCAGAACCCGAACAGTGGCGAACACTGTTCGCCCAACAGTAGGCTACGCCATCAGAGACTGACCAGGGGCAGTCATCGTGTCAGGTTGACATCATACGCTGCACCTCCCGTTGCACCCTTAGTGACTCCATCTCCTCCTGTCTCATCTTCTCCGGTCCGGTCTCCACCCGAGCCGATGCAGATTGGTCGGTCGAGACTGACCCAGGTGGAGCGAAGACGGAGAATGACTGAACAACTGTGTCTGTATTGCGCGGAAGGGGGGCATAGAGTACAAAACTGTCCCAATAAGCCGGGAAACGCTACCGCCTAGGAGTTGTAGGGGGTAACACCCTAGGCGCCCGACTCGTACCCCTAGAAGAAAAACGGTTGCTTTTTCCCTGTACTGTTACATGGGAGGATAAGACAGAGGCCACGGAAGCTTTTATTGATTCAGGCTTCGCAGCTAATTTTATGGATTTTGAGTTCGCTAAAAGATTGGGTATTCCACTCACAGCGGTGGAACCTCCCATTCAGGTCACGGCAGTGGACGATTCTCCGCTGCAGAGGAATCGTCCGCTGTCCCAGACACCAGAGGTTGGAATCACTGTGGGGGTTTTGCATTGCGAAAAATTACAGTTTTTTGTTTTACACATGACTACGTCCACTATTATACTTGGCATGCCATGGCTACACCTTCATTCTCCGCACATTGACTGGGCCACCGGTCAATTAATTTCCTGGTCAGATCATTGTTTTCAGCAATGTTTAGGGAAGGTGACTTTGGGCCAAACCAGGATTCAGGTGGAGGGGGTTCCTGAGCAGTATGTGGAATATTCTGACGCATTTTGTCCCAAGGCAGCAGACAAATTACCCCTACATCGCCCTTTCGTGTCCCATCGATCTCCGTTCAGGTTGTATGCGCCCCCGGGGCCATTTGTACAATTTATCTGGGCACGAAAAATTGGCCATGCAAGAATATATCCGTGAAAATTTGGCCAAGGGTTTCATTCGCCCGTCCCGGTCGCCTGCTGGGGCAGGTTTCTTTTTTGTTAAAAAAAAAAAAGACGGAGGCCTGCGGCCCTGCATTGATTACAGGGGCCTAAATAAAATTACGGTGAAGAATCGCTATCTGCTGCCCCTGATAGACGACTTATTCACACAGGTCACCAATGCTAAGATCTTTTCGAAGTCAGACTTACGGGGCGCGTACAACCTGATACGAATAAGAAAGGGCGATGAGTGGAAAACGGCATTACGAATACCTGGTGATGCCCTTCGGGTTATGTAATGCCCCAGCCGTTTTTCAGGAGCTCATCAATGAGGTCTTCAGGGAGGTGTTGGGGAAATTCGTTCTAGTATATCTAGATGATATGCTTATTTTTTCCAACAACCTCTCTGAGCATAGGACCCATGTACGATTTGTGTTGGACAAACTGAGGCGGAACTCACTTTACGCTAAACTGGAGAAATGTATCTTCGAAGTAACATCTGTCACCTTTCTGGGAGACATTATCTCCACCTCAGGCCTGTCCATGGACCCTGCCAAAGTTTCTGCGGTGCTGGAATGGCCTCAGCCGGTTGGGTTGAAGTCTCTGCAGCGATTTTTAGGCTTCGCAAACTACTATAGAAGGTTCATTAAAGGATATTCCACAGTCATTGCACCCCTCACCAGTCTCACCAAGAAAGGGGCAGATACTACTCATTGGCCTCCTGAAGCTTTACAAGCATTTTCCACCCTGAAGGATCTATTTTGCTCTGCACCTATCCTTAGACACGTGGACACTTCATTTCCCTTTGTTGTTGAGGTAGATGCCTCAGAGGTCGGGGTGGGGGCTGTGCTGTCTCAGCGGTCAGGCTTGCAGGGTCGAATGCACCCATGTGCCTACTTCTCTCGTAGGTTTTCCCCAGCAGAGAGAAACTACAATATAGGCAACAGGGAGCTCCTGGCCATTAAATTGGCGTTTGAAGAATGGCGACATTGGTTAGAGGGAGCAGAACATATGATCACGGTTTACACTGATCACAAGAAACTGGAATAAATCGAGGGGGCTAAGAGGTTGAGTCCCCGTCAGGCTCGATGGTCATTATTCTTTTCTCGATTCAGATTTATTATTACTTATACTCCAGGGAGCAAGAATGTTAAGGCGGATGCTTTGTCCAGGTGCTTTGAGCCAGAGACAGCACAGCCCTCCGTCCCAGAGGCTATTGTTCCACAGAAATTGGTGCTGGCTGCAACTGAGACTTGGGAAGACTGGAAGGAGACTTTAAGTCCCTTTCAGCAGGACATCCCGGAAAGGAAACCTGAAGGGGTGATGTTCATTCCTCTGCCTTTCCGTCTCCAGATCTTAGAAATGTTCCATGCGCACAAGAATGCTGGACATCCTGGAGCATAGGGAAGAAAGGGGAGAGCGCCGGCACTGCTGTCACATTCTTTTATTTTATTTCAAAATCGTTGGAAAGTTAAAAATACATTGTCCGTACAAAAATTGAAAAGACACATACCATTTATAGCAGTGAAAGATGCGGTGGGTGCGGAGGGTGCGGAGCCTGACGGCCGTTTCGCGCAATTCGCGCTTCTACGGACTGTGCTGCCCCCCCCCCCCCCTCCCTCCTTCTTGGATGGTAGACGGTCTGCAGTGCCAGCATCTCCTTTTCCCCTATCGTCCTCTCAAAAACATCCTGGAGCATCCAGAACACAGGATCTTGTGGCCAGGTGTGCTTGGTGGCCTTCCTTAGCAGCAGAATGCAAGGAGTTTGTTAGGGAGTGTACAATATGTGCAAAAAGCAAGCCCTCCCGGCTGGCATCTGTCAGTACTTTGCAGCCTTTGCTCGCCCCGATTGAACCGTGGACTCACTTGTCCATGGATTTTGTGGGTGAGCTTCCCAGGTCTGAAGGCATGTCGGTCATTTGGGTGGTAGTCGACCGCTTCAGCAAGATGGCCCATTTCGTGCCCTTGAAAGGACTCCCCTCGGCCCAGGAATTGGCCGACTTGTTCATCGTCCACGTTTTCTGGCTGCATGGCATTCCGGAAAACATAGTGTCAGATCGGGGAGTCCAATTCGTCTCTAGATTCTGAAGGGCATTTTGCCACCAAATGGGCATGAAGCTGTCATTCTCGTCGGGCTACCACCCACAGACCAATGGGCAGACTGAACGGATCAATCAGTCATTGGAGGAGTTCTTGAGATGTTACGTTGCAGAGGCGCAGAATGACTGGGTGAAATTTCTGCCCTTCGCAGAATTTGCACAGAATAATTTGAAGAGTTCTTCTTCTGGTTTTTCTCCAATCCAGGTAGTGACAGGAAGATCACCCAAATTCTCCCCTTTGCCAGTAGCCTCCACTCCGTTTCCCACTCTGGAGGCCTGGCAGAAGTCATTTAAAGACATTTGGGGGACGGTGAGAAGTAATTTGGAAAGGGCATTTCAGAGTCAAAAGGGTCAAGCTGACAAGAGACGTTCTTTAGAGTGGAGGTTCCAACCAGGAGACTTGGTTTGGGTGTCCACATGTCACTTGACCCTGAGACAACCCTCAGACAAGCTTGGTCCCAGATTGTGGGTCCTTTTCCGGTAGCTAAAAAGATCAACAACGTTACTTATACCGATGATCTTCCCACCAGCATGCGTGGGGTAAGGTCCTTTCACGTGTCCCTGCTCAAACCAGCGGTTCATGTGGGTCCTACTCCTCCTCCTCCTGTGATGGTGGATAGTCAACCTGAGTATGAAGTAGAGAAAATTTTGGACTCACGTTTAGTGCAGAACGCAGTACAATATCTAGTGCACTGGAAGGGGTATGGTATTGAGGAAAGAATGTGGGTACCTGAGGGCCGCATGCATGCTGATGATTTGAAGAGGGAATTCCACGCTTTACATCCGGAAAAGCCTGGAAGGAGCTGTCCGGAGTCCACTCCTCGGGGGGGGGGGGGTACTGTGAAGAAACGCGGAAGAGCCTCCGCTATAAGTCAGCGGCAGGCGGCTCTTTCCGCGCATAGCATGGCGGAACGCGGAAAAACCGTCGCGTCTGACGCGGCGGTTAGCACGCATGGGCTTGTTGTGAACAGGCTGACCCAGTGCGGGGAGGCCGCCGCCGGTGCTGATGGCGGTGCGGCCAACCCAGCGCACAGGTCAGCAAACACATTACAGGACAGTACTGGTGTGGCTGGGACTGATAGTCCACCAAGGTTCAGAATGACGCGCGTGTGCGCAGAGAGGCAGAACTTATATGGCAGTCAGAAAAGGGTCAGCTGACCAGGCCGGTCAGCTGACAACTCTGCTTCATTTCATTGGTCCAGCACTTAGGGAGGGGCTGGAGAGTGTTTTAGTATATATACTGCTGGCTGTTCAGTTGCTGGTTGTCTGTCGTTGCGATCACAACGTGGTAGCACTCAGGCCTTGTTCGTATCTGTGTTCTAGCATAGTTTCCAAAGGTGTTGACGATCACGGACCTCACACCTTAGCGTTAGGAATTGAACTGTATTATTTGTTATGACCTTTTGCCTGCCTGACTATCCTCCTGTATTCTGATTCTGTACCTTGCTAGTTTCTGATACCCTGTTGCCAAACTCTGCTCGTACCTGAACTCTGTATTTGCCTTCTGACTCTGTACCTCGCTACCTCTGATACCCGTCTCCGAACCCTGCCTGTCTATTGGATTACGTTACCGTCTTCTGAATCTGTACCTTATCTGTCTGTGTGTTTACGACCTGGATTGTCCGACCTCGAGAACTGGCCTTACTGTTAGAGGCAGTTCCCAGACCTGTTAGTGACACCCCCTCATTGGTGTCACTCACGCTCTGTCTTTCCTACTCCTAGCCTAGCTCCTCCCCCGGGAGAGTCTAGGCCATAGGAAGGAACATACTTCCGGGCAGTTCTCCGTACTGCTCCTGCACCTCCTCCTGAGGTGCCATTCTTGAAGTATACTGTTACACCAAACACTCATACCACTCAGGTGTCCAGAGGTTAGTAGATATATCTGATTATCGGTGATACTGCAGATCATCTATAATCGGGTATATTCTGTATTCTCGGTGATACTGAAGTTCACCGGTAATCAGACCCTCTCTGTGTTACACCGATCGTTACAGAAATTCCAATAAATTTGATTCATGTTTGTGGCAGTAATTTGACAAAATGTGGAAAACTTCAAGGGGGCCAAATACTTTTGCAAGCCACTGTAGCTATTGGCAGGGGCGTCGCTAGGGCCTTTGATCCGGGGCACCGCCCCCGAACCTGTTGCCATGGTGCCCCGGATCACAGTAAGCGTCAGGAGGGGGCACTGGGCGGAGCAGAGGCGGAGCGGGCAAGGCGCGGTTAAAAACTCCCCTTCCAATCTCCATTGTCTTCCTACTTCCTCCCCTGGCGTCCATCATCTTGGTTACAGTGCCCCCTGTGATGTCATAACAGGGGCGCTTTTACCAATGTGACGGACGCCGGTGGAGGAAGTCGGAAGAAGCTGGAGGCTCTGCCTGCACAGATCGGAAGGTGAGTTTTTAACTGCGCTTTGCCCACTCCACCTCTGCTCCGCCCATCGCCCCCCTACTCAGTCTCCTCAGGGCACCTTCCTATCTAATCTATGCTGGGGGCATCTATCTATCTAACCTACACTGGGGGAATCTATCTATCTAACCTACACTGGGAGAACCTACCTATCTAACCTACACTGGGGGAACCTACCTATCTAATCTACACTGGGGGAACCTACCTATCTAATCTAAAATGGGGGCATCTATCTATCTAACATACACTGGGGGAACCTACCTATCTAACCTACACTTGAGGAACTTACCTATCTAACTTATACTGGGGGAGACCTACCAGGGGCGTAACTAGAAAATTCCGGGCCCACCTGCCAAAAAAAATCCGCCCCCCCCCCCCCCCCGGGCCTGCTCAGGGACTTTTTGGGGGGCAGGAGAGGTCGCAACATAAGAGGAGAGCTTGGCCGCAGATTGGTGGGGAGGGGGGACTTTCCCCCCTCCCTCACCTCGGGCTCTCCTCTCAGCGCGCCCCCTCCTGCTATGAATAGGGGCAGCGGGCGGGCGGCGGCAGACTGGACACATACCTCCTTGGCGCTGGAGGTCTCCCATCAGTAAGTGCTTTATGCTACTTCCTGTGTAAACAGGAACTAACATGAAGCTCTTAGAGATTGGAGACCTCCGGCGCTAAAGAGGTATGTGTCCAGTCTGCCGCCGCCTGCCCGCTGTCCCTATTGATTGCAGGATGGGGTGCGCTGAGAGGAGAGCCCGAGGTGAGGGAGGGGGGGGGGGATGTCCCCCCTCCCCACCGATCTGCGGCCACGCTCTCCTCTTATCTTGTGACCCCTCCTACCCCCCCCCCCCCCCGCGGGGGCAGGGGTTGCATCCTCTATTGTTACGCCGGTGTAATCTACCTATCTAATCTACACTGGGGGAACCTACCTATCTAACCTACACTGGGGGCATCTATCTATCTAACCTACACTGGGGGAACCTACCTATCTAACCTACACTGGGGGAACCTACCTATCTAATCTACACTGGGGGAACCTACCTATCTAACCTACAATGGGGGCATCTATCTATCTAACATACACTGGGGGAACCTACCTATCTAACCTACACTGGGGGAACTTACATATCTAACCTATACTAGGGGAACCTACCTATCTGACCTACACTGGGGGCATCTATCTATCTAACTTACACTGGGGAACCTACCCACCTAACCTACACTGGGGGAACCTACCTTTTTAACCTATACTGGGGGAACCTACCTATCTAATCTACACTGGGGGCATCTATCTAACTTACACTGGGGAACCTACCTACCTAACCTACACTGGGGGAACCTACCTTTTTAACCTATACTGGGGGAACCTACCTATCTAACCTACACTGGGGGCATCTATCTATCTAACTTACACTGGGAAACCTACCTACCTAACCTACACTGGGGGAACCTACCTTTTTAACCTATACTGGGGGAACCTACCTATCTAACCTACACTGGGGAACCTACCTTTCTAACCTATACTGGGGGAACCTACCTATCTAATCTACACTGGTGAAACCTACCTATCTAACCTATACTGGGGGAACCTACCTATCTAACCTACACTGGGGGAACTTACATATCTAACCTATACTAGGGGAACCTACCTATCTGACCTACACTGGGGGCATCTATCTATCTAACTTACACTGGGGAACCTACCTACCTAACCTACACTGGGGGAACCTACCTTTTTAACCTATACTGGGGGAACCTACCTATCTAACCTACACTGGGGGAACCTACCTTTCTAACCTATACTGGGGGAACCTACCTATCTAATCTACACTGGGGGAACCTACCTATCTAACCTATACTGGGGGAACCTACCTATCTAACCTACACTGGGGGAACTTACCTATCTAACCTATACTGGGGGGATCTGGGAGTGGGAAAAAAGGGCACAGGCAGCTAGTGGACAAAAAGGGCGCAGCCATTCACTCCCATAATAAATAACGTTTAATGTGCGCCAAGCAGGAAAAAAGGGCGCCGGAGATAAATAACGTTTTATAAACGGCGCCCAGAGCTTTTTAATGTTTTATAACTGTGCATGTGATGATTTACGTTTAGAAAATGCACCCGTGACAAATAACGTTTATAAGAATACTAAACATATTTATCCAATTTTACTAAAACGTTATTTAAAATGTTATCCCTTACTGTTTGTAAAACATTATTATTCACAAAATAAAGCAATGAGTATGTAACGTAAATTGCAATATATTTTTTTACAGTCACTATTTGTAAAACATTATTATCCACATAATAAAGCGAAATCTAAGGGGGGTGGTTAGGGTTAGGCACCACCAGGGGGGTCTTAGGTTTAGGCACCACCAGGGGAGTCTTAGGTTTATGCACCACCAGGGGGGTCTTAGGTTTAGGCACCACCAGGGGAGTCTTAGGTTTAGGCACCACCAGGGGGGACTTAGGTTTAGGCACCACCAGGGGGGTCTTAGGTTTAGCCACCACCAGGGGGGTCTTAGGTTTAGGCACCACCAGGGGGGGTCTTAGGTTTAGGCACCACCAGGGGGGGTCTTAGGTTTAAGCACCCAGGGCCGCCATCAGAAATTTTGGGGCCCCTCACACATCATCAGGCCTGCCCCCCCCCCAGCCGCCTGTGTGCGCCGAACCAAATATAGATGAACTTAGAAGTTGTGGGTCTGCCCAGAGTTGGCTGTAGGCACCTCTCCTACAAACAAATAATGCCAAGATAAACTCAAATAAACTCGATAAAATAGAATTGTATTGTGCCGTGTGCACACGCAAGAGCGTTCCTGGCGATGGGAGCACAATCAAGAAGGCCCACAGACGCCAAGACTGGGCATGTCCAGTAGCTGCAACTAGAGCTCTAGTCGCAGCACTGTCAGAGGAGGCTATGACACAAGCAAGTGGCCTAGGAACATTGAGTGGCCTGACAGACAACAGGGAGCTGGAAGGAGCCCCAGGTAAGTAAAAAATTCACTTTTTTGGTGCCAATTCATTGGTACATTAATACTGATTATGTTTCTGTACACAATCTGTAGTACTTAAAGTGCCACTGAATTAACCCAAAAAAAGTGGATTTTTACATACCTGGGGCTTCTTCCTGGCCCCTGTAAACCGTATACTCCCTTGGTGTCCATCTGGTTTGGTCCAATATCCTGCAGTCAGCTCTAGTAAACCTCCCAACTGAGCCAGCCGGCGACTATTGAACATGTGCAGCCCTGGCCATGCACCACCTTGGTTGTGCTCTCGTGGCCAAGAGCGGTTTGCGTCTTTGTAGTTTTAACTAACTTTGCAGATGCAGTATGCAGCTGGCCACAGGAGTGTGACCAAGCAGGTGCATGGCCAGGGCCACTCATGTGATGTAGTACTAGTGTTGGGCGAACAGTGTTCGCCACTGTTCGGGTTCTGCAGAACATCACCCGGTTCGGGTGATGTTCGAGTTCGGCCGAACACCTGACGGTGCTCGGCCAAACCGTTCGGCCATATGGCCGAACTAAGAGCGCATGGCCGAACGTTCCCCGAACGTTCGGCTAGCGCTGTGATTGGCCGAACGGGTCACGTGGTTCGGACCCGAACGCGCTCTGATTGGCCGAACTGTCACGTGGTTCGGGTAAATAAATACCCGAACCACGTCATATCTCCGCCATTTGTCTGTGGGTTTAGCTTTGGGTAGGCAGGCAGGGTAGTTCGCGCTCCAGCCACGCTAGCCAGGGTCCCCCCCAGTCATTGTGTGTCACTGCTGGGAACAGTAGTACACCGCTCGTTCAGCCACACTATATAGCATTCTGTGTACTGTTCTGTGTCTGCTGGGAACAGTGGTACACCGCTCGTTCAGCCACACTATATAGCATTCTGTGTACTGTTCTGTGTCTGCTGGGAACAGTAGTACACCGCTCGTTCAGCCACACTATAAAGCATTCTGTGTACTGTTCTGTGTCTGCTGGGAACAGTAGTACACCGCTCGTTCAGCCACACTATATAGCATTCTGTGTACTGTTCTGTGTCTGCTGGGAACAGTAGTACACCGCTCGTTCAGCCACACTATATAGCATTCTGTGTACTGTTCTGTGTCTGCTGGGAACAGTAGTACACCGCTCGTTCAGCCACACTATATAGCATTCTGTGTACTGTTCTGTGTCTGCTGGGAATAGTGGTACACCGCTCGTTCAGCCACACTATATAGCATTCTGTGTACTGTTCTGTGTCTGCTGGGAACAGTGGTACACCGCTCGTTCAGCCACACTATATAGCATTCTGTGTACTGTTCTGTGTCTGCTGGGAACAGTAGTACACCGCTCGTTCAGCCACACTATATAGCATTCTGTGTACTGTTCTGTGTCTGCTGGGAACAGTAGTACACCGCTCGTTCAGCCACACTATAAAGCATTCTGTGTACTGTTCTGTGTCTGCTGGGAACAGTAGTACACCGCTCGTTCAGCCACACTATATAGCATTCTGTGTACTGTTCTGTGTCTGCTGGGAACAGTAGTACACCGCTCGTTCAGCCACACTATATAGCATTCTGTGTACTGTTCTGTGTCTGCTGGGAATAGTGGTACACCGCTCGTTCAGCCACACTATATAGCATTCTGTGTACTGTTCTGTGTCTGCTGGGAATAGTGGTACACCGCTCGTTCGCCACTGTATAGCATTGTGCTCTGTGTCGCTTCTGGGAATAGTGGTACACCGCTCACCCGTCACTGTATAGCATTGTGCTCTGTGTCACTGCTGGGAATAGTGGTACACCGCTCACCCGTCACTGTATAGCATTGTGCTCTGTGTCGCTTCTGGGAATAGTGGTACACCGCTCACCCGTCACTGTATAGCATTGTGCTCTGTGTCGCTGCTGGGAATAGTGGTACTGTATAGCATTTCTGTACTGCCACTGTACTGCTGCCAGTCAGCGTGTACTGTAAGGATAAGTGAAATGAGGAAGAAATCCGGTGAAAGAGGGAGGGGCAAGGGAAGAGGTGTTTCCCCTGACGGTTCACGTACAGGCCACAGGGGAGCACCCAAGAAAACCCACTCAATACCGCCCATGTTGTCCAGGACAACAACCCTCACAAATCCAAAAGAACAGGACCAGATAATTACTTGGATGACCTCTCAAGCGTCCAGCAGTGGGTTAAGCAGCACCAGCACATCACGCACGAGGTCCGAGTCCTCAGCCAGTTACAAGGAGCCAGTGGGCACAAAGCTGACACAACCGGCAGCGACACCACGCACACAACTGCCAGATAACCAGTCCGATGAATTACCTCAGGACACAATGGGGTATTCGCAGGAGCTATTCCCAGCCCAACAAACTTCCACCTTTCAAAGGTCAATGGAGGAACAGCCAGAAATGTTGTGCCTGGATTCACAACCGTTAACTGTGGGAAATGCACCGCGCACTGAAATACAAGGCGAGTCCGAAGAGGACTCGGAAACCCAAATCCCAGAGCAATTTGGGCAGGAGGGGTTGCAATTGCAGGAGGTCGGCCGACAAGATCTGGAAGACGACGTTGGAGTGTGCTGCGCAGAGGTTGTTGTGGGGAGCTCTACTCCACGGCGGTGGCCCACAATGACATATGACGAGTTTGAGGAGATGGAAGAGGAGGGTATGGACAATGTGGACAGAGACCCAGATTTTGTTTGTGAACGAGAACATCGCCGTCGTAGCAGCAGCACAGATGAGTCTGTTGAAGAACCCACTGCTGCACGAGTTCGCCTTGTGCCACAAGGTAGGCGGCGCGCAATTTCAGGCACCACAAGCGTGGAAGTTCAAGTGAGAGGCAAAAGAGGAGCAAACAGAAATCGCCAGCAAGGAGGCAGGTGCTCCAAAGTCTGGGCTTTCTTTGAAGACTGCACTGAGGATGTTACCATGGCGATTTGCAAGGTGTGCAAGACCCGCCTGAGCAGGGGGAAAAATATTAACAACCTCTCCACCACCAGCATGAGCCGTCACATGCTATCCAAACATCCCACTCTTTGGGCAAACGCGTCAGGACAGGGTACCAGAAACAACACTGCCTCCCTTGGGTTCACCAGACCCGCCTCAGCAGCAGCAGTAGCCCAGCCATTGCGTGGTTCACAACATTCACAAACATCAGACGACGCTGACACTGTCACTTTCCGGAGTAGTGCTCTTGAGGTCTCCCAGTGTTCATCAAACACAACAACCAACAGCCCTTCCGTGTGCAGCGCTACGGTTCAGTTGTCTGTGTCGGAGATGTTTGAGCGCAAGAGGAAATTGCCAGCAAATGACCCCCGGGCCGTGGCAGTAACAGCCAGCATAGCCAAGCTTCTGGCCTGCGAAATGCTGCCATATCGATTGGTGGAGACAAACAGCTTCAAGGGCATGATGTCAGTGGCCATCCCACGTTACGTGGTTCCCAGCCGCTACCACTTTGCACGCTCTGCAGTGCCTGAGTTGCATGAGCACGTGGTCAGCAAAATAACCCGAAGCTTGAAGAATGCCGTTGCCTGCAAGGTTCACCTCACCACTGACACCTGGACGAGTGCGTTCGGCCAGGGTCGATACATCTCCCTTACCGCGCACTGGGTGAACCTTGTGGAGCCTGGCAGCGATTCCTCACCTGCTACGGCACGGGTGTTGCCCACGCCACAAACAGCTGCACCGCCGTCCCTCCCACTGGATAACAGCAGCACCTACCTCTCTGACTCCTTCTCCTCCAACGCATCTCAAAGCTGTACCTCATCCGGAAACGCTAACCCAGCAGCAGTAGGATCGTGGAAGCAGTGCAGCACAGCTGTTGGCATGCGTCAGCAAGCGTTGCTGAAGCTCATCTGCCTTGGGGATAAGCAGCACACAGGGGAGGAAATTTGGAGGGGAATAAAGGAACAGACGGATTTGTGGCTGGCACCGCTGGACCTGAAACCGGGCATGGTTGTGTGTGATAATGGGAGTAATCTCATTCGCGCTTTAAGGTTGGCTAAGCTGACACACATCCCTTGCCTGGCGCACGTGATGAACCTAGTAGTTCAGCGGTTCCTGAGGACATACCCAGGCGTGCCCGATCTGCTGTTGAAGGTGCGTCGAGTGTCCAAACATTGTAGAAATTCCAGTACTGCTTCGGGGGCACTCGCCAAGATGCAGGAGCGCTTCAATCTCCCCCACCATCGCTTGCTGTGTGATGTCCCTACGCGCTGGAATTCTACGCTGCACATGCTAGCCCGCTTTTGCGAGCAGAAGAGTGCAGTGGTCCAGTACATGACGGCGCAGTACCGAGGCGCATCCGGCCAGCTGCCAAGCTTCTGTGGATCCGATTGGGCCAACATGTTGGACCTCTGCCAAGTCCTCCAAAATTTTGAGCAATCCACGTTGCTTGTGAGCAGTGACAACTCTTCAGTCAGCATTACCATACCACTGCTGTGTTTACTGAAGAGGTCGATGTTAAAAATCAAGGAAACAGCTGTCATGATGCAACTGGGGGAATCTGAAGGAGAAAACGATCAGCGTGATGGTACCAACATCAGGCCATCCGCCTCAGGGAACGCTGGCCCCAGCAGCTATGACGAAGAAGAGGAGGAGGAACAGCTGAAGTTGGAGCAGGAATTTCATGCCACCACTGACGAGGGCCAGAGCGGTGCACGTTGGACTTCCACAATTCAACGCGAATGGTCAGCAGAAGCAGACCAGGAGGAAGGTGACGACTATGATGCATCACAACAACTATCACAACGCTCACAAGAGGATGATGAGGATTCTGGTAGGACTCTGGCACACATGGCTCAATTCATGCTAGACTGCATTGAACGTGACCCACGCATTGTGCGCATTCTGGACAACACCAATTACTGGGTTTATACCCTTCTGGATCCACGGTACAAACACAATGTTCCAAAACTGCTTGAAGAAAGAGTCAGACAGGTCAAAATGGAAGAATACCAGCAGGCCCTTGTGGAGACTTTAGAGAGGAGATTGACATCCTCCCCCTCCTCTAGCCAGTTGTACGCAGACAGACTGACTTCCGCAAACCCAGGACGACCAGGAGGGCAGCAAACAACGCAAGCCGCAGCTAGTACCCAAAAGGGAATGGTATCGGCAGTGTCCTTGGAGTGGGAAAATTTTCTGACACCCATGCAGCCGCAGCCCACTGAACAGCAAGCGTGCAGATCCACCTCCAACACCGATCGCCTGGAGAAGATGGTCAAGGACTACATGTCAGATGGCGTAGCTGTGTCGAACCATCCATCTGCACCCTTCAACTATTGGGTATCGAAGCTAGACACCTGGCACGAACTGGCAATGTACGCAATAGAGGTGCTGGCTTGCCCGGCAGCCAGCGTTATGTCGGAACGCTGTTTCAGTGCTGCCGGAGGCATCGTCACAGATCGGCGTATCCGCCTCTCTACAGAAAATGCAGACCGTCTGACTCAAATTAAAATGAATCAATCCTGGATTGGAAATGACTACGCAACACTCCAGGACCCCAACCAAGTAACATGACCAATGAACATCTGGGATGGTGTTGCGTTTCCGGGCCCTGTTTATTGAACCTCTCATCTGTATTACATTTATGACTGCATGGCGGCAAAAAGCATTGCTGCTATATCCGCACGCTTTTTGTCCACATGCAAGGCCTGGGTTGTTGTGTCTCACAAAGCGTGGCCTTCTCCTCCTGCGCCTGCTCCTGTTCCATCACGTCTGCTGCTGCTGGGTTAGCGTTGCCGCGTGGTCCCTGTTTATTGAACCACTTATCTTTATTACATTTATGACTGCATGGCGGTACAAAGCATGCTATCCGCACGCTTCTTGCCCTCATGCAAGGCCTGGGTTGTTGTGTCTCACAAAGCGTGGCCTTCTCCTCCTGCGCCTGCTCCTGTTCCATCACGTCTGCTGCTGCTGGGTTAGCGTTGCCGCGTGGTCCCTGTTTATTGAACCACTTATCTTTATTACATTTATGACTGCATGGCGGTACAAAGCATGCTATCCGCACGCTTCTTGCCCTCATGCAAGGCCGGGGTTGTTGTGTCTCACAAAGCGTGGCCTTCTTCTCCTCCTGCGCCACCCTCCTCCTGTTCCATCACGTGTGCTGCTGCTGGGTTAGCGTTACCGGTCCCTTTTCCTGGAACCTCTTATATGTATTACATTTATGACTGCATGCCGACAAAAAACATGTTACCTGTGCAAAGAAAACAGACATTTCCCGCATTTAAAAGACAGTTTTCCCTTTGAAACTTTAAAATCGATTTTCTCAAAAACTATAAGCTCTTTTTGCTAATTTTTTTTTCCTCTTGTACCCACTCCCAAGGTGCACATACCCTGTAAATTTGGGGTATGTAGCATGTAAGGAGGCTTTACAAACCACAAAAGTTCGGGTCCCCATTGACTTCCATTATGTTCGGAGTTCGGGTCGAACACCCGAACATCGCGGCCATGTTCGGCCTGTTCGGCCCGAACCCGAACATCTAGATGTTCGCCCAACACTATGTAGTACCCGACTACTGGAGCTGACATCGGTACAATGGAGCGGCTCAGAAGAACACAGAGGGAGGCTTACAGGGGGCTGGAGGAAGCCCCAGGTAAGTGTATATGCTTGCGTGGTGTCATCTCAGCAGGCACTAATTAAGGGAAACGTAAAGCTATTTACTCTACAGAAGATGGATCAGGGAACCCACAGTGACAAGACCTGATGAACGAGTATTCCTAGATCCATCTTCTTACTGCGGGAAAATGCCAGGGCACACAACGGCCCCGAATGAAAGAACAAACAATTGCAGCCCTTTGTGCTGGAGTCGTTAGAAATCTTAAAGTATATCAGAGCTGAACTACTATATAAAATGGGGGGGGGGGGGCAGGCATATATTAGATGCCATCCTCATGCCCACCACCCCCCCTATTCTCCTCTGTCCCCCTCCTTTGTACTGTAAATCCTCCGCTGCAGCTCAGTCCGGAGTCGGGTGGTATTGCGCAAGCGCTCCTGGCCACATGCCTGTGCACTATCGCTTGACTCTGGTGACCTGGGCTGAGCTGCGGCGGATTTACCATGCATAGGAGGAGGATGGAGGAGAAGCATGGGGGTGGTGGACAGGAGGAGGGCATCATAATACATGCCTGCTCCCCCCATTTTTATGTAATAGTTCAGCTCTCAATATCCTTTAAAGATTCAGTCCGCTGTGATGGTCATAATCGACCCGCACCACAAAACATCATTTGTTTAATCACACACATGTACCCTCGTCAGAAAATGTGCAGAAATGCTCACTCGATGCACAGAAATAAAAAAATCACTGGTCGCTGGAAAAACATAGTGGGTACTGTTCCTCTAGGGTTAATAGAAGTGAATGAGAGAAAGGCAAGTGGCAGGAGGGGAGATGCCTAACTAAGCTGACTCTAGGTCATGGCTGGTCAGAGTGTATCTGTAGCAATAAGAAGGCTCCCTTCCCCCTCCTGTCCTGTGTTTAGCAGCTTCTCCCAGCAGACCAGTAGAGATGCAAAGTTCGGATCTTTTCAATGATTCGGATGATTCGAATCGGATCATTGAAAAGATCCGGATCTTTGATCCGAATCTCGGATCATTTTACTAGAAAGCATTTGGGGGGGGGGGTGAAATGACTAGCAGGACAGGACTTTCCCTGCAGTGGACAAACAAAGAAGGGGAGGGGGTGGACAGACAGAGAAGGGGAGGGTGGACGGATGGACAGAGAAGGGGAGGGGGGTGGACAGATAGAGAAGGGGGGATGGTGGACAGAGACGGGCAGGGAGTGAACAGAAGGGAGGAGGTGAACAAAGAGGGGTGAGCAGAGAGCAGAAATGTTTTTTTGCTCACAATACCCAATTGCAATCATATGCTTTACTTATATTTCACCTATATGTTCATCTGTATACTCTGAATGCAAACATCGCACAGTGAAAGAAAGACATAAGAAAGACAAATTGAAAGAAAGCATTCCCCTTTTCTCACCTCGAACACATCATAAATTTAGGGAGAAGATAAGTGCAGCTGTTTAGAGCAGTGCAGGAGGATCATATTGCACAGCATTCACAGTGCCTGTGTTCCAAGCTGTCTGCAGAGTTACTGAGCTGTGCTTCTCAGCCAAAAGTTTCCCATTTGTTCACAACTACAACAGCCAGCCTATAATCAGCAGCACATTGCAGCCAGTAGTGTGCTCCACACATATCTGGCAGTGGCACCCATGTCCCCTCTCCCAACTACCTGTCCCTGCAAGGCTGGCTGGCTCCCCTCCAACTGAGCGATCCATCTCCGTTCTGCTTCCAGGACCCCAGAGCCCGCTGAGAGAGGGGGGCGTGCTGCTCCTGGCTCCACCCCTTTTGATCTGAATCTGTTCATTTTGATGTTCCGGATGATTCGACTCACAAAAGAGATTCGGATCAAAGATCCGAATCATTCATGATCCGGACAACACTACAGACCAGACATGTCTCACAGACTGGACAGTGAATGCAGGGAAACCAAATCTATGAGGAGACACTCAAAAGTAAGTCCAGTTCATGGCAGACAGCCCTCTCCCCACACACTCTCCACTGATTGTCCCCCACTCCTGACAAACAGCATAGGAGATCGGAAGGTGCAACTCCTCCTGCTGCATAGTAAATCCCTACACAGGCTCAGGAGCAGTTTACATACACAGCAGGGAGCGAGACTGAGCCAGGGGCTTTTCTAGGGTCCTTGGAGATCGGGGGCACCTGTGGGCACCAGGCGGGGAGGTATCGCGGTAAAAATGGGCGTGGCCTTGCGGTGAGTGGGCGTGGCCATGGGTGGGGCCAAATGTACATGAACTTAGCAGCGGTGTAAGCTACAGATAACGGGCTTGCCCATCGAAATATTGGATGGAGCCCCCTGTCCTTTATTTGGATAATTTACAATCAGTATAGGCATAGATCAAAGATGTATACGCACATACAATTTTGATTGGTCAATCACTGACCCCCAATTTTACCACCCCCGTGCAGTAAGTGGGCCAACAGACAATGAATTTTATGAACAGAGCTAAAATTGGCTAATCAAAATTGTATGTGTGTACCAGGCTTTACAGCTAATACTGTACATACTGAAAGTAGCAGGGATCAGCATACAATATAGCTGGTTTACAATCAGTAAAGGCACAGAGTAACACCTTACACTGTACACACTGGAGGTAAATCCGCACACAGTGCAGGCACTAGAGAACAGCGTATACTGTACATACTGTAGGCAGCAGAATTCAGCACACTGCAGCTAGCGTGCCAAAAATATGAGGATCACGTTGTGCGGCGTGCTTATCGTGCCGCACCGAAAAAAGGGTGGGCCATGGACCAGAATATAGGTGTGGTAACGGCCGGATGAAGACAAATTTACATGAACCTAGCAATGGTGGGACATTAGATTATGACAGTGGTGGCGAACCTTTTGGAGGCCGAGTGCCCAAACTGCAATCCAAAAGTCACTTATCTATCGCAAAGTGGCAACCGCAATTTAAACTAAATACTGTACAAACGTTTTAACTCATACATGAACATTATGGAAAATCCAAGTTGAAAATAAACTGTGAAGATAAACAATTTCATCCATCCTACTCCTGAAAAATGTATTCATTTTTTTTAGAACCTCCCAGTTTTATTTTCTGTTTTAAAAAGCTAAAAAAGTAGGTTTAATGCTATTGTCTCATATGATAAGGATTCAGCTTTTCCCATAGTCTCGCATTTAGCAATCATGTGACCCCCAACAAGACAAATTCAGCAATCATGAGGCCCCCAACAAATCATGAGGCCCCCAACAAGACAAATTCAGCAATCATGAGGCCCCCAACAAGACAAATTGAGCAATCATGAGGCCCCCAACAAATCATGAGGCCCCCAACAAGACAAATTCAGCAATCTTGAGGCCCCCAACAAATCATAAGGCTCCCAACAAGACAAATTCAGCAGTCATGAGGCACATAAATAGACAGCATTTCACATAAATAGGCAGAATGCCCCCTTAATATGGTAGCCCCCCAAGTTAGGTAGTGAGTGACAGGGACCCACAGGTTAGCTAGTGAGTGACAGGGACCCCGATAGTGAGTGACAGGGAGCCCCTTTAGGTAGTGAGTGAGTGCCAGGGAGCCCTTTTAGGTAGTGAGTGAGTGCCAGGGAGCCCCATCAGGCAGTGAGTGAGTGCCAGGGAGCACCTTCAGGCAGTGAGTGAGTGCCAGGGAGCCCCTTCAGGCAGTGAGTGAGTGCCAGGGAGCCCCTTTAGGCAGTGAGTGAGTGCCAGGGAGCCCCTTCAGGCAGTGAGTGAGTGCCTGGGAGCCCCTTCAGGCAGTTAGTGAGTGCCTGGGAGCCCCTTCAGGCAGTGAGTGAGTGCCAGGGAGCCCCTTCAGGCAGTGAGTGAGTACCAGGGAGCCCCTTCAGGCAGTGAGTGAGTGCCAGGGAGCCCCTTCAGGCAGTGAGTGAGTGCCAGGGAGCCCCTTCAGGCAGTGAGTGAGTGCCAGGGAGCCCCTTCAGGCAGTGAGTGAGTGCCAGGGAGCCCCTTCAGGCAGTGAGTGAGTGCCAGGGAGCTCCTTCAGGCAGTGAGTGAGTGCCAGGGAGCCCCTTCAGGCAGTGAGTGAGTGCCAGGGAGCCCCTTCAGGCAGTGAGTGAGTGCCAGGGAGCCCCTTCAGGCAGTGAGTGAGTGCCAGGGAGCCCCTTCAGGCAGTGAGTGAGTGCCAGGGAGCCCCTTCAGGCAGTGAGTGAGTGCCAGGGAGCCCCTTCAGGCAGTGAGTGAGTGCCAGGGAGCCCCTTCAGGCAGTGAGTGAGTGCCAGGGAGCCCCTTTGGGGAGTGAGTGCCAGGGAGCCCCTTTAGGGAGTGAGTGCCAGGGAGCCCCTTTAGGGAGTGAGTGCCAGGGAGCCCCTTTAGGCAGTGAGTGAGTGCCATGGAGCCCCTTTAGGTAGTGAGTGAGTGCCAGGGAGCCCCTTTAGGCAGTGAGTGAGTGCCAGGGAGCCCCTTCAGGCAGTGAGTGAGTGCCAGGGAGCCCCTTCAGGCAGTGAGTGAGTGCCAGGGAGCCCCTTCAGGCAGTGAGTGAGTGCCAGGGAGCCCCTTTAGGCAGCGAGTGAGTGCCAGGGAGCCCCTTCAGGGAGTGAGTGAGTGCCAGGGAGCCCCTTTAGGCAGCGAGTGAGTGCCAGGGAGCCCCTTCAGGGAGTGAGTGAGTGCCTGGGAGCCGCTTCAGGCAGTGAGTGAGTGCCAGGGAGCCCCTTCAGGCAGTGAGCGAGTGCCAGGGAGCCCCTTCAGGCAGTGAGTGAGTGCCAGGGAGCCCCTTTAGGGAGTGAGTGAGTGCCAGGGAGCCCCTTTAGGCAGTGAGTGAGTGCCAGGGAGCCCCTTCAGGCAGTGAGTGAGTGCCAGGAAGCCCCTTCAGGCAGTGAGTGAGTGCCAGGGAGCCCCTTCAGGCAGTGAGTGAGTGCCAGGGAGCCCCTTCAGGCAGTGAGTGAGTGCCAGGGAGCCCCTTCAGGCAGTGAGTGAGTGCCAGGGAGCCCCTTCAGGCAGTGAGTGAGTGCCAGGGAGCCCCTTTGGGGAGTGAGTGCCAGGGAGCCCCTTTAGGGAGTGAGTGCCAGGGAGCCCCTTTAGGGAGCGAGTGAGTGCCAGGGAGCCCCTCTAGGGAGTGAGTGAGTGCCAGGGAGCCCCTTTGGGGAGTGAGTGAGTGCCAGGGAGCCCCTTTAGGGAGTGAGTGAGTGCCAGGGATCCCCTTTAGGGAGTAAGTGAGTGCCAGGGAGCCCCTTTAGGGAGTGAGTGAGTGCCAGGGAGCCCCTTTAGGGAGTGAGTGAGTGCCAGGGATCCCCTTTAGGGAGTGAGTGAGTGCCAGGGAGCCCCTTTAGGGAGTGAGTGAGTGCCAGGGAGCCCCTTTAGGGAGTGAGTGAGTGCCAGGGAGCCCCTTTAGGGAGTGAGTGAGTGCCAGGGAGCCCCTTTAGGGAGTGAGTGCCAGGGAGGCCCCCCGCCGCCGCCGCCGCTCCCCCCACCCCCCTTACCTCGTAGCAGACCTCAGGATCAGCGGCGGCCCGACCAGTAAGAGCAGGCGCTGGACGCACCCGCTCGATATGCGGAAGTGATGTCACTTCCGCATATCAGTGCGGGCGCTGGGTCCTAGCGCCCGCACGATTGGTCGCCGGCTCGCCGCCTGATCCTGAGGTCTGAGTGACGCGGCGGCGGCGGCTGGAGGGAGCCGCTGCTAGAGGGGGCGGCCGGGCGGAGATCCGTGGCACCCCAGGATAGATTGGGGGCACGTGCCCCCCCAAAATAGGGATAGCGACGCCCTTGGCCTGTGTAAGATTGTTATCTGACCTGGTGTCTGGCTGTTCTCTCCCCCTCGTGGGCTCGCTGCCTCCCTGAACTCTCATAGTCTGGCCAGCACTAATAGAGGACCCCTCTGAGTCATATGAGACTCGGAGCTGCGCACCACGTGGGCTGCCTGCCTGAGGTGTGACAGGAAGAGGGCTGATTTTGCAGCCAATAGAAACGAAAAAGGGAGGGGAGTGGGATGGCCAAAGACTATTCTGAGGCTACTAGTGGCTGTAGCTGTAGGCAGTGTGAGCAGAGAGGCGGGACTGAATCTCAACCACGTCCGTCCCTGACAATCAGCTCTGTGAGGGTGCATAAACAGAATCCACAGATATGGATAGTTGGCATCACTGGGGGGTGGGCCCTCTGGGAGCACGGGGCCCCTCTCGAAAGTGCTCGCTGTCCCCCCTGATGGCGGCTCTGTAGGGACCACCAGGGGGGTCTTAGGTTTAGGCACCACTAGGGGAGTCTTAGGTTTAGGCACCACCAGGGGGGTCTTAGGTTTAGGCATTACCAGGGGAGTCTTAGGTTTAGGCACCACCAGGGGGGTCTAGGGGTTAGGGGTAGGTACAGGGAGGGTTCTGTGTGAGAGTAAGGTTAGGTATAGTTTTAGTAACATTTTAGTAATACTTACTAATGTTTTACAGCACTTATTACAAACGTAGTTATATTTATAGATCGTTATAAACAATATTTTCAGATTGTATTATAAGAAGAAACCATAAATAAAGGTTAATCACAATAATATACAATTATAACGATTAAACATATATTATAGTTTTTTTAATAAACGTTATTTTAAGTTTCACTTTTGAAACAGAGTAGATTAACGTTTTCACTATTGCCGATTTCATACACATTATTTAATGATTTATAGATTTGTAAACCATTATTTGAACATTAAATACAAAACAATATTATCGTTTACACCCCGCGCCCTTTTTTCCCGACACCCTTTTTGTATGTACGCGGGGAACCTACCTGTCTTACCTACACTGGAGTCGCCTACCTATTTATCCTATACTGGGGGAACCTACCTATCTAACCTACACTGGGGGAACCTACCTATTTAACCTGTACTGGGGGCACCTACCTATTTACAGTCAAGCAAAGCCCCAGGGCCCCAGTCCAGCAAAGCACAGCCCCCAGCAAAGCAAACCCCCCAGCCTAGCAAAGCCTCCTGGTCCCAGCCCAGCAAAGCGTACAGCCAAGTAAAGCCTAGTAAAGCCCCCAGCCTAGCAAAAAGAACCCAAAATGCCCCTGGCAAATTGCCCAGCCCACCAAAGCCCCCTAGCAAAGCCAGGCCGACTCAACATCACTGTCAGCCAGGCCAGCACAGCATCACTGCCAGCAATGCCAGCACAGCATAGCTGTAACATATGTGGCTGCGGGCACGCAGGGTGTCTCCGCAGCCGCTTCGGTTCCCTATTCAGAGTCTTTTTCCGTTCCCTCGGCGTCTAGCACGCCGAGGACGGAATTGTCATTTGCACATAAGGTGCACGTAGACAGGACCTTTATGCTGGGAGGAGGCGTGTCAGCTGACCCGCTGGTCGGCTGACGTCAGAGCGGACGTTCGCCGCTCAGGATTGGCTGATTGGAGTGGGCGCGGCTTGGAGGTGTACTCTGCTTCTTAAGCCGTTGCTGCTCACTCGCAACTCGTCTGCGGTTGCGAATACTTATGTGCTAGCGCTCAGACCTTAGACTAGTATCCGGTGTGCTTTGATCTGGCAGACTAGGAGATTGTTACTGCATATTATTGATATTCTGTGTATGATTCTGGCTAACCCCTGACTCTGCTAATTGCTACTCATCTTTGTACTTCTGCCCATCTGATCTAGTTGCCGAATCCCTGCCTGATTACCTCCTACTCTTTTGCCTTCTGACTCTGTACTGTATCTGCCTCTTAGTTACCGAACCTAGCCTGTCTGACGCTCCGACTCACCAGTGGGCCCTCGCCACTGGTGAGGCATTCTCTATAGTGCCTACCAGCTCCTCTGGTGTGGCTTAGCTAAACTAAACGGTTACAGTACTCTATAAGTACCCACCAGCTCCTCTGGTAAGGTCTTGCTAAACTTATTGTTACTGTGTTCTATAAGTACCCACCAACTCCTCTGGTGAGGTCTTGCTAATGCTAAACTTATTGTTGCTGAGTTCTTATAGTGCCTACCAGCTCCTCTGGTAAGGCCCAGTCTATTGTTGCACCAAGCACTACACATACCTTGTATCTTGCCAGCTATACATGCATTATTGGTGATACTGCAGATCACTACATAATCAGGTATAGCGTCTGTATTATTGGTGATTCTGCAGATCACACATAATCAGACGTCTGTGTTGCTACACCGATCGTTACAATAGCATAGCATAACCACCAGCCAGGCAGCCCAGCATAACCACAAACCAAGTACAGCACACAGGCCAGCCAGCCGAAGACAAGACAGAAACCAGGTGAGGGGCTTATTTATGTGAATTAATGCCTATTGAATATATTTAAGTTACGCCACTGCTATGTTCATGTACATTTGGCCCAAACTATGACCACGCCCACTTTCCGTGGAATGACCACGCCCATTTTTTGCCACGCCGCACAATCATTCCCTCTTGGTGCCCAGGGGTGCCCCGAATCTCCCAGGAACCTAGAAATGCCCCTGGCTGTTGTTGAGAGAGAAAGATAAAACTGTAACCTAGGGCTTTTATGCTTCTTGCTCCTAGCATCTAGCTTGTTTCATTAGTAAATGAGCACTGTAAAATGACATGGAGAGCAGAACTAACATTTCAGGAGAAACAACAGCCACATGTACAGGAAGCAGGAAATTTGGGTGCCAGTGTCTAATGGACAATTTGGGCACCGCCATAGGCACTAATGCAAATATCAGCTATTGGGTGCCAAAAGCAGAAATTTGGGCACCCGATAAATAGTGGGCACCAGGCCCGTCCAACCATAAGTTTTGTTTTTGAAAATTAACGTTTTTTTTTTTTTTTTTGTAATAAATCTTTTTATTGAAAGAATTTTTCCATAAAACACAACATAAAAACTTACATACAAAGATTGGAGACCAGCCAGCAGTTTTAACATATTCAGATATACAGTCTATATTACTAGCTGCTTAATGAATTAGCATGGAGAAAAAACATATTTAACCAATATATCTGTATTGCAATTTTTCTTATTGTACCAGTGATGGTGCTCCAGAAATTAAAGGAAAGGGAAGAGAAAGGAAGTAGGAGAAGAAACAGGAGAAAAAAGAATAGAAAAGAGAGAACGAGTGAACAAGGATGAGGTCACTCGGAGAAAAACCTCTAGAGAAAGACAAAGAAAGACAGACAAAGTTGCCCATGTATTACACCAGTTCCATAATATTCATGTTAGATGGCTAATGACTAATTGGGTCAAGGTGTTATTAGGTAGGATCATAATGGCGTGATTGTATGAAGCATAGGGAGTTGTAACCCACCAGTTAGTGCAAATAGGCCCTGCGTGGGGTGGGCCTTAGGCTATCATGTGGATGCTTGGCTAGAAGATGCAACCCCAGAGAGGAGGGCTTTAGCTTCTTCTGATTCCCTGTATTCGTACCATACCCCCCATTTTTTAGTGAATGCTTTATTTCGGTCATGAGCGCTATGAAAGAGATCGTCTAATCTACAGACCTCATTTAATTCAGAAAAAATCTGATTGATGGTTGGAATACTGGAGCTTTTCCAGTTTCGTGCAATTAATAGTTTTGCTATGATCATTAATGTTCCTGTCAGGTTTTTCTTGGCTTGGGATATTTTCCCTGGATATAGATTCAAAAGAGCTATTGTTGGTTTAAATGGGAGGTTTTCCGAATACAGGGAATTGTTTATGTCAAATATCAATCTCCAAAACGTTTTTATCATTGGGCAGTCCCACCAAATATGGAAGTATGTGCCTATGTGGTTCTGGCATCGCCAGCAGGTGTCTGATTCACCTCTTCCATATTTAGCTATCAAAGAAGGGCATCTGTACCATCTCGCTAAGATTTTGTAGTTCCTTTCTTGGAATGAGGAAGAAATGGAGGACTTATGGGTTAGTAAGAAGATTTTTTCCCATTGATCATCCTTCAAATTTTCCCCCAGATCAGTGTCCCATTTTGTGGTTATGCGTAGGCGATGGCTCGTGCTGGATGTACATACCACCTCAGAGTACAAGAGAGAGATCTTATGCTCTGTACTGGTTGAAGACGAACATAACTTCTCGAAGGATGTAAGGCCCCTATGTAAATAAGATTTAGGAGAGAGGGAGCTATAAAAAGCTCTCAATTGCTTCCAGGTAAACCAATTGATATTGGGTTTATTGTCAGGATTGCCCAGGCTTTCCCATTGCAGGATATTGTTTGAACCTATTATATGGCGAATTTGAGGCCAGAATTCCCGGTCCCAGCCCAGGAAGGAGCCGACCCGAAGACCCACTGCTAGGTGGGGATTGTCAATTAGGGATATGAGGGGACTTGGAATCGTGGAGAGTTTATAGGTTTCTCTGATTAGGTCCCATCCTTTGAGAATTACTTGTGGAGCAAGAGCTAATAATTCTCTTTTAGGCCTCATAATTGGTTTAACCCACAATAGAGCCCTTGGATCACATTCCGAAAAGGCCGTATCCAGCTCCACCCATTGTTTGGATTGTCTACACTGGAACCAGTCTACTATCTGAGTTAAAAGAACTGCATGATAGTAGGCCCTGATGTCTGGGAAGCCCATTCCCCCTCCCTCCTTAGGGCGACTTAATAGTTTTGGGTTGATACGATGAGGTTTTTTGTCCCAAACAAAATTCAGAAAACTTTTCTGGATCTTTTTAAGGATAGCACTAGGCAACCAAACTGGTAAGGCCTGCATGACATACAGTAGTTTTGGTAGAACATCCATCTTCAATACACAAATCCTACTGGACCAAGAGAGATACAATGTTCTCCAGCGCTCAAGGTCATTGCATATTTTAGAAATTAGAGAAGGGAAATTAAGTTGAAACAAATCGTTGGGATTTTTAGAGATAAACACCCCTAAGTATTTGATTTTAGTATATTGCCATTTGAAGGGAAATGAGGCTGACAGGTGCTGTACCATCCCGTCAGGGAGGGATATGTTGAGCACTTCAGTTTTGGATATGTTGATTTTAAAATTACTTAACGAGCCATATGCTGCTAGTTCTTGTAGGATGTGTGGGAAGGCTATATTAGGATTTGAGACATATAACAGTAGGTCATCAGCAAAAAGAGCTAATTTAACGTGTGAACTTCCACATTGAATGCCTTGGATAGATGTATTTTTACGAAGCGCCACCGCCAGGTGTTCCATGCAGATCACATATAAAAGGGGAGACAGGGGGCATCCCTGCCTAGTCCCATTCCGCACCTGAAAGGCATCCGACAGGGCCCCATTGATCTTAACCCTAGCCGAGGGGTTACTATACAGTGCCATAACTCTCTCGATAAATTTTGGTCCAATTCCCAATTGGGATAGAGAACCTTCCAGGAACTGCCAATGGACCCTGTCGAATGCCTTTTCCGCGTCAACCGAGACCACACAAAGTGGACTCCTGTTATTTCGCACTCTGTGGATAATAGAGATTGTTTTGAGGGTATTGTCTCTGGCCTCTCTTTTGATGACAAACCCAGTTTGATCATTGTGTATAATTGTAGGGAGAATGGGTTTTAACCTTTCAGCTAGCATTTTAGAGTAGAATTTTAGATCTAGGTTTATCAAGGAAATAGGGCGATAGTTAGAGCATAGAGCGCTATCCTTATCTGGTTTGGGAATTACTGTGATATGTGTTGTGAGAGCCTGTGGAGGGAAAGTTTGTTCTCTGGAGATGAAATTAAATGCTGACAGCATTAGAGGAGATAATAAAGATCCACATTTCTTATAGAAAGAGCCTGTAAATCCGTCAGGACCAGGGCTTTTGCCGGACTTAGAGGCTTTGATACATTCTAGCAGTTCCTGAGTTGAGAAATCCTCGTCTAGCTCTTTCAAAAGATCAGGGGGGATTGAAGACAATTTAGTTTTGTTAAGATAAGTATCTAACCTATTTTTAAAGTCTCGGGGATGCATCTCACTCAGTTCACCCTTTAAATTATAGAGAGATTGATAGTATTGCCTGAATGTATCAGCAATTTGAAAATTACAGTTTTTAAGGTTAGGAGTCAAAAGGGGAGGTTTTAAGATTAGGTATCAGGAAGGGAGAGTTTAGAGTTAGCCGTCAGGTATGGGGGTTTTAGGGTGAGGCCAGTTTCACACTGCAAACCGGTCTCAGTGGTGCGGTGTGTCGCAACCCCCCCCCGCACTACACCGACAAAAGCAGGCCTTCAGGGAACACCGCGTTAGTGCGCGGTGTTCCCTGTCTGGCCACCAGCCAAGCAGGAAGTGACGTGTGCTTGCGGTCACTTCCTGCTTCAGAGTATGCGGAAGTGCACAGAAGTGTATTGTAAAAATACGCTTCTGCGCATGCGCACCACAACATCGCAATGTCAACTTTTTAAAAAACACAGTGTCGCCATAAACTAACATGACTTGCGGGCCGACGTAGATCACCGAGGATCCCACACAGTAACCTAGTTCTGCGCTAGCGTTAGATTTGGACTTCCAGCGCAGCGTACCGCAATGTGGGAAGTATGAACTTCCCCATAGGGTTTACGCCTCTTTTCCACAAACTGTTGAGCTGTGTGCTCAGCAAGCAGTTACCAGGCAGCAGTGAGCAGTTACCAGGCAGCAACAAGCAGTTACCAGGCAGCAGTGAGCAGTTGTGAAAGTTTTTAACAGGCATTTCACTGCCTATCAACAGTCAGTGGAAAAGACGCCTTTATTAGGCTGCGGTAGCAGTGCGGCAATCTGCTGCACCGCGCCAGTGTGAAAGGGCCCTGAGGCATCAGAACGGGAAGCGTTCTGTGTGAGAATAGGGTTAGGTTTAGCTGTAGTAAAATATTGGTAAGATTTACCAATATTTTACTATCATTACCACTGTAAATATTTTTCTGTTTTCATTTGGTACCCAATTCACAATGGTATTTATATTTATCAGTTAGACTTCCCCCCACACCCATTTTCTCTCACGCCTCTATTTCATGCACACCATGAGCATTGTGGGAGGCAAATTCAGGGGACAGACTGTCTGTGCCCATCATAGATTTAAAACATTAACTTACAATTTGCAAAAATGAAACCAGAGTAAGTGTAAGTAAGTACCAATTATAACACATTACATCTGTACATGCATTCAACCGATTAACCACATTGACACAGGTTTCGCTTTAAAGAGATTTTAAAGACAAATTAATCAGATTTCCTAGTCCCAGGATGTCCCTTGAAGGATTGTGATCTGTTTGACTTGCAGCCTAGGGTCTCCTTTTGTGTCTGTACATCAGCTTCTGTGTAGTCCTGTGTAGTAACATACCTCATTAGAAGCTAGTAATTACTTGCATTTTGCAAAAGAACGTCTTTTTAACTGGGCCAAGGATTTATGGATTTTTGCTCTGATTAACTTGTCACTTACAACTGATGAGGTGCCCAGATCCTTTAAAATGTTATAATCATCATCCTATTGAAGTCATCAATAAAATAGCAGGAAGGAGCAGACACGGCCACAGGTAGATAATTCACTTTACAGGGAAACAGCACTGCAAGTTCACACTATGGCCAATATGCAATTCACTTTTTAATTTTGAGTTTCTCCTACATTATATTCTTACAACTAATAAATAAAATGCATTTTAAACCACCAGCAAACAAGAAAATACTAAAAATAATTTTTGTAGCACCTTTTTTGCCTATTTTTGGTATTTTTTTCAATTGAGATGTGCTGAAACAATATTTTAAATAGAAGATGAATAATTATTTCCTACGAGAAAACTCAGGAGATAAAGTTAACTGCATATGGGCCTATGGCCTTTATCCTGTTCACTTTTTCTCCTGAGTTGTCTCCTAGGTGATATTTTCACAACTTTTTACGCCACCAGCTCAGAAAAATGTTCTCAGTACTTTTTCATCTAGGATAAATGGTAGAAAAGTCTGCTGCAACCCCCTCCAATAATTAAATGGAGGATAAATGTTCCCCATTCCTGGCCAACCTCTTCCTGGGGTGGTGGGAGGAGCTCAGCATCTTTGGGGGGTAAGAACCTCTTTTCTTCTTATGTTTAATGGTATGGCCAGGCACAGCGAGCAATTTGCCAAGTACCCCCCAAAGAGTCTGCCAGCCCAGCATTTGGTGCCAATTTTCCTGCCTTGCTCTCTCTGAATGCATTACCCATTACGTAGATGACCTGCTGCTGATATGGAGGGGTCTCCAGGAGGCTCTGCCTGGCTTTCTCTCATATTGCAACGATAATTGACTTCAATCTCCGTTTCACCATGTGCCATGATTCCATTAAGAAGATTGACTATTTGGATGTAACCATACATGGCTCAGGTGAAACCGGTAATTTGGAAATGAGACTTATTGACAATCTTGCGCTGGGAATACACATTTGCAGGTGTCTAGTTGCCATCCCCGACACACACTGAACACTATCCCTGCAGGCAGTGGCGTAGCAATAGGGGGTGCAGAGGTAGCGACCGCATCGGGTCCCCTGGGCCAGAGGGGCCCCAAAGGGTCCACTCTCTATCACAGTATTCACTCTCTATTGGTCCTATGCTTGTAATAATTACTTATATAGATGCTGTGAATAGTAGTAATCCTTAACACACTGTTCCCCATCCCCTTCTTGCACCTTTGACACTGTGGTTGTCCTTGGCAGGTTTTGGTGCGCCATATCAATTGTTACGTATAAAGTGCTTGGGGGGCCCCATGTAAAACTTGCACCGGGGTCCATAGCTCCTTAGCTATGCCACTGCCTGCAGGTGAGATTATTTGTGCAGTCAGGGCTGGACCGAGGCATAGGCTGGAGAGGCTCCAGCCTCAGGGCGCAGTGTAGGAGGGGGCGCACAATTCATTCAGCTGTCATTCCTAATTGTGTTTGAAGCAGAAAGAAATAATAAAAGGGGATACATAGCAATGACTGCAAGCCAGATAACTAGATATTAAGGTGTTGGGGAGGTTGTGGGCCCTGTGGCGCTTCTTAGTCTAATAGCAATCAGTGTGTGACGGCTGGGGTGGCAGGGATGGAGGAGCGCACTTTGGTGTCTCAGCCTTGGGTGCTGGAGGACCTTGTCCCAGCTCTGTGTGCAGTAAGAAACTTCTCAGATCCTAAGGATATGGAGTGGGAGCTAGATCTAGTACAGAAAGTTTTTGAAATGGGATATCAAAAGCATCAGATTCAGGTACAGAGAGATTGCAATGGAGCCCTGAGTAGAGTACATGGTGATTTGTTGCAGGGCACTGCAAATTGGAAACAGTCTGGGAGAGATTCAGAAATGTTCGTTCTGTAAAACATCTCCACTTTTTTGTTACAAGAAACTGTATTTTTTTTACTTCTTTATAAAATAGAATAAGATGACAATGAGAGCAGATGTCCACAGCTTGAATATGTCTCCTTGCTGGACACATACACTGCTGTAAAACCCATATACACCAAAGTAGCTGCGTTAATGTGCAAAAAGTCACGTTATCGCGCAAATGCACATTTTTGCACACAATAACAGTTTTTCGTGCGAAAATGCGCTACAATGCACGCAAAGCACTTTTTCACAGCCATGATAACACTTGAGTTTGTGCAGTAATTCTGTCCTATCAAGTTGCATTTTGAAAGACCAGTTATTTTATATAAATATTTTTATTAAAAGATGCCAAACGTAAAATAGTGACTCTTAGTAGGGTAAGGGCCTTCTTTTTACTGCTGCACCTGTTATTCTCCAACACTGAGCTCAGCAGTTATATTCAAGTCTCTAGTGCTGGCCACAGATAATAAAATCAAATCATGTAAGGACATACTTATTTCGATAAGATGATCAATTTCAGCTATAAACTTAAAGCTAATGGGAACCGGGTTGTAAAAAAAAAAGTCAGATACTCACCTAAGGAGAGGGAGGCTCTGGGTCCCATAGAGCACTCCCTCTCCTCTCCCGGTGTCCGCTGCTGTCCTGGCGCCCCCGTAGCGGTATTCGACCGTTGCAGTCAAATACCGCTGTCTCCCGGCCAAAGGGAGGCTTCAGAGATGCTTTGGGAGCCCGAGTGCTCCCGAAGACAGGCCGCTCTACACCGCGCATCCTCTATGACGCGTTCGCGTGTGCGCTGCCTGTCTTCGGGAGGACTCGGCTCCCGAAGACTTCCGTTGTCCCCTCGGCGTGGGACGAGAACGGAGGCGCTCCTTCCGAAGTCCCCTCGGCGTGGGACGAGAACGGAGGAGCCAGCGCAGCACCGGGGCCACCGGGAGAGGAGAGGGATGGCTCATTAGGAACGAGCCTTCCCTCTCCTTTGGTGAGTATCTGACTTTTTTTTTTAACTAACTCGGGTTACATTAGCTTTAAAGGGAATCTGAAGTGAGAGGAATACGAATGCTGCCAATTGAATTCCCTTATAAACAATGTCAGTTGCCTGGCTGTCATGCAGAGCTTTAGGCTTTAGTTGTATTTGAGTCACAAAAGTCACACACCTGCAACAAGCATGCAGCCAGCAGAGTCAGACCAGTCAAAACATCTGATCTGCATGCTCATTCTTGGCCTTGTATGCTTAGTACATAGTGTACTATCATTCTGAGATCAATCTCCCTAAGGGCCTTTTTCCACTAGCCTGCGATTTGCGATTTGCTTCTGATCGCAAATCGCAAGGTACATTAAACTAATGGAAACTGCAGCAGCAATTTCCATTAGTGCGATCCGATTGCGATGCGATTTTAGTCAAAGCGCAATCGTTGTCCTGCCGCGTTTTGTATGCGATTGAGCTGGACTATAATGAGTATAGTAGCTCAATCGCATGGTTGAAATTGAAACGCGATTGTGATCGCGATCGCAATCGCGATCACATTTCATAGTGGAAAAGAGCCCTAAGTGCACTAAAGTTGCAGCTCTCCTGTGCTGTGTGCCATTACACACACTGATGTCGGGAACCATCAGCAGGGAGTGAAGTTCCTGGGGACGGACGGAGGGGAACTGCCACTTTTTCCCCACCCATGTTCGACTTCAGAGATTATGGCTGAGCAGACCAAGGGCCACAGGGGGCACTGGAAGGTGTGGATGGTGCTGTGACCGTACATAAATCAGAATTAAAAGTAAGTTAAACATTTTCTAGTCACAGGTGCTTTAAAGTATTAGAGGCAGAGCATCAGCACAGAAGTTAGGCATTGCTTATTAGAGATATTAGCAATTATAACATTCCACGATTTTATTTTTCATTAAAAAAAAACTTTAAAAAGCAGGGTTATTGTTAATGTTTTATTGTCTCAGCTGAATGACAGTCTTTCACACAATCTGACAGAATTTAGAGTCACAATCTATGAACTATTGAGCTTTTTTAATCTATCCCCTGCACTTAGAAGCTGTTCTCTTCCAGGAAAGTGCTTCATGCCTGTAATTCCTTTCTGGGGGGGGAGGGTCCTAACTTAAAAAGGGAGCTGCCATAGAGCCTAATATTAACTGCCACAAATAGCGGCTAACACCAGTATAATAAGGTCTTATGTCACTTGCATATTCAAATGTTTAGCTCTTTCAGGCAGAAAGAAGGAGATAAGGATCACAGTCTAGTTATCTGTTGCTTGCCACTGTACATACACCTGTTCATCTCATCATGTCACAAGCCAGAGCAGGTTACATTTAAAACTGCTGGTTTAAAACTTCCAGATTAAACTCTATCTACGTGTCACCAGAATTAGACTCCAATGTCACTTTGATTAATTAGATTTTTTTCTTTTGTAACAAAAAGCTTTCACAAACTGAAGGGGCCTTTAAGTGAGCAGAGAAAGAACAGCCTTTCAGATCTCCGTTTTGAACATGATTTTCACTTTTTGTGAGAAGATGAGGGAAAGGAATATCCTTCCTTTCATTCATTTCTAATATGAAGGTAGCTAAAGCATTTTAAACACTCACTTATCATTTAAAGAGTCTTTAATACTCCCTTACTGCATCTGTGTGCGTCTAGGCTCTGGCTGTGGAGAGCTGCAGATCCCTCTCTTAGCAGACAGAGTATTGTTTTGTACTTAGCAACTGATTATCTGGCATATGCAAATGATTCAAGGATTTGCAAGTCCATGGCAAATTCAGTGTATAAGTAATAGTATAAAGAATTTTTGCAGATCAAAAGAGATGAATAAAAATGTTTCTGATGTGTGAGCTGTGCCTGCATTTGTATTCTTTGCGGGTGTAACACTTCATAATGTCTGTTATTCTTCTTTCTTTTGCATTGTTTTTTTAAGGTTCTCATATTGGCCTTAGATTGTCCCTTTAAAGCCCAGTACTGTACCTATTGCCCTGGAATAATGTAGATGCTGGACCCCTTGGTGTAGCATTAGGGAAAGCAGAGATAGCGACCGCACTAGAGCCCCTGGACCTGAGAGGAGGATACGGGGCATTCTCCATTTGCTGCATTTGCTCATGGGCAGGTCTAGGCATGATGGGGGCCTAGGCAAAAATTTTATGGAGCCACAAAACCCTTGCCTCCCCCCAGAAGCACCAGTAGTTGGCTTATTCTCCACCCCCCCCCCCCTTTCCCCCCAATATAGCTGGGTGTTCTCCAGGGCCCTAGAGCCAGACCCCCCGCCACCTTGCAAGTTAATAGTTGTCCGTGGGGTCCCCTGCAGAGTATTATCAGCAAAGTGACTTACCTGTCTGTCTGGCACGCTCCTCCGTCAGTCTGTTTACTTCCATCTTCATCCTTGTGGGGCTCACCTTCTCAGTGACCCAACAGTGTGGGTATTTACACACATGCCGCTGGGTCACAGGAAAAAGGTGGCCAGCAGGGGTGGAGGTGGAGCACACAGGCTTGTACAGGAGCACTCTGACCGGATATGTGAGTTAGCTCTGTTACCAATAAGGGGCCCTGGGGACCACTATACAATTGCGAGCAAACCTGAGGGAGGGGAAGTGGGGCATCATCTGCCTCTGGGGCCATGGGGTATTTCCCAGTTTGCCTCTATGGAAGGGCCAGTACTGTTAATGCTGTAGCATTAATTATCACATGTATGGAGGCATTGCATATACATGTTATCTCATCATGTCACATATCACGTTACCTCAGGTTCACTTTAAAGGTCATCATAAAGGCTACAAAGGCTTCCCTTACATTTGTAATAAAAGAAGTTTAATCTCCAGGCATCCTTCCTTGAAAGTAAAGGTAAAACTATGAAGATACAGAATCATCTACTATATGGCTGTTATAGCTTCATTATCCTGCCTGAAGTAAGCTTTAAGGACTGTAAAGCCCAACTAAACCCAAAACAGAAATTGTAAAATCCTTAAAGTGTGTGTGTTGTTTAATGTAATTATAAGAATAACTTTTAGTACTGCAATTTCAAACTTAAATACGTACCATATAGCTTTTCTTGCCTGCAGCTGTGCAGCCATACATGCAGATGGAACTAGAGAAATAAGTGTACAAACTATTTCCGTATTTAAATACTATCCCTGCCTTTGGCATTGTCCTTTTTTACCAGCTTCTGCCACATCTTACCTACTGCAATGCTGCTCATGGAGTTTGGCCTTTATTTTTGTTCTCCACAATTTGGCAACTACATGGTCACACCTCAGGGACCCACTTACCAGCTAAATATACAGAGGCCTCCAAGCTACAGTAACTGTAGTCCAATGGCAAGCAGATTTGGGTCACAGGGTATTTTGTTCACCACTTTCCTTTTACACACTGAATGTATTGAGCTTGATTGCTATATTGCCATTAGAATTTACTTTGCTCACTGTTGGCTATAGTTTGGCTTTCATGTAAAAGGCTGCGGCATCTTCCATTTCTAAAAATAAATAACAGAAAGCTAATGCAGTAT
This sequence comes from Hyperolius riggenbachi, assembly GCF_040937935.1. Taxonomy (NCBI): domain Eukaryota; kingdom Metazoa; phylum Chordata; class Amphibia; order Anura; family Hyperoliidae; genus Hyperolius; species Hyperolius riggenbachi. The sequence goes on from NC_090650.1 coordinate 337,479,881, forward strand.
ACACGGGACTGGAAGAACTAGTCATCAGGCCTGTGTAATGAAACGCGGAAAAGCCGCTACCTCTCAAGGTGAGGCGGCTGTTTCCGCGTCCAGCATGGCGTCACAACGCGGAAAAAACGCCGCTTGCCGCATAGGCAGTGCGGCGGAATCCGCATTGGTAACGGCGGAATCCGCATTGGTAACAGCGGAATCCGCATCGGAGGCGGCTCCTGCACTCGAGACTTTGCTAAACAGTACTGGTGTGGTTGGGACTCATAGTCCACCTGGATTCAGAGTTACACGCGCGCGCGCACAGAGGCAGAGTTTAAATAGCAGTCAGAAGGGAGTCAGCTGACCGGCTGGGTCAGCTGACAATTTCCACTGCTCTCATTGGACCAGCAATTAGGGAGGTCCTGGAAAGGTCCTTGAGTATATATACTGCTGGTTGTTCACTTGCTCTTGGTCTGGCGTTGCGATCACATACGTGGGAGCACCCAGATCCGTAGTCAGATCCGTTAGTGTGCCGGGACCAGCTGGAGCTGTAATCCTACACTAAGCTAGATTCTGTTGATAGCTTAAAGTACTAGTTTGATTGTGATTATCTGTTATGACCCTTTGCCTGTTTGACTATCCTCCTGAACTCTGATCCTGTACCTCGATATTTCTGATACCTGTTGCCGAACCCCGGCTCGTCCTTAGACTCTGTTTCTGCCTCCTGATCCTGTACCTCGATATTTCTGATACCCGTTGCCGAACCCTGCCTGTACTTGGACTCCGCCTTTGCCTACTGTATCTGTACTTTATCTGTCCGTGTGTTACGACCTGGCTTGTCCGACCTCGAGAACCGACCTCACTATTAGAGGCGGTTCCCCGTCCTGTTAGTGACATTTCCTTCTGAGTGTCACTCTCAGACTACCTTCCTACTCGCAGCCTGACTCCTCCCGCCCTGGAGAGCTCAGGTCTTCGGAAGGAAGCCGTGCAGTTATCCTCACTGCACTGAGGCTAAGTCCTCCTAGTGTTACTGTTAAACCAAACACTACACTCTACTCAGGTGAACAGAGGTTAGCTGGTATATCGGATTATCAGTGATACTGCAGATCACTTATAATCTGGTATACATCTGTATTCCCCGTGATACTGCAGATCACCGGTAATCAGATCCTCTCTGTGCTTCACCGATCGTTACAGCCTGCTTAATAATGGGCGCTAGGTTGTTCAGTGCCTTAAGGCCACATGCGTACCTGCCCGCTCCCGACCACATGTGCAAGCGCACTCCTGCCCGTGGCCATGCATGCATGCCCACAGCCACACACATCCCCACCTGTGCAAGCCTGCCTTTGTCCCTGTGCCTGTGCAGTACAGCATCGGCACACATGGACCCAGGTGGACACAGACACCTGCACTTTTATTAGATAGCATAGCCTTGGATATGTGCTCTTTTGGACAGTTATTGCAGTGCATGCTCCATTGTGGAGATCTTGGAACTCCATATCTGTAGTTAATACATGAATCTTGGTGGTCCCAATGACTGGAAATAAGAGACAGAAAAAATATTTGATGTAAATACATATTGCCTCATTATGCAAGAAACATTTTTTATTATTATTTGGATTTATATAGTGCCAACATATTATGCAGCATTTTAAATAAATAAGGTTACAATGATAACAGAGGTGACAGACAACAGTTAATAAGCAGTAAGGGCCCTTTTCCACTAGCAATCGTTAGTGATTGCGATTCAGCAAGTCCCTAGTTTGTTGTCCACGATTGTGATCACGATTTTGCTATGCAATGCATAACATAGCAAAATCGTGGTAAAAATCGCTCCGCAGCGTGATCGCGCTTTGGTAAAAATTGAATCACGGTAGTGGAAAATATCTACCGTGATTCCTATGTTATTTAGCAAACCCTAGCGATTTAAAAATCGCTAGCAATTTGCGATTCAGCATCGAATCGCCGCAAGTGGAAAAGGGTTCTAAGACACACAATGCCGGATCATACAAAGGAGTATTAGACCAAGTAATATAAGTTCATGCAATTCTGTAAGCAGTATGCACAATCAGGTAGATTACACAAGGAGGTTAGGCCCTGCCAAAGGCTTACAATCTTAAAGGACCACTGTCGCAAAAATCTTAAAATTTAAAATATTTGTACATATTCATATAACATAACATATAAAATGTTCAACATATGCAGGTACGAAGTACCTTTCTTCCAGAGTAAAATGAGCCATAAATTACTTTTCTCCCATGTTGCTGTCACTTACAGTAAGTAGTAGAATTCTGACAGAACCAACAGGTTTTGGACAAACCCATTTCCGTATGGGGGATTCTCAGGGTTTTCTTTATTTTCAAAAGCACTTAATAAATGGAAGTTGCTCCATCCAACTGCCAAAAAAGTGTGCAGCGAACACAGAGGCTGGCAAGCATCTTTTTCCAAATTCTTTTTCAAGGAGTATAAAGAATATAGGCCATGCTGAGAATCCCCTATGGAGAGATGGACTAGCCCAAAACCTGTCGGGAATGTCAGATTTCTACTCCCTACTATAAGTGACAGCAACATAGGAGATAAGTAATATTGCTCATGTTATTCTGGAAGAAAAGCGTGTCTTATTTGTATATGTTTACATGTATTTTAAATTTTAAGATGTTTACGACAGTGGTCCTTTAAGGGAAAGGGAGTTGGCATGCACAGGGAGGGGGGGGCTGCATCAAGAGATTCCTTGATGGTCTGTCTAGGCTGGGATGGTGTTCAGCAATCAAACTGAGGTTATCAAACAGAGAAAGTTACCTTTGGTGTGTTGTGGAATTCTGCTGAATCATTGGTAAATTAAATTATTCCACACTTAGAAAGCTGACCTTTTAAACTGAACCAATGTCAGCAGAACCGACTATAAGTCCTCCTTATATATACACTAGCTAATGGCCTGACATTTCCTGGGTATGTATTTGGCTGGTGCTAGCTCTGCTAACTTTTTCTAACTCTAACATACAATTACTCAATGACCAAGTTTGTGAGCTTTGCGGCCTTTGGCATCAATAATTTGCAATGTAATGAAACAAATCAGATTAGCTGTTTGTGGCCCCACCCCTTCTCTGAATTTGAACCCCAGTCACCCATTCACCAGCCGTACCAGGTTTGAGACTTGTGCTATTAACAGTGCAAGAATGGCGGCAATTAAATATTCCCCTTGAAAAACAGTAGGAGAATTTTGATTGGCTTTTGTAGGCTCCACTCACTTTTCTGAATATTATTCCCAGTCACCCAGCGATCAACTGTGCAAAGTTTGAGAACCCTGCCATTAACAGTGTAAGAATGGCTGCAGTTTACATTTTGCCAGTGAAATTTGTATTTGTCTCCGCCCACTTTTTGGTTATGAGGATAAAAAGTATCCTATATGTTATTCCAGGTAATGTGCTATGTGTGTGCCAAATCCATTCAAATACTTTCAGCCATTGGTGCGTGATCGAGTAACAAACATCCAAACTTTCGCATTTATAATATAAGTGAGATGAGATCTTACACATTTTCATGTTAGTCGTCCTTTAAATACAATTGTTTCAAGGATTGATGAGTGTTTATCTGGATCATCTTAGGGTCTGTACTAGTACACATATTTTCATATATATATCATACATAATACATGTTTAGTGATAGCTCTTCTGAATGTAAATTGATGTTTGAGCTGTGATAATCTTTACTATGGCTTTGGATAATGCTCTAGAGGAGTTTTTGTTTGTCTCCACCAGCAAGCATCAGGCTGGAATCAGGGATCACAAGATCATAATGTTGTTTCATTTTGCTTAGTTGCTGCTTCGGCATTGTGTTTCAAGCCATATCATTTGGATTTCAGCCCCATTGATTATTTTATTACAAGTAAAATCTCCTCTTGCCAGGCCTTCAAACAAGAGCCATAATTACAGAGTCCATTGTTTTTCCCATAATCAACTGCTAGCCATCAAATGGTGCTCTTTGTTCTTTAAATTTATTAGCGGCTTAATAACTGTTAACTGTACTATTGCTTTATCAGCAGGGACAGAAAAAAGCGGTTTATAGATGTGCAGCTACATGGCAGCAAAAACCATTTTATCCTCACGCTCGCTAATAAACAGCATTTTATATGTTTAATTAAGTACAGAAATGGAACAATTGACATGAAGACGGAAATTAAAGTCTCATATTTGAAATGTGTGTTTTGTGAACGCAATAATAAATTGACAGAGGTTTATTTTGCATTTGTGTTCAGCGCTGCAATTCCTGCAATATTCAAGTGCACCTGAGCTCAGAAGTTCCTCTCTGCTCTAAAAGATACGCAACAGCATAATAACCTTTATTGTTAAAATCCTGTGCTTTTAATTTAGCTTATCTGCCTTATCTGCCATGGCAGTCACGTGACATGGGGAGATATCAAATTACAATGTGTGATTAATCACAGATGAGGGGGAATCACACAGGTACATAATTGAGAACCCGCCACTCATCTACTATAAACATACAAAACTTTATTGTTTCAAACTTACAGTGGATTTAAACTGGATCCCCACAATCCGAATCAGACAGGCTAAACTCTCTAAATACATACAGGGTGCATTTCTCTCTGTTGTCCTTCTGTTCTGTGCAAAAGTTCAGGTTCACTTGCATTGTTCTAGATTTTATCCTTGAATGTTAAAACTGGATTTACAGAATCCAGTGTAACCATTAATTTACCTTTAGCAGATGATGTAAACTCACAGAGGACCATATTTAATAAACTGGCACAGATTTACTTTCTGCTCTTTTGACTTTTTTGTACTTTTTTAGTTTTGAGGGAGTTCCCATCTAAACTAAAACTAAATTGGATTAGTCCAGACTACAGTCAGTGAAGTTTCGCTGAAGATCATCATTGTGCTGGTCTGGACATAAATCTTCTCAATTAGGCAGCTTTCATACTTTGTATGTTGCATTATGATAGGATCAGGAGTGCGATGTGATGCTGCATATAGTGAAGCAAACACTACATGAAAGAAGAACTTTCAGCCAGGGTTGAACAGTAGCCAATACGCCCTTTCCCAGGAGAAATCTTTACCTTTTCTCAAATAAATCCTCAGTTGGGTCTGTGGGGCTGATATTGTGGTGAAATCCCTCCCACAGTATGATGTCATGACCATGGTCCTGACAGGTTGCTGTCTGTGAACCTTATTGCATTGTGGGAAATAACAATGATTACCAACTGCCAAGCAAACAATATCTCCTCTCTGTGCATTGAACTCTCAATAAAGGAACATTCCGTGCAGATTACATGGCAGAACTAAAGATGTCACTAAAGATGATACATTTCAGAATGTAAGGGCTTGTTCACACTGTGAGCGTTTTCAATAATTTTTAGGCGCTGCCGATTTTAAAAATGCTTTAAAAGCGTTTCTGCAATGTTACTCTATGTGAGTGTTCTCACATGAGTGATGAGCTTTCTTTCCAATAGCAAACGCGGCTCCTACACCATTTCCTGAGCGTTTGCGCTCCAATGCAAAGTATAGGGAAATCGCAAAGTGCTTGAAAAAGTGGTTTGAAATGCGATTTCCCCAGCGCTTTTATCCGCCTAACAACCGCGTCACGGCGATGGGCGTCACAGGCTCATGCAGGACAATCTAACGCCAATCTTGGGGGAGTGTGTTGTCGCATCCCCGCTTGAATGGCAGAGCTCTTCAGTCAACAGTATCCCAGCGGCGGTCGCTGTCTATATACATTGTAAATAGGGCTATCCCCTGGGGAGGCACAAGAGCGATTGTCTGTCACAGGCTCATTCCTATGACAGCCGATCGCTGTGATTGGCTGGCGGGGGGAGGGAGGGCGGGAAAAAAATTAAATAAAAAGTAATTAATTTTATTTAAAAAAAGACACAAACAAATAAAAAAATAAACAAACAGCCCAGCAGCGATCCGAGCCCACCAACAGAAAGCTTTGTTGGTGGTCAGAAAAGGAGGGGGATTCATATACTGTATGGCTCTGCAGCGAGCTCTTAAAGCTGCAGAGCCCTAAATTGTAAAAAATAGCCTGTTCACTATGGGGGTGTAAGCCTATGGTCCTGAAGTGGTTAAGAAGAAATACAAATGTATTTATTCAGTTCCAGCCTGGTCAAAGAGTTCATTTCCTGAGTGTCATCTGGAAGAAAAAAAAAATCGCCAAATAAAAGCGCTTATAAAAGCACTTAACAAAGGGCAAATCGCTCTGAATGCGCAGGGAAAAGCGATGTAAAAAGCACTCACAAAAGCGCTCAGCGCTTGCGATTGCGCTGGTGAATTATAATGTAAACAAAGCATAAATAAGATTTTACAATGGGCAAACACTGACTAAATAATGTATTGATAAAAATTGTAAAAAAATAAGCAATTTTATACATTATGTGTATGCTGCACATTATTCCATGGGGAACTGCCACATCGCACCACTGATAAGCCGATGTGAACATACCATTGAAAAATAATTGCAATGCATGGGCATGAGATTTTATTGTCCGTTGTGATGGAACGGAACAGATGCAGTGTGAAAAGAACCCAAAATTCCATGATTTCAGTATTTTATAATTGTTACTGTACTTGCAATGATTTATCTCTTACACCCATCCCAACTAACCTACAAATGAGCCCCCCAAACCTTAAATCAACTAATATATGAGAATTCTTATCTTTATATGATCATGTGACCTAACTCACTTTCCACCAGCTTAATGCTGCTCTATCTTTGCACTACATCTACATCTCTCTTCCACAAGGAAGATGTATGATTCACAAATAGGGATTGTAAAATGTCAGGCCTTTTAGGATTGTTCACACTTAGCCATTTTAATATGCTTCAAAATATTTTTCACAGATTTGGCACGCATCCTGAACCATTTATTAATGCTTCCACTTACTTTAATTGACTTCAGTGTTCTGAAATCTTTAGAACACTTCACAGCATATGAAGAGGCCCTTGGGGACATTGGGTTACAGGTAAGTATTTCCCCCATGCTATAGCCTACAAACCCCTGCACCAATAGCACACTCTGCTGCCCCCACCCACCGTGTCTTTTCTCCCATAGCCACGCCCCCAGCACTGACCAGAATGGTAATAGGAGGATAGGTAGTAAAGAGAATTGGAATCGGATGTAAAAACCGATTCAAAATTGGAATCGAATGCAGTGTGCAGGGAGCCTAAAAGGGCTTTTATAACCTCTCCTGTGTTTTTATTGCTGTCAGTATCAAAGTATGGAGGAAGTGATAGAGACAGAATTGAAGAAAACTTTCTTAGGGTGGTGACAACGCAAAACCATTGTCAGATGATCAGTTACTCACTTCTCTTGTGACACACCAGGCTCTAACCGAAGCCCTTGGTGTCACAGACACAGGATATGTGCTGATTTTTCCTAATAAGAACATGTACAGGAGTAAGAAACTGTCAGTCACTCTAACCCCTCCCCTTGTTTTGACTTGAAGTTGACCTTAATGTAAGCATTACAACAATCCTGACATATTCCATTTCTCTGACATGCTTTTTCAATTTACTTGTGTATTTGAAATGATAACAATCCTTTCTGTTTAGACCATTTCCACACTGATGTAAGGCTTGTGAGCCTGGTTGGTGCACTGCATTGTGTTTTTCTATGCACAGACTATTCTGTTCAGCTGCATTTTGGATTTGTTGTGTCAAAAGAGATGCAAAAGCGATACAGATTGGATGCATTCCCATTTTGTGCTTGCAGTGTGTTTGCTCTGTGTTCTGTTTACACAAGCCCGAAAATGCAAATGTAATTCATCCGAATGGCAGTTATTTTATCTCCAGCCAGAAGATGGAGATATAATAAAAAACGATCATTTTTGAGGTGACTGAGAATTAAAATTATGCAGATGCCCCAATTCCAAATGGTGCAGTTGGAGGAAAGCCATTATCATTTTATGTACCTCATATTCTTTCTGGATCTTGCAAATGTATTTATTTCATGCAATTACTTCTTTAACTAATCTAATTACTGCAATATGGATAACACTGAACTATTCACATAAGTCTCAGCCATAGAGCATACAGCAGACACACAAGGAAACGGAAACAGTAAATTCGGGCGCCTGAGGCTAGTGGACAAATCGGGCGCCGCCATTCACTCCTATAATAAATATCGTTTAATGGGCGCCCGATAGGAAAAAAGGGCGCCGGTGAAAAATAACGTTTTTAAAGCGGCGCCCGGAGACTTAATGTTTTATTACTGCTTCTCATGATTACACATTATTTAATGATTTATACATTTTTAAATATTATTTTTAAACGAAAAACAGTACAATATTTTTTTTCAAAAATTATTTTTAAACGAAAAACAGTACATTTTTTTTACATTATTTTTAAACGAAAAAACCAACAGGGGGGTCTTAGGTTTAGGCACCAACAGGGGAGTCTTAGGTTTAGGCACCAACAGGGGGGGTCTTAGGTTTAGGCACCAACAGGGGGTCTTAGGTTTAGGCACCAAAAGGGGGGTCTTAGGTTTAGGCACCAACAGGGGGGTCTTAGGTTTAGGTACCAACAGGGGGGTCTTAGGTTTAGGCACCAACAGGGGGGTCTTAGGTTTAGGCACCAACAGGGGGGTCTTAGGTTTAGGCACCAACAGGGGGGTCTTAGGTTTAGGCACTAACAGGGGGGTCTTAGGTTTAGGCACCAGCAGGGGGGTCTTAGGTTTAGGCACCAACAGGGGGGTCTTAGGTTTAGGCACCAACAGGGGGGTCTTAGGTTTAGGCACTAACAGGGGGGTCTTAGGTTTAGGCACCAACAGGGGGGTCTTAGGTTTAGGCACCAACAGGGGGGTCTTAGGTTTAGGCACTAACAGGGGGGTCTAGGGGTTAGGGGTAGGTACAGGGAGGGTTACTTAGGCACCAACAGGGGGGGTCTTAGGTTTAGGCATCAACAGGGGGGTCTAGGGGTTAGGGGTAGGTACAGGGAGGGTTACTTAGTAATTTTTTTTTTTAACGTTATTATACGTTTCAGTATTTAAACGAAAGATTAACATTTTTACAATTGCCGATTTAATGCACATTATTTAATGATTAATAACTTTAAAAACCATTAATTTTAAACAAAATACAGTACAATACATTTTTAAACGTTATCCATGCTTATCGTTAAAAACCCGGCGCCCTTTTTTCCCAGCGCCCCTTTTTAACGTACACCAAGGAAACACAGTGGCAGCTCTTTATTTCTACCAGTATGCTTGCTGATTAGGTTACACAGTAGTTTACTTTTAAAAGGTGCTCTCCATGGTGCTGAATGTGTGTGTACTCTGAAAAGATGACATCAATGCTGGGAGAGTAGAGCTGCTTTTCTATTTGCATTTGTTGGGGTTGATTAGATTTGTAAGGCTTTGATTCGCCATGATCACTGTCTGCTGTAGCTGGTACAGGAAACAGACACTGCCTGTAGTAGCCGGTACAAGAAACAGATACAAAGGTAGAAAGTAACCTGCGCTGTGCTGGTACTAAGAAGGTGTAAGTATGCTGCTCCCCTCTAAAAGGACTGTCTACGCATCCCGGGAATTATTGGACTATTAAGAAAGCCAGTTGTTCTTATACTAATTTAACATGTATCTTTCCCATCATGGTTTGTGATTATTATAATTTTTATAACTTTTATGCAATGTTTAGGCATTTTTCAAACATTTTTTATGCATTTTTAGAGCATTTTTTAGGCATTTTTAGAGCATTTTTGTGCATTTCTAGGGCAGTTGTTGCAAGCAAGTCTGTAAAACACACACTCTTAGGGGGCACCTCTTAGCCCAATTTATACTTAACGAGTACTGTCTTTGACAGTTACCCCATCCTGCAACAGCATCACTGGAACACCTGAAGCTTTAGTAACATATATCTTCACCCCTAAGCCCTTAACCACGGCTACCCAGTCGCATAACGATTACGCTAGCTCTGCATTTATGCATCTGTTAGCCACATACCCCTCCAGCGCTGGATACCGATGCGACTTTATTGTCGCATCTGCAGCCGCGCTTTTGCTGTACACCCAGCAGATATGCACTTCTCCCGTCGCATCAATTAATTTGATTGAGGGCACCGGGGAGCCACTGTATAGCCCATTGAGGCGGCATCACACCCAGACCCCGCATCCAATGGTTTGAGACACCACTACTTGGGACATAAATGTTGCCCGAGCAACACACACGTATTACTTATATTTACCACTTATGTTTACAGCATAGTGGGTAGAGTGCAATGTCACCGCCCGTAATTTAAATTTTCGTTTTATTTTAATAAAGGCGTTTTATTGCCCCTTTTAATTGTCCTTAAACTAATAAAGTTTCCGTTTCAAAAAAGCACACCTGCTTAATAATAGGACACGCCATATAGGCGGGGTCCTTCAATTCAAAACTCCCAAACACTCCCACTTTGGGTAGTATAAATAAGAGCCGTATGGACCGTAGCGTCACCTGATGAAGGCGTGGTTATGCCGAAACGCGTCGTGACGTCATACGGCTCCAACGCACCAGGCTTCGCCCACCACGTGTCACTCTCGCCGATACCACCACTCCTGCTGTCCCGGCCAGGCACAGGAGCAGAGAAAGGACCGCCCGCAGGCCTGACAAGCGCACTTTTCATCAACACACTGTAAGTGTATTTATGTTGCGTGTTTTTCAAGATTAAAAAGTTAATGCACCAAGGAGCGCTCCGTTTCTTCTTCTTCTGGTACAGGAAACAGACACTGCCTGTCGTAGCCGGTACAGAAAACAGACACAGGCTGTTGTAGGTGGTACAGGAACCAGACACAGGTTGTTGTTGCCAGTACAGGAAACAGACACTGCCTGTTGTAGCCTGCAAAGGAATGAGGCACTACCTGGTGTAGCCTACAAAGGAAACAGACACTACCTGGTGTAGCGGAAATATTTCTCCCAGGATCTCCCAGAACACTTTGAAGCTCCGCAGAGATCCCAGGAGGGCAGAACGATCACCAGGCTCACACGGAGAACTATCAAGAACCCCTATGGAACCAATGACAATTCTGGATTCAGAATTACCAGGACAAGCATCAAGACCAGGGCCTTCAGTGACCACCTCTGGGCATGCAGGCAGGCAGGCAACATCAGAACAGGTTTCCACCAAGGAAGCATCTGAGCAGGCTTGCAACCGAGACACACTTGGGCTTTCTGGGTCACAGAACACATCGGGGTACACTAGCCCAAGAGGAACCTCAGGACACGTCGAGGAACTGCCAACCTCAGAGTCCGTTACGACAAGACCAAAACCAGAACCGGGCAGAGAATCATCACGAGCAGTGGTCTCAAGCACTGGACTTTCAAAAGAAGGCTTGGACTCAAACCTAGAAATCTCTGTGACAATAATATCATCATTGACTACATATGAGTGAAGCTCCACCAGAGCTGCAAAGGTAGTCAGCACAACAGCAATGCCCACTGAAGTGGGCAACACCTCAGAAGGACTTGGGGGGCAGGAGACATCTCCTACAAGTTCTGCACCCTTTGGGAGGAACTCGGAGGTCTCCAGGACATCAGACAAGGACCTCAGGAACATCATTTTCCAAGTTTTCTTAGAAGGATTCTGAACTATCCATGTTACAGGGCAAAACTGAAACTTTATTTTGTGGACAGGGCAGATGTCCCAGGGAACCATAAACCGAGACTGAATTTCATCATCATGAGCGGAATGTACAGGAATAGTTACTGGAACACATGCTGACTCCCTAACTTTAATCTCACTGCACCCAGAATTCTGCGTAGCAGTCAAACTAGCTTGCAATTTCAAAACTGCAGAAAAACAAGTGAGTATAGTAGCAATACCTAGACGAGCCTCTAGGGACACTGCAGGAGACTCTAAACAAGGCCATATTAACTCATCCAAAGTACAGGGTGCAGAATCAGCATTTTCCTCAGAACAAGAAAGGGACTCACAAATGTCAGTGCGAGTGGAGATCATGTTTTCATTCATGGTACAGGGCAGATTCAGAGAAAGCTTCTCTGGGCAAAGCAAAGAAGCTTCAGCATCAGATTCGCAAAACCGAAGCGCTGTCTCACTCTTAGATTCGGCTAACAATGTCAAATCCGAGGAGTCAGAACGCAAACCTTGCAAATCAAAAATCGCTTTAGGTTGTAAAACTGACGCTTCCATAGCGCAAACCTCCGCGATCTGCGGGGCAGACTGTAAGGCGTTCAGGACAGAAACACTGGAGCAACTGTCACCAGGCAACGGGCCCTTACAGGTGTGAACAGGGTGAGACAAAGACGCATTTGCAGTAGAAATAGCGACAACATCAGGAAAAACTTTATTAGACATATTAATTTTACTTTTGATGCTGCATAATTTAGGAATTTTCCCCATAGCAGGGTCACAGATGGAAGATCTTAAAGATCTGTTTCTAAATGACAAGGGATCCCACACATCCTTGAGAAAACTGGCACATTCATGCTGATCACAATCGGCAGGAACATCCGAGAAACAGGCATCAGATCGCACAGATCCAAACTGCACACAGTCAGGAGAGAATCCCCCAGGACTCGCACAGGAACCAAGCACAGCAGCACTCCCACTCACTTCAGATCGCACAAAGTCAAGACTTACATGCTTTACCCCGGAAAGGCAGGAACAATCATCCGACAACGATGTCTCTTCATTGGAATCAATAGATTGGTGTGTGTGCAACTCATCCAAAATCATCTGCCACACACACATCACTGGATTCACAAAACACCTGTCACACTCATCGGAATCAATCAAAAGGTACATAGAATCGAGACAATCATTCAAAACATCTTCGCTTTTTGCGCTGTAAAAATCGCAAAAGGCTTTCCAATCAAAATCAAATTCCTCCATCAAGGCCCCGATTTCCCATGAGGCAAATGGAGGTTCAAACAAGCCAGTATCTAAGTAGCTCTCATACGGGTTGGGGTACATGCATAGACATTTTTACTCCTTTAATATAGAAAATAATTCTGCCTATTAAAGGAATCACAAAAGCTTTGGATTGGGGTAAAAAACCCGGAGACTGAGCAACATCATTGTAAACATCAATAGGGAGTGTTTTATTCAGATGCTTGTGTTTTTTAGTTTTTCCCTTTTTTGCAGCTTTGCATGTCTGCTGTTTAAAACCTGAAGTGGCAACCGACACATTGAACTGATTGTCATACTGAAAGGTTTTGCATGAAAGGGAAAGATCAGCTGACTTATCAGCAGCTACACATTCAATCAGAGCAGGTGGTAAGCCAGGCAGTTTAAACAAGTGAGAGAATATTTAAATATAGTTAGGGGTGCGCTGGATATGAATTATTACACAAATACGGTTCTTAATATGAACAATTTTATTATAAATGTATCTTAAAACCATATAAAGCATATGCACACTCACATGCATTCATACACACACAAAAGAGCAAGCTGGTTCCCCTTTAAAAATAGGTAAAAAACGGCAATTGTGGATAACAAGTGGAGGGTTGTTTTCTATTCCCACAATTGTCAGAAAAAAAGGGGGAGAACAAGGGAATAAAATATTGAATGTATAAAATCCAAAATTGTGCGAATGTCTAAAGTTAGACTACTACAACAGGTCAATACACTTCTGAATTATAGACAGTTCCTCTACCATTGGTGGTCCCTGAATAATTATTTAATGCTCCTATTTTGTGCAGGATTCAACTTCTTAAATTACAGGGAACAACCGTTCAACATGGAGTTTCTTAATAGTTCTCACCACTCCTTAGGTTATCCGTCTTACGTGCACCAGATAGTTCTCTGTTGCGATGGTCCAAGAGCCTCCAGAGATTCTCCTAAGCACGGAAAGCCGCTCTGATCATCCGGCGAGCAGCGTCACTGCAGCGGTGAGTCGCTGACAGAAGGGGTTGTGCCGGGTCAATTCACACATGTGACTTCCGGTCTTCTAATACACTAACCTTAAGGGAGAGACGTCACTTCCCAGTGCGTCTCACCCTGATAGCTGTGGCCACTTCCTTGCGTTCCAGCCTCCAAAGATAGTCCGTATATACAGTTGTTTACAATGTAGCAATGTTAATGGAGGGGACGTAGAGGTAGACCAATCTGTAGTATAGCGGGGCGCCCCTGTAACGATACAGTCCGCAGCTACTTGATTAATCAAGTAGCTGCGGACTGTATCGTTACAGGGGCACCCCGCTATACTACAGATATACTACAGATTGGTCTACCTCTACGTCCCCTGCATTAACATTGCTACATTGTAAACAACTGGATATACGGAGTATCTTTGGAGGCTGGAACGCAAGGAAGTGGCCACAGCTATCAGGGTGAGACGCACTGGGAAGTGACGTCTCTCCCTTAAGGTTAGTGTATTAGAAGACCGGAAGTCACATGTGTGAATTGACCCGGCACAACCCCTTCTGTCAGTGACTCACCGCTGCAGTGACGCTGCTCGCCGGATGATCGGAGTGGCTTTCCGTGCTTAGGAGAATCTCTGGAGGCTCTTGGAACTTCGCAACAGAGAACTATCTGGTGCACGTAAGGCGGATAACCTAAGGAGTGGTGAGAACTATTAAGAAACTCCATGTTGAACGGTTGTTCCCTGTAATTTAAGAAGTTGAATCCTGCACAAAATAGGAGCATTAAATCATTATTCAGGGACCACCAATGGTAGAGGAACTGTCTATAATTCAGAAGTGTATTGACCTGTTGTAGTAGTCTAATTTTAGACATTCGCACAATTTTGGATTTTATACATTCAATATTTTATTCCCTTGTTCTCCCCCTTTTTTTCTGACAATTGTGGGAATAGAAAACAACCCTCCACTTGTTATCTACAATTGCCGTTTTTTTACCTATTTTTAAAGGGGAACCAGCTTGCTCTTTTGTGTGTGTATGAATGCATGTGAGTGTGCATATGCTTTATATGGTTTTAAGATACATTTACAATAAAATTGTTCATATTAAGAACAGTATTTGTGTAATAATTCATATCCAGCGCACCCCTAACTATATTTAAATCTGCTCTTCTTTGGGTGGGGATAGGGGAAAACCTCACCTTGGGTGCTTGCGGCAGGAGGAAGTACACACTGTGAAGGGTTTATTACAACAGTATCTACCCCACAGATTTTGGGCAGCGCCCTCCAGTTTGTTGTTTTTTAAAGTGAGAGAATATCACTGCAAGGAAACTGATACAGATTATCACCCCAAGAATTGTCTTTTATAATATTATAAGCCCAGGAAAACAGATCTTCTTGCAACAGCACATAAGCTAATTGGAGAGCTGAGGTGGACGGATCAGTAACCTGAAAGGTAGGATTCAAACAAAATTTTACACACTCAGCAAGGAAGTCTTCCTTGGTCTCAGAGTCAAGTTTCCTGAAGCTCTTAAAGGTATAAGAGCCAAATTCGACCAAAACGTTGAAATCAGAAATTCCCTCTACACTGGGAATTTCGGTTTCGCTGGTCATACTGTAACAATTGTGGAATTCTCTCCATGATCAGCGCACAAGACGTGCGCTGACACTGCGGAAATCCTCCACAAGCGTATGATTTGAGGGAACCCAGCAAAAAGTGCAATGCACCTGTAGAGGGAAATTCCTGTCGACAGGTGGAGCTGTGGAGTGCAGAGGAACAGCTCCTCTGCCCTGCCACAGACGCCAGACAGGAATTGTACGAAGGGAAGAAACGCAGGGCAAGATAGCCCTGAAAGAGAGAGAGCAAAATGACAGAGGGTATGCGTGTCCACCAATCTAGTCGCCACCCTGTGACGATGAACACACAACTATGAAGATAAGGTAAGAAGGCAATCGCAGGAGATGGCGATTGCTAACAGCGACACGAGACAGAATAAGCACAGAGGAGGAATGTATGTGTGTGCACCAATCTAGTCGCCAACCTGCGATGGCGGACACACAACAGAGGAAACCGAGTGAGAACGCAATCGCAAGAGAAGCGATTGCGAAAGAGAATGAGCACAGGGATAGAATGTATGTATGTGCCCCAATCTAGTCGCCAACCCGCGACGGTGCACACACAACAGCAGATATGAAGTAGGAACGCAATCGCGAGAGAGGCGATTGCCAGAGGTGACACAAGGCTACAGAAAGGCAGAGCACAAGAGTAGCAAAGGCACAACAAATCATACAATGAGAAGATAAGGAAAAAAACAAACGCTAACTAAACGCGAACACCGCACTCATTCGCAACAGCGAACGCGTTTTCTGCGCGGTCTCCGCGTGATAAGCACAACAGAGACAAGCACGCCTAACTAACCACCGACAGACAAACATGAAACAGAGGACGCGAGCGCTTGCTTAACGGTTACCTCACCGAGCCTTCAGCAAGCGTTCGTAGCAGACAAGACAGATACACGAAAACAGGAATAAGTGAGAGATACGATCCACTGCTCTTTCCGCCAGAGCGAGTGTGATCCAAGTATAGAAACAGAGCGAGCTGGATCCACTGCTCTTTCCGCCAGATCAGACGGATCCACAGCACTAGCGCAAGGCGAGTGCGATCCAGGCAAGACAGATCAGATGAGATAGCTGGTAGCAACCGCTGCTCCAGCTATACTCCAAGAACAAAGATCAGAACGACTTCCTGTCGACCACCGCTGGGACAGGACAATCGCAACAGACAAACAAAACAGAAATGCGATCCTAACTGCACTAGGGAACCTGCCTAGTGCAGTCCCAGGAATTACTCTAAGCTAATCTTTAAACAATGAACAAGGCTGACACTCCAGGAGTATTTCACAGGACTAACCCTTATGACCAGCCCAGGTCTGTGATATCACATTGTATATATAGAGCAAGCCTACAAAGGATGTGGCTAGGCAATTTGCATGACAAACGTATGCAAATTCCTCAGCAGCAGCAAGCTGCAAAACTGACAAAAGGTCTCTCTTCCAGAGAACAGTGAAAAGCGGTCAAAAAGCTACCTGCCTGCGCAGGCAGCTGAGCGGATCATTACAGATGCATTCCTATTTTGTGCTTGCAGGCCCATATGCACTTCACTTTTTCTCCTGAGTTTTCTCCTAGGAGATAATTTTTCATCTTCAATTTAGATAAACATTTTAGCACTTTGCAATGGCAAAAGTACCAAAAGTAGGTGAAAAAGTACTGTCAAAATTATTTTGAGTATTTGTTTGCTTGCTGGGGGTGTAAAAGTCATTTTATATAAAAGTTGTAAAAATATCACCTAGGAGAAAACTCAGGTGAAAACATGAATTGCATATGGGTCGCAGTGTGTTAGCTCTGTGTTCTGTTTACACAAGCCCGAAAATGCAAATGTAACTCATCCGAATGGCAGTTATTTTATCTCCAGCCAGAAGATGGAGATATAATAAAAAACGATCATTTTTGAGGTGACTGAGAATTAAAATTATGCAGATGCCCCAATTCCAAATGGTGCAGTTGGAGGAAAGCCATTATCATTTTATGTACCTCATATTCTTTCTGGATCTTGCAAATGTATTTATTTCATGCAATTACTTCTTTAACTAATCTAATTACTGCAATATGGATAACACTGAACTATTCACATAAGTCTCAGCCATAGAGCATACAGCAGACACACAAGGAAACACAGTGGCAGCTCTTTATTTCTACCAGTATGGTTGCTGATTAGGTTACACAGTAGTTTACTTTTAAAAGGTGCTCTCCATGGTGCTGAATGTGTGTGTACTCTGAAAAGATGACATCAATGCTGGGAGAGTAGAGCTGCTTTTCTATTTGCATTTGTTGGGGTTGATTAGATAGTATATTTGTAAGGCTTTGATTTGCCATGATCACTGCCTGCTGTAACTGGTACAGGAAACAGACACTGCCCCTAGTAGCCGGTACAGGAAACAGACACTGCCTGTTGTAGCCGGTACAGGAAACAGACACAGGCTGTTGTAGGCGGTACAGGAACCAGACACAGGTTGTTGTTGCCAGTACAGGAAACAGACACTGCCTGTTGTAGCCTGCAAAGGAATGAGGCACTACCTGGTGTAGCCTACAAAGGAAACAGACACTACCTGGTGTAGCCTTCACAGGAAACAGACCCTACCTGGTGTAGCCTGCACAGGAAAGAGACAATGATTGGTGTCTAGCAATCAAAAGTGTGGCCGATGATGATTCAGGTAATAGTTCCTGCAATACAGGTGATGCAGGCTGAGAAGATCAACTCCGGACCTCCACCAGGCATTCTGAGAACTGTTTAAAGAAAACTTGAACTGAAAATTAAAAGACAAAATAAACATACACAAGTCACACTTACCTCCTGTGTAGTCTACTCCTCAATCTATTTTTCCTCTCCTGCACCCTGTTTGTCCACTTTGATCAATGGAATTCTCCTTCCTCCATTTTGAAAATGGCTATTACCTCATAACAGCTTCCTGGTCAGCACACTATTAAACTGTAACATCGCCCACTTGAGCCATAGGGAAACATGGACACATCAGTTCTCCTCTCAGCTGTAACTGACAGCAACTGATAAATAACTGACAGCAACTGATATATTTTAGTTCTGACAAAATGTTGTCAGAACTGGAAGGGATCACTGTCAGAAGAAAATGGTGAGCTTCTGAGAGGAACTGATGGCAAGGCAACTATGTACTGTTCATTTGAAGTTACCTCATGTGTTTATTTTAAATAATTTTGCTCAGTACAGGTTCTCTTTAAGGACAGATTGAGATTACTAGTAACTAGTATAGCATGCACTATTTATGCACACCATTTGCACCTTATTCAGTACTTTGAATGTTGCTCCATTGCTGATGTACTTTAGATTAGACTTTTTTGCTTGAAATGTACATGTTTGATGATTATATGTTTTTTTTATGTTTTTTTTTGTATGTTTGTGCTGCCACTATTTTGTACATTGTGGGTATTGTATTCCTTTATGCACGTCGTGATATACATTGTTCCAGCAACCTGGGTTCTACATGGCAATGACTGAGCCATGGAAATGAATCATATATTATCTGATTATTGATTGCCAATTGTGGAGGTCTATCATTCTTGTTTTAAAGTAGTTTTGTGATATTTGATTTTTAATAAACAATATTTTAATTATACAACGGGTGGTGCAGCAAATTGGATCACTCTGTTTTTTTTTTGTTTGTTTTTTTAATAATAGCAATCTAAAGTGTGTTAAACTTTATCCAGCAGCTTGTGCTGAACTCACCCTGTTCTTTACTTCTCTGACTGATTGTCAGGAAAAGCTAAAAAGGAAGAAACAGGGATAGAAAGACAGATCTTCCCTCATGGTGAGACCATCTGAATTAATTTGCATGTGCTATACATTGTAGAGAAGATTTATCCTACACGGCAGCAGAATTAGGGTGTGTGTGTGTGCGTGTGTGCGCGTGTGTGTGTGTGCGTGCGTGTGTGTGTATGTGTGTGTTTTCAAACTTGTACACAATTGGCTTTCTTCAGTTTGAGTTTAAAAAGAGCTCAAAAGTCTATCTAAACTGACCTTAATTTTCATGTCCAGGGGTGGAGGGTTGCAGTAATGTCTTTTGTTTCCTTTGTCTTGGAAAGTGTGGCCCGGTGCCAGTGGTACATTATAATGCAATTGTTTTCATGAATCTGTGCTTTTGTTCCAGTTCCTTCAATATTTAACAGTTATTTATTTATTTTTTAGGGGCACCTTAGACTCCACCAATGTTGAGCACCCAGTAACCTAGTTATCAGTATGATATCAGTCTCTTGCCTTAAAGGGACTCCGAGCAGTGCAGAAACTATGGAAAGATGCATATCATTTTAAAGCTCTCTTTCTCCTCTTTCCAATGATATATAAACCGCCACCCTACGCCTTTTAGTTTTCGCAATTTTCGCTATTGAAATTGCCGCGGCCGCAATTTCAATCGCGAAAATAGAGAAAACTAAAATCCGTAGGGCGACGATTTTGGTGTCGCCAGAAAGAGGAGAAAGAGAGCTTTAAAATGATATCAATCTTTCCATAGTTACATTGTATTACACAGGCCGACTTTTTCTGCTGAATGGAGCTGCTGACACTGGGGAAAGTGTCGTCCTGTGTAATACAAGTAACTATGGAAAGATGGACATCATTTTAAAGCTCTTTTTCTCCTCTTTCTGGCGACACCGAAATCGTCGCCCTACGCCTTTTAGTTTTCTCTATTTTCGCGATTGAAATTGCGGCCGCGGCAATTTCAATCGCGAAAATAGCGAAAACTAAAAGGCATAGGGCGGCGGTTTATATATCATTGGAAAGAGGAGAAAGAGAGCTTTAAATTGATATGCATCTTTCCATAGTTTCTGCACTGCTCGGAGTCCCTTTAATGCGGATCCGAGATGAAAAACTAACTATAACAAGTAACTTGTCTATATATCTTATCTAAGGTTTAGATAGTTTACACAGCAAATCTAGCTGCAAACAGCTTTAATAGAAAATGATTATTTCTTCCTGTGATACAATGACAGCAGCCATGTTCTTTGTAAACATTACACAGAGGCAGCCTTATCTGTATCTTGAGCACTCAGCCTGTGAAAAAAACCTAATTCCCCCTCTTCCCTCCTCCCCTCTACCTTTAAAATCAATGGCTAGTAACACCTCCTCCTCCTCCTACCCAGACTGAGCTCCCATGAGCCCTTGCTACTGCCAAGGCTCTCTGAAAAGCTGTGGGCGTGGTTTATTTAGTTTATAGGGAATTAGAGTATTAAAACAAAACAAAAAAGTATTTGGCTTGACGAATGCCCTATAAACAATAGGAAAGGAACACAATTATGCAATGAGTAAAAGTTCACCTCGGATCCACTTTAAGTACCTGCCAGCATATATTCCCTGCTGGACTGATAATGATATGGAGAGAAGCAAGGGGATTTTTTTTTTTCAAAGGACCATGTAAACACATACCAATAAGAAGTATGTTTCTTCCAGAGTAAAATGAGCCATAGATTATTTTTCTTCTATGTTGTTGTCAATTACAGGTAGGTAGTAGAAAGCTGACAGAACGCGTAGATTTTGGATTAGTCCATCTCCTCTAAGGAAATCTTTAGTATTTTTTTTATTCTTAACAAAAGTAAAACTATACAAAGATGCAGGCCACTCCCCCTCACCTGTTTGCACACTATTTGGGCAGTTGGACTGAGCAATTGTCATTGATAATAAAGAAAACCCTGAGAATCTCCCATGAGGCGATGGGCTAGTCCAAAACCTGTCAGTTCTTTCAGATTTCTGCTATCTTCTGTAAGTGATGGCAACATAGGAAAAAAGTAATTCATATTTCATTTTATTCTAGAAGTAATGTTGTAAAGAGATTCTGTATTAATAAAACATGCCCCTGGGGGTACTCACTTCGGAAGGGGGAAGCCTCTGCATCCTTTTGAGGCTTCCCCATCCTTCTCCGTCCCACGGTGGCAGTGATAGAGCTCCCCAAACAGTGGGCATGTAAATATTCACCTTCCCGGCTCCAGCGCAGGCGCAGTAGCGGCTCTCGGCTTGAAAATAGGTGGTAATAGCCGATCCCAGTCGGGTCCACTATATTGCACAGGCGCAAGTCTCTTGCAGCAGTGCAGTAGAGCAAACCCGACTGAGATGAACTATTTCCACCTATTTCCGAGCCGAGAGCTGCTACTGCGCCTGCGCTGGAGCCGGGAAGGTGAATATTTACATGCCCACTGTTTGGGGAGCTCTATCGCTCCCAGGGAAAGGTAAATATTGCACAGCCTGACAAATTGTCGGCTGTGCATTCCGTGGGACAGAGTGAGACCACCATGGGACAGAGGAGGACAGGGGAAGCTTCGAAAGGATCCAGAGGCTTCCCCCTCCTGAGGTAAGTACCGACCAGGGGGACTTTTCTTTGTACAGAGTCTCTTTAAAGTAAACCTGAGATGGGGCCAAATAAAAAATGTATACATACCTGTGGCTTTCTTCAGTCCCCTATGACCTGATCGCTCCCTTGCCGTCCTCAGCCGTCAACTGGATCTTCTGCAAATTGCCCCAGAAATTCCTCCTGTCCGGGGCATACTGTGCATGCAAAGTACTATTGCGCAGGCGCAGAATGCTCCCGGCTCCGGGAGCGCAGCGGGGGAGCATGCATGGACGGACTGCGCCTGCACATACTGCCCCTGACTGGATGACTTACCGGGGGCAGCTGCGGACAAACTGAGGACAACGAGGGAGCGATCAGGTTGAAAGGGGCTGTAGGAAGCCCCAGGTATGTATACAGTTTTTATTTGGCTTCATATCAGGTACACTTTAAATATTAGGAACTTAGGGCTCTAAATAACAATTTCTCTGCAGTCACTTCATTGGCATCTTTCATTAATAATTAATTACAGGTCATAAAACTTCTGTGTGAAAAAAAGTGAGGAGAGAACAGATGAAGAGTTTAGTATTTCAAAATCTGTAAGTATGAGGGCTGAATAAACATAATCATTCACCCGGGAGATTCAAAGCTTTTTCATGGTTTTTTAACCCTCATCCCCAGATTATGCCTTTGGGATTCCAGGAAACTTCTATCATGAAAGCTTGTACTCCACAAAGAGTGGTTGGGGTCTATTTCAGGCCTACATCTCTGTAGTGCTAATTCAGTCATTGTGTTTTGTTCAATTTCCTGATTGGTCACATACTAACAATCTGTGTTATTTATTTATTTATTTTTTAATAAACCGAACAGTTGCCTGTGAAAAATGTGAGATCTGTTACCATTACTTAATAGCTTGCTACTTGAATTCTCACATATTGTAATTTTAGTCCCCATGCTAGAACTAATAATAAGGGTGGCCATGCACTTATTGAGTATGATGCTCTATCAACCAATTGATTTCATTATATTCTCAAATCAGTTCGATCAAATTGCAGGTATGATCAATACAAACCAACCGATATCTGCCAGATAATGAAAAATTGCTTAATCTAACAAGATGGAAAATTCTGTTGATTGTAAAATAATTGAATGCATTTTAGTGATATGTCGATCTATTCAGTATTTTTGAACGTGTGCATTCATCAGCTTGGTGGAGTGGAGAAGAGGGTTTGCATTATTAGTCATTACTTGAACAATTTTATTGACAGTATACATATTTTAGATATTACTATTGTTTTAAAAAGTGCTAACATTTTCCATGGTGGTGTACAAAGTAAGAAAGAAACATGTGCTACATAATAATTTAGACAATTGTATACTGAGCAGTGCTTTTCAGCGCAGGAAGATTTGGGCGCAGCCAGTGCCACCATAGACTGTAATAAGAATTACATCTATAGCGGCGCTCAGTGAGTAACTTCGCCGCTGTCAGAAGATGGAGCTGAAGTTGCTTTTAAAACACAATAATTCGGCCTCCAGCAATAGCTGGAAGCCGAATTATTTCATTCCCTACCATCCATGGCGGCCTGGAGGAGGGAATAGTTATGAACACGGCCGGGACTTGTGCAGCAGCAGGATCAGCCATATACCGGCTGTATCCTGCGCCGATTTCAAATCTATGCAATTGTATACACCAATAAATGAAATACAGTATTGGTACAAAATATAGAATTGGTAATTACAGTAACAAAATTAATGTGAATAAAATGCATAAAATTCCAAGACACAAAAGGTTGAGAGTGCCCTGCCCTTGAAAGCTTACAATCTAAAGGAAAGGGGGGCAAGAGGTGGGGTAGCATACAATATTCATACCTAGAGGCAGTGGGTTTTCTAGTTTATCTAGTAGGAGTGCAGCTTGGCCAGAGGTTAAAAGGGGAATGACAGAATGTACAGTGTATGCTTGTTGAAAAGGTGAGTTTTGAGGGAGTGTTTAAAGATATGAAAGTTTGGAGAGTGACAAAGGTGTTGTAGTAGGGGATTCCAGAGGAGAGGCAACGTACGGACAGATAAGGTACAAAGACAGAAGACTGATTCAGTGTTAGGTTCAGGCAGGGTCGGCAACGTGAATCAGATGGGCAGAGGTACAGAGTCAGTAATCAGGAGAATAGACAACGGAAGCAGAAGGTCATAACAAATAATACAATGAACTAGTACTTTAAGCTATCAACAGAATCTGGCTAAGTGTGGATCCCCAGCTCCGGCTGGTTCTAGCACACTTTGGGATCTGACTAGGTCCGAGCGCTCAAACGTTAGCATTCGCAACAGCAGACATGGAGCAACTGACAGACTACCACTATATATACATAGCAGCTCCGCAGCGCTGCCCCAGTCACTCAGCCAATCCGAGATAGCGTTTGGAGTCAGCTGACCTGGCAGATCAGCTGACTCCCCTTCTATTCGCATAAAGGTTCTGTCGCCTGGCGCGCGCGCGCGTAGCCCTCAATCTATGTGCAATAGAAGGACCAGGCAGAGCACCAGCATGTAACTGCGTGGCCGAAGCCAACGGCTGATACGCGGAGATAGCCGCCATGCCGCTTGTCTCCGCGGCGGCATCTCCGCTATCCATTACAGTTGTTATCTGGAAACTAGTGAAGAAGTGTACACAGGAGAGAGATTGTGGAGAGTTTTGGAGGTTAGGGTTAAGAGTTTGAACTGGATTCACTGGTTAATTGGTAGCCAATGCAGAGTTTGACAGAGAGCAGAAGAGTAGGAGGAGCGAGAAGAAAATATCAATTCCAATGGGTGGAACATTGGTCATATAGGGCTCCATTGACAAACCATTTTATAATCGAAAAAAAAAAAACTGATTGGAATGATGTTTGGGCATAGTTTGATCAGTATATAGCCAGCCACCTTAAGGCCCGGTACACATTAGCGTTTCATGCCAAAACTGTCAGTTCCAACAGATCCGTTGTCCGTTCAAACGGTTTAAATCCGTTTCCGGTCCGTTTCAGTTCCGTTTGTATTTGTTTTGCATACGTTTTGTGTCAGTTTCCGTTTTATGTTTAACCAATCAATATATAGCCACCTTAAATGTCAATGCTTGATATAAATTAATTCAGGTAAAAAAATCATTCAGCCTTGACCCAATGCCTCAGACTGCTCGGCATTGCACTGTTTAGAAGCTTTCCACTATTTAGATGTATTTCACTGTTTAGATGATCATGTTTAAATAACCAGCCAGTTTATAATTATGGAAAAAGTGAGTGGGAGCCAATCTGCAAATAGTCCTTAGATGTACTATACAGTAGTATGAGGTTGTCTGCTCACTTGGAACTCACAGCTGCATACTGCATGATAGTAATAGGTTTTCCAGTGTCTTGTCTGTTGTATAGTACTTTTCCTTTTTATTAATCTTGTCATTTTTATTACCTTTTTTATTTGTTTTTAAATCATGCTTTATATGTGCTACCTATTTTTCGTCTTCTGTTGAATATTACATCAAAAAGTGCTTTATCTGCTTTAGAACTTTTTCAAGAATGTAAAGATCTAAAGAGTGTGTTCACATACAAAGTAACCCTTGAATAACTCCCGTTCTAAAGCTCAGATTGGCTGGGCATCATTACCAGTGGTGCTCACCGCCAGGTCGTGATCACGCTTACGCGTGGATTCACGACCATTTTGACGCATTCCGCCTCGGACACGCTAAGCCGTGAATAGATTTTCAACCACGAAAATCTACTTCGGCTTCGCGTGAATGCGGACAGAAATCCGCATTCACGCTCGTGAAACCCGGGGCTGAAGTCGTGGTTTGCGGAAATGCGTCAAACTATGCGGAAGTGACACATTGCAGGCCAATCAGAGTGCCCCAGCCAGGCCCTAGCAACCAATCACAGGAGGGGAGCTATGCCCTCCCCTCCTGAATATAAAGCGGCGGCCATGATGGAAAAGCTCTGTCCTTGCTACTAGACTGTGGTGCTGAGAGGATTATCTCCAGGCCATTGTTGTTTGAGCAAGTGCATTTATTGTGTTAAAAACAAAGCGTTTTTTTTTGCTAACACTGCTCTTATACTGTACACAGTTAGCTAGTCAGTGAGTGATTGCTGTAGTTAGTTTAGTCAGTGTAGTGTAGTGGGAGTGTGGGAGTCTAGTGATTATTTAACTGTGTGTAGTGCTGTGCAGGCAGGTTCAGTGCTGCAGTGTAGTGGGAGTAGGGATTATCTGTGTGTAGAGTGCAGGCAGGCAGGTTAGTGCAGCTGCAGTGTTCACTTGTGACAGTTATACACTTGTACTATTTGCAGGCAGCCAGTCACACCGCCAGCGCCGCCACTCTCTGCCAGCGCTGTTCATTCATTCTGTCAGTGACCTTGTGCCGTGCCCAGTGCCCACTGCTCGCTCGCTCGCTGGCATATGAGCATCTCATTACACAGTGTGACATCCTTGTGTGCCCACTGCATCCTTCAGTGACCTAGTTGTATATCCAGTGCCCACTGCTGTGCCCACTGCATTCTTCAGTGACCTTGTACTGTGGCCACTGCATCCTTCAGTGACCTTGTACTGTGCCCACTGCATCCTTCAGTGACCTTGTACTGTGCCCACTGCATCCTTCAGTGACCTAGTTGTATATCCAGTGCCCACTGCTGTGCCCACTGCATTCTTCAGTGACCTTGTACTGTGGCCACTGCATCCTTCAGTGACCTTGTACTGTGCCCACTGCATCCTTCAGTGACCTTGTACTGTGGCCACTGCATCCTTCAGTGACCTAGTTGTATATCCAGTGCCCACTGCTGTGCCCACTGCATCCTTCAGTGACCTTGTACTGTGGCCACTGCATCCTTCAGTGATCTAGTTGTATATCCAGTGCCCACTGCTGTGCCCACTGCATCCTTCAGTGACCTTGTACTGTGGCCACTGCATCCTTCAGTGACCTAGTTGTATATCCAGTGCCCACTGCTGTGCCCACTGCATCCTTCAGTGACCTTGTACTGTGGCCACTGCATCCTTCAGTGACCTTGTGCTGTGCCCACTGCATCCTTCAGTGACCTTGTACTGTGCCCACTGCATCCTTCAGTGACCTAGTTGTATATCCAGTGCCCACTGCTGTGCCCACTGCATCCTTCAGTGACCTTGTACTGTGGCCACTGCATCCTTCAGTGACCTTGTACTGTGCCCACTGCATCCTTCAGTGACCTTGTACTGTGGCCACTGCATCCTTCAGTGACCTAGTTGTATATCCAGTGCCCACTGCTGTGCCCACTGCATCCTTCAGTGACCTTGTACTTTGGCCACTGCATCCTTCAGTGACCTAGTTGTATATCCAGTGCCCACTGCTGTGCCCACTGCATCCTTCAGTGACCTTGTACTGTGGCCACTGCATCCTTCAGTGACCTAGTTGTATATCCAGTGCCCACTGCTGTGCCCACTGCATCCTTCAGTGACCTTGTACTGTGGCCACTGCATCCTTCAGTGACCTTGTGCTGTGCCCACTGCATCCTTCAGTGACCTTGTACTGTGCCCACTGCATCCTTCAGTGACCTAGTTGTATATCCAGTGCCCACTGCTGTGCCCACTGCATCCTTCAGTGACCTTGTACTGTGGCCACTGCATCCTTCAGTGACCTAGTTGTATATCCAGTGCCCACTGCTGTGCCCACTGCATCCTTCAGTGACCTTGTACTGTGGCCACTGCATCCTTCAGTGACCTTGTGCTGTGCCCACTGCATCCTTCAGTGACCTTGTACTGTGCCCACTGCATCCAGTGATTCATTACTAGCAACATGTCTGGCAGGGTTTCGCGGGGTGAGAGGAAAGGGAGTTCAATTGCCTCAGCCACTTCTGGGACTGCTCCACGTCCAGGGAGAGGACGCCCAGCTGTACGTGGTCGTGATGCAGCAGAAAAGGGGGCAGCAAAGCCTGGGCCGAGTCAGCGGACGCCATTGTCCAAATATTTTAAAGTTTCTGGTCCCCGTGTGGTGGTTGAGCAAATGGAACCTGACGTACTCATGGACATCATGACTTCCTCCCAGACCTCTACTGTGAGCACCACTCCAAGCAGTAGCAGCAGCAGCCAACATCCCACGCTTGTTGTGACATCCACCCCAGCACCCACTGGTCAGCAGCCCTCCCAGGATGACAGCGTTCTGTCCCTCAGTCCGGCATCTGGGAACCTGCTGATGCAAGAAGCACAGGACTTACTGGGGACTGATGTGGCAGAGATTGAGATCGGGCCACAATCACAAGCGTTGTTGAGTTCTGGTGATGAAGAAGAGGGGTCTGTGTCTGGGGATGTAGGGACAGAAGAGGAGGCGGGGGAGTCAGAGGAAGAGCTGGATTATGATGATGCTGCTGATGATGACGTTGTGGACCCTAACTATGTGCAGCCTGCTGAGTCCGTGGAAGAATGGTCAGAGCAGGATGACGAGTCACCTCGGCCTAGGCAAGGATATCGCCATATGTCAGGCAGGGGCATCGGCAGCAGTGGGCGTGGAGGAAGTAGACAGGACACTGCTTCAGCCGGCACCACCACCATGCAACCCCCGGCAACTACTACCACACATTGCTCCGCTGCACCCTCTGCTAGTGGGGGCCGCAGTAAATTAAAGTCACCAGTGTGGGATTGCTTTGAGGAATGTACTGATGACAAAAGGTATGCGGTGTGCAGGTTATGCAGCAAAAGATTGAGCTGTGGGAAAAGTCTGAGCAAGATGGGTACCTCATCCCTCCAGGGCCACCTGAGAAGCCGCCACTGCCGCGAGTATGCGGACTTTAAGAGGAAGCAGGCACTGCTGGCAGGGGTTCCTGAGAGCAGAAGGCCCACCAGCGCAGCAGCATCCTCCCTCCCTCAGGGTCGTGAATCCCCCACAGCAGCAGCAGCAGTAGTAGCACGCAAGCGCTCTTCCACCTCGGCTGCTCAGGACACAGACATTGAGGCTGGCAGCCAGTGTTCGTCTCTCTCCTCTGTCTCCCCTGCATCCCAGCGTCGTCAGACCCTGCTGAGCGACACCTTTCAGGGTCTGACCAAGCCTCTGCCTCCAAGCCACAGGCGGATCCGCAAACTAAATGGCTTGCTGGCCCGGGCCATGGCATCACAGCTGCTTCCCTACTCCCTGGTGCAGGAGGGGAGCGCCATGCGGACGCTGCTCCAATTTGGCATCCCCGAGTGGCAAGTCCCCAGTCGCCACTATTTCAGCAGGAGCGCGATCCCAGCACTCCACAAGTTTGCGGTGGAAAACGTGGCCCGTTCCCTGGACTACTCTGTGGGCAAGCGGGTCCACGCGACCATGGACTCGTGGAGTAGCAGATTTGGGACAGGTCGCTACCTGTCCTTTACGGCCCACTGGGTGACACTGATGGAAGGGAGGGAGGACAAGAGCGCATCAGCCCAGCTAGTGGTGCCACCACGCGGGATCAGGGGGGATGCAGAAGGGTCCTGTCACGACACTCCCTCAGCACCCGGAAAGCAAGCCCGCCTCGGCAGCAGCAGCGCCAAGCCTCGGCACTGCCAAGCCCTTTTAAAATTGGTGACCCTGGGGAAGGAGAGGCTTACGGCCACCAACGTCCTGGCCGCCCTCAGGAAGCAGGAGCGGAGGTGGCTGACCCCCAGAGGCCTGGAAGTGGGGTATGTGGCAGCCGATAACGGGGCCAACCTGGTGGCAGCAGTGCAGCAGGGAAACCTCCAGCACATCCCCTGCTTGGCCCACGTGCTCAATCTTGTGGTGCAACGCTTCTTGCGCACCTACCAGGGGATGAGCGAGCTGCTGCAGGATGCCCGGGCGGTGGTACGCTTTTTCCGCCTGTCAGCCACTGCCTCTGCACTCTTGTCCACCTTACAGCAGCAGTATGGAAGGCCACAACACCGGATGATCATCGACATGCCAGTTCGCTGGAATTCGACTCTGGCCATGTTGGAGCGGCTGTGTCAGCACAGGCTGGCTCTTAGGGCCTACATGCTAGACCCAAGTGTCCCCAGCAACCAGCAAGTCCCCATGATTACTGCCACTCAGTGGACACTGATGCAGCAAGTATGCCTGGTGCTGAGTCCCTTCCTGGAGGCAACCAAGATGGTCAGTGAGGAGCGGGCCTCTGTGTGCCAGTGGGTGCCCTTGGTTTGTCTACTGGAGCAGGCAATGGACAATTTAATTGAGCGTGGGGATGAAGCCCTGAGGCAGTTGGAAGAACAGGAGCAGATGGCAGCACAGTCCAGCTCAGAGGAGGGCTCACAGCAGGTAGTGGAAGAGTTGGAGGTCCCTAACCTGAATGAGGAGGAGGAGGAGGAGCAGAGTGCAGCAGGCGTTGTACGTGGATGGCGGTTTGAGGAGGACTACGACATGGCACAGGAAGAGGACAGGCATGCGTTATGGGACAATGGCGAGGACGAGGGAGATCTTGCTGGCAGGGCCCACTTGTTTCCCATGGCTGTGCACATGTTGCGCTGCCTTCGCAGGGACCCCCGGGTGATCCAGATGCGTTCAAGGGAGGACATCTGGATTACCTTGATGCTTGATCCCCGTCTGAAGGGGAAGCTGGGAGACTTAATGACGCCATCCACCACCGAGCAACGCACAAGGGAGTTGAAGGAGGCCCTTGTGCGCAGACTACTGGAAGCATTCCCCCAGCCTTCCACCCCCACTGTAACTGCTCTGCCAAGCCAGCAAGAGGTGCCTGCCATTGCCACTAGCAGCACAACAACAACCAGCAGCAGCAGCAGCAGCAACTGGCGCCCCGGAGACCTGAAGAGCCTAAGCAAGAGCCTGTATGCAGTGCAGCAGCCCAGAACAGAGGTGCCCGCCACAGCATCCACCACCAACCAGCACAAGCAACGACTGACCACCATGGTGTCTGACTATATGGGGTCATCCAGCAGGCTCAATGACACCGACAGCCCCGTGGACCCCTTGGAGTACTGGGTCAAGAGACTGGACATCTGGAGCGAGCTTTCCCAGTACGCCCTGGAACTCCTATCCTGCCCTCCTTCCAGTGTCCTCTCAGAGAGATGCTTTAGTGCGGCCGGTGGCGTGGTCACAGAGAAGCGCTCTCGGCTCTCCCACGCCTCTGTGGACAAACTCACCTTCCTGAAAATCAACCAGGCTTGGGTGGAAGGTGAGTTTCTGGCCCCTATTGTCGGACACAGGGGGACATGAAGTGGCTGCTGCATGTGCTGTTGTTAACTTTGCCTGCCTTTATAAAGACATTTACTACCTGCCTAGTGCCTACCTTGGTTAATTTTTTGGTGTTATGGTACTACTACCAGTAAGTTGCCATGGTCCTCCTTCTGAGCTGCTGAACTGACCGCCCGCTTTGTCCTCCTGACTCAGTCGCTACTACACTCTGCGTTCACACTGCCCGGGTCACCGGGTGCATTTAATTTTTTGGCCAGCACTATGACGCTGTGCTACTACTACTGTGCTGCTGCTGCTGCTGAACTGACCGCCCGCTTTGTCCTCCTGACTCAGTCGCTACTACACTCTGCGTTCACACTGCCCGGGTCACCGGGTGCATTTAATTTTTTGGCCAGCACTATGACGCTGTGCTACTACTACTGTGCTGCTGCTGCTGAACTGACCGCCCGCTTTGTCCTCCTGACTCAGTCGCTACTACACTCTGCGTTCACACTGCCCGGGTCACCGGGTGCATTTAATTTTTTGGCCAGCACTATGACGCTGTGCTACTACTACTGTGCTGCTGCTGCTGAACTGACCGCCCGCTTTGTCCTCCTGACTCAGTCGCTACTACACTCTGCGTTCACACTGCCCGGGTCGCCGGGTGCATTTAATTTTTTGGCCAGCACTATGACGCTGTGCTACTACTACTGTGCTGCTGCTGCTGCTGAACTGACCGCCCGCTTTGTCCTCCTGACTCAGTCGCTACTACACTCTGCGTTCACACTGCCCGGGTCACCGGGTGCATTTAATTTTTTGGCCAGCACTATGACGCTGTGCTACTACTACTGTGCTGCTGCTGCTGAACTGACCGCCCGCTTTGTCCTCCTGACTCAGTCGCTACTACACTCTGCGTTCACACTGCCCGGGTCGCCGGGTGCATTTAATTTTTTGGCCAGCACTATGACGCTGTGCTACTACTACTGTGCTGCTGCTGCTGCTGAACTGACCGCCCGCTTTGTCCTCCTGACTCAGTCGCTACTACACTCTGCGTTCACACTGCCCGGGTCACCGGGTGCATTTAATTTTTTGGCCAGCACTATGACGCTGTGCTGCTACTACTACCACCAGTATGTTGCCGTGGTCCTTCTGTGCTGCTGAACTGACCGCCCGCATAGTCCTTCTCCTGACTCAGTCGCTACCACCACTGCACTCTGCGTTCACACTGCCCGTGTCCACTGACAACTCTGCTGCGATGTCATTGCTAATTGCTGCTGCAAAAAAAAAAAAAAAAAAAAAAACCTCTCTGGAGCCTTTTTGCCGTCAGCCACTCATCCTCCTCCAGCGGTACCTTCGCCGCCAAGTGCCATTGGAACTCGCCTTCACCTCTTTGACTGCTTAACGCGTATATCCCTTTTTAAAACCACTTATTACCAATTAATAGCCCCATTTAAAGTGTTGATTTCACTTTAAAATCCATTTTCTCTAGAAAAAAATTTTTGGGGGGAATTTTTTATGTTGAAGTTATGTTGCCCCTTATCACCTCGATAATCCATGCTATTTGGGGGACTGTAGCATGTATGGGGGCTTTGTTATTAACGTTAATAGAAAATCCGCCTCCGGGCATGAATCCGCGCGTGATTACGCCATTCACGGGAAAAAATCCACGTGGTTGCGTGGACGCGGACGAAAATCCGCATGCGGCGGGGCCGAATGCGGATTTTTTTTTGCAACCACGCGGATTTCCGAATTCGTGGATGAGGCACATCCGAGCATCCCTGATCATTACATGACCTTGTTCAGTCAGAGCAAAAGTAACTTGGTTTTGAAAGAAACTTGAAAGCCCAGAGTCATTCAAAGCCAACATTACAAATGAGAGCCCAGTACTGATACAAGTACTCTGGACTTAACATCCAGAAATGTGTTCAGTCAACAAACCAACAATCTAATTTACAGAAGCACTATGATTTCCTAGTGTATAGCTCCATACTGTTGAAACCGTGGATGAATGTACAGTATTGCATGCAGATATGTACATTACAATGACACATGTACATTTGCAATCGTGCATTCATACATTTGCACATGATGCTCCCCACACATCTGCTGCAGTCTCCTCCCTATGTACACAACAAGGGTAAAGAGGCACCCAGGTAAAGATAAAATTAGGTTAAAATCAAATAAAACATAGAAAAATGAGGTGACTTACCTCAATGACGACATTCACATAGGACAATGAGATTTATTATGTACAGGCAATGCATTTCACGGGTCTGAGCCTGCTTCCTCAGGCCAAATATAAGTGCTGCAGTACCAATAGCCAATAGTATTTAGCAACTCTCAAGTTTTGTAGCAGGACTTGCAAAGCAGGGAAGTCCTCAGGATTTTCCTTGCGCTGTTTTCTGTAATCGTGACACCAAATGACTGTCTCAATTTTCCACAGATGAGTATTTGTTTTCCCAGTAGGTAGCAGTGGAGAAACAGTCTGAAAATCAGGCAGTCAGCTGCCTCACAATAAGTGCCAATGTGAGTTTTTCTACTACATCCACAGGTTTGTTACTTTTTGTTTTATAATAATCAGTTAATATACATTGTGGATAAAATTGCCTTAACATGATAAAGATTAAAGTCTAGGATAATAGAGACTAAGAAAACCCCTATTACATGTGGCAATTCTCACCACTACCTCCGGGACCAAGAATTTATTGTTTGAGTGCTACTTTGATTCCCTCCATCTCAATCAGTGACCTCATATGAAAGATCTCTGTGTGAACATGCTGTTCACGTCAACCTATCAATGTATACATTTCTATAGAGAGAACAGAGGGAACACAATTTCACTTTGATGTATTACAGCAGTGCTCCCTCAGTTGTTTTTCCCCTGAGAAAAAGGAGCATCAGGAGGGTGGGGGGAGCCAGGACAGAGCTATGACCGCCACTCACTCTAAATAAAATTGTACAAAGATTATCTAATATCTATAGACCTTTTTGTGCCAAGGTTGATGAGAAGAGAACACTCATCTCCAATTCTGATATATATATATTAAAAGGATTTTTACAAACATTACTTCAGGTGCTGTTTGCTCATGTTGGAGATGCCACTGCAGTGTCTCCATAAAAGTATATAATGCAAGGGTTTGTCTGTCTGCTCTAATCATTTTTATAAACTAAGCTATACATAAAAAGGCATTTTTTTATTCCCTCTAGACACCTCTCTAAGAACTCAGTAGACCAAAGCATGAGAAGGGAATGCTATCAGGGCCAGATCTCACAGGTGACCTGACATGGGATAGATGGTTGCAGTATATGGAAAAAAAGACTGTAAATGCAATAGGGAGACTGCAAAAGGGAAGTAAGCATGGAAGGAGGAGCTTAAGAAACCGGGGCATAAGTAAAAAAATCATGGGTGACCCCAGCACAATATTTACGCTCCCTTCCTGCTACACCCAGTAGAGACCTTAGATCAGCAGTGACCCGCAGTGACAGGACACGAGAGCGGTTCCCCTAGTAACGGAAGTAAGTAAGTACTTCCTGTATACGCGCTGGTGCTAGGGGAAGCACTCTCCTGTCACTCCACTGTCTGTGGGTCACGCTGATCTGAGTTCTCTACTGCATGCCGTGCCAGGCATGCAGTGAGGGGAATCCGGGCTGGGAACTCTGTGGTGGAGGGGGCCGCCCAACTTGAGGCAGAGGTCAGGTAGAAAGGGGGGCGGGCAGGATGCTGCTCCTTGCAAGACGCCGCATGACGCACGTGGTTAAGGCGGCGTCATACAAGGTCCAGCCCTGCTTGTAGGCCTCTCCAGTTCTCCAGCTAACCATAAGACAACCAAGTGCAGGGCAAAGCTGAAAATTGGACTCATGAGAGAAGATGACTCACTTTAATCTAATTATTTGTAGTCTATAGTCCCTCAACATGACTCTTCTTTTCTTCTTACTGATGCTTGATTTGAACTGTTTTTATTATGCACTAAACCAGTGGTGCCCACACATTTTGCCTTCTAAACTATTTCAAAAGTTACAAAAATGATCTACCTGGTGGTTTCCACTTCCAGATGTAGCTGTCCAACAGTAATTAATAGAAGCCGCCAGTCAATTAAATGCATGTCAGAGCGCCCTCCTCAGCAAGCCAAATAAAACAGTCCTTGACCAAATGCTGACAATATCATGCTCAGTTTTCAGCAAAATTGTAAACAGCAGAACCACATAATGCTTGTAAATGTATGATTCACCACCTTTCTCTATCATAATCCTCTACAGTGCTGAGTAAAACTTCAGGATGGCATATTGTACTAAGTTGTCAGTCAGGAGAGACAGCGTGCAATGTCTGTGTCATGTGGCCTGTGTGATCTAGCCATAAGTCCTTTGTGATCTACCACTACCAGTAGATCATAATCTACACGATGGGCACCCCTGCACCTAGTCTCAGTTTGTCACCATGCTTGAAGGTCACTTGATATCGGCCTACAGGCAGTTCTTGCTTGACATTCAAAAGAGTTTGCAGCCATCCCTCTCAGAGCTAAGAGAGCTCGTTTTTGCCCTTTGTCATGTTTTAGCTTTGTTGTCCTCAGTGCCTATTGATTGACTGACTTTGTTCTTGTGTACTGCTGTCCTTAAAAAAATTTAAGATAGAAGCTCACTGCATCCTTTTGCCAGTTAAGTCAGGATTGTACCTTTCTGTTCATTACTCAAAACCTTTCATTTTAACTGTTTTGACTTGGTCAGTAGGTATTTTTGAAATACCAATTACCTTAGCCATACTTCTAGCAGTGTTTTGCTATCCAACTAGCCACATTGCAGCTGGTCACATTACACATGAATGAAATGAGAAAAATACATGCTTGAATGGGCTTGTAACTATAGATGGCCCGAACGGTTCGCTGGCGAACTGTTCCCGGCGAACTTCTTGGGTTTGCAAACTTTTCCAGAAGTTCAATTCACCCCCATAGTGCATCATTAGGGTCAACTTTGACCCTCTACATCACAGTCAGCAGGAACATTGTAGCCAATCAGGCTACACTCCCTCCTGGAGCCCCAGCCCCCCTTATAAAAGGCAGGCAGCATCAGGCATCAGACTCACCCGTGTGCCTGCAGTAATTAGAGAAGGGAGAGCTGCTGTGCAGAGACCTACAGGGAAAGCTTAGTTAGGCTCTTGTAGGCTTCTTAGCTTGCTCCTTGCTGATTCTTATTACTAAAAAAAGCACCCTTCAACAGCTCTTCTGAGAGCTAATCTTGTTCTTGTGATCTATTTTTTTTTGTGGCCCACTTGCATTATATACAGCCCTGTCAGTCATTTGCAGCTGGCCTTTGGCCCCTTGGTGGTATAATTACTACTGTGCCAGGTGCAGATTTGTAATACCCATCACTGCATATACCTACCTGTTGTTCTCTTCAGTGCACCCACCTACCTATGTAAGTGCACGCAGTGTCAGTGTGCCTGTCCGGTACCTGTCCATTTGTGACAGGTGCACATTGTGATATTTAATACCACCAGTCACTGTACCTGTTCATGGTACGTGTGTGTGACAGGTGCACATTTGTAATATGCACGCAGTGTGAAATACCTCTCCGTGCATACTTGCTAACTGCACCTATGTGACTGCACATTGTATTAGTCAAGTCAGTGCATACCTTTCACTTCACCCCCCCCCCCCATATGGAAAAAACAGACAAAACAGGTAGAGGTAGAGGTAGAGGCAGACCCAGAGGAAGGTCACCCGGCAGGTCTGTGCGAGATCAAGCTGATGAGATTTCGTGCGGCCCTGGACCAACGTACAGTGCTCAGAAGAAGGCACGTCTCATCAACTCCCAAGATAGTCAAGACGTGGTTGACTATTTAACACAGAACACCTCATCTTCCGCAGCCACCAGCGCTACTACAAGCACCACATCTGCTGCATTTGACAGTTCACAGGAGTTATTTGGTGGGGAAATAACTGATGCACAGCCATTATTGTTACAACCAGATGAAGGCGCTAAGCAAGTTACACCACCTCATATGTCTGAGTTAGGTGACACTATGGACGTAACGCGTGAGGAGGAGGATGATGAAGTACCTGCTGTTGTTGCAGTTTTGGAGGTGTCTGAAGCAAGTGAAGCTGGGCAGGATGATTATGATGATGACGATGATACGGATGCCACGTGGGTTCCCAATAGAGGAGATGGACAGGGGGACAGTTCAGAGGAAGAGTCCGAGAGGAGTAGAAGGAGAAGAGTTCCTGAAAGAAGCAGGGGGAGCTCATCATCAGAAACAGCTGGTGGCAGTGTCTGGCGCCATGTATCACCACCTATGGACAGCCAGCCAACATGCCCTTCAACGTCAGTTGCTGATGACACCATAGTGCCTTCACCCCAGGGGGGCTCAGCGGTTTAAAAATGTTTTAATGTGCCTGCCTCAGATCAGAGCAATGCCATCAGTTCTCTCTGCCTACAAAAATCGAGCCGTGGAAAGGCCAACACCCACGTAGGGACAACTGCCTTACGAAGGCACATGCAGAAAAGACACAAACTGCAATGGGAAGAGCACCTGAGCAAAAGCAGCACACAAAAGAAAAGCAACCCTCCTTCTCCTCTTCCTCCTTCAGGTGCAGCATCTTCAGCCGCTTTCTCCCATGCACCTTCACAGCCACCCTCATCCACTCCACCTCTAACCTTGAGTGGTTCCTGCTCCTCTGCCCACAGCAGCCAGGTGTCTGTGAAGGAAATCTTTGAGCGAAAGAAGCCAATTTCTGCCAGTCACCCCCTTGCTCGGCGTCTGACAGCTGGCTTGGTGGAACTGTTAGCTCGCCAGCTGTTACCATACCAGCTGGTGGACTCTGAGGCCTTCTGAAAATTTGTGGCCATTGGGACACCACAGTGGAAATTACCAGGCCGCAATTATTTCTCAAAAAAGTCGATACCCAAACTGTACCGTGAAGTTTAGAGGCAAGTGGTGTCATCTCTGGCACACAGCGTTGGGTCAAGGATCCACCTGACCACAGATGCCTGGTCTGCCAAGCATGGTCAGGGCAGGTACATAACTTACACAGCCCATTGGACCAACCTGGTGACTGATGGCAAGCAGGGAGTACGTGGCTGTGCAGCGGACCAACTTGTGACACCTCCATGGCTTGCAGGCAGCCCTCCTGCCACCTCCTCTCCTCCTGTTACATCCACTTCGCTGTCATCATCATCCTCCTCCTTGGCTGAGTGGCACTTCAACTCTACTGGTTCTG
Source organism: Hyperolius riggenbachi (assembly GCF_040937935.1). Taxonomy (NCBI): domain Eukaryota; kingdom Metazoa; phylum Chordata; class Amphibia; order Anura; family Hyperoliidae; genus Hyperolius; species Hyperolius riggenbachi. The sequence continues at coordinate 337,517,867 of NC_090650.1, forward strand.
CCATCTCCTCTCCCGCTACACAGCCTCAGTTCCCCAGGGCCTATGCTGCATGCCAGGTACGACAGTGTCACTCCATCTTAGACATGTCTTGCCTCAAAGCGGAGAGTCACACTGGAGCAGCTCTCCTGGCTGCTCTTAACAAACAGGTGGATCAGTGGCTGACCCCGCACCAGCTGGAGATCGGCAACGTGGTGTGTGACAACGGCAGCAATCTCATTTCTGCTTTGAATTTGGGAAAGCTGACACATGTACGCTGCATGTCACATGTGCTGAATCTAGTCATTCAAAGATTTGTGTCAAAGTACCAAGGCTTAGAGGACGTCCTGAAGCAGGCCAGGAAGTTGTGTGGGCATTTCTGGCGGTCTTACACGGCCGTGGCACACTTTGCTGAGATTCAGCGGAGAAACAAGTTGCCAGTGAGAAGCCTGATTCGCGATAGCCCCACTCGCTGGAATTCGACCCTCCTTATGTTCTCTTGCCTGCTAGAACAGGAGAAAGCCGTCACCCAATACCTCTACAACTACAGTAGAAGGACACACTCTGGGGAGATGGGGATGTTCTGGCCCAACAACTGGACACTCATGATGCGAAATGCATGCAGGCTCATGCGGCCGTTTGAGGAGCTGACCAACTTGATGAGTGGCAGTGAAGGTACCATCAGCAACTTGATCCTGTGCGCTTACTTCCTGGAGCGTGCCGTACGTACAGTGGTGGATCAAGCTGTAGAGGAGCGTGAACAGGAACAGTTGCAGGAGGAAGCGTTGTGGGATCAATTCTCATCAGAACCAGATGTTTCCTCAACACCTGCGGAAGCACAGAGGGGGGAGGAGGAGGAGGAAGAGTCGTGTGGGGAAGAGACGTCAGACTCGGATGATGAGGAAGGTGTTTCTTTGGAGGAGAAGGTGGCGGCAGAAGAACAACCGCAGCAGGCATTGCAGGAGGCTTGTGCTGCTCAATGTTCCCGTGGTATTGTTCGTGGCTGGGGTAGGAGTAGGACTTACCTGACGTCACTGAGGAAGAGCAAGAGCAGATGGATCGTACGCCTGGATCCAACTTTGTGCAGATGTTGACTTGCTGTCCAGCCTGTTGAGGGACCCCCGTATAAAAAAAAAACTAAAGGGAAATGACAATTACTGGGTGGCCACGCTACTAGACCCTCGGTATAGGCACAAAGTGGCGGAGATGTTTCCAAATCACCAAGGCAAAAAGGATGCAGCACTTGCAGAACAAGCTGGCAACTATGCTTTACAATGCGTTTAAGGGTGATGTCACAGCACAACGCAATAAAGGTACCACTGCCAGTAATCCTTATCCCATGTCCACGCAGGCAAGGACAGGACGCTTGTAAGGATCAGTGAAGGCAACCAGAGAAAATCCGATTATTGGTGATCTGCAGTATCGCCAATAATACAGAAGTCACCCGATTATTGATGGTCTGCAGAATCACCAATAATACAAGCGCAACTAACCTCTGGACGCCCAATACAACAATTGACAATGAGACAATAATAATTTTCACACGTATGTGGAAAAATCCACCACACGGTAATTCCTCAGAGGTGTGGTTACCTCTGAATGGGAACCCCGTTTGTGCGATCCTCAAGCCAGGCAGAGAGAGGAATCTCGGCCCCTGGCAGTAATCGTCTGCTAGGGCAGGCGTCTCGGAGAGGCAAGCCTCAGAGATAGCCCACCTGTGGGAGACGTTCCACTGTAGGGAGAAAGGTCAAACAAGCAGAGGTTCGGCAACAGAGAGACGGCAACAGTACAGGAACGGAGGGCTGATTCAGAGTCTGTAAACAGGCAGGGTCGACAACTTTGAACCAGATAGGCAGAGGTACAAGATCGGCAAGAGAAGAGAGTAGTCAGGGATAGCCAGAGTCAAAACACAGATAAATATACAATATAATCCTAACTGAGGTGTGACATCCTTGGTATCAACACCTAGGGACTGAGCTACGGTCTGAGCATTTACACCTAAGTATTCACGACAGCAGACAACTTGCTACTGAACAGCAAGTCCAATATGTAGCCAGAGAGCTACTCAGCGCCACCCCAGAGCCCCAGCCAATCCAGACTACTGCTGGAGTCAGCTGACCAGCCTGGTCAGCTGACTCCTCTTCTGGAGTAATAAAGTTCCTGTCTCCTCGCGCGTGCGCGCGTAATGCGGAGACTCTGAGCCGGCGAGGGACCCCCCAGGCAGCAACTGTGCGGCGGAGTCCGCTGAGCTCACGGACTCCGCCGCCTGCCCTACTCCACCCGCCGGCAGGACTGCAGAGGCCCCTGTCTGAGATGTGGAGTCCGCCGCCACGTGCGTTCTGGCGGCGGCTCCGCTATCTCTAACAACACTCCAGCGACCTCATGGTGATGTCGGACATGCGGACATTCTTTAGTCCAACGCCTCACCCTAGCCCTTCCGGATCCACCCTCCACGAGCGCCTGGACCGGCAGGTAGCCGACTACCTGGACTTAAGTGTGGATGTAGACACTGTGAGCAGCGATGAACCCATGGACTACTGGGTGCGCAGGCTTGACCTGTGGCTAGAGCTGTCCCAATTTGCCATCCAACTTCTGTCTTGCCCTGCCTCAAGCGTCCTGTCAAAAAGGACCTTCAGTGCAGCTAGAGACATTGTCTTTGAGAAGAGAAGTCGCCTAAGTCACAAAAGTGTTCAGTACCTCACCTTTATCAAAATGAATGAGGCATGGAACCCGGAGGGCTACTGCCCGCCCGAAGACTAAGGCCTCCTTTCCACAAACTGTTGCGTTGTATGCTCAGCAAGCAGTTACCAGGCAGAAATAAGCAGTTATCATGCAGCAAGAAGCAGTTACCAGGCAGCAGTGAACAGTTGAGAGAGTTTGAGAGGCATTTCACTGCCTATCAACAGTTCTTGGAAAGGAGGCCTTAGTCAGTCCCCACACACAGCATCTCTGCCTGTACGCCATGTGACTGTCTGCCCCAAGACTAAGTCGCTCCCCACACAGCACCTCTGCCCGCAGACCGCTTGACTGCCTTTTCCACCACCACCAACAGGGTCCAGGACTCCAGGTGGATTCCTGAATTTTTAAGGCCGTTGCTAGCAGCGGCATCTATACTGCTTTTTCTTGTGCGTGTATATGCCTGTCTAATTTTTTCGGCTGCACTGCAGCTGCAACAACAAAACTAAAGGCATCTACATGTGCTAATTCCCCTTCGTGATCATTACCTTGCCGCGGTGAAGTGGCTTGCGTATCACAATGAAGCAATGACCGACGGCTATATGAGTGTCTCGGGGAGGGGGGGGGGACACCCAAGATAATAAGGTCGTTGCTTCATTGTGGACAGACCAAATTTGATCAGCTGGACAGTCACTGTTGTTCTATCATTGAGCTACCTCAGCCCGGTGACCATATGGGCTTGAAAACCGAAACGGCCTGCACTCTGGCCATGTTGCGCACCAGTCGAGCACGGCCGTCACTACGCAAACAGCTGTTTGCGGTGCGTTACACAGTGAGTTTGGTGTGTCAGTGTGAAGCAGTACACTAATTACACTCCCTGATTGATGTATACACATGCAAGATGTTTTAAAGCACTTTAGGCCTGCAATTTAGCATGCAATGTGATTTCTGCCCTTAAAAACCCTGCTTTGCGTCAAATCCAGATTTTTCCCTGGGGCTTTTGGTGTCTATCCCACTCATCCATGCAAAAACTCAGATGTTAGACCCCTTGAAACATCTTTTCCATCACTTTTCTGGCCAGCATAAATGTTTCTAGTTTTCAAAGTTCGCCTCCCCATTGAAGTCTATTGCGGTTCGCGAAAGTTTGCGCGAACCAAACTTTTGCGGATTCACGTTCCCGGTTCGCGAACCGAAAATCGGAGGTTCGTGCCATCTCTACTTGTAAAACAAAAAGCTCATTTATCGTTTAAAAAGCAGGTCAATGAGTTAACTTAAAGGACCACTAGCACAAAAATGTAAAATACATGTAGAGATCCATTTCTCCCAGAGTAAATGCACTATAAAATACTTTTTTTCCTATGTTGCAGTCACTTACAGTAGGTAGTAGAAATCTGAAAAATCAGACAAATTTTGGACTAGTCCATCTTCTTGTGGGGTATTTTCACTAATTCCTTTACAGTACTTTCACATTGACAAGTTGACTTGCAATTGACATGAGTTTGTGCACTGTAACAAGGACCTATTTAAAGACTATGTACAGTTCACACCTCATCAGCTGCAATTCAATGGAACAAATTCTGTTGGTACAGCCTTAGTGCTTTTGGAAAAATCTTTATTAGATGTATAATGCCTACTGCAAGTAACAGCAACACAGGAAAAAATGAAAGTGGCAAATATGAGCGCAGAGTCACTGAGGAAACTTGGGCGCTGCCGCTGACATAAGCGTTCAAGTTAAAAGCTGTGATTAGTGGCTACAGCAGGAAATGTGGGTGTCGGATACACCTGAAAAAAAAACAGCGGGTTAGTAATAGCTCATAACATAGCGTCTACTAATAGTTTTCTTAAAAATTAGACTCTAAAAATAGATGCTGGTTGTATCACTATAGTCGGACTCTGACATTTTTAAGGACAGGCTTGACTTGGCAAGTTAATTAGTGGGTTTAGTGTTAGGAGTAGGTTGAGGGTGTTTAGTGTTAGACTAAGGGCCCGTTTCCACTATTGCAGAAACCGCCGCGAATCCGCAGGGTTTCCCCGCAGGCAAATCATGCGAGGAAACTCTGCCATAGGGGATAACGGTGCAGCCGACTGAATCGCTTGCGGTAGCGATTCGGCTGGAACCCCCCGCAGAATTCACTGCGGAGGCTGTGATTCCCATAGCCGTGCATGGCACGGCTGATGGGATTCGCCTGCAATACCGCCCACCCGCTCAGTGCCAGCGCGCGTCTCGCCGACGCGCGCCGCACAAGTGGAAATGAGCCCTAACTTAAAATTGGAGCATTGTGCTGCAATGTAATGGAGGCATTTTAACAAATTCACACTGCAATAGTAAGTCTATGCAACTTTCAGAGTTCATCCTGCACATTGGGCTCTATTCTCAAAGACTTCCCGCATGCGGTAAAGTACATGCGGGAAGTTTGCGACCAAAACACCTGCTTCTTCAGAGGCAACCAATAGCCAACTATTGGTTGCCTCTGAAGAAGCAGGTTTTTCCTGTGAAACGGCTGTTAGGCTTTACCTGTATGTCAAGCGGTGTGGGGATGTATTAAAGGTGCACTAGCATTACTGCTGCTGTTGGTGCCTGGATACTTCTTTCTACCTTTTGCTGTCTCCTGTCAGAGGCAGCAAGGCAGGGCCCTTAAAGTGTACCAGAGACGAAGGGGCATAAAAGTTTTATACTTACCTGGGGCTTCCTCCAGCCCCCTCCGCGCAAATCATTCCCTCAACGTGGTCTAAAGCCTTTTGGATTGGTCGGAATCAGTCCTGTTCTCCCTGGCCAGTCAGCGTAGCCACGTTTCGGCCAAGCGCGCTCCCCCGTCTCTCTCCCTCGAGAGAGTTGTACTGCACAGGTGCATAACGCTCCCGGTGCCTGGAACGTGGCGGGGAGGCACGCGCGGCTGGGCTGCGTATGCGCAGTACGCCCGACTGACCGGGGAGAACGGGACTGATACCAGACAATCCAGAAGGCTTTAGACCACGGCTGGGAAGCGATCTGCACGGAGGGGGCTGGAGGAAGCCCCAGGTATGTATAAAAATCTTTTATGCCCCTTTGTCTCAGGGTCATTTAACCAGTACACTAACACTACAGTAAACTAGAACTTCTTCTGTAACCCCAGCCTTAGCATAGATAGGGGAAGGTTAGTGTGATAATTAGGGTACAGACTGACAGTAACATTTTGAGGATAGTAGAATATTGGTACAATTACTAAGATTCTACTATTAGCACCTATTTTTCCTTGCGCCTCTTTTGCAAAAAAGTGATTTAAAAGTGCATGTTACAAATCTACATCTTATATGTATATTTACATTTTACTATTACAATTATTTGTATTTATTTATTTATTTTCAAAAGTGGTCATTCAATTGTCTTCATGTTACTGATGCACAGTTGTTTTATCTTTTCAACGTGCAAATTTAGAAACAAAAGCTTCAGTCCACACTAGCCAGCTATTTGTAGGATTACAGTGCAAAAGTGACTACATACAGTCAGCGTGCAGCATTTTACATAATATACATAATAATAATGTGTAATACAATCAGCAGCATGAGGGAGAGGATGTATGTTACTGTGCTGCTCCATTCCATGTCACGTTTTGTGAATTGTCACACAAGAGGCGTGTCTGCCGGGAGATGGAGAGCTCAGGCACTGAGCAGAATTGCAGCTGTGTTGAGCCAAGCGGAGGCTGTGCACAATGAGATGGCAATAGAAGTGCTGCAGTTCCCGAGTCCTCGCTGGGGCTGTGACTGACCCGGGTCTCCTCTCTGCTGAATGGTAGAGCTGCGATCCCTGCTAGGAGGAGGAATGGAGGGCGCAGGGCAGAGTGGGCACTGAGCGGAGCGCAGGATGATCGGGGGGAAGGCTGCTGCTGCTGAGCACGCTTTGGAATTAGGTGATACAGGACTGTGCGCTTTCACCTGTTCTCGAGGATTTGCTCCATTATCGCGGCGTGCAACTGGCTGGTGAGTGCGAGTGATTCCAGTCTCATTACATGTGTGCGCTAAATCAAGCGCACAGAATCCCTGTTTATCCTACTAAATATAGCCCACTTTCACGGTTTCTTTCATGTTTGGAGCACATGATGTGCTATGACAGCCCGTGGCCAGACCCTGCATACTCTTCAATGACACTTCAGCTTTCTTTGCACAGTGTTCCTCTCAGAACTGCCAAGACCTACATTTCAACATCATTTTTATATTTTTATTGCACAAGCTATTTGCAGAAATCACCCCTAATAATTGTGATCATGCATCTGGCACTGGCCAAGCACTACATGTAAAGTTAGTTGTTTTTTTTTAAATTGGAATTTTAAAAGTACCCATTTAAGGTACAATTTTTTTTTTATTTCCGATGCAATCTTTTGACATGACTTTACGATCAAAAGTCATTATCGTTTCCATAAATGGGTCGGTTAGGGCATTTTCTCTCTTCCAATTCAATTGTAAAATCCAACATTGGGATCGATTACATTTGCTGTGCACACATCGTTTTACATCGATTTATTATTATTATTATTATTATTTATGCCACACACTGCAGTTTTCTGTACAATTCGATTGTAAAAATCGTGTTTAAAGATCACCTCTGATGAAAAAATTGTACTGTTATTGGGCACCATTTTATTTATTTTTTAACATTGCACTTGGATAGTGTGGCAAGACAGTGCAAGGACATGGTCAATTGCCTAGGCTAACGCTCGGTGATCCTGAAATCCTCTGTACAGCCATTCTTCAGCCTTGATAAATATTCAGCTGAAAACATTGAGCCATAGCAAAGTGAAGCAGTTATCCAGATTTATAGTGCACCGGTGACATTATACTAAGAGCTTGATCAATTCCAATCATTTCTGTGGAGGAGGCGTTAGGAGGCTCGCTGGTTCCTGTGGGCTTTATAAAACTTGGAAAGATGATTTCTCTTTCAGTGTCTTGACACTGTTGTAGAGCAACAGACAATGCAGTCAATGAGCTGAGATTCATGTGCTGTGTGAGTTGGAATGATTGGGCTGCACAGAAGCGGTGTATTTCTCAATAAGGATATATGTCAGCAGGCACTGCTCAGCAATGGGATTTTGGTATACACAGTGTATAGGTCTATACCCCACATGCAAGCCAGAGTACTTGTAGGTTGCTGTGTCTCTCCAATTTACTTCGGCAAAGTCTCTGAGTAAGATAAATAGATCTCTGTGAGTGTCTTCTATTGAGCGGCTGACACCAGATCAGCCTTGCAGACAAGGGAATATGTGAATGGTTTGACTGTTAGCCCAGGCTTTCCTCGAGGCTCATAGACCCTAATGAAAATGTTGGCTGTGGGGAAGTTGCTCTCTTTATTGTGCATGGGGTCAGCGGGTGACAAGAGAGGAAGCAATGGCAGCACAAATGGAAATAGAGGTCTGAGGCATTGGCATGAAAGGTGAATAGGATATCACAGGCTTTGCCATTTAATAAATGATCATCTGTACTTCTGACTGCATTATGCTGTCTGGTGAAATATTTAATGTGTTTAAATATTTAAAACCCTGCCTGTAATCGCTTGAATTCCGACATATTGTTCTAATAATCCCTTCAAACATTTTTTTTGGGGGATAAATAAGAGATAAGGAAATCCACCATAGATCAGTGCGTAGCAATAGGGTATGCAGAGGTTGCAACCGCACCAGGGCCCTTGTATCAGAGGGGCCCTCCTTCCATACATCTTATTAGCTTTGCATTGGTGCTATGCTGGTTATGAACACCTCTATATGTGCATTGAATAGTGACAATCCTTAACAAACTGTTTCCTTACTCTGATTACACCTCTCTGACTGCAGCTGTCCTTGATAGGTTTTAGGGGTCCATTTCAATAGAGTGCCTGGGGCCCCATGTAAAACTCGCATCGGGGCCCCAAGCTCCTCAGCTACCCCACTGCTATAGATCATTTACTTCGCTGTATGCAGTAACTTGCTTGAGAGCTGCTGTATTTTCCACAGGTAAGCCCTGGCATGTGCATTATCTAGACAGGATGTCCAGTACACATGAAAGTGTATATTTTATAAAGCAAATAATTACCCACCTAGCTTTGCAGCGGATACACGGCTGTAAGTCCAACGTGTGTGCTGAGGAAGAAGGGAACGTAGGCAGGATCATCAATCATGGAAATGAATTATATTGAATTTCTCAATCTTGCCCATTATTGTCACGGCTGGTGCTAATGAGGTGCTGCAGAGTTTGAATAAACATCATAGCTTGTTTATGACAAATGCAGAGCCTGCGTCCTCTATGCATGTGTTTCCATGTGTGCACAGACCTGCCTTGTGGAAGAGCGAGTAGAAGTCATTTTTCCATGTGTCATAAGGATGCCTTTCTCCGGTGCAGTTGTTAATTAGTGTGCATGGCCATGCAGACTGTCTCCCACATCAATCTCCCCTCCAGAGAGCTTGTGTTCCGTGTACTCTACAAATTATGTTATTGTAAAACATTCTTGCATGTGAACTGTGCGAGTCAGATTGAAATGACATCACGTTCCCTCAAGAAAAGCAATAGATTGACTAGTCACTGTGAGGTGATATTTCATACCAAGCCTTCACTGGAAATAGAAAGGAGGGGGGGGGGGGATAATAATAGGGAGATTTAAAAGCGGCAAAACTGCAGAGCATAACCATTTTAGTGCATTTTACAAACCGGCCATATATCTGGGAAGTTCAAAGAGAATCTGTCTAGCGTAATGTCTGTGATGTAGAGGCCATTGCTTTGTGCCTCACCCAGCTGCATGCTAGTTCCAAGGGAGTTACCTGCTGAACAGGTGCTTTGAAACCAGCATGCAGCTTGTGAGGTAAACGGCGTTCTCACTTCGTTAATAAGGTAATTAGCTTAAAGGGTGTCTCAGCAAGTGACAAGCTAAAAACTCAACAAAGGTGTTGATACAGGTTCCCGCTGAACCAAAATGAGTACATTTATCTTTACGCACCCCTGATCTTCAGTTTAGTTCCAAAAATGTATCTAACAGAAGTTTGTGATGCACAAGATATTTTGTAACTGAATGTTGTTAAACATAAAGTTTTGGTCTGCTATAACTTTACAGAAAAGCTCAGTTAACCTACTGAAAGTCAGTATATGGTTTGATTTAGGGCTAATTCTCAGTGCTGAGTTGTGTTGCAGTTAACTCCCTGCCTATGGAATCCTATGGGCCTGTTTACAGTGTTGCCTAGTAATGGATCGCGTTATGTTAACTCGCTGCTTGCTGGCTTTGTAATAAAGTCTATGTCCAGTCTTCACTGCAGTACACACTCATTATAACGCGTGCAACTGACCAATGTGAACCTAGCCTTCCAGAATTTCATAAAGGATCCCTTAGCTCTTGCTAATTTTCAAATCGTGGGTAGGAGCGTGAAGTCATGACTACAGAGTGCTCATGCACAGAGCACTCCCAGCCACGGGTGGGTGATCAAGTGTGCGCATCACCAGGCAGCACCTGCGCATCGACTCTGGCCAACCTGGAAGTAGCTACAGGGGGAGTAGTGGACTTGAGAATTCCTTGGTACAATACCTGCTGCCCCCGCTTTGAAAATTGGCGAGAGCTAAGGTATCCTTTAAGCTTGGTTCAACCTTTCAATTATGGTTGGCTAATCACTGACTAATTTTACAACCTCCATGTAGTATGAGGGTTTACCAAAACAATCTGTTTATAGCATTCAATATTTGTAGACCCTCATACTACTTTAAGGTGGTAGAATTGGTCAGAGAATTGACTAGTCATAATTGAAAGGGTGCCAGTCTAGTTTTAGGTGACCCAGCAGGAAACCTCATAGGGAACAGTTCTTCAATCACAGCACCCTCTACAGCACAAAACTGTGTGATTGGTCGAATACAGTGGGCGTAGTTTACTACAACCTATCTGAAGCCTAGCAGTTAGAGAGGGTGCTGCTTTTCACCCAATCACATTAGCTAAATGTGGTTTCCTGCTGGGTCCCCTAAATCTGACTACCTGGTACAAACTACAAAGTTTGTATCCGGCTTTAGAGATCTCATTTGCTGTTTCTATTATTGGTTCACTGTTAACCCGGTCACTGTACTAAAATGGCCCCCACAGTCACCAGATCTCAACCCAATAAAGCATCTTTGGGATGTGATGAAACGGGAGCTTCGTGCCCTGGATGTGCATCCCACACATCTCCAACTGCAAGATGCTATCAATATGGGCCAACATTTCTAAAGAATGCTTTCAGCACCTTGTTGAATCAATGCCACGTAGAATTAAGGCCGTTCTGAAGGCAAAAATGGGGTCAAACACCGTATTAGTATGGTGTTCCTAATAATCCTTTAGGTGAGTGTACTACTACTGGGCTCTAGCTAATGCTGATATTAGAACATCATCAATTTTACTGATATTCTACTATCGCTTTACTTAACATCTCTCTTACACTGACCCTCCACTACCTACCCCTAATACTAACCCCCCTACCTGCACATAACACGTACCCTTCCCCTCCCCCCACCTACGGAAATCACAAAAACTGATGTGGGGTCCAGCTACGTAACAGCTGAATCCCATGCATCGATAATTTGCCGCTGCTATCTGTCCCTTCACCATTATCTCTGCCGCTATTTCCTCTGTGCTGCTATCTCTGCCCTTAATTTATGTGCTTTGTCTACCTACGTCTCCCAAAATGTCCACTGGGCACTGCTATAGCTGCAATTTACATTAGTCTGCGCCCAAATATCAAAGCCTCTGCCTAATATGTTTTTTTTGGGTGAATTACTAATGCTCAACATGGGCATTTGAAAGGCGATTTCCCTATGTAGTTAGCACGGAAGTTGCTGTCCTCAGATGTGACATGTCGAGATTTTATTTTACTGCCGCTATCCTATATAATGAGAGTACTTGTGAAGTCTAATCTCCAGACAGACCCGGGACAAGGTCCTCCTCCAGCGCCCAAGGCTAAGACTCCAATGTGCACCCACCCATCCCTCCCACGGTACACCCCAGCCCTCCCACGGTACACCCCAGCCATCACACACTGATTACTATTATACTAAGAAGTGCCCCTACACCACCTTAATCTTTAGTTATCTGACTTGCAGTCGCTGCCATGTATTCCCCTTTCTTATTTCTATTTGCTTCAAACACAATAGGAGAAAGATAGGTGTGTGAGTTGTGCAGAGGCAAGAGAGGCTCCAGCCTCAGGGCGCAGTGTAAGAGGGAGCCTCTTACACTGCGCCCTGAGGCTGGAGCCTCTCTTGCCTCTGCCTAGGCCCGGCCCTGTCTCCAGAATACTCTACCGCCCCTGCCTCCAGCCCCAATCAGTAATGAAAATAATTTGCATTAGTGATTCAGCCCCTCTTGGGTTGGGTCCTCTTTTGCATTAGGGACGTCTGCTTCTTTTATGCCTAGAACAGTTTCCAGACATTTTAATGATTATTGCCAAAATATTTACAGAGTGGCTTGGCAGTTCTCCCATTGGGTCACCACCAGTGAGAAGATGGGATAATTGTATCACAAACCACTCTGCAGTCACTCTCAAACCGCATAGCTTACAGTCCCATAAATTGCATTGGGAACAGTTATCTAGCAGCAGAGCCCTGATATTCAGGGAGAAGGTAAGGAATACTGTTTGAGGCTACTGACAGTCTCTCCAAAGGGAGCTTTCTGGGCCATTGGATTGCTTGACAAACTACTACATACTGTAGATCAGAGACACAGCCGCTGATCAGTTAGGCGGCAGATGACTGCTGGTTAATTGGTTTTATATGCTAGCCATCAGTTCCTCTTCCTGAGTGATAGTCAGAGTGGCATGTTCGGGAAATCTCTGCTCAGGAGCTTTCACATGGTAGTCTCAAAACCTAGTATACAGTCAGCCTGACGGAACTTTTTTTTTTTTTTTGTCAACAACCATCAAATTCTGCTCTTGCTTCTTCCTTGATAAAGTGGAATTGGTCAATTTCCTCCCTGTTCCAGTAGATTAGCGACACGATTACGACTTCTAAAAATAGAGCACTGTATAAAAAATACTTGAAATGGTTAATAAACATACTTTCACATTCCCCTGAACCATTATCATTTGACTGCACAGAAGGGAAACTGTCCTGTTCTTTATTTTGATATACAGTATTAAAGCGGACCCAAACCAAACATTTTTTTTAATTAAAAATATTTAGTTGCAGCACTCTGACACATACAAAGATAAATAAACACTCTTTCAAGCCTATGATCATTTCAGTGCATGCTTTTCACCCTTCTTTTTTCATAGCTAGGGTTATACTGGGGGCAGCCATTAGCAATTCCTCCATTGCCGGACACCTGCTACTCCACCAGTTTGCCGGAAAAATTCCAGCAATTTGAAAGGAAGGGAGGGGTTCCTCCAATAAATTTAAAATATTTTATATTTGTCATCATGCAGCTGAAAAAAGGCTGCTATTTATTATTATAATTTAGAAAATAGATTTTATTTCTGAAATCTTGTATTTTTAATTTGGGTCCGCTTTAATAGGACGATAGTGGGGGGTTTACAAAACAAAGCAGGGAGTGCAGTTGCATTGAACCATAGACCATGTCCTCTGGATAGGGTATGAGGCTGCATACACTATGGCTTCTACCGCCTCTAACTGTACTCTAACTGAACTAATGTACTCTAACTTGAAATAATGATTTTTTTTTTTTGTATTGATTACATTACTTTGGGACATGACCAGGTAGGATATCTATATGAGCAACAGTGTTCTCCCCAGGCTCTTTTTGCCAGATGCTCCACCCGGCTAATTTTGGTGACCGTCCAGCTGTCATCAGCTGGCCTCCCCATCCTCATCCTATGCTGTAAGCAGTCGTGCTGGCACTTCATTCCCCGTTGCGGCCCACCTGCCTATTACTTCATGCTCACCAGAATGTTTTTACATCAGTGTGAAACACTGAGCAACAAAAATCTGGGAGACAGGATGGTGTTGTATTTTTTGCCAGACACTACTTTCCCCTTTAAAAGAAGCCTGCACAGAATTACTTTTATTAGCTATTTTTATGAAGCACCAACAGATTGTGCAATGCTGTACATTAAATAAGTGTAGGTTACCAGCTTGAGAAAAGCAATTACAGTAACTAGACAGAGGGGGAGGTGAAGAGGGCCTTGGCCAGAAGAGAAGCTGCTTTTGTACCTGCAAGCCATGCGGTTGCCACCAATCTGCTCCCACCATGCTGCCCAATACATTGAAGATCTAAGGTGTCCACTGCCTAACCTTGTCATGCGTTCAGACAAGTAGGCCATTCAATGAAGGCTGCAGGTCATTCTCCTCCAGCATTAGATAGTTAAAATGCTTGTTGTATGCACTGGCACAAGTTTATATTGAAAGCAATGAGGCAGCGTTCACATGCATTTCGGCTTCTTTTTGCTGATTTCATCCTACATTGTCCCGTGCCAAAGCATCCTAATGTGAAGCCATTCAACATTCTCTGAAAGCCATGCTCACGTTTTTCAGGCTTCTGACAAGCAGCTCACTGGTGTATTACATAATTTCTTCCCTGTGCCTCGTGAATGTGTTTTTCTGAAGTGAGAAAAGTATTTGTCTAGCAAATGATTAAGGCAAGGAAAATTCAAGGTGAACTTCTGAAGCTTCACACTTGTAAAAGGAAATGGAGACATACGCTTCTAGTATGGATATGCAAAGACCAGTCACTGCAGTGACTTAGCAACACATGGGAGTGTCTGTATGCTAAAATCTGTTGATCAAACCCAGGTTCAAAGTCTATCTGAACACCTCTTGCTGGAATGTCGACATAGCATGATGGAACTGCCAGTTTAATTTAATGCGGACCTGAATCGGGGGAGGAAATAAAGTTAGATACTTACCTCAGTAGAGGGAAGACTCGGGATAGTCCAGAGGCTTCCCCGATCTTCCTCCACTCCTGCGCTTTTTTTTTTTTTTTTTAAATATTCTACCGTTATGTCTAATATTGCTCATGGCTGCATTCCCCTCCATGTACGAGCACGGCTGCATTGCACAGGCGCAAAGTACAACCTACGCAGTAACATGGAGCGAACCCTACTGGCACTTGCGCAGTACAGCCAAGTGGAAGGGAGTGCGGCTGCAAAGAAGAGGCTCTTGGAAGTGGAGGGGTTGTGGAGGATCGGGGTGGTCCATTTTTTTTTTTTCCCCCCTCTGTGGCTTAAGGTTTGCTTTAAAAATATTTTCTCTTACAACTTGAACGGTTTTTAGGCCATGTGACATCAGTTGTGCTCCAAGCAGACACACAGAGCCCGAAGCACCTTTCTCTTGTGGTCTGTCTGACTTTCCATTATGGGGGAGGGGTCTAGGTATGGAAGTTGACATAGGTATTATTCATGGGTAGGGATGGCAATGCTTAGAACTCATGGAGAAGCAAGTAATCAGTTTGATCAGCTGAGAGATTTCTAAGGTTCTGATTTGCTGTGATGACTTTTCTAATTTAACACATGATCATGGCCAGCAAATCAGAACCAATCAAATCAGAGCAAATATGATGTGTTGTTATGGTAACATGCGTTGCATTTCTAGAGTCACTGGAGGTGCCGTGTGCTGCCTACGCTTGGCAAAGTTATCTCTCTTTTGCGCATTACACTCCATATGTTCTAAAGAAACATACAATTTACTTTTACCCACAAACTTATCTGTACACTTTGCTATATCTTTAAAGTGACCCTCAAGTAAGCTTGTGCAATTTAAAGGATGCATGTCATGATAAAGTACATAATCCAAAATTACCTTCATTGAAAACTGAATGTCAAAATTATTTTTCGTTCCAGAGCTGCCCCGTGTAAAAAAATATGCAAACATAAGTGGCACTGCTAAAAAGAACCAGAGGAATTCCATTCCTCCATTGTCAGGAGAAAGTCCTCTTCTAAACCTTTAAGCTTGTCTATTGGTCTTTTAGAGTGATGGATAGCTTTGCTGACCAATCAGAAAGCCCAGCTTTTCGGCTCCAATCCCTGGAACGGCTTAAAATGTAAACATGCAGAAAGTAATCTGATCATTCACTTTGTCATAATATGATCTGTTTATATTTCTCCAGTATCGCTTTCTGGAGAACTTATTCATTCATTTTGTCAGCTGTCTTAAGTTACATGAGACTAAAACATATGTCCCCCAAAAGAGCAGTGTCCCTTGAGGCCGAGTTTACACTTATTCGGTTGGTATGCGTTAGTGCGCATTGGTGCACGGTTTTTCCATAGCAGTGCATTGGGAAGAAGATTTTAGTTAAAACGCGTTAAGTGTAAAAGAGGCCATGGGAAAACATGGGCATTACTTTGAAAATCATTTTTTTCAGTTCTCACTGAGAGCAACTGATTAAGAGTAAAAAGGACCCTTTAGTCTCATGAATAATGAATGTACAACCTGTAGAATTCCCTTCCTCCCTGGATCTCACTGCTCTGCAGTATGATTATATTAATTTATTGTCCAATGAGCAGACAGGTGGCACAGAATATTATGATGCTGAGCTGGTGTGGTCACCCATCTAGCGGGGATTACGCATAACAAATAGACTGAACAGTGTTCTTTGGCAGCTAAAGCTTTTCAGTTATGTTTATTTCAACTGAGCATTCACAGTAGTTGTTTGCACAAAGTTTCACTATAAACTTATATTCATATCTATATAAATCAATAGCATGCACACTGTTTATATAGGAGCCCTGAAAAGATTAATGTAAACCTGTCATTAAAAAGATGAGCAGGCCACCACATTTGAAGCGCACAAATCGGCCACAGTGTTTTGTGATTGATTTTGCATATGTAGTATGCATTTTAATGTGTGCTCCACCCACCATAGACCTTCCGGCACTGGCTGGCAGTATGGATGGTCAAGAGGCTCATCTGATCCTACTCTACCCCACCACTGCTTGCCCGGGGCACCCTTCTTTGCTGCTGTTTTCCTCACTATTTATGAGTGTAGTTATACTGTGCAGGCTCACGTATGACCTACCCAGTTGCACAAAGCTGCACACAATTGGACCTGCTGCACTCGTTCCAAAACAGGAGCTTGGCCAAGAGAACAAATTCGACAAGCTCTTGTTGAATATGTTCAGAGGGTTCTAGCACTGGAATGGCCAGGCAAACAGTTTAATGCAAAAAATGCACTGCAAATAATCCAAGTGGCCCATCAGTATCATTTTGTTCGTGTCCTTAGTGCTGCTGTGGCCTCACTTTAAAAGCTCTGACTCGGCTAGTCACCGCTACAGTGCATGCTCCATATCATTCCATTACGCTCCTGTTGCCGCAGAATGCCATCTCGGCGACGCAAGGCGAATGGACAAGAGAGAGCATTTGCCCTTCCTGCAACCCAGCTGTATCAAAGCTTTTAAAGAGGGGCCACAACCATCACTAAATGGAAGTGGACAATGATTCTAATAGACCACAGGGGTTATGGGGGCTAGAGAATGCCCCAGGTATGTCAAATTCTTGTTTTCTTCAGTTTTTTTTTTCTATGCCTGGAGATTCCCTGCCAGATCTTCAGCATCCTGTTTCCTTTATATACGCTATGATCTTTTTTAAAGGAAGGTCTCGTATTCCCCCTCCCCAGCCATGTTTCTCATTCTTTTGTTCTTGCCACCCAGTTATTGCCATGTTTAGGCTGTATAATACATTCTTTCTCTGAGACAGGATGGTGTTGTATTTTATGCCAGACTGTACTTCCCCCTTTAAAAGAAGCCTGCATAGAATTCCTTTTATTATCTATTTTTATGAAGCACCAACAGCTGTACGTTGAATGTGTAGGGTACCAGGTTTCTCATTCTTTTGTTCTTGCCACCCTGTTATTGCCACGTTTAGGCTGTATAATACATTCTTTCTATCAGATAGTGCTCTGGGCTGCCACCCACCCTCCTTACCATTGAAGCCTATGGAGGGAGAGATGAGACACTGAGTGCCTTATTCCACTGCCACTCTGGTGTGCAGAGGGGTGTGTGGTCAGCAGTAGAGCAAGCTGGCTTCCAGATAGTTGGAGAGAACCTTGTCATTGGAGGATTGCAACGTGAGTCATGGTAAAACGTGATGGTTTTTTTTTTTTGTTTTTTTTTTTGTCTTTTTTCCTTAGAAGATTTAAGTGTTACTTTTATGGAGTATCTAGGGTTAAGGAAAGAGGAGAGATAGAAATTCTGCCGCAGAGAGACTTTAAATGAGAAGAATTCTTAATTGATTTCTTTAACCTTTTGAACGTCCCCTTTTTTTTTTTCCCTTTTGGGCATATATGAATACAGAATTTTAAGTGCACTTAGATATCAGTCAAGTGTCCAAGAGTACTGCAAATGACACCTGTTTCCATCACTGAGAGCCATTGACTTCTTGCTGAATACTAAAATGACAGTGCTCAATGCAGTAATGTAAAATGGCTTGTAATGAGCATCATGGCAAAAATGTTGAACTACTCATGCTCCCCATTAGTGTATGTTTCTGTATATTGTACAGAGCTATGAAAGATGTTGGTGCTATATAAATAATAATTAGCCTGTTTTCGGCAGAGACAATCTAGCACTCCCGATCTTTATTGGCAGCAACTGTCCTGACCAGCCAGCTTAGCTGAGAACCCATTAGCATATGTGCAAGGCTTAAAGTGTACAAGATATCAAAATGACTAAAGATATACTTACTCGGGGCTTCCTTCAGCCCCATAAGCTTGTCTGAGTCCCTCGCCATCCTCCCGCGGTCTGCCGTTCAGCCGCAATCAGCCCCGGTAACAGCTCAGTCGCGTCAGTCGTGGCCTTCTGCGCAGGAGACCCAGACTGGACGCAATCGAGCTGTTAC